>NC_052161.1:140337371-141071608 GCF_902713615.1 Scyliorhinus canicula
AGTCTCAAGCATGGCACTGCAGTACCTCTTAGACATAGCAGCACTGTTCTGGAGGGGCTAAAGAACTGTCGCCAGTGCAGACAGAAGTCCCGCCTCCGCTGCCAATTAACGCTGAATTGAGTATGGAACGACAATATATGTGACTGGGTCGAAGAGGACACGTTCCCTGCAGACTCTGAGGATGACGGGCACTGAACGCTCATTATCCTGAAATTCAGGCCATTCTGTTTTACCAAAACATCTTGCTCAGGTCTTCTTCAACTATTTGCTGTCCCTGCGCTTGGGGAAAACTCATTCATGTTGTGCTGCTTCAAGCGATCTTACACAGATCACAGTTATTCCTTGGAGAGTAGACAGTTCCGGAAGCATATACATAAGCCCAGCAGTGCTGTCTGCCCCTGGTCAATCACATCAGTCTGCGTATTGACGCAGTGAACAATATTCCCCCCCCCCCCCCCCCCCCCCCCCCCCCCCCCCCCCCCCCCCCCCACCCCACAGTATTTACCAAGCACCTTGTCGGTGAGCTACAGAACCACAATTTCTGACTATCAACGGTGAAATCGTGCAGATCAACTTCAAATCTGAAGAAGTTTCAAATAATCCGAATCTTGTTTTAGAGTTGGACATGAGCAGATTAAAAGTCAGTGACATTTGTAACATTTCCTATTCGACAAACATGTTTTTCTCTCCCCTCCTTTCCCAAGGATGTTGACCATTGCTGGTATGTGGTTGCCCAGGTGCCATTAACTCTCCTGACCCTCCCCCAAATAGCCTTTGTCCAAAAAAGAGGCAATCTGATGAGAGGAAGGGGGTGCTATGGCCATGACAACCAAGTCCTCCACTTTTGTCATTTAATGGAGTAGAGGAATGGGGCTGGTTAGTTTGATTGGGTGGATAGCTGGTGTGTGGTTCAGAATAACGTCAACAATATGGGTTTGATTCCTATTCAGGCTGAGGTGGACCTGGGACCTGCTTGTTTACCCTGTCCCAAACAGCAGAAGGTAATGGCAACCCAGCACTGACAAAAAGGAGCTCAGAATGAAGCATCAATAACAATGAAGAGAGGACATCCTTTCAGTCAGAGCACAGATAAATGCTGTAGAGAAATGGGAGCAGTTGCTGAATCTTCTGTCCAAAGACATTGATACAAGTTCATCCTTCCAGTTACTTTGATTGAGATGAGCTAATGCAATATAATCCAGACCAGTTGTGGCATTTAATTACAGTATTGAATGAGGAATGAAAAGCAACTGCTTGTGTATTTAATGTGAAACATCAAATAATGGAAGTGCCCGGCGGCTTGGACAGCATCCTCAATGGAGAGAGGAAGGTAGGGTTAATGATTCAGGCTGTTAATCTTGGACATTGGCCTTGGTGGGGGGGCAGCACAGATATACCAGAATTATAATACAAAATAGTTAAATTGTGTGCCCAAGTTGCATAAATTTATCTTGTATTCCCTTGACCGTAATGTTTGAGTGCTGAACTAATCAAACTCTTTTACATATTAAAGGGATTTAATAAATAAGATACAGAGAAACTGAGATGGGGAAAATACAAAACCACTGCCTTCATCTTAAGATTATTGCTGAAAAATAGACATTTTTGTTGAAGCTTTTTATCTTGCACTCATAAAGACAATTTGCAGGAATACCAAATGTAACTGGAACATCAATTTATACTGTATGAGAAGAGCGTGCTGGCTGGTTGGCAAGTAGACACTGTTTGGTAGAGGTGTTGCCTTGGAGAATGTGCCAGTTGATGGTGACAGTTATTAATCTTAAAATCAGATACTTCTATTCGTGACACTTGGATGGAGCTCGTATGTTAGGTGGCTCTTGTTAGAGTCTCTAATTCTTAGACTTTTATGCCCTTTCTCGGGGGTAGTTTTTGGATGAGTTGGTGTGGGAAGTCATGAGAAGGTTGGGGAATGTCGAAGACCCAGAATAAGTGTTCTGGAAATAAGGGGCCAGTGAGTCCTGCAGGCTGGCTGCGGTGTGGGTGGGCCGCTCCACTCACGGTGGAATCTCTGACCGAGGTGGAGTTTGAAAAGCTGTTTGCCGAGCATTTGAGATGCTTCAGAGGGAGATGACGGCTTCACTTAGAGTGGGTGGAGGAGGCGATTGCCCCAGTAAAGGTGGCAGTGATAAAGATCGAGGTGTAGGAGCAAGGAGAGCAGTTAAACTGGGTGGAGGAGGCTGTCACAGCACAATGACCAGTTCATCTCGATGGGTGAGGATCTGCGGAGGGTGGTGGAGGTCAACAAAGGGCTCAGAGCCATGGTGAAGCACGTGGAGAACAGGTCGAGAAGGCAAAATTTGAGGATGGTGCCCGAAAAGGTGGAGTGCCCGAGGGCAACAAAGTACTTTGCAAAGTTGTTTGCGGAGTTGATGGGAGTGGGGAAAGAACCCTCCCGTTAAAAGTTGGACAGCACCTCAGTTGCTCAGGCCGAAGCCGAAGTAAATGAGCCACGAAGGATGGTCATAGTCTGCTTCCACAGCTACCATGTGAAGGAGAAGGTTTTGGGATAGGCAAAGCAGAAACAAGATGTGAAGTGAGAAGGTGTTGGTATAAACATGTACCAAGATCTGCCGGTGGAGTTGGTGACAAGGCGGGTGCCCTTTGGTGGGTGAAGGCAGCAGATTGAGGTTCTGAGTGGTCTACCCAGTAAAGCTGAGAGTGGCTCAATTCGAGGAATTTTTATTTTGAGACGGTGGAGGCAGCGGAGGCGTTCATTAAGGCTGAAGGACTGGGACTGAGATAAAGAGTTGGGATTTGGACTTGGTTGGTGAGGATGGGATTGTCTTTCTGGGAGGTTTATATGTGTGTTCTTTATCCTTATGGGTGTGGTTCCTTTTTTGTTTCTTGGTTCGAGGGAGGTGGGATTTGTGCATGTGGGGCTAGGTTACTGAGCAGGGGGGTCTTTGGCAAGGTAGTGTGGTGGGGGGAGGGGCTGCAGTCGTTGAAGCCTGGATAATGGACCTGGGAGGTTTGAATGGTGGGGGGAGGAGATCGAGACTGGGTGAGGTGTTTTCAAGAGGAAGTTGATGGGGCATTCTGATGGGGAGGTGGTCGACAGTAACAAAAGGATGGGGTGAGTCTGGCCAGATTGGCAGGGCCTGGGAGGATAGATGGGGGGGGGGAAATGGTGACGTGAAATGTAAGGAGTTAGGGGACCGGTGAATAGAATGAGAATTTTTGCACATTGTGAAGAGTTCACAAGTCAGTGTGGTGATGCTGCTCGAGACCCATTTGAGGATGAAGGATCAGGTGAGGCGTAGGAAGAGATGAGTGAGCCAGGTGTTTCATTTGGAGTTTTATAGTAAGGGGTGGGGGGGGGTGAGATTTTGGTGGGCAAGCGGGTGAGATTACAGATGGAGAAGGTGGTGTGGATCAGGGGGAGCAAGTACCTAATGGTTACGGATACGTCGGAGGGGAGGCTGGTGGCGCTGGTAAGCGTATATGCCCCCAATTGGGATGATGCGGGATTTGTGAAGACTACCTTGGGATCTGGATACCCATGAGTTGATTGGTGGGGGGGTGGATTGGAACATGGGTGGACAGGTCCAAGCTGCGCTTGCTAACTCCGCTAGGGAGGGCATGTGCAAAGGCGATGGCCGGGCCCATGGAGGGGGAATGGCGAAAATGGCAATCGGGAGGATGCAGGCAAGGATGGCTTCGGAGCCAGATGGGTTCCTGGTCGAATTTTATAAAATATCGAAGATAGGCTGGCGCCGTTGATGGTGGAAATGTTCAAGGACACGATGGACGGGGTGTCTTGCCACAAACGATAGGGCAGGCCTTGATTTCGTTGTTGCTTTCAAAGGATAAGGATCCGGTGGAGTGTGTGTCATACAGGCCCATATCTCTGCTGAATGTGGATGCCAAGACATTGGTGAAGGTGCTGCCGTTAAGGTTGGAGGGGTGCCTTCCGAAGGTGATTGTGGAGGATCAGATGGGGGTTGTAAAGGAAAGTCAGTTGTCCTCGAATGTGAGGAGACTGTTGAATGTGGTTTCTCCGTCAGAGGGAAGGGAGACGGAGGTGGTGGTGGTGACTTTGGATGCGGAGAAGGCATTTGATCGGATGGAGTGGATTTATTTGATGAAGTAATTTGAGATTGAGCCAAAGTTTGTGGCGTGGTTGCAGCTAATATAAGGAGCCGTTGATGAGCATGCGTGCAAATAATATGAATTCAGGGTACTTTGCATTACGTCGGGGGACGAGGCAGGCATGCCACATGTCATCCCCCCCCTGCTCTGTTTGCATTTTCTCTACAGCCCTTGGTCATTGTGCGAAGGAGCTCGGGGTTGTGGAAGGGGATAATGAAGGGCGGTGGTGGAGCATAAGGTGTCCTTGTATGCAGATGATTTATGTTTTGGAGCCGAGCTCTTCGGTGGGGAGTGTAATGGGGTTGCTTCAGAGATTTGGAACTTTCCGGAGTAGAAATTGAATTTCGAGAAAAGTAAGTTGTTTTTTGTTATGGTCTCTATTTTGGGAGCGGGAGTGGGGGGTGGGGCTGCCATTTTGGTTGGCAGCTTCTCACTTTAGGTAATTGGGGGTGTAGTTAGGCTGGGATTGGGCAGGTCTCCGGAAGTTCAATGTCAGTAGCTTGGTGGGGAGGATGAAGGCTGACCTGCTGAGAGGGACAATCTCCCTCTGTCATTGGTGGGCTGGATGCGGGCAGTAATGATGAACGTTTTGCCGGGATTCTTGTTCCTGTTTTAGTGCCTGCTGGTCGTTTTGCCCAAGACATTTTTCAGGCGGGTGGACAGGCTGATCTTGTATATTTGGGTGGAGAAGGTGGCCAGGATTAAGAAGGTGATACTGCAGAGGTGATGGCAGGTAGGGGTCTAGGCCTCCCATATTTGATGTATTACTATTGGGCAGTGAATGCAGAGAAGGTTCAGGGAGTGAAAGGGTGGGGACTTGGAGGGTGAGTATGGAGGCGGGCTCATATAGAGGGTTGGGGTTTGGACGCTATTAACACCACTGCTCCCGATAGCCCCAGGGAAGTACTCGGTGAGTCCAGTGGTAGTGGCCATACTGAAGATCTGGAGGTAGTTTTGGAGGTAGGTGGCGTTAGGGGGGGAATGCCTATTAGGAGGAATCATGGGTTCAAGCCGGGGAGGATGGACGCAATGTTCCGGGTCTGGGAAGAGGGAGATTAAAGAAATTAAACATTGTTTCTGGGAGGGCGGTTTGCGAATTTGCAGGAGCTGAGCGAGGGGCTGACGCGGGGGAATGTTCAGGTGAGGGACTTTGCCAGGAAGGTTTTCCCGACCTTCCCTATCGCGCCTACCTTCTCGTTGCTGCAGGTGGTGCTGTCAGCAGGGGGGGTTGTCTCAGCGATTTACGGGAGGATTTTGGAGGAGGATAGGGTGTCCAAGGAGGGTGAAGTGGGAGGAAGAGTTAGGGGGGGGGTTGGGGATGCTGGAGGACGGATTGTGGTGTGTGTGCTGCGGAGGGTAACCGCCTCAACCTTGTGTGCGAGGCTGGGGCTGATGCAGCTGAAGGTGGTGTACAGAGCACACCGTACAAAGTCTACAATGAGCCAGCTGTTTGAGGCGATGATCGCACCACAATGTACATATGTTTTGGCTGAAAAGATTTTGGGAGGATGGTTTTCAGCACCATTATGAGGGTCCTGCATGTGGATGTGGAGCCGGGTCCCCCAGAAGCCATATTCAGGGTGTTGGTGCGGCCGGAGCTGCAGTCTAGTGTGGGGGCAGATGTTTTGACCTTCACCACGCTGATTGCTCGTAGGTGGGTCTTGTTGGCGTGGAGGTCAGCTTCTCCACCCTGTGCCTCGGCGAGGGGGGTGGAACCTGTTGCAGTTCTTGGCAAAAGTGAAATTTGCTCTGGGGAGGGAATGGTGAGCAGTGGGTTCAACAATAGTTGGGATTTGTTTATTTTGCATTTTGGTGAGTTGGTTACCGTAGACTGCTGAGGGAGGAACGGGGTGGGGGATGGGTGGTAGAGAGGGTGGGGTCTTAATGTGTTGGGGGGGGGGGGGTTTGGGTCTCTAAATTATGGATGAGTTGGAATTAGATAGAAGTTGGTAAAGGTAACAAAATGATACAAAGAGAAGGGTGAAAATGATGCGGAGGAACACGTGCCATAATTCAGTTGAAAAGGTTCAAGGACTGGGTGGCCTATTTCTGTTTCTACCTTCCCAGGTTCCTACAGAGCTAAGTAGGATTTCCTGTAAAGTTGTTAATAACTTTGTAAGAAGTTTGTAAGAGCTAACAAACAAAAGGAGCTAAATATGTCAAAGGATGAGCCAAATGGAAATTTTCCCGTTCCTTTTTGTAATTTCCTATCGATCTGATTGTTGAAAAAGGACACAGGAATCCGAGGAAATCATTATAAATATAAACTTACAAATAGCCACCTTTTCTTCACGGGATTGGACGATTAGCTGTTATACTCCACCCGGTTGATCCCACAAAAATCAATTCTCTAGATTCGAATGTTTATCAAAAAAACACCTCTATTTTGTTTTGTTTCATAGATCCATAGAACTCTTACAGTGCAGGAGACCATTCAGCCCATCGAGTCTGCACTGACCTTCTGAAAGAGCACCCTACCTAGGTCCACTCCCCCGCTCTATGCACACCACCCCACCTAACGTGCACATCTTTGGACACTAAGGGGCAATTTAGCATGGCCAATCCACCTCACCACCTTGTCTACTTTGTATAAGTGAAACAGTTCATATTGATTCCACTTGTATCTCATTGTTGCTGTTTTTTAATTTATAGAGCTGGGACTTGCAATTAAACATGTATGTATCTATACACGTAATACGATATGTGGACCAAGAGAAGGATATTACTGCATAGACAAATACTGTCGGATGGGCAGAAAACAGAAAACATGTCCCTAGGTGCAGGAGTTACAGAAAAAGGTATGGTTTAGATTTCCTTACATTAGAGTAGTCCTGTTTGTGTGTATTTGTCTTTACTTTACTTTAATAAATTGTCTTTAAGTGTCCCATGACAACTGGGCTGCTTATTCTCACTGGAGTTTCACTCGTCTCCTCACCCCATTCCAAAAACAAGTTGGGATACCCTCGCAGATAACATCAACGTGCTTCTTGACACACAGGATAAAGCCTTGGGGGGGGGGGGGTGTAGTACAAGTCTGCTAAGTAAAGGGTTTACGTTGGACTGGGTGCAGTACCCTCCGCATTGTGATGTAAGAGAGCACACAACCACACACAGGTCAGTGTAATGAACAGAGCACTTCGTAGAAGCCAGCATGGAGATAGCTCTTTGCTTAAACACTTTACGTAAGTATATAGTTGTCAGTAGTTTTTAAATATTCACTTAAGACTGAATACCATACAAAAACCAACTCAACTACACCCAACATCTTAAACAAAGCTTCCTCTTATATCGAAATTCCTCTATAAGCAGTGAAGTGTTTCCCAAACCCTTGATTTTGGTGTGACCCAATTTTCTACTAATAACCTCACAGCAAACCACGAATCATAGAAAAGCTACAGAACAGAAGGAGGCCATTCAGCCCATCTTGTCTGTACCAGCCCGAGGACACCCAGGTGACTTTTCTAATCCAACCTTGCTGCATCTGGCCCATAGACCTGTAGCTTACAGCACTTAAGGTGCAGACCCAGGTACCTTTTTAAAAAAGTGTTTAGGGTCTCTGCTTCCACCACCAACTCGGGCAGCGAATTCCAGACACCCACTAACCTCTGCGTAAAAAGGTTTTTACTCGTTTCTCCTCTACACCTTCAGCCACTTGTCTTGAATCTATATCCCCTGGATCTGGAATTCTCTGCCTAGGGAAACAATTCTATCCTGCCCATGCTATCTCGTCCCTCATAATTTTGTACACCTCATTCAAGTCACCCCTCAGTCTTCTTTGTTCCAAGAGAAATAACCCCAACCTATCCAATTTCTCCCCGTAGCTACACTTTTCTGGCATGGGAACATTCTTGTAAACGTCCTCTGCACTCTCTCCAGAGCAATAACGTCCTTCCTGTAATGTGGTGACCAGAACTGCACACAATACTCCAGTTATGGCATCACCAGTGTTTTATACAATTCCAACATTATATCCTTACTTTTATATTCTATTCCTCTGCCAATGAAGAAGAGCATTCATATGCCTTCTCTACTTGAAATGCTGCCCTTAGGGACCTGTGTACTTGTAAGCCAAGATCTCTCACTTCATCTACCCCTCTTAATATATTCCCATTTATTGTGTATTCCCTATAATTGTTTGATCTCTCAGTTCTGTGTTAAAAATGCATCTGCCTCTTAACTGCCCACTCCACCAACCCAGAAATATCTTTTTGGAGATTATAACTATCCTCTACGCTACTCACCCAATCTCTGTGTTGTCTGCAAATTTCCCAATCATACCCCCACATTCACATCCAGGTTATTAATCTATAACACAAACAGTAAGGGTCCCAACACCTGAGCCCTGTGGAACACAACTTGAAATGAAATGAAAACGAAATGAAAACCTCTTATGTCACAAGTAGGCTTCAAATGAAGTTACTGTGACAAGCCCCTAGTCGCCACATTCCGGCGCCTGTTCGGGGAGGCTGTTACGGGAATAAACTTCTGTTCGCAAGGGCATCCATCGACCATTACCCTTTGTTTCCTGCTACTAAACCAACTTTTTATCCCGTTTTCCACATTATCCTGCATCCCATGTGCTTTTACCTTTTTGACCAATCCGCTATGTGTGGCCTTGTCAAATGCCTTGCTAAAATCTATGTACACCACACATGCACTACCTTCATCAGCCATTCTTGTCACTTCCTCAAAGAATTCAACCAAATTTGTGCAGCAACACCTTCCTTTAACAAATCCATTTTGACTATCCCTGACTGATCCATGCATTTCTATGTGACAGTTAATCCTATCTCTCAGGATTGATTCTACTAATTTGCCCGCCACCGACGTAAGACTAACTGGTCTAGAAACAGTTTCTGCCCGGGTTTTGGGGGGGGTGGCGGGAGTTGTAAACAACATGGCCAAAAACAACCTTTTCACTGCCTTAACTTTAAATGTCACAATAGTGGATGATTACAATGAGAAAATGCAATTCATCGCTGACGCTGCTCTTGGGCCAAGGCACTCCATTACTGTTGGTACCAATAAGTCACCAATTCCATACACTGTGCAGGTTTGTAACTTGTCCTCGAGACTATTGAATAAAACCATTTATTACTTTTGTGAGAGGCTCCTGCACAAATCAGTTCCTTTGCTGGTTGGGTCAAAAAACCTCGGACTTAACAGCACCAAGTGTATCAAACCACAGGGACCGCAGCAATTTAAGACGGCAGCTCACCCCACCACCTTCTTGAGGGCTGTTGGAGGATGGGCCATAAATGCTGGCCGCCAGTAATGCCCACATTTTAGTGAATATGCATGTATATAGGAGCAACAAGCAAATTAGGAACCTGCATTAGGCCGAAAGGAACTTGTACCCTTGAAAAAATGAAGAAAAAAAAACGGCAGCACGGTAGCATGGTGGTTAGCATAAATGCTTCACAGCTCCAAGGTCCCAGGTTCGATTCCCGGCTGGGTCATTGTCTGTGCGGAGTCTGCATGTCCTCCCCGTGTGTGCGTGGGTTTCCTCCGGGTGCTCCGGTTTCCTCCCACAGTTCAAAGATGTGGGGTTAGGTGGATTGGCCATGCTAAATTGCCCGTAGTGTCCTAAAAAAAGTAGGGTTGGGGGGGGGGTTGTTGGGTTACGGGTATAGGGTGGATAGTGGGTTTGAGTAGGGTGATCATTGCTCGGCACAACATCGAGGGCCGAAGGGCCGTTCTGTGCTGTACTGTTCTATGTTCTAATTGTTTGTCCGTCCCTTTTAAATAATGGAGCTAGGTTTAGATTTCTCCTGTCCTTCGGTACCTCCCTTGTATCTGGTGAGGATTGGAAAATCATCCTCAGCATCTGCTATCTCTTCCCTGACCTCCTTCAGTAGCCTCGGAAACAATCCATCTGGCCCTGGCAACTTATCAACTTTAAGTATTCTAACACTTTGAGTACTTCCTTTCTCTTTTTGATTATCAAGTCCAGTATCTCACAGTGATCCTCCTGGATAATGATGTATACATCATCCATTTCCTTTGTAAAAATGGAGTCAAAATATTCATTTAAGCCCCTTCTCACAACCCCTGCATCTACATATAAATTCCCTTTTCATCTGATAGGTCCCAACTTTTCCTTAACTAACCCTTTACCATTACTATATCGGTAAAATATCTTTGGGTTTTCGTTAACTTTACTTGCTAATCGTTTTTCATGCACTCTTTTTAATTTCTTTATTTCAAATTTTACTTAATTCCTGCACTTCCTACACTGTAAGGATCTGTCTTTATAAACCTGGTTTCCCTTGTGTATTCCCTCTATCTTTTTGTTATTTTTTGCTATTCTACCTTTTGGTGCCTGGATGGTTGCTGAGATTTATGCCTTTCAGTCGGGCTATGCTTTTAATTTTTAAACAATTACTGAAACTGCCTCCCCACCCCCACAAGCAGATGTGCTATTTGGTTTGGCCTCTGGAGACACCTTTTATCAGTGCTATTTGGTCCAACCCAGTGGACGATGTTCCAGAATGTTCTGCTGAACGGAGATAGGTTCCATTTTGTAGAGGGAAGCACACTTCTTTTTCTCTCTCTCTCTCAATTCCATGATTTAGATAGCATTCTACAACCTGCAGGTTCTGGGTGAAGAAAACATTAGGAGATTGCTGGCGACAAAGACCACTACGTCAGCAGCAAAGAACCATCTCATATTTATTTTCTTTAGTACCCAATTTTTTTTTCCAATTAAGGGGCAATTTAGCGTGTCCAAAACATCCTACCCTGCACATCTTCGGGTTGTGGGGGTGAAACCCATGCGCAGACGGGGAGAATGTGCAAACTCCATATGGACAGTGACCAAGGGCCGAGATTTGAACCCAGGTCCTCAATGCCATAGTCCCAATGCTAACCACTGCGCCACCGTGCTGCCCCATCTCCTATTTATTGATCCCTGTTATTTTTAACCTCTCCCCCTCGATTCCACCGAGTGTTTGTCTTGTATATGTCTGAGTGGGATGGGGTTTTGGAATTCTGCAGACTGGTAGACCCTTGTTCTGTTATTTCTTCATATCTTTGGGTTACTGTCTGTGCTGAGGCTGCAAGTTCTCCCCGTGTCTGCGTGGGTTTCCTCCGGGTGCTCCAGTTTCCTCCTCCCACAGTCCAAAGAAGTGCGGGTTAGGTGGATTGGCCATGCTAAATTGCCCATAGTGTCCAAAAAGGTTAAGTAGGGGTTGGGGTTAGAGTAGGGTGCTCTTTGTAAGGGTCTGTGCAGACTCGATGGGTGGAATGGCCTCCTGCACTGTAAATTGTATGATTCTATGATGATTTTCCTCTTATCAATAAACAGTTAATGTTTTTGCATATAAATATGGTGTCTACATCTCATTGGAGCAGTCTAGGGCCAAAATTTCAACAGGTTTATAAGAATTATTTTGTTAGCCCAGGTCAAAGGGGGCTGGAATTGACATTCCTTGGGTGTCATAACCGCCGAGGCTGTCAGCAGTGCTTAGTTCCTTGTGCCTATCATTAACTTTCTTTTTCTGTTTGATCTTCCCCTGTATTCCTCTGGACAACACCAGCGGGTCTAGATTTGGCAGTACCACTCTTATCTTTGGAGGGGACATGTCCACTTTTGTACAGTTAGGATCTCACATTTTAGTGCTTACTACTGGTTTTCCACTGATGTATCAAGAACACCAGACTGTGCTTGAGGTGCTGTTACCTACAGGGCTACAGAGGTGGAATTAGACAGAATAGTTATTTCTTGGAACATAAGAACTATGAGCAAGAGTAGGCAATTTAGCCTCTGGAGCATGCTTCACTGTTCAATACGATCATGGATGATCTCATCATGGCCTCAACTCCACCGTTCTGCCCATTCTCTAACCCTTCAACCCATTACTGATTAAAAATCTGTCCAACTGCCTTAAATTTACTCATTGTCTCAGCATTCACTGCGCTCTGGGGTAGTAAATTCCACAGGTTCACATCCTTTTGGGAGAAGTTGTTTCTCCTCCTCTGTTTTAAATTTGCTACTCCTTAACCTGAGACTGACTTCTTGTTCTAGAATGCACAAGAGGAAGCAACTCCGTTATGGTGACCGACAGTGACTGTTCATCAACGACGTTTGTTCTTGATGGGATGAACTCCCAAGGGATAGTTTATTTGCACACACTCAAAATGCAAAATGAGGGCATGCACCCCACCCACACACACCTTGCTCTTTCCATTCATAAAGAGAAAGGGTTTTATAATGTACCTACGGAGAGAAAAATAAATTGGATTCACGTGGGTTCCAGAGTTCAGAATCAGAGCCCACTGAGTAATTCCTTCATGCACGTTGGTGTCTGGTGATGTTGATGCACACAAGGACAAAGGCAAACTGTGATGAATCACTCTAGTCAGCAATGGTACAGCATTTCTAGCAGAGGCAGTGTTGATGGGGGTAGTTGTGCAACCTGGGCCAGAGCTCCTTTCCTGTGACGTTGCTAGTTCTATGCTGAATGTAAACTGAGATGTTGCAGTTCAGCAAGGCAATATTACTGGTTCCACAAGCCAGAGGCCCATATCACATGACTTCCACCTCTCCACATTGTCTTTAACAAAGGACGTGCATCCCTCATCTGAGCTGAGATTGTTAAATGACTCAACCAGTAGGAATTGAAAGGAAGGGGGCAGCACGGTGGCGCAGTAGATTAGCCCTGCTGCCTCATGGTGCCGAGGTCCCAGGTACGATCCTGGCTCTGGGTCATGTCTGTGTGGGGTTTGCACATTCTCACCGTGTTTGTGTGGGTTTCACCCCACAGCCCAAAGATATGCAGAGTAGGTGGATTGGCCACACTCGATTGCCCCTTAATTGGAAAAAATTAATTGGGTACTCTAAAAAAAAAATTTTATGAATTGAAAGGAAGATTGAGTAAACTGGAGGGCATGAAACAACAACAGGAAATGTAGTCCAGATTTTAAGGTCCCAAGATGCAGACACCCGTCAGTGGATCCCCTGATTATGGAACCACTGGGCCCCTCTCAGGCTGCAGGGACCAGTACGGAGTAAATTTGAACAAATTACCCACAAGTTGCAGATTTGTGCATGCCGAGGAACGAAGGAGGTTGAGGGGCGACCTGGTAGAGGTCTACAAATTATGAGGGGCATAGACAGAGTGGATAGTCAGAGACTTTTCCCAGGGTAGAGGGTGTCAATTACTAGGGGCACAGGTTTAAGGTGCGAGGGTCAAGGTTTAGAGGAGATGTACGAGGCAAGTTTTTTACACAGAGGGTAGTGGGTGCCTGGAACTCGCTGCCGGAGGAGGTGGTGGAAGCAGGGACGATAGCGACGTTTAAGGGGCATCTTGACAAATACATGTTTAGGATGGGAATAGAGGGAATTAAGTAGATTTTAGTTTAGACGGACAGCATGGTCGGCGCAGGCTTGGAGGCCCAAAGGGTCTGTTCCTGTGCTGTACTTTTCCTTGCTCTTTGTCGTTCTTTTGTATTAAAGCTGATAATCACAGTCACAGGGCTTGTATTTCAAACTGCACCAAACAAGGCAACCTCAGATCCATTGATCTGAGATTAACATTGAATATTTATTTTTCAGGTACACATTTCAAAGACACTGTTTGTGAGGTGTGCCCTGAAGGAACATATTCCAACATTGATTCATCAACTGAAGCATGTGAAATGGACTGAGTAAGTGCCTCAGAAATAACCAAGAATGTTTAACTTGCAACATCAGTGTGAGGTTGGCTGGAATTTGCAAACATAACAGTAAGGAATTTAAGCTGGGAATGTGTGGGTGAACGGTTTTCACTTTGTGCAGGTTGGAGCAGGTGTTGGGTTGTTAAAGAAGCAAAAACTGCATCAAGTTGGGAATGCAACAGGAATCCAACAACTTCTGCATTTAACCAGAGCTATTTCAGAGGAACAGGCAATACCCCTTCGGGACAGTGTTTTAATAACATTAAAACCCCAATTGGCTGAAGATTTATTTGCCAATACTTGGGTTGTCAGGGCTGTGTGAAGCTTGACAGGATGAGCAAGATGAAAGCACAGCAGGATAAAAGGGGCTGTGCGAACCCAGGCTGGGAAGCATTTAAATCTTGAACCAAGACAGGTGTTTCTTTGCCTCAGTAAAAGGTTTTTACTGACAGGCATTGTTCAGTGTGTTTTCACAACTTTACAGCCAATTTCCAGCATTTCTGCTCCCTTGGACTTTTCTCATTTTTATCAGCAATTCCCAGCTGTCAGCCTTCACAACAAAATGGGAGCAGCTTGTACTGTTCTACCCTGGACCTGCTGATGAGTAACAAAAGGAGCAGCAAAGGGATCAGGATCAATAGCAGCTTGGGGGGAGGCAGTGCTCAGTGGCATTGTTTCTGGGCTAGTAATCCAGAGACCTAATAGTCATGCTCTGGAGACCCGAGTTCACATCCCACCTTGGTAGTTGGTGCAATATCTGGAATTAAAAGTTTAAGGTGATCATGAAACATTGTTGTAAACAAACCATCTGGTTTACAAATGTCCTTTTGGGAAGGAAATCTATTGTCCTTAATGGGTCTGGCCTACATGTGACTCCAGGCCCATGGCTGGGCAATAAATGCTGACCAGTCAGCGACACCCATGAACGAATGAAAAAAAAGGAACTGTGGCCGCTGTCTCCTCGGCCTGCAGAATGGTCACAAGTGACAGAGACCCGCAACTTCCGAGCTCCAGGGCATTGTAATGAGGGGCATCCCAAAGATCTGGCCAGAAAGTCCTTCTGTGAGAATTCCATAGCAATCACCTGGGAAGGACAAGCATTTGTACTTTCAGATAGTCCCATCTAAATGGCAAACTTCAAATGGTTCCAACTGTCTTACAGTTATAGTTACATAGAACTGGAAGAATTAAAATCACTTATGGGTAACCATAGCTCTCGCTCTCTCTCGCTCTCTCTCGCTCGCTCTCTCTCTCTCTCTCTTTCTTTCTCTCTCTTCTTTCTCTCTCTCTCTTTTTCTCTCTCTCTCTCTTTCTCTTCTCCTCCCCTCTTCTCTTTCTCCTCTCCATCTTCTCTCTCTCTCTCTTCTCTCTCCTCTCTCTCTCTCCTCTCTCCCCTCTCCCTCTCCCTCTCCCGCTCCTCTCCCTCTCCCTCTCCCTCTCACTTCTTTCTCCCCCGCCTTCCCTCAGACAGTTCAACCTTCCAGAGATCTCCTGCACCCCTGACTGACCTCCCCCGGCCAACTGACTCTGGCCACCCGATCCACTCCCAATCCTGTCCAGTTACCTTGTGAACGTACCTTCTCCCTGGCCTCTGAAAGTGTCTGGACCTTTAGAAATGAAATGAAAATCGCTTATTGTCACAAGTAGGCTTCAAATGAAGTTACTGTGAAAAGCCCCATGTCGCCACATTCTGGCGCCTGTTCGGGGAGGCTGGTATGGGAATTGAACCGTGCTGCTAGTCTACTTTGGTCTGCTTTCAAAGCCAGCGATTTAGCCTGTTTTGACTGAGCCGCTTTAAAACGGCTCATGCTGGAAGAAAGGGAGCAAGACTTCCTTAGCTCAGACTCTCATTCCCTCCACACCAGGATTCGGGAACCTGCTGCATTGTACAGTTCTGAGTCAGGTGAGAAAGGAGCAGCTGGATTTCCAGTTAAATAAAGTGAGGAGCAAAGTGGCAGTCCAACTCTGACTCATGGAATTTATGGGATAGAGTCCCAGTTTGCAGAGGTACAGAGTTTACTGACAGAGGATCAACTTTCTGGATATAACTGAGGTCATTGCTGACTTTTGCAATCTCAAGAACAAGGCTTTCTTACCATTGGGACATGTGACTCTGCATTGCCAGTGGCAAGCAAGGCAACCACATCCCTGAATTTCCTTCACCCAACTCCTTCCAAGGGCTTGCTATCCACATTGGACCTCCCAGGTGTCCGATACCATGGTGGTGAGCACAGCTAGTTGTGTTCTCCGGGTTATTGATGAGGCCAGTCAGAACCAGAGAAATCTCAGATTTGCTGCGATGGACAATTCCCGCAAATCCAGGGAATCAGAGATTGCACCAAGTGACAATCAAAGTCACCGCCTCCAAACCTGAAAAAGTTCTCAATCAAATGAATTCCACTCCATCAGCTAGCACGTAATCAGCAGAAGGTTTTTGTGCAAGATATCCAGGAAGCTGCCTTCAGTCTACATGAGTCAAGTTTATCATCGATCTTCCAAGCTCCAAGACAACTCGGATGATGGCTTTTTGGAGTTGGGACGTGATGCCCCCATTGATGTTAGGAATTATACATCAAAGTCTATCTGAGCACAGGAGTGATCATTGACCAAGTCATTTTGATGCTGTAGGTGCAATTCAAGTACATCAAACAGATGTGGAGCACCATTTATTATTCACCAACAAGGATGGGCTGAATGATAGCTGTGAACAGCATGGTGCAGTTGGCAGGGCTGGAGTTGCCGAGGGATAATGGTGATGACTGTGCTGCATCTTTGAAGGAAAAGGAGCAGCAACAGGAGGACAAGCCTCATGTGGCAAGGGTTCTGACAGCCACACAACTAATTGCCATCAATGCCCGGGGTCGCCTCACACACAATTCAGCTATCTCTGAGGCTGTGCAGCCATGTGACTCACCGTGATGACCACACTGGTCCCTCCAACCCAAAGCACTCCTGCGGTCATTAATTCTTCCACTTCACTGATACCCACTGCTGTCGTACCATTTAGCTCAACGCTGATGGTCAGTTAGCAAGCGTGCGATAATAATGGACAATGGAGACTTGAAATAAAGTTTATTGTGCTTAACAGTCACAATAGAGTAGACGCATTAATGGACATTTAAATACACAAGTAATCTTACCTGTGAAACTATAAATCCTTTACCGACTATATGCTGCTACCCCTGTGGCTTCAGCAGACCTGAAGGTGGAATATTCAATAACCCTGAACTGAGTTGCCATAGTCCCAGATGATCATTGGTTGCTTCACTGTTTGAGGGGGAGAGCTGACTGGTGAGATCCCCACCCTCAGGCAAGGGGCAAGATTGAGAAGGCTGAGCCTTCATGAATAACTTCAGGCAATTGAACTAGCGCTGGTGGACTTGCTCTGCATCACAAACCAGGTCCAGCCAGCTGAGCTAAATCTGCCCCCATCCACCATGTTGGTGACCACATTTTCCATGCATGTGGACATCACTTTGTCTAGACATCATGCGACTAATGTTGGAGATGGGTTCCTCCAATCTTTCTGCAGTGGTGCACATTGCCTCTGGAAATACTGACAAAACCTCATGTTTTCTACCACTGTTCCAGAATCGCCCTTTTGGTCGATGACCCTCAGAACCCAGCATCTTTGTCCAGCTGGGCAGAGTTTGGAGTATTTTCACCCTCCAATGGCGACTCTCTGCAGCTGTCATACCAACTCTTGTCATGCTTGGTGGACCTGTGCAAAAAAGAAAAGGTTCAAATTCTTCATTGTGCTCACACTGATGAGCTGGATATTTTGCGTCCCCACCAAAGGCTGGTTGGCAGGCAGATGCCTTTCCTGACATCTACCCGTACTCTCCGTAGATTTACCAGTGATACCTGTAACATGCCCACCAAAGGGCCAATTTAAGGCTGATAAATGACCAGTTAATAATGGCTTCTTCCCATCGTTGTTGGGATTTTATCCATGCCAAGTGTGTAGCCCAGCAGGTGTCACTGGTCAGGCTGCTGGTGTCCAGGGTCTGGTTGATGTGCCTCTTTTAGGAGCCAGTTGTCCCTATCAGAAACTTAGCCCCCAATACTGACATATTCCTCTTAGTCCACGTTTCCCTTCCCCAACACCTTCCCTAACCACCTCCCACCCCAGGGACCTGCCAGCCTGGCCCAAAAGAGATCCCACACCTAACTTAAATTCCAGGCTACACCATAGGACAAAGAACAAAGAAAAGTACAGCACAGGAACAGGCCCTTCAGCCCTCCAAGCCTGCACTGACCATGCTGCCCGTCTAACCTAAACTCTTCTACACTTACAGTGTCCGTATCCCTCTATTCCCCCCTATTCATGTATTGTGAAGATGCCCTTAAACATCATCCATTTCCTTTGGGACGGCTTCAGCTACAGCATGGCCACAGCTCCCAACACTCCGACTGGGAGTAGACAGCTTTCAGTCATGAGAGCAGGCAAATCTCCGAGGTGGGACTTCTTCCCCAAATGGGAGCAGAAGGCCGTCCTGAAAGCCATTAACGGCCTGAGACCCGTTAACTGATGCAGGGCAAGCCAGCCAAGTCGGGCAAATTTATCCTTGACTTTTATTCTGGATAAGGGCACTCCGTCCCGGCCCCATCAAATCCAGCTTCTTATTTCAGTTGTGGATGACAGCACTTGAACTTGGGTGACACTTATGAGATGTGTGGCAGTATGATGTTGTGTTCGGTTATCACAGAACCCCATCTCCACCCCAATGGACAGATACTCGGGTGATTTCCAGTGGGTGTTCCGCTGCAGAGTCAGGGTGGCAATGACGGAGGGCCACCTCGGTTCTCTGCCTCTCCCTTTATTTCTTCCTTCTCTTCTACAAGGAGAAAAGCCGAGAGTTATGAGCTTGTGAAATAGAATTTGGTGAGAGAACGGAAAGACAAATCCATGGCGGGTGACTGGGGTTGTGAGTAAGATTTCACAATAAGGGTAAGCGTTAATATTGGCTGTTCAAATGGTAAATGTGTGGCAGTGTGTCAGGAAAGCGGAATGAGTGGAGCTGCGATTTGTTACTCCTGAGCATTGCTGTGCAGGAGAATGCTGGGGATGTCGCAGTGAAGGCAATGGCTCTTGAAGGTGAAATGTTACTCGCCTTTCCTATTCCGGATGAAGTTATGGAATCACTTTCAGCACTATATTCAGTATCATGGAACCATTCTCCTGCTGCTCACCCCCTGTGTGACTTCAACTCCTGCCTGTTTGTTGGCAGATGCTGGTCTCTTTCTCCTTTGTTAGCCCGTTTGGTTCCCATTAAACACTGCTGCTCCATCTCCAACACTCCAATCCTTTCCTCTCTGAACATCTTGAATGTGCCATTGGTTCCATTCAATCAGATATCCTCTCCTGTCAGTGTAGTCAAACAGCCCTTTTCAAATTTACAATGGACATTTTATTTGACTGTGACCATGATAAAGGAACATGATGGGAAGAAAGGCTTGGTTTTCAGTTTGGCTTCAGGTAAAGTGCAGGTTGAGGGAACAAGTTGGTGCTGCAAGCAGCCACTTTGGAGTGTCCCTAAACAAAGGGAGACCCCGGATTACAGGGGCCTGACCTCATGGTGAGACGGTGACCGTGGCCATTTTGGATGGCTCCTTAACAAGGAGAAAGATCCAGAGTCTTCGCCCATTTGAGAAGTTTGAAAGCCACATAGTCTTCCTACAAGAGAGACACTAAGGAAAAGGACCTATTGTGAGTAAGGAAGGGCTAGGTGGGACAGACTTATCGCTCATGTTACGGGACGAAGGCTAAGGGAGTAGCCATACTGATTAGTAAGAGGATGGTGTTTAAGGCGACAAAGATGGTCACGGACCCAGGGGGACGGTACATCATGGTCAGCGGGTCTTGGACGGGGCACCAGTAGTTCTGGTAAATGTGTACACACCCAACTGGGACAACACAGATTTCATAAAAAAGACCCGACGGAAATCCCGACATCGACACCTACCGACTAATCATGGGAGGCAACTTCAACTGTGTACAGGACCCACTGACGGACCGATCGAGCCCCAGATCGGGGAAAAAGAAAGGCATGGCCAAGGAACTGGGCGCATTCATGGAGCAGATGGAGACAGTGGACCCGTGGCGGTTCCTGCATCCCGGTGGGAAGGAATTCTCGTTGTTCCAGCCGGTACACAAAGTATACACACGGATTAACTTCTTTGCAATGGGGAAATCGGTGCTTTCAGAAATAGTAAGAGCGGAATGCTCATAGTCATCTCCAACCACGCTCCACATTACATGATGTGAGGTTGGAGATGGTCAGGGCCCAACATCCCATGTGGAGGTTGGACCTTTGGCAGATAAGGTCATCTGCTAGAAAACATCACAGGCCATTGGCCAATGCACCACCAACAGCCAGAACGGGGAAGTCTCACCTTGCACACTCTGGAAGGCACTGAAGGCAGTATCAGGGAGAGATTATAGCCAACCAGGCATGGGAAGAGAGGGCAGCTAGACAACAATTGATTGACTCCATCGACAGAAAATACTCTGAGGCCCCAACCGTAGAGCCTCTGGGGAGAGGAAAAAGCTGCAAATGGGCTTTAACCTGCTATCCACCAGAAAGCAGTGCACCAACTCTGGGAAGGCGCCGGGACCTGATGGGTTTCCGCGGACTTTTATTAAAAAATTCGCACCAGCCTTGGCTCCACATCTAAGGGACAGTTTGCATATTCGCTAGTGAGGACATCCTGCCTCCAACACTAACAGGCCACATATCGCTGATACCCACAAAAGACAAAGATCCTATGGAATGCGGATCATATAGACCCATTTTGCTGCACAATGTAGACGTGAAGATAATTGCGAGAATCCTGGCTAAGAGACTGGAGAACTGCATGCCAGAGGAGTCGCAGAAGACCAGATGCTTTGTCAAATGTCAAGAGTAGGCAGTTAACTGCGAACATCAGGCGGCTGCTGAACTTAATAATGGCCCCATCTGGGGAGAACACCAGAGGTGATTAACTCCCTGGACGCAGAAAAGGCCTTCGACAGAGTTGAATGGATACCTCATTGAGGTACTGGAGCGGTTTGGGCAAGGGACGGGGTTCACCTCATTGGTGAAACTCCTGTACAACGCCCCAAGGCGTGCATTCGGACCAACACCACCAACTCTGAATATTTTCAGTTGCACAGATGCACAAGGCAGGGATGCCCACTCATGTTTGCCCTGGCAATCAAACCCCTGGCGATCACTCTGCGAGATGCGAAAGCTGGAAGGGCATTCAAAGAGGAGGCGGAGAGCACAGTTTCACACTATGCAGGTGCCCTGCTCCTCTACATCTCAGACCCACAGAACAGCCTGAGAGTAATCATGAAGCTCCGGAAGAGTTTGGGGCCTTTTCGAGCAACAAATGCAGCCTGGACAAGAGCGCGTCATTCCTGGTGAACCCAAAGGGGAGGGGCAGAGCTGAGGCTCTACCATTCACACCCAAAGAAATTCCGCTACCTGGGGATCCAGATCGCCCATGACTGGACACAGATCCACAAGTGGAATCTGACCAGTCTGGCAGAGGAAGTTTAAAAACCTACAGAAATGGGATGCATTCATTCTTTCCCTGGCAGGGAGGGTGTAGACGATCAAGATTAATGTACGCCGAGGTTCTTCCTCCTGTTCCGATCTCCATACCGATCTTCATCCCCAAGGCCTTTTTCCAAGGGATAGTCGAAATGATCATTGAGTAGGGAGCAAAGAACCCAAGGATCCCCAAGGTGAAACTAAAAGGAGGAAAAATGGGCGGCCCGGCCCACTGGGCAGCCACAACCGAGAGGGTGAGGGATGGATATGAGAACCCAACATGGAATGGGTGTGGCTGGAGGAGTTCTCCTGCAAGGGTATGACCCAACAGGCCCTCACTACGGCAGCATACCCCCACCCCTCCCAAATACGTGTCCTGCCCAGCACTGGTAGCCATATTGAGTACTTGGAACCAAATTAGGCAGTGTTTCGGTTTAACCAAGATGTCCTCCATGGCCCCCATCTGCAGCACACCACAAATTCCCACCAGCCATGCTTGATACCACCTTCAGAAAATGGAGACAGGATGGGGACGCTAGCAGTCAGGGACTTTTACACAAGGGACAAACTCGCGACCTTGGATGAACTGACGGAAGAACTGGAGCTACCGACAGAACACCTTCAAATTAAACACTTTCTCCACAAGGAGACAGCAAGGTACCCTCGGGCCCTGAAAGACACTTTACTGGAAGAGCTAATAACACGGGGAACTGAGGGGTCAACTTTGGACGATTGCTGGGAAGGCCAAGTTGCTGGATGGAGCCAGGCAAAAAGGAAGGACAAACTCGTGACAGAAGTAGGGTGGGGAATCTGGAGCGAAGTATTGAGTAGTGCCAACTCCACCTCCTCCTGTGCAAGGCTAAGCCTCACGCAGTTTAAACTGGTACACAGAGCACACCTGACCAGAGCCCGTATGAACAGGTTCTACTTCCCAGGGTGGAGGTTAAATGCGAACAGTGCCAGGGAGGCCCGGCCAACCACGCCCACATGTTCTGGATCTGCTCCAGACTTGTTGGGTTCTACACAGCCTTCTTCAATGCAATGTCCAAGGTTGTGGGGGTGAGGGTGGAGCCATGCCTGAGACTGGCAGCCTTCAGAGTATTGGACCAGCCAGAACTTCATATGGGGAAGAGGGTCGACGCCCTGGCTTTTGCTTCCTTAATCTCAAACCAGGGAATCCTGCTTGGGCTGGCGATCAGCAGCGCCACGCCCAGCTGCAGACTGGCTGGCAGACCTGTGGGAATTTCTCCACCTGGTGAAGATCAAGTAGACCATCCGAGGGAGGATGAGGGCTTCCACAAAGTGTGGGGGCAGTTCATCAGCCTGTTCCAAGACCTGTTCGAAGCCAACAGTGACTAAGAAGCGAGGGGGGGTCAGAAAGAGGAGAAAGTTGGGGGGAAAGAGTGGAGGGAACTGAGGAGAGCAGATAAGAACACACACGATGGAGAGGGGGGAGGGGCAAAAGGGAGGAAGGGGCAGGAAGACGAGCCCCCCCCCCTTCCTGAACTCACAAGAACAACAACTAAAGCCACATAAGAGAGAATGGGCACAGTAGTATGGCATCCAGGGTGAAAGTTGGTGGCAGGAAAAACAACCAGACTGCTGCTGAAACTCAATCCTTTGCTACATC
The DNA here is from genome assembly GCF_902713615.1 of Scyliorhinus canicula. Lineage (NCBI taxonomy): Eukaryota > Metazoa > Chordata > Chondrichthyes > Carcharhiniformes > Scyliorhinidae > Scyliorhinus > Scyliorhinus canicula. The sequence continues at coordinate 140,360,307 of NC_052161.1, forward strand.
GAGACTTGACTAGTCCAAGCCTTTCTCTGGCCCGGCTCCCTGGCCATCCACCCTACTCAAAACCTGTGCTCCTCCGATTCTGCTGCCCATATCTCAAATTGCAACATGCGCCATTGACCCTTGCACATGCTGGCGCGATGGCCCTGCCAGAGCTCCCTCCCGCACATTAAAAACAAACTCGCACCAACCCCACTGCCCCCCTCTCACGCCTCCAAACCCTGGAAAGTTCCTGCAGCTCCTCGCACACCAACATACAGGTGAAGATCAGGGCAAAGTATTTCTGTGTAAAAGATGTGGTCAAAAGCACAAATTAAGCAGTGTCCAGTGTTTGGTAAGTTTTGCTCCAGGCGCAAAGGAAAAAATTATTTTGCTCAGAATTGTTACTCTTAAGTTCAACCCCAGATCAGTCAGCACAGTGGAAGACACAGTCTCCAGTGGTAAAACATCATGTTTGTTGGAGCAATAACAGAGAAGAAGAATTTTTTGGAGACATCAAAAATTTCTCCAGCACTTTAAAAAATGCGAACTGATACTCCATTTAAAATAAATGCGGTTGATGAGGACAAATGGCTGCTACCACTTGAATGAACGGTACAGTGGTCCAATTGAAGTTAGTAAGAAGTCTTACAACACCAGGTTAAAGTCCAACAGGTTTGTTTCAAACACGAGCTTTCGGAGCACGGCTCCTTCTTCAGGTGAATGAGCCGTGCTCCGAAAGCTCGTGTTTGAAACAAACCTGTTGGACTTTAACCTGGTGTTGTAAGACTTCTTACTGTGCTCACCCCAGTCCAACGCCGGCATCTCCACATCATGGCAATTGAAGTTAGACACTGGTGCTAAAGCCATCAGCATGATTGATTTTTAAAATCTGAAAGTTCAGTCGATTAGAAGGATACCCAAAATATCTCTGAGATTATAATGGTTCAGCATTAAATGCTTGTGACCTGAGGTGGTGGTGAAAAACAGTTTATTCCATCCCATTCTATATTGTATCTGAGGGCTTGAATTCGGTATTAGGTGATCAGTCATGTGAAGAATTAAGTCTGGTGCATTTAATTATAGCATCCACAGTGGATTGGATCAACGATTCTAAGAACATTATCAGCAAATTCAGCGATGTGTTCACAAGTTTTGGTATGCTACCATTCACCTACACAATATAACTCACAGAAGATGCAAAACCTCTGATACAGGCACCAAGAAGAGTACCTGCACCTCTTTGGGATCATCTCAAAAAGGAGCTAGACAGAATGACCAAAGTAATCAAAGATATAAAAACCTACCGACTGGGTAAATCCATGCTTTGTGTAAGGGCAGCACGGTAGCATTGTGGATAGCACAATTGCTTCACAGCTCCAGGGTTCCAGGTTCGATTCCGGCTTGGGTCACTGTCTGTGCCGAGTCTGCACATCCTCCCTGTGTGTGTGCGTGGGTTTCCTCCAGGTGCTCCGGTTTCCACCCACAGTCCAAAGATGTGCAGGTTAGGCGGACTGGCCATGATAAATTGCCCTTAGTGTTGGGTGGGGTGACTGGGTTATGGGGATAGGATGGAGGTGTCCTTGGGTCGGGTGCTCTTTCCAAGAGCCGGTGCAGACTCGATGGGCCGAATGGCCTCCTTCTGCACTGTAAATTCTATGGTCTAAAACGAATGGTGATATTCGCATATACATGAATCCTAAAGTTCTCAACGAGAATATCAAAAGAGAACATTACCAAATACCAAAGTGTGAGGAAATCACATCCAAGGTGTCTGGCATACAATTCTTTACGAAACTTGATGCATTTCAAGGTTTCTGGCAACTAAAACTAGAAGAACAAAGTACAAAATACTGCACTTTAATACGACATTCACAGTTGAGACAGATCATCATCCTTTGGTGAACATCATCAAGAGAAATGTCAACCCGATGTTTCCGCGCATTCAGAGGTTGACGATGAAGTTACAATGCTATGACATCAGCCTCATCTACACGCCAGGCAAATACTTGCTCTTAGTAGATGCATTATCGAGAGCGCCGATACAAAGTATTAATGAAATTGCTGGAGACTTCCGGTGGCGGCGATGCTTGAGTGAGCCGCACATTCGGCGGGCTCTCACTCCGGCGGGGCTTTGGAGCTGATTCCCCACGAGCGGGACCACGGAGCGGCAAAAAGGCTGCCGCGAAAGGGCTGGAGAGCGGGCTGAAATCGATGGAACCTTGGGAGGCCAGCAGGTAGGGGAAGAAAGAGAGAAAGGGACAGAGGCAAGGAGCAGAAACTGACCTGAAACTCAAGACGGCGGACCCACGGACCTTCCTTGCTCCAGGAGAGAAAAACAGGTTTGGAGTCGCTGAAGCAGGACAATTTGGACCCACTTCAGATGCTCGAGGTAAAAGTTAAGGAGCTGGGAGAAGGAAGGTGGCAGCGAAAGTGCTGAGGAGCGGGCTGCGGCACATGGAACAGCGGGATTCCAGACGGCAGAAGAAAAAGGAGAAAAAGGGACAGAGACAAGGACGTGAAGAAAATTACCTGGGACCTAAGATGGCGGACACACGGACCCCAGACTCAGCAATCCAGCAGGCGCTGGATAACATGCTCCAGGTAATGAAGTCCAGTTTTGAAGCGCTAAAGCGGGCCAGCTTGGACCCAATCCAGAAAGCGGTGGATCAGCTGAACCAGAGGCTGGATGCGCAAGATGTTAAAGTTAAGGAGCTGGGAGAGGCAGTGGAGGAGCAGGCGGATGCGCAGACGGTTGCGGCGCTAGAAGTTGACGGCCTGAAAGAGCGGCAGAGAAGACTGCTGGACAGAGTGGAGGAGCTGGAGAATAGAGTCCGCAAGAAAACCTGAGGATGGTCGGCCTCCCGGAGGGGGCTGAGGGAGCTGATGCCGCAGCGTTTGTAGCAGACCTGCTGAAGCAGCTGATGGGGGCCGAAGCCTTTCCGCGACCGCCGGAGCTGGAGGGGGCACACAGAGTGCAGGCAAGGCGGGGCGGCCGGGCGGACCCCCCCGCCCGATGGTGATTAGGTTCCACAGGTTCGTGGACAAGGAGTGGGTGCTGCGGTGGGCAAAGAGCACCAGGAGCAGCACTTGGAACAACAATGTTATCCGCATTTACCAGGACCTAAGCCAGGAGGTGGCTCGGCGGCGAGCAGCCTTTACGAATGTCAAGGAGGTGCTGTTCAAGAAGCACGTGAAGTTTGGTCTGCTGTTCCCGGCTCGCCTATGGGTCACGCACCAGGGTCAACACCACTACTTCTCCGAGCCTGAAGAAGCGATGGATTTTGTGAGGGACCAGGGGCTGGTCCCGAAAGGAGGCCCCACGGACGTGAATTAGGGCCCGAGGATTACCGTGGGAAGGTACGCCGAATGTGCCTGGACTGCTGCTCAACGGTTTGCTGGGCCAAAGGGGCCAAGCGGAACATTTGGGACTCTTTCCTTTGTTCATGGACATTGGTTTGGGGGGGGGTTAACCTCCTTTTTTTTTTTCTCTCTCTTTTTTCTCATGGGGGTTTTTTTTTGTTTTTTTGGGCTATTTCCTCTTTTTTTTTCGGTTTTTTCCTGTTTGGATTTGTACTTTTTGTGCCGCTCGCGGAAAACACTGGAGCCGGCTTGCCCCAGTGTGTTGGAGAGGGGGATGGGGCGCCGGGTGTGGGAGGAGGACAGGGAAACAATGGGAATGAGACAGGAAGGCGCTGGAGTGTTGAGTCACTGGGCTAGCAGATTGGCTAGTCAAGGGAGTCAGGTGGCGGGGGAGGTCACAGCCAGTAGATGGCAGGGGTGGGTGGATCGGGGATGTGGTTAGGGGGGTGGTTGTTCTGCTGACGTGGGGGGACTTGAAATAGGCACTGGAAAGGAGGTCGAGGGTGGAGGCAGCCAAAGGACGGGCCAGGAATGGCGCGACGCACGGGCCGGCCCAGAAAGGCTATGGCTGACCGGATTTGGGGGGGGGGGGGGGGTTTGGGTTGTGCCTCCCGACCAGGCTGATCACCTGGAACGTCAAGGGATTGAATGGGCCGGTTAAGAGGACGCGCACTTGCGGGCTCTGAGGGCGGACGTAATTATGTTGCAGGAGACACATCTGAAAGTGTCTGACCAGACCAGGCTAAGGAAGGGCTGGATTAGCCAGGTCTTCCACTCGGACTTGGACTCGAAGTCCAGGGGGGTGGCAATCATGATCAACAAGCCCGTGCAATTTGAGGCAGAGGGCATATCCGGAGACGGGGTGGGGGGCAGATACCTGATGGTACGGGGCAGATTGGAGGGGAGAAGAGTGCTGGTGAATATATATGCCCCAAACTGGGATGACGTGGACTTCATTAAAAGAGTGCTGGGGAAGATCCCGGACCTGGATTTCGCAGGCTAATAATGGGAGGGGACTTTAACATGGTCCTTGACCCGACTTTGGATCGGTCGTGTCCCAGAACGGGTAGACTCTCAGCAATGGCAAGGGAGCTGAAAGGGTTTATGGAGCAAATGGGGGCAGTGGACCCCTGGAGAGATAGACAGCCAAACGGAAGGGGCTACTCGTTTTACTCGCACGTCCATAAAGTATATTCTAGGATAGATTTCTTGTACTAAGCAGGGATTGTATAGGGGAGGTAAAGAACACGGAATATTCGGCAATTACTATCTCAGACCATGCCCCGCATTGGGTAGACCTGCAGATCGGGGGAGCGAGCTATCAACGCCCGCAATGGAGGCTAGACGTGGGATTGCTGTCAGAGGAGGGGATCTGTGAGAGGCTTCGGAGGTGTGTGCAAAATTACTTGCAGGTGAATGACACGGGGGAGGTCTCAGCGGCGACCCTGTGGGAGGCGCTAAAGGCAGTAGTGCGGGGGGAGCTGATTTCAATTGGGGCCTACAGAGCCATTGGTCAGGGAAATGGATCGGATAGATGAAGAGCACGCGGAGTCCCCGGGGGAGGTTTTACTCAGGGAGAGGCAGAGACTACAGGCGGAACTGGGGGCACTATCCACAAGTAGGGCCGTGGAACAGCTTAGGAAGGCGGGGGAGTGTGTACGAGCATGGGGAAAAGGCTAGCAGACTGTTAGCGCAGCAACTCAGGAGGAGGGAGGCGGCCAGGGAAATAGGTAGAGTGAGGGATGGGGGGTAAAGTGGAGGACCCAGGATTGAATAAGGTATTCCGGGACTTCTATCATAAGCTGTATACTTCGGAGCCGCCAGAAGAACCGGAGGAGATGAAAAGGTTTCTGGACGGGTTAACATTCCCAACAGTAGGTGGGGGGGGCAAGTGGATGAGCTGGGGGCCCCGATTAGAGTGGAGGAGGTATTGGGGGCCTAAAGGCCATGCAGTCGGGGAAAGCCCCGGGGACGGATGGATACCCAGTAGAGTTCTACAGGAAGTTTTCTGAGCTGGTGGGCCCGGTCTTGGCGAGGGTTTTCAATGAGGCAAGGGACAGAGGGACCCTGCCGCCGACAATGTCACAAGCCACTATATCACTGATATTGAAGTGGGGTAAAGACCCGGAGGCTGCAGATCCTACAGGCCAATCTCCCTGATTAATGTAGACGCCAAGCTCCTGGCAAAGGTACTGGCGGTTAGAATGGAGGACTGCGTGCCGGAGGTGATTGGGGGGACCAAACTGGGTTCGTGAAAGGTAGGCAGCTAGCGGCCAACCTGAGAAGATTACTTAATGTGATAATGATGCCCCCGGTGGGTAGGGAGGTGGAGGTGTGGTGGCAATGGACACCGAGAAGGCCTTTGACCGGGTGGAGTGGGACAATCTATGGGAGGTGCTCAGACGGTTTGGGTTCGGGGAGGGATGGTGGATTGGATCAATTATTATATCAGGCCCCAGGGCCAGCGTCAGTACTAACAGAGAAGTGTCGGAAGTACTTTAGGTTGTACCGAGGGACCAGACAGGGCTGCACGCTCTCCCCGCTGCTGTTTGCGCTGGCCATAGAGCCGCTGGCGATTGCGCTGAGAGCCGCAGAGGGATGGAAGGGGGGTGGCGGGGTAGAACATAGGGTCTCTCTTTATGCAGACGACCTGCTCCTGTACGTGTCGGACCCAGTGGCCGGGATGGGAAGTATACTGGGAATGCTGAGGAAGTTCAGCCAGTTCTCAGGATATAAATTAAATATGGCCAAGAGTGAAATGTTTGTGGTCCAGGCAAGGGGCCAGGAGAACAGATTGAGAGGGCTACCGTTTAGGCTGGTTGAAGAAAATTTCCGGTATTTGGGAATCCAGGTGGCACGAGACTGGGGCAGGCTGTATAAGTTAAATTTGGCCAGGGTGGTGGAGCAAATGAAGGGAGAGTTTTGGAGATGGGATGCACTCCCGCTGTCACTGGCAGGGAGGGTGCAGACTGTAAAGATGACAATCCTCCCTAGATTTCTGTTTATTTTTCAGTGCCTCCCGATCTTTATCCCACAGTCCTTCTTCAAAAGAGTTAACAGGCTGATCATGAGCTTTGTCTGGGCGGGAAAATCCCCGCGGGTGAAGAAGGCGATGTTGGAGAGGAACCGCAGCGAGGGAGGGCTGGCTTTGCCAGTCTGATTAATATTATTACTGGCGGCCAACATCGCTATGATAAGGAAGTGGATGGTGGGTACGGGGTCTATTTGGGAGCGGGTGGAGGCGGCTTCGTGCAGGGGCTCCAGCTTGGCAGCCCTGGTCACGGCTCCTCTACCGCTCTCGCCGGCCAAGTACACCACCAGCCCGGTAGTGGTGGTGACCCTGCGGATATGGGGCCAGTGGAGGAGGCATGTAGGGGAGATGGGGGCGTCTGTCTGGGCGCCAATCTGCGACAACCATCGGTTTGCCCCCGGGAGTATGGATGGGGGGTTCCGAGTATGGCGGTGGGCGGGAAGGGTGGGTGATATGTTCCTGGAAGGGAGCTTTGCGAGTTTGAGGAGCTTGGAGGAGAAATTTGGGTTGGTAAGGGGAAATGATTTTAGGTACCTACAGTTGCGGGACTTTGTTCGTAGACAGGTCCCATCTTTCCCACGCCTCCCGCCAATGGGGATCCTAGACAGAATAGTCTCTAGGAGGGAAGAAGGGGAGGGTAGAGTCTCGGGTATTTAAGGTGCTCATGAGGGAGGAAGAGTCCCAGACAGAGGAACTGAAACTTAAATGGGAGGAGGAGCTAGGCGGGGAAATGGAGGATGGGCTGTGGGCAGAGGCCCTGAGTAGGGTAAATTCGACCGCGACATGTGCTAGGCTCGGGCTGATTCAATTTAAGGTCGTTCACCGGCCTATATGACGGTGGCTCGGATGAACAAATTCTTCGGGATAGAGGACAAATGCGCTAGATGCGCGGGAGGACCAGCGAACCACGTTCACATGTTTTGGGCATGCCCTGAGCTGAGGGGGTACTGGGAGGGATTTGCGGGGGTCATGTCCCGGGTGCTAAAAACAAGGGTGGTGATGGGTCCAGAGGTGGCAATTTTGGGGTTTCAGAAGACCCGGGGGTCCAGGGGAGAAAGGGCCAATGTTTTGGCCTTTGCTTCCCTGATAGCCTGGCGTCGAATACTATTTGCGTGGAGTGACTCAAAGCCCCCGAAGACTGAGTGGTGGCTTGCGGACATGTCGAGTTTCCTGGGTATGGAAAAAATTAAGTTCGCTTTGAGGGGATCTGTGCAGGGGTTCACCCGGAGGTGGCAACCATTTATTGACTTCTTTGCGGGAGAATGAGCGTCAGTGGGGGTGGAGGGGAGGGGAGGGGGCGGGTAGAGTAGAGTAGGACGGAAAATATGGCGGGTAGTACCGGTGGGAGAGGAGCGGGCTTGTGCAGTATGTTACGATGAAGTATTGAAAGTACGTGGATGTTTGCACATTTTTGCCTTTTTTGCTTTCTTTCTGTTGATGTCTGTAACTGTTTGTAAAGCCAAAAACTATCTCAATAAAATTGTTTATTAAAAAAAAAAAATTGCTGAAGATGAACGGAGAGCTTGTGACTCTGTTTACTGGCCAGTTCTAAACCAGGATATTGATAGGATGGTCAGTTGTTGTGAGACATGCCAGACGCTTCGTTGCAAACAAACAAGAGAACCTGCGCAAATATCTGATTTACCTACAGCACCATGGCGGAAAGTAGCTATCGATCTCTTTCATCTACAAGGGAAAGATTATTTAATGATCATAGACTATCTTTCAAACTATCTCAAAATGGCCCTACTGTCAAGCATATCGGCAAGCAGTGTAATACCAAGTCCATTTTTGCTTGACACGGAATTTTGCAAGTCATTGTGAATGACAACGGTCCTTGTTTTAGCTGTAAAGAGTGACAACACTTTGCAGTCACATATGATGTCAATCACATCACGTCGAGTCTGTTGTACCTTTAAGCTAATGGAAAGCCGGAAAAGGTGTACATATCATTAAGCAATTGTTGAAGAAAGCAATGGACAGCCAATCTGATCCATATCTCACACTATTGAGTTACAGAGCGTCACCATTGCCACATGGTAGATCGCAAGAAGAGTTACTCATGACTAGAAGTTGCGTACTACACTTCCATACTTAGCAAAGAAGGAGAAGAATGCAGTGGTACTGTAGGAAATGCTAAACATTGCAAAAAACAAAAGCAGTGATAGTGTCTAGAACTTCGCCACCTCTGAGTAGTGATAACATTGTGAGAGTAGAAGATTCAGACAATTGGTCAAGGCTATTGTACTTGAAGAAGTAGCACCTCGTTCCTACAATGTACAGACAGGAAGGGTTGGATATAAGAAGAAATCACCGCGCTCTTGAAACCAGAGAGAACTTGAACAACAGTATGGTGGATGACGAATCTACGAAGAATCACGCAAGCTGCAGTGTCAGATAGTGCCGCCATTCCTGAGCATGGCAACGTCATGGAGAACATTCAACCTACAAGTTCCCAACAGCAAGGTCAAACTGAGAAGATCCGAGTTAGAAAAAAACCTGATCAACTCAATTTGTAGATTTGGACCATTTGTACATACTATGCTTTATATACATAAATATATGCATATATTTGTTAAACCAATTTTAAAATTAGAAATAAATAATACTGTTAGACTCACGGCTCATGATATCACATATAAATATACTGATGATCATGTATTAATATATTCCTTCAAAGGAAAGGGGATGTAGTGATATCATGGTTGTGTTGTAATTCACTGACTGATCACTAGGAGTCTCAATGTAGAGAAGTGAATGTTAGAGTCAGGTGACCCCTCAGACTGGCTGGAGGAAGCTGAAGAGAGAGGTTGCTTGTGCATGATCTAATTGTTATTCATCTTTTTTTGTATATAGTTTACCCACAGTTAATGTTAATAAATTGTTTATAGCTTTAGCTACAAATGTTGTTGTAATATAAATCAGGCCATCCTACAAAAACGTTACACTCCAGTTTCCTCCCAAAAGACGTGCTTGTTAGGTGAATTAGACATTCTGAATTCTCCCTCTGTGTACCCGAACAGGCGCCGGAGTGTGGCAACCAGGGGATTTTCACAACTTCATTGCAGTGTTAATGTAAGCCTACTTGTAACACTAATAAAGATTATTATTATTGTGCCAAGCCGTGAGGTTACAGATCTTGGTTGAGTACAATTCTGCTGCTGGTAACCAACAACACCTCATGGATGCCCAATTCTGAACTGTTAAATCTGTTCTAAGTCTTTCCCATTGATCATGATTAGTGAGGGTGTGGTTAAGTAGGCATTTTACTCTTGATGGTTTCTTGTCACCCGATGAAGGCTTCTCTGGCAGAAATTCCCTTCAGACCTGGCCAGCTCGGTCAATAATGTTGTGACTGAGCGACTCTTGGTGATGGGCATTGAAGTCCCACAGTCAGAGTACATTCAGTGACCTTAGAATCATACAGTTCAGAAGAGGCCCTTCAGCCCATCAAGACTGCACCGACAAAAACAACTCAAACTATACTAATCCCACTTCTCGGCACTTGGCACTTTCATTGCTGCTTCCAGGCAACGTTCAACATTGATGTGGTATTTGTCCCCTTTACGGGGTGACCTGCCAAGAGTCACATGGCCTGGGTAATCAATCGGGACCAGGGTGAAGCGTGGTTTCTATCAGTTTGATCCAGGACACTGACTCAGAGCCATGAGGCTGTAGTTATATATGGCCGAAAGACGTGCTTGTTAGGTGAATTGGACATTCTGAATTCTCCCTCAGTGTAGCCGAACAAACGCCAGAGTGGCAACTAGGGGATTTTCACAGTAACTTCATTGCAGTGTTCATAGAATCATGGAATAATAGAATTTACAGTGAAGGAGGCCATTCAGCCCATTGAGTCGTCACCAGCCCTTGGAAAGAGCACCCTACTTAAGCCCACGCCTCCATCCTATCCCCATAACCAGTAACCCCACCTAACCTTTTTTTTTGGACACTAAGGGCAATGTAGCATGGCCAATCCACCTAACCTGCACATCTTTGGACTGTGGGAGGAAACTGGAGCACCCGGAGGAAACCCATGCAGACACGGGGAGAACGTGCAGACTCCGCACAGACAGTGACCCAAGCCGGGAATCGAACCTGTGATCCTGGAGCTATGAAGCAACTGTGCTAACCACTATGCTACCGTGCTGCCTCTACTTATAACAATAATAAAGATTATTATTATGTAAATAAATGTTGCAGTTGTTATTTACCTAACTGGTGAATGGGAAATATACAATGGAGGAGCTCTTAATACACCAGCTGAGGAACGTTATCACGAGCAGGCATTTCTGATGTATTTTAAACTTTAGAAAGAAAATATCAGGAATTCACAAATGATAGTTCAGTAGAGGTTGCAGTTTTGGAAAGTATTGGAAGAAATCTTGGTGAGTTGTTTGGTGGTGATGGAAGGAGTGTGTGGTGGTGGAGGGAGTGTGTGTTTGTGGGGTGATGGAGGGAGTGTGTGTTTGTGGGGGTGATGGAGGGAGTGTGTTTGTGGTGATGGAGGGGGTCTGGTGGCGGGAGTGTGTATTTGTGGGGGTGGTGGAGGGAGTGTGTATTTGGGTGATGGAGGGTGTGTTTGTGGGGGTGGTGGAGGGAGTGTGTGTTTGTGGGGGTGGAGGGTGTGTGTTTGTGGGGGTGGTGGAGGGAGTGTGTGTTTGTGGGGGTGGTGGAGGGAGTGTGTATTTGTGGTGATGGAGGGGGTCTGGTGGAGGGAGTGTGTGTTTGTGGGGGTGGTGGAGGGAGGTGTATTTGTGGGGGTGGTGGAGGGAGTGTGTATTTGTGGTGGTGGAGGGAGTGTGTGTTTGTGGGGGTGGAGGGAGTGTGTGTTTGTGGGGGTGGTGGAGGGTGTGTGTTTGTGGGGGTGGTGGAGGGAGTGTATTTGTGGTGATGGAGGGGGTCTGGTGGAGGGAGTGTGTTTGTGGGGGTGGTGGAGGGAGTGTGTATTTGTGGTGGTGGAGGGAGTGTGTGTTTGTGGGGGTGGTGGAGGGAGTGTGTTTGTGGGGTGGTGGAGGGCGTGTGTTTGTGGGGGTGGTGGAGGGAGTGTGTATTTGTGGGGGTGGTGGAGGGAGTGTGTATTTGTGGGGGTGATGGAGGGAGTGTGAGGGAGGGAGTGTGTGTTTGTGGTGAGTGTGTGTTTTTGGGGAGTGTGTGTTTGTGGGGGTGGAGGGGTCTGGTGGAGGGAGTGTGTGTTGTGTGGTGGAGGGAGTGTGTGTTGTGGGGGTGGTGGAGGGATGTGTATTTGTGGGGGGTGGAGGGAGTGTGTATTTGTGGGGGTGGTGGAGGGAGTGTGTATTTGTGGTGATGGAGGGGGTCTGGTGGAGGGAGTGTGTGTTTGTGGGGGTGGAGCGAGTGCCACTTAAGGCAGCTGCTTTGTCCTGGATGGTGTCCATCTCAAATGTTCTTGGAGCTGCGCTCATCCAGGCCAGTGGTTTTCCATCACCTCCTGACTTGTCGATGGTTGACAGGCTTTGGGGAGTCACGAGGGTTACTCACTTCAAAATTGCCAGCTTCTGACCTGCTTTCTTAGCCACCATATCAGTATGGTTGGCGCAGTTCAGTTTCTGGTCAATGGCAACCCACAGGATTGATTGTGGGTCAGCAATGGTAATGCTGTTGAATGTCAAGGGGAGATGGTTAGATTCTCTTTTATTAAGTTGGCAATGAATGGAAGTTTTCAGTGAAAATGTTACTTGCCACTTATCAACCCAAGTGGAATTAAAATACTTTTAGCCATGCCTCATTCAAAGTAACAAAACTTATACAGCGGGTGTAAATGTTGGTGTAAAGTTCCAGGCAAGCGACCACGAGAAGTGATGACTAAGAAAAACGAATTTCACCTACTTAACATAGAACATACAGCACAGAACAGGCCCTTCGGCCCTCGATGTTGTGCCGAGCAATGATCACCCTACTTAAACCCACGTAACCCGTATACCCGTAACCCAACAATCCCCCCATTAACCTTACACTACGGGCAATTTATCATGGCAATCCCCTAACCCGCACATCTTTGGACTGTGGGAGGAAACCGGAGCACCCGGAGGAAACCCACGCACACGGGGAGGACATGCAGACTCCACACAGACAGTGACCCAGCCGCGAATCGAACCTGGGACCCTGGAGCTGTGAAGCATTGATGCTAACCACCATGCTACCGTGAGGCCCCTAAATACTTAAATACAACTCCTCCTCCCCGAAGGGTCTCCCGTGGGCCGGTATTTATGTCCATGAGGCCCGTCATTGAGGGTGTTCATATTCAGTGAGGCCACAGGGACTCTGATGTTGCTGATCTCGTGGCCTCCATCCTCTAATAACCGTCAGCATATTGAAACTTCCCACAGCTACAAGGGGCAAAATACAATACAATATAACACTGAGCCACATGAGGATATTGTGTCCATGAACAAAAGTTTGGTCAGAGGGTAGAGTTTCAGGAGCACCTTAAAGGAGGAAGTGAGGCAGAGAGACGGAGAGTATTTGGGAGGCAGTGGTGTAGGAATATTGCGAGTAATCCAGAGACCCACAGTCATTCTTTGGGATCTAGGTTCGAATCCCACCACGGCAGATGGTGATATTGGAATTCAATAAAAATATGAAATTAAAAGTCTAACAATGACCATGAAACTATTGTCAATTGTTGGGAAAACCCACCTGGTTCACTCATGACCTTCAGGGAAGGAAATCTGCCGTCCTTAGGGGGGGGGGGGGGCACTGTACTGTCTTGGTTTTGTTGTGGTATTGTCACTTGGCTAGTCCATATTTTTCTTACATTTTCCCCAGTTGTAAGGAACACAAACAAAATCAGCTCAATCCAGGAACTTCGAGTACTGATGCTGTCTGTCAAGCACAGACTAATCCGGTCGTTATACCTGTGGCAGTTGTCGGGGTGGTGGTGGTCGCAGCTGCAGCTTCTGTAGTGGGGGCGATTGTTTATCTTTGGAAGAGAAGGAAGGGACTTCACGGTGAGTAATTCACCTGATTTACTGTGTGCATCTTCCTTTTCCAATATGATCTTCCATGTTCTTTCAGTTAAGTGGAAATAATCTTCCTTTTTTCTGACCGTATACACTGCTGTCAAACCTATGTGGAAATTTAGCAGTAGGAGGTCACGACAGGGAATCATGGGATCAGTAACTGACGGAGGAGGGGTCTGGAGGGAATCCTGGGAATTGGGGTAAGTGCCGATGGGAGTTGAAGTTGGCACAGCGATTGGGGAGTCCAGGCCTGGGAGAGGTTAGTGGGCTGCTTGCAAAGCCTGGTGGGATGGATCCGTCCCTCCTGGCCCACATGGAATCCGATGAGATATTTCTTTGATACTTTTGCTGTAGTCAGTGTGGGCATTCCCTCGACTTCTCATTTGTCACATCGCAGTCTATTGGCATCTTCAGACTGAGGGCGGCGATTCTCCAAAGGGAACAAAGTCCCTGAGCGAGCGTGTTCCCCGCGTGTTTACCCACACTCAGTGCCGAGAAACACATGGCTATTCATCGCGAGTCATGTTGTATAAGGGGCCTGAACGGGAAACGCGTGACTCAGGCTGCACAAAACCCCGTTTTGTACGGGAGCTATGCTCGCCGGAATTTTCCATTGTCGCGAGAGATTGCAACACCATTTTTAAATGGTGTCTCGATCCCTGTACCCCCAAAACAATCCCCAGCTCGAACGCACTATGGGAGGGTCCCCTGCAACCCCGGCCCGATCACACACGCAAAAAAATGCCAGCATGGCACCTTGGCAGTGACAGGCTGGCACCCAGGTAGCATTGCCACGGTGCCAGGCTGGCACTTTCAGGGTACCCAGGGGTACCAACAGTGCCAGGACACCACTTTGCCCAAAGGACATGCAGCTGGGGGTCTCCAATCCCCTGGGAGACCTCCACGAGTACCGACCAGTGCTGAGTGGCACTCGCCCGACGGCTCTTAAGGCGAAGGGGTTGAATCCCAAAGCCTCAGGTACCTCAGGAATCTGCACATTAAAGTGAGGCTTGCTGTTTCGTTCTAATATGCAGGTTTGCCAAAACATGATCCTGCCCATTGTGTGTGGGATTCACGTTGAACCTCGCGAGGTGTGGCGAGCTGGGTACATTCCGGGAGCAGGGTCTACTGGCTTTCAACAGCCATGCTGCATTGCGGCGAGCTGCTTTTCAGGTGCAGTGTGTTCGGAGGATCACGCCCCGAGAATTTGAATTTAATGTTCTGGTTGGCACCCTCAGTGAGGGTCTAGGCTGACCTGTGGCAATGGTAAGTTGGTGCAGGAGGTACGATGCAGCCTCAGGGCGCGAAGTCACCTCGGCTTAATTTTAAACCATTGCCACACATGCTGAGAAAGGGTGATGGTGCTGAAATTGAGGCCAATGTGACATTTACTGACACGAACACCTGCTATTTTCATGTTAAGAGAAACTTGCATTGGCGGATGAGGAAGTGGGTGAGTGACGCCATTCAGGGGTATGTGGAGCAGAACGACGCGGAGAGGTCACGGCCGCCACGCTGTGGGAGGCACTCAAGGCGGTGTTTCGGGGGGAGGTTATCTCGATTCAGGCACATAGGGAGAGGGTGATGGTACAGAGATGGCAAGGCTGGTGGAAGAGATTTTGAGAGTGCCCAGGAGATGCTCGGAGGCCCCAGAAACAGGGTTGTTCAGGGAGAGGCAGAGGCTCCAGTTAGAGATTGTGTCCCACGGGGAAGGCAGTAGGGCAGTTGCGGAGGGCCAGGGGGGCAGTATACAGTATGGGGAGAAGGCGAGTAGGATGGAAGGCCCACCAGCTTAGAGGCGGCGAGGGAGATTAGTAGAGTGGTTCCCGACCCGGGTCGGGGTGAATGGGGTGTTTGGGGAATTTACAGGCAATTTATGAATCGGAGCCCCCGGCCGAGGTGGGGGGGAATGTGGTAGTTCCTGGATGGGTTGGAGGGTTCCCAGGGTGGACGAGGAGTTGGCCCAGGATTGGGAGCCCCTATTGGGCTGAGGGAGGTGATGGTGAGTTTGGGGGGCGATGCAGGGAGGTGATGGAGAGTTTGGGGGCAATGCAGGGAGGTGATGGGGAGTTTGGGGGCAATGCAGGGAGGTGATGGAGAGTTTGGGGGGCAATGCAGGGAGGGATGGAGAGTTTGGGGGCATGCAGGGAGGTGATGGAGAGTTTGGGGGCGATGCAGGGAGGGGATGGAGAGTTTGGGGGCGATGCAGGGAGGGGATGGAGAGTTTGGGGGCAATGCAGGGAGGGGATGGAGAGTTTGGGGGCAATGCAGGGAGGTGATGGAGAGTTTGGGGGCGATGCAGGGAGGGGATGGAGAGTTTGGGGGCGATGCAGGGAGGTGATGGAGAGTTTGGGAGGTGATGGAGAGGTTTGGGGGCAATGCAGGGAGGTGATGGAGAGTTTGGGGGCGATGCAGGGAGGGGATGGAGAGTTTGGGAGGTGATGGAGAGTTTGGGGGCGGATGCAGGGAGGTGATGGAGAGTTGGGAGGTGATGGAGAGTTTGGGGGCAATGCAGGAGGGGATTGGAGAGTTTGGGGGCGATGCAGGGAGGTGATGGAGAGTTTGGGGCGATGCAGGGAGGTGATGGAGAGTTTGGGGGCGATGCAGGGAGGTGATGGAGAGTTTGGGGGCAATGCAGGGAGGGGATGGAGAGTTTGGGGGCGATGCAGGGAGGTGATGGAGAGTTTGGGGGCAATGCAGGGAGGGGATGGAGAGGTTGGGGGGCGATGCAGGGAGGTGATGGAGAGTTGGGGGCGATGCAGGGAGGGGATGGAGAGTTTGGGAGGTGATGGAGAGTTTGGGGGCAATGCAGGGAGGTGATGGAGAGTTTGGGGGCGATGCAGGGAGGTGATGGAGAGTTTGGGAGGTGATGGAGAGTTTGGGGCGATGCAGGGAGGTGATGGAGAGTTTGGGGGCGATGCAGGGAGGTGATGGAGAGTTTGGGGGCAATGCAGGGAGGTGATGGAGAATTTGGGGGCAATGCAGGGAGGTGATGGAGAGTTTGGGGCGATGCAGGCAGGGAAGGCTCCAGGCCCGGATGGGTTCCTGGTGGAGTTTTATAAAATGTTTGGGGGGGACCTGGGGCTGTTGCTGGTGAGGATGTACATTGAGGCTAAGGAGAGTGGGGAACTCCCTCCTACACTATCGCAGGCTTCTACCTCCCTGATTCTGAAAATAGATAAAGATCCGGATCAGTGTGGATCATACCGTCTGATATCGTTGTTAAATGTGGACGCTAAGTTGTTAGCGAAGGTGTTGGCTTCACGAATTGAGGACTGCATCCCAGGGGTGATATGTAAGGACCAAACAGGGTTTGTGAAAGGGAGACAGTTGTTGGGAAATGTGAGGAGGTTGCTGAACGTGATTGTGATGCCCCCGGTAGGGCAGGAATTGGAGGTGGCAGTGGCGATGGACACGGAAAATGCTTTTGACCGGGTGGAGTGGGAGTATCTGTGGGAGGTGCTGGGCTGGTTGGTGTTCGGGCAGGGGTTTGTGGACTGGGTCCGGTTGCTGTATCAGGCACCAGTCGTAAGTGTGCGGCTGAACCGGGCGAGTTTGTGATATTTCGAGTTGCACTGTGGGACAAGGAAAGGGAGCCCGCTCTCCCCATTGCTTTTGCCTTTGCTCTACAGTCATTGGCTATGGTGTTCAGAGTGTCGAGAGATTGGAAAGGGATTGTCGAGCACAGGGTTTCGCTGTACGCAGACGACCTGTTGTTATATATTTCAGACCCATTGGGGGGTCATTGACACCATTATGGGGTTTTTGGAGGACCTCGGTCGGTTCTCCAGGGTACATCTGAACGTGGCAACGGGCGAACTGTTCCCGATTGAGATCAGGGGGCAAGAGAGGAGGTTTGGGGAGCTGCCGTTTCAGGTGGTGGGGGCGAGTTTCAGATACTTGGGCATCCAGGTGATGTGGGGTTGGGCACAGCTACACAAGTTAAATTTGGCTTGGCCGGTCAGGCAGTTGAAGGGGGATTTTAAGAGGTGGATGTGCTGCCACTGTTGTTGGGTGCAAACAGTGAAGATGTCTGTGCTGCCAAGGTTCCTTTTCATATTTCAGAACCTTCCGATCTTTGTCCCAAAGTCATTCTTTGAAAAGGTTAATGCGCTGGCGGGGTGGAGTCTGGGACGTGGGAGAATTCTCTCCGGAGGGTGAATGCGTCCTTGACATGTGCGCAGCTCAGTCTTATTCAGTTTAAATTAGTCCTCAGTTGGGCGCATGATGGTGGCGAGGATGAGTAGGTCCTTTGAGGGAGTAGGGGACAAATGTGGGCGGTGCACAGGGAGGCCCACAAACCATGTCCACCTGTTTGGGCATGTCCGAAGCTGAAGGGGTTCAGGCAGGGGATCGCGAGGTATTGGGGCTGAAAGTGGCTCTGGGTCCATGGGTAGCGATATTTGGGGTGTTGAAAGACCCAGGACTCCAGAGGGCGAGAGAGGCCGATGTTTTGGCCTTTGCCTCCCTGATAGACCCGGAGATGGATTTTGCTCAGGTGGGGGGGATTCAGAGCCACTGAAATCGGAAGTGTGGGTGAGCAACCTGGCGGAATTCCTGAGGCTGGAGACGGTCAAGTTTGTCTTGAGGGAGTCGGTCGATGGAATCGCTCGGAGGTGGAAGCCATTCATTGGATTGCGGTGTCAGCAGAGGGAGAGAGGGGGGGGGTTCAAATGGAGAAGGCAGAGCGGGAGGAGGGGGTAGGGCAAGGGGGCAGAGTGGGTGTTGGTTATTTATTATGTTGTTCAATTTCACTTCTGCTCTTATTTGATTTGTTTATTGTTTGTTTATACAAATGCCTGAATAAATATTTTTTTTTAAAAAGAAAAACTTGCAAAATAGAACAATAGAATAAATCCAGTGAACATATCTTATTGCTTCTGTTTCACTCTATTTTCTTTTATTGACAGATAATCCACTAAATGATACAAAGGTAAATATAGATGATTTAATTTACGTAGTCATTGACGAAAATCATGTTATCTGCAAACCTAAAATCTAAATATTCCAGCAACATGTTGCAATATAATTCTAAAGTTAGCATCATATAAAAAATGTTTCCTGTAAAACTGTCCCAAGATATTGATTCTCCGAGACACTGAAGTAGCGAGAGACGGCACAGGAGAGGAGAAAGCAAATCAAACTGGAGACAGATTGGGTAGGGGATGTATCTGAGTTCAGGGTCAATACAATCTGCAACAGTTTCACACCCTGGACTGAGAGGAAATGGGAGATGGAATCAAAGATTGAGGTGTGTAAATGCTTCTGGGATTGAAGATCAGCTTTTGCTGATACTGCATTCCAATTCTCTTCCCATACCTCGTGGTGCAATAAGGAAGACTTTTGTCTGTTTCCATAGCTACTAATTCCCGGAAAAGATCACTAGTTTGTCGCCAGGACTTGTAGCTTGAGGAGTGCCGCTCCACACCGAGCGTGGCTGACCAGGAGTGTCT
Source organism: Scyliorhinus canicula (assembly GCF_902713615.1). NCBI lineage: Eukaryota > Metazoa > Chordata > Chondrichthyes > Carcharhiniformes > Scyliorhinidae > Scyliorhinus > Scyliorhinus canicula. Next base: position 140,379,110 of record NC_052161.1, read on the forward strand.
CTCTCATTCTTACCGCCAGCCATTGGAATGTGTGGAAGGATTTACAGGTTGACTCTGAATTTGTTTACCCGGGTTATGAATGCACCTTCCTTGGCAGTTAAGTCCTGGGAACGGAATTCAACTCTGAGCTTCCAACCCTGGGCGCAATTCTCCCAACGGGAGACAAAGTGCCGACGCCGGAGTGAAAACCGGAGTGTTGCACTCCAGCGTCGGAGGCCGCTGCCCACCCCTATTCTCTCCTCTCTTCCCCCCCCCCGGGGGCTAGGAGCGGCGGGGCGTCAATCTTGCGCCCCGGGCCTTGACGCCCGCGTCAAAGCGGCACCGCCTGAATGACGCGGCCGGCGGCGCCTAAATGACGTCACCCGCGCAAGTTGGCCGGCGCCAACCCGCGCATGCGTGGTTGCCGTCCTCCACTCCGCCGCCCCACAAGACATGGGGGATTGATCTTGCGGGGCGGCGGAGGGAAAACAGTCCGTCTTTCAGAGACGCCGGCCCGACGATCGGTGGGCACCGATCGCGGGCTAGACCCCTCCTGAGCACCCCCTTGGTGCTCGATCCTCCCTCCGCCCCCCACACGCCCCACACGCAGCGGTCGCACGCTGTTCACGCCGGCAGCGACCAGGTGTGCTTAGCACCTGTGTGAACCGGTCGGATTAGGCAGGCTGCTTGACCCATCCGGGCCGGAGAATCACCGCTCGACCGGAGCGGCGATTCTCCGAGCGGCGTGCCGCGTTTTGCGGGGATGGGAGAATCGCGTGCGGGTGCCAGGGCGGCGTGGCGTGAATCGCCCGGCACTCCCGCGATTCTCCCACCCGGCGTGGGGGTCGGAGAATCGCGCCCCCTATCCGCTGTGTCACCAGACCTCATTTTGCTGATGTAAAGCTGGAGAAAGTTTTGATTAATTCAGATCTAGTGTCTGATAAATGATGACTGTCAACCAAGTGCAGTCGATGGAAAAGGTAATGAGATAGAAATTGGCTGGGCAGCACGGTGGTGGAGTGGCTACCACTGCTGCCTCACGGTCCCCGGTTCGATCCCGGCTCTGGGTCACTGACTGTGTGGAGTTTGCACATTCTCCCCGTGTTTGCTTGGGTTTCGCCCCCACAATCCAATAATATGCAGGGTAGGTGGATTGGCCACACTAAATTGCCTCTTAATTGGAAAACAAAAAGAATTGGGCACTCTAAATTTGTTTTAGAAAAGATAGTATGCCTTCAGCATACATGTACTAACTGACTTTGTGCTTCAGGGTAGCACCATCAAGGGGTAGGATTTAAACAATAAGAAAAGAAGCTCAGGCTAATGTTCTCGGGACACAGATTCAAATCCCATCAAATGGTGGAATTTAAATTCCATTAATCAGTAATATCTGGAATATAAAGCTAGTCTGAGTAATGGTGACAATGAAACTATCATCGATTGTCAGCAAATTCTATCTTGTTCACTAAGAGGGCTGCCTGTGACTCCAGCCCACAGCAATGTGGTTGACAATGGCCCTGTGAAATGGCCTATAGCAGGCCATTCAGTTCAAAGGCAAGTGAACATGGCTGTCCTCGTCAGCAACGCCCCCACTCAAAGAGGGAAAAGTGAATGGTTAGGGGGGTGGAAATGGAGCCTAGCTCTGGAACAACATGTGGGTCTGCGAGGAGGGTGAAGGGTCCTGTGGAAGGTGGTTTGAGAGGATCATTTGTTCTGGAGGAGAACAATTTGGAATAGTTTCTGCTTTCGAGATAAGGGGACTGGGCTGATGGAGACCAGGGGCGGGATTCTCCGACCCCTCGCCGGGTCGGAGAATCGCCCGGGGCCGTCGTCAATCCCGCCCCGCCGTGTCCTGAATTCTCCGCCACCAGAGATTCGACGGGGGCGGGAATCGCGCCCCGATGGGCCGAAGTCCCGCCGCTGTCAAGCCTCTCCTGCCGGCGGGAATCAAAACACCTATCTGACAGGCGGGATTGGCGGCACAGGCAGGCGCCGGGGTCCTGGGGGGGGAAGGGGGGGGGCAAGGCGCTCTGAACCCGGGGGGTGCCCCTACGGTGCCCCCTGGGGGCACTCTTTTCCTTCCACCTTCGCCATGACCTTCACCATGGCGGAGGCGGAAGAGCCCCCCCCCCCCCCCCCCCCCCCCGCGCATGCGCCGGGATGTCGTCAGCAGCCGCTGACGCTCCGGCGCATGCGTGGACTTACGCTGGCCGGCGAAGTCCTTTTGGCCCCGGCAGGCATAGCGACAAAGGCCACTCCGGCGCGGGCCTAGCCCCTCAATATGAGGGCTTGGCCCCGAAAGGTGCGGAGACCTCCGTACCTTTGGGCGGCCCGACGCCGGAGTGGTTCACGCCACTCCAACACGCCGGGAACCCCCTCGGGGAGAATCCCGGTCCAGATGAACATTTGTTATGAACATTTCAGGTTTAGGGAATGATGTGAGCAGAGGGATTACCAGCTCTGAGTATCTGGGGGGAAAGAGGATGAAGTGTCAGAGAGAGCATTCTCCCAGCTGGAAACTTCAGAATTCCCAGAGTTATGTGAGGTGTCTCCTTAATTAAGAATGACAATTAAAACAGAGCATAAACCAGACAATTGATGCATTATTACATTCTCAATGGCTGGAATTCACCGCTCGTTGCGATTCAGTTTTCTTAGCGGCAGGCTCCTCCCCCCGGCCAGCGGGTTTTGTGGCGATGGACGGTTACAGTGGGAAATCCCATTGACAGTCAGCGGGAAGCTAGACTCCTGCTGCCAGCGAATGGCGCGCGACAGAGAAACACACGGCTGGTGGAGCAGCGAATCCTGCCGAATATCTAATAAACTCAGACAAATTAATCATTGCTTTCACACACTTGACAATTTAATAACTTATTTTTTGCTTGCTAGAGACAGGATCCTCCACGTGGAAGCATGAATCAAGAAATGGGAAATAGTCCTCTATTGGAAACCACAAAAAACAACCAAAGAGGTATGGTACATCTCTCTGCAACATTTGTATTGTATTTATTTCCCTCCGGTTATTCCCATTTTTGTCCTGTTTTCTGCTAATCTTTCCAATAGATGGGGAATTTTGTTGGGTTACAGATCCACCAACATCAGCAACATCCCTTTGCCTTGTCCAAATATCCTGGGCGCAATTCACCGATCGTGGGCCAGAGCCCTTTCGAGCCCCCCCCCCCCGCGGTGCAAGAACCCCCCTCCCCCCCCAACAGGCTGCCCCCCCAGCATTCCCGCACTGTTCCCGCCGGCAGCAACCAGGTGTGGACGGCGCCGGCGGGAACCTGTCGTATCGGGCAGGCCGCTCGGCCCATCTGGGCCATAGAATCGCCGCCCACCCGTTACAAACAGCAAGCGGCGATTCGCTAAGCGGCCAGCCGTGATTCTCTCTGCGCTGGTTTCGGGGGGCTGGGAGAACCGCGTGCCGGGGCAGCGTGGCGGGACTCGCTCGGCGCCCTGGCGATTCTCCCACCCGGTGTGGGGAGGGGGGGGAAATTCCGACCCCTTTTTTTCACATGCAATCTAGTGTTTGTTGACGGGCTGTTCCACTGGTCAAGGGCAGTGAAACACAGTGGGGAAGCTCAAATTCCACTTCCTCGGTACACATTTCTCCAGGGTTAATGCAGTGATGAGAGGGGGAGAAATCCGATGCTGTCCCCACTATACCCCTAGCCCCATCAGTGAGTGGCACCGGGCCTGTGGTGTGTGGAGCCTCCATCCTCACCACCCATCCCTGTCAACGGGGGTACCGCAGGATGCCACAACCCACATCAGCGACATGCTCTGTGGCTCCTGCCCTGTCTCCCGCAGTGGGTTTCCTCGCTGTGTGGATTGTGTGTTATCCTGCCAGCAGGGTGGCCCTGGCAGTGCGGTTGAGATGGTGACTTTGTGCCACCAATCACCTCCAGGCTTAGAGGTTTGTGTGTGGGCAGGCCCTGCAGATAGGGATGAGTGAGGGAAATGTGGGTCTGCTGGTTGCTGAACTGCAGTGTGATGTGGGTCCTGGGTGTGACACACTGACCAGGGGCAGGATGGATGGCAGCTGGGGTGCGGTGGGCAGGCAGGGCTTGGAAACAACTGGTGGTCCTGCGGAGTGGGGCAGCTGATACTGTCACTGGTGAGGCCTCTGCCCTGAGAGGGGCAATGTGCCAGGGAGGATGCCAAAGGCCATGGTGCATGTGTCCTTTGTTTGGGGTGAGCTCTGCTATTCCCCTGCACGGGGGCTGAGCTTCTGATGAGTGAACTGAGGAGTGGCAGCACCTGGTGGGCCACTGATTAAACTTCGCCATGCTCATCCCGGTGATGATACAACTGGGGTCTGAGGGATTCCAGAGGGGTGGCTGGGTGGGCTCCCTGATGGCCAGAGGCTCTCTGAACATTTATAGGACACAGTGAGCGGTCAGCAGAGTGAGCAGCCAGGGGCCTGTAAATAGCACCAAAGGAGTGGGTTTAAAACACAGACTGCAGCAATGGGGGTCTGAGCCAGGCCACCCTGATCCCCAGGAGGACACTCTGAATCCACCGGCATGTCACCAGGTTGCTCCCTGCTGGTCCCCACAACTCCGGCAACCATCCCCAAGCAAGCCTGACAGTTTTGGAGAGTTTTTAAAAGTTTCCTTCCCTTCACGCTCTCGTTCTTTCAACAGCCACGGTGCCCAGGCCCCGTTTGTAAATACCTGCACTAATTCGCACCTGTGTGACTTTGGCTAGTACAGGGGCGGAGCATCACAGAAGGACGGAGCACACTGTGCCCAACGTGCTAATGATATTGAAACCCATGCAAAATACAGTTTGGCATGGACCCATTGGCATGGACCCACTGGCATGGACCCACTGGCATGTGGTATAAACTCCAATTTCGCCACCAGGGAGGGGCCAGAGGATGGCGCCAGAATAAGCGCCGGGCGCCAAACTCGATTTTTGCATTACGTGCGATTTTCCGCCAAATCATGAATCGTGATTCCAACGTCACAAAACAAAGAATCCAGCCCAGGGCCTTGTCAATCTTTAGTTCTAATAATTTTCTCAGTACACTTTACACGGTAATTAGAAGCTTTAAGCTCCTCCCTCCCTTTCACCACTTGATTTATAATTATGGGATGTTATTTGTGTTCTCTGCAATGAAGATAGGCGCAAAATATCTGCTCAATACATCCACCATTTCCTTATTTCCCATTATCTTCCCCACTGTCACCAGACTCCTAAATGACCTTCTTATTGACTGACCTCATTAACACTACACCCTGTATGTTTCACCTGATGTCAATGCTTATGTAGTTACATTGTATATCTTGTGTTGCCCTATTATTTATTCTCATGTATTTTCTTGAATTCTGTTTAATTCCCTTTTCTTCCATGTACTGAATGATCTGTTGAGCTGCTTGCAGAAAAATACCTTTCACTGTACTTCGGTACACGTGACAATAAACAAATCCAATCCATCCAATCCAATTATTAATTCCCCAGCCTCACTCTCGATGGGACCAACAATCATTATAGTTACTCTTTTCTTTTAAATGCCTGTAACCACTCTTACCATCTGTTTGCTTATTTCTAGCCAGCTTTCTCTCGTATGCTCATTTCTGCCTCAATGTCTTTGCTGTTTTTACATTCTGCCCAATCTTCTGATCTGCCACGAATCTTTCTGTATTTCTTTCCATTTTAAACTTTGTTTAACTTTCTTTGTTAGGCACCATTAATGCATCATTTCCCTAGAATCTTTCCTCCTCACTGGAATGTATCTTTGCTCAGTGTTATAAAACATCTCCTTAAATGTCTGCTACTGCATCTCTACTAACCTATTCCTTAATCTAATTTCCCAGTGGGGGAATTGGCCAGTTCTAGCCTCATATCCTTATAATGTCCTTGTCTTAGACCACTCTTCTCAATCATGTTCTGATCACTTAGGGGCTATTTTACCATGTGGGAATCTGTTTCATTGCACAATACTAGATCTAGAACAGCCTGTTGTCTGGTGCTAGAACGTGCTGTTCTAAGAAACTGTCCCAAAAACATTCTATGAACTCATTCTCCAGATAGCCTTTGCCAATCTGATTCAACCAATCGACATGTAGATTGGAATCACCCATGATTATCTCTGTGTATTTTTCAGAAGCCCTCACTCTTTCTTCCTGCATACCACATTCTGCAGTGTAGTTACTTTTAGGGACACCAATTAACTACTCCCACAAACAACTTCTAACCATTGCATAGGGGCTGGTTTAGCTCAGTGAGCTAGACAGCTGGTTTGTAACGCAGAACAAGGTCAGCAGCGCGGGTTCAATTCCCGTACCAGCTTACCCCAACAGGTGCTGGAATGTGGCGACTAGGGGCTTTTCACAGTAAGTTGATTGCAGTGTTAATGTAAGTCTAATTGTGGCAATAAAAATATTATTATTTTATTGCTGTTTCCTATCGCTATCCATAACTGGTTCTACATCTTGATCTTTGGAACCAAAGTCATCTTTCACTATTTCACTAATGTCACCCTTAATGCAATGCTCAGAGTTGCTTCACCATTTTTCCTATCTCCCCAGAATGTCAAGTACGCTTGTATATCCCAGGGTTCCCTGTCTTGGGAATCTTGCAGTCACTTCTCTGTAATGACTATCATAATAATTATTTATTTCTACTTTAGCTGACGATTCATCTCCTTTGTTTTTTTTTTAATTTTAGATTAGCCAATTATTTTTCCCAATTAAGGGGCAATTTAGCATGGCCAATCCACCTACTCTGCACATTTTTGGGTTGTGGGGGCGAAACCCACGCAGACACGGGGAGAATGTGCAAACTGCACACGGACAGTGACCCAGAGCCACGATCGAACCTGGGTCTTCAGCGCCGTGAGGCGGTTGTGCTAACCACTAGGCCACCGTGCTGCCCTCATCTCCTTTGTTAACAAATGCCATGCATGTTAGGATGCAGAGCCTTTATTTCTATCTTTTTTATTATTTTTGCAACCTCTGGCCTTATCTGCTGGCACAGCCTTAAGTTTGAGCACTCTGCCCTTTCCTGCCACACTCTGATTGTCATTACCCTTATTATTACTGTGCTCACTTACCCACTCCCTTTAATTTATCAGATCTTCCCTTACTTCATCGCCCTCACTATTTAGTTGATGGCCCTCTCTGCGGACTCACCAGATCACTGGGCCCAGCAGATAATTAGATATTAACCAGGTTTATTTTCAGATTCTGTTGACTCTGAAACACAAACTCATTAATCAAGAATTGCAAGTGTTAAACATCAAGAATAACCAAACTGCCATAATTCCAGGTGCATGCATGGATTGTCACATGACCATTGACTCCATTGTATTAAAGGAGTTTCCCATTGCTTCATATCTGCCCAGCCACATGCAAATTCAGTCCTTCATTATTCTCCTGTTCTGTGTGTATTGATCTTTAGACGCTTCGGGTGTAGTTCGCACAAGTGTCATTTTGGGCAAGTTTGGCGGATGTTTCCAGAGCTGTATTCACCCACACGTAACCATTTTTGGGGCTTGAGGAGTTTCTCACTGGTCAAGCCCACAGTTTTTCTGCAGTGGGGAACTTGCTTGCCACACCAGGTCCTCAGAGATTGAGGCGCCATTTTGAAAATGTGCCCCGATTTCTAAGTGAGCTGGAGGGTCCTCCACACCCCTCACCCTTAAATAATGTGACCTCCCGTAGACATTGGCATCACCCCCATGCCCCCCAAGTGAGCACACCCTGCTATGGATTGCTGGGGGCCCCCACATTTAGGGCCACCACTTTCAGCAACCCCCCCTTCACCCACCTGCCCATCATACCTCCCCCTTCACCCTCTATCAGGCCCAACCTAGCAACCTGGAGTGGCCATCAGGCCTGGCCTCTGCTTGTGGAGACCGGTCCTAATCAGCACCTGGATGGGGCCTCACTGGTGACTCCTGTGAGCCAGGAGAATGTTGTCTCAACCTGGCTGTGCGTATTTATACTAATTTAAATATCATTAGTGATCCAGATTGCACCGGGCACTGCAGGTCAGGTACTCGCATGCCCCCCAGTGCAAAGCCCATTTTGGGCCTCTCCCATGATGCTCCTGGTGCAATGGGATTGGCGGCAGGCACACCGCGGTGGGAAATTGCAGCCTTCATTTTGTGTGTGTCAACATTTCATAAAGATTAACAGTAATTCTAAAGTGACATTTCTGAGTTTTTCTTTTTTTAGGTGAAACGACTGATTCAGGAACAGGAAATTCACCTGAAAACACTTCACGGACTAACCAAGACAAAAGAGGTTTCAGAAATGTATGATCACTTTATGCCCTCTGGTCTGGCTGTTTTAGCATTTGACATATCAAATCCAAATAGATTTGAATAGTCAGTACAGGGAGACGAGGATTATCAAGAGGAATGAACCAGGAAGCAGAGTGAAACTTCAACAAATGGATCGATCTCAACAGACACTCGTTGACAATATCAACATCAATCACATTGTAAAAGATACAAGCTGCACTTTGGAACCACAGACAGTCGCATTTTGGAATTACAGAGGCAGCAAGTTTCTCTTGCACATTTTATAATGCTGGAGGTTGTTGTAATCATTCAAGAAGTCTTACAACACCAGGTTAAAGTCCAACAGGTTTGTTTCAAACACGAGCTTTCGGAGCACGGCTCCTTCTTCAGGTGAATGGAAAGGCTTGTTCCAGAAATGTTTATATAGACACAGTCAGAGATGCCCCGGAATGCGAGCACCTGCAGGCAATCAAATCATCAAAGATGCAGAGAGAGAGGTAACTCCAGGTTAAAGAGGTGTGAATTGTCCCAGGCCAGTTCAGTCGGTAGGCCTCTGCAAGTCCAGGCTTGTTGGTGGGGGCCGAATGTAATGTGACATGAATCCCAGATCCCGGTTGAGTCCGCATTCATGCGTGCGGAACTTAGCTATAAGTTTTTGCTCAGCAATTTTGCGTTGTTGCGTCTCCTGAAGGCCTCCTTGTAGAATGCTGACCCGGAGATCAGAGGCTGAATGTCCTTGACTGCTGAAGTGTTCCCCAACTGGAAGGGAACAGTCCTGCCTGTTGATAGTCGCACGATGCCCGTTTATTCGTTGTCGCAGTGTCTGCATGGTCTCGCCAATGTACCATGCTTCAGGACATCCTTTCCTGCAGCGTATGAGATAGACTACATTGGTCGAGTCGCACGAGTATGCGCCGCGTACCTGGTGGGTGGTGTTTCCACGTGTAATGGTGGTGTCCATGTCGATGATCTGGCATGTCTTGCAGAGATTACCCTGGCAGGGTTTTGTGGTGTTGTGGTTGCTGTTCTTTGGCTGGGTAATTTGCTGCAAACAATGGTTTGTTTGAGGTTGCGCGGTTGTTTGAAGGCCAGTAGTGGGGGTGTGGGGATGACCTTGGCAAGATGTCCATCCTCGCTGATGATGTGTTGGAGGCTGCGAAGAAGATGTCGTAGTTTCTCCGCCCCAGGAAAGTACTGGACGACGAAGGGTACTCTGTCAGTGGTGTCCCGTGTTTGTCTTCTGAGGAGGTCGGTGCGGTTTTTTGCTGTGGCGCGGTGGAACTGTCGATCAATGAGTCGAGCGCCATATCCCGTTCGTACGAGGGCATCTTTCAGCATCTGTAGGTGTCTGTTGCGCTCCTCCTTGTCTGAGCAGATCCTGTGTATACGGAGGGCTTGTCCATAGGGGATGGCTTCTTTCCTGTGTATACGGAGGGCTTGTCCATAGGGGATGGCTTCTTTGGCTGGGTAATTTGCTGCAAACAATGGTTTGTTTGAGGTTGCGCGGTTGTTTGAAGGCCAGTAGTGGGGGTGTGGGGATGACCTTGGCAAGATGTCCATCCTCGCTGATAATCCTAGCATGAATTACACGGGACACTACTGACAGAGTACCCTTCGTCGTCCAGTACTTTCCTGGGGCGGAGAAACTACGACATCTTCTTCGCAGCCTCCAACACATCATCAGCGAGGATGGACATCTTGCCAAGGTCATCCCCACACCCCCACTACTGGCCTTCAAACAACCGCGCAACCTCAAACAAACCATTGTTTGCAGCAAATTACCCAGCCAAAGAAGCCATCCCCTATGGACAAGCCCTCCGTATACACAGGAAAGAAGCCATCCCCTATGGACAAGCCCTCCGTATACACAGGAACACATTAAAGAAGCCATCCCCTATGGACAAGCCCTCCGTATACACAGGATCTGCTCAGACAAGGAGGAGCGCAACAGACACCTACAGATGCTGAAAGATGCCCTCGTACGAACGGGATATGGCGCTCGACTCATTGATCGACAGTTCCACCGCGCCACAGCAAAAAACCGCACCGACCTCCTCAGAAGACAAACACGGGACACCACTGACAGAGTACCCTTCGTCGTCCAGTACTTTCCTGGGGCGGAGAAACTACGACATCTTCTTCGCAGCCTCCAACACATCATCAGCGAGGATGGACATCTTGCCAAGGTCATCCCCACACCCCCACTACTGGCCTTCAAACAACCGCGCAACCTCAAACAAACCATTGTTTGCAGCAAATTACCCAGCCTTCAGAACAGCAACCACAACACCACAAAACCCTGCCAGGGTAATCTCTGCAAGACATGCCAGATCATCGACATGGACACCACCATTACACGTGGAAACACCACCCACCAGGTACGCGGCGCATACTCGTGCGACTCGACCAATGTAGTCTATCTCATACGCTGCAGGAAAGGATGTCCCGAAGCATGGTACATTGGCGAGACCATGCAGACACTGCGACAACGAATAAACGGGCATCGTGCGACTATCAACAGGCAGGACTGTTCCCTTCCAGTTGGGGAACACTTCAGCAGTCAAGGACATTCAGCCTCTGATCTCCGGGTCAGCATTCTACAAGGAGGCCTTCAGGAGACGCAACAACGCAAAATTGCTGAGCAAAAACTTATAGCTAAGTTCCGCACGCATGAATGCGGACTCAACCGGGATCTGGGATTCATGTCGCATTACATTCGGCCCCCACCAACAAGCCTGGACTTGCAGAGGCCTACCGACTGAACTGGCCTGGGACAATTCACACCTCTTTAACCTGGAGTTACCTCTCTCTCTGCATCTTTGATGATTTGATTGCCTGCAGGTGCTCGCATTCCGGGGCATCTCTGACTGTGTCTATATAAACATTTCTGGAACAAGCCTTTCCATTCACCTGAAGAAGGAGCCGTGCTCCGAAAGCTCGTGTTTGAAACAAACCTGTTGGACTTTAACCTGGTGTTGTAAGACTTCTTACTGTGCTCACCCCTGTCCAACGCCGGCATCTCCACATCATGGTAATCATTCAAAACATTCAAAGTGTGAGCTGTATGGGATTTACGTTCTATCTGCCAAGAATGACTAAAACTGAACCACATTTCAGATACAGTAAAAGAATCAGCAAAACTACTATCAACGTAGTGCCATCTGGGCCACAGGATCAGAGAGTGAACTGTTACCTGTTGTAGTGTTTCTCCAAGGTTTATTGTCGCACTACATGTATATTGAATTTGTTTTCATAACCTTACTGCATGTTAATGGGAGGTTTGAATCCTAGCATGAATTATCCCATGAATTACCGTGAAAATTCATATCTCATGTGTCGAAATCGCCAGTGGTAAGTCCAACTTGTCCGGATAAAGAATTATTTTTTTTAATGAATTTAGAGTACCCAATTATTTTTTTACAATTAAGGTGCAGTTTAGATTAGCTGCCAGACGTGCTGAGTTTATCCACCATTTCCTGCTTTTATTTCTGATTTCCAGCATCCAAAACATTTTGCTTTGATTTATAAACTATATTGGATAATTAGTTTAAGAACTCTTTTCAGAGAAGCGAGGCATTTCCTTAAAGATATTCGGGTAAAGATTCTGAGAAAGAAATCCCACCTGATTCTGAGACATGAAAAATGAAAGTCGCTTATTGTCACGAGTAGGCTTCAAATGAAGTTACTGTGAAAAGCCCCTAGTCGCCATATTCCGGCGCCTGTCCGGGGAGGCTGGTACGGGAATCGAACCGTGCTGCTGGCCTGCCTTGGTCTGCTTTCAAAGCTAGCGATTTAGCCCAGTGAGCTAAACCAGCCCCTGTCTAAACCAGCCCCTGTGGCATAATCTGTGATTGGTTTCTGCTGGAAGTGTGATTAGACTGGAGCAGTTTATGGACGGGGGTCACAGTGTGAACAGGGATCACAGTGTGGTCAGTGGGGGTCACTGGTCAGCGAGGCTCACAGTGTGGTCAGTGAGGGTCACTGGTCAGCAGGGGTCACAGTGGTCAGTGGGGGTCACAGTGTGGTCAACATGGAGCAGAGAGTGGTCAGCGGGGAGCAGAGTGGTCAGCAGGGGTCACAGAGCGGTCAGTATGGAGCAGAGAGTGGTCAGCGGGTGTCACAGTGGTCAGCGGGGGTCATAGTGAGGGTCACTGGTCAGCGGGGCTCACAGTGTGGTCAGTGAGGGTCACTGGTCAGTGAGGCTCACAGTGTGGTCAGTGGGGGGTCACAGTGTGGTCAGTGGGGCTCACAGTGTGGTCAGCGGGGCTCACAGTGTGGTCAGCAGGGGTCACAGTGTGGTCAGTGAGGGTCACTGGTCAGTCGGCTCACAGTGGTCAGTTGGGGTCACAGTGTGGTCAGCATGGAGCAGAGTGTGTCAGTGGGGAGCAGAGTGGTCAGTGAGGGTCACTGGTCAGCAGGCGTCACAGTGTGGACAGTGGGGGTCACAGTGTGGTCAGCAGGGGTCACAGTGTGGTCAGCAGGGAGCAGAGAGTGGTCAGCGGGGGTCACAGTGTGGTCAGCAGGGGTCACAGTGTTGTCAGTGGGGGTCACAGTGTGGTCAGTGAGGGCCACAGTGTGGTCAGCGGGGGTCACTGGTCAGCAGGGGTCACAGTGTGGTCAGCGTGGAGCAGAGAGTGGTCAGCGGGGGTCACAGTGTGGTCAGCAGGCCTCACAGTGTGGTCAGTGGGGGTCACAGTGTGGTCAGCATGGAGCAGAGAGTGGTCAGCAGGGGGCAGAGTATGGTCAGCGGGGGACACAGTGTGGTCAGCGGGGGTCACAGTGTGGTCAGCAGGGGTCACAGTGTGGTCAGCGGGGGTCACAGTGTGGTCAGCGGGGGTCACAGTGTGGTCAGTGGGGGTCACAGTGTGGTCAGCGGGGGTCACAGTGTGGTCAGCGGGGGTCACAGTGTGGTCAGCGGGGGTCACAGTGTGGTCAGTGGGGGTCACAGTGTGGTCAGCGGGGCTCACAGTGTGGTCAGCAGGGGTCACAGTGTGGTCAGCGGGGGTCACAGTGTGGTCAGCATGGAGCAGCGAGTGGTCAGCGGGGAACAGAGTGTGGTCAGCAGGCCTCACAGTGTGGTCAGTGAGGGTCAGCAGGGGTCACAGTGTGGTCAGCAGGGGTCACAGTGTGGTCAGTAGGGGTCACAGTTGGGTCAGCGGGGGGTCACAGTGTGGTCAGCAGGGGCCACAGTGTGGTCAGCGGGGCTCAGTGTGGTCAGCGGGGGTCACAGTGTGGTCAGCGGGGGTCACAGTGTGGTCAGTGGGGGTCACAGTGTGGTCAGCGGGGGTCACAGTGTGGTCAGCAGGGGTCACAGTGTGGTCAGCGGGGGTCACAGTGTGGTCAGCATGGAGCAGCGAGTGGTCAGCGGGGAACAGAGTGTGGTCAGCAGGCCTCACAGTGTGGTCAGTGAGGGTCAGCAGGGGTCACAGTGTGGTCAGCAGGGGTCACAGTGTGGTCAGTAGGGGTCACAGTTGGGTCAGCGGGGGGTCACAGTGTGGTCAGCAGGGGCCACAGTGTGGTCAGCGGGGCTCACAGTGTGGCCAGCATGGAGCAGAGAGTGGTCAGCGGGGAGCAGAGTGTGGTCAGCGAGGCTCACAGTGTGGTCAGCGGGGGTCACAGTGTGGTCAGCGGGGGTCACAGTGTGGTCAGTGGGGGGTCAACATGTGGTCAGCAGGGGTCACAGTGTGGTCAGTGAGGGTCACTGGTCAGTGGGGGTCACAGTGTGGCCAGTGGGGGGTCACAGTGTGGCCAGCATGGAGCAGAGAGTGGTCAGCGGGGAGCAGAGTGTGGTCAGCGAGGCTCACAGTGTGGTCAGCGGGGGTCACAGTGTGGTCAGCGGGGGTCACAGTGTGGTCAGCGGGGGTCACAGTGTGGTCAGTGAGGGTCACTGGTCAGTGGGGGTCACAGTGTGGCCAGTGGGGGGTCACAGTGTGGTCAGCGGGGGTCACAGTGTGGTCAGCGGGGGTCACAGTGTGGTCAGCGGGGGTCACAGTGTGGTCAGCGGGGGGTCAACATGTGGTCAGCAGGGGTCACAGTGTGGTCAGTGAGGGTCACTGGTCAGTAGGGGTCACAGTGTGGCCAGTGGGGGGTCACAGTGTGGTCAGTGGGGGTCACAGTGTGGTCAGCATGGAGCAGAGAGTGGTCAGCGGGGAGCAGAGTGTGGTCAGCGAGGCTCACAGTGTGGTCAGCGGGGGTCACAGTGTGGTCAGCGGGGGTCACAGTGTGGTCAGCGGGGGTCACAGTGTGGTCAGTGGGGGGTCAACATGTGGTCAGCAGGGGTCACAGTGTGGTCAGTGAGGGTCACTGGTCAGTGGGGGTCACAGTGTGGCCAGTGGGGGGTCACAGTGTGGTCAGCGGGGGTCACAGTGTGGTCAGCGGGGGTCACAGTGTGGTCAGCGGGGGGTCAACATGTGGTCAGCAGGGGTCACAGTGTGGTCAGTGAGGGTCACTGGTCAGTGGGGGTCACAGTGTGGCCAGTGGGGGGTCACAGTGTGGTCAGTGGGGGTCACAGTGTGGTCAGCATGGAGCAGAGAGTGGTCAGCGGGGAGCAGAGTATGGTCAGCGAGGCTCACAGTGTGGTCAGCGGGGCTCACAGTGTGGTCAGCATGGGTCACAGTGTGGTCAGTGAGGGTCACTGGTCAGTCGGCTCACAGTGTGGTCAGTTGGGGTCACAGTGTGGTCAGCATGGAGCAGAGTGTGTCAGTGGGGAGCAGAGTGTGGTCAGTGAGGGTCACTGGTCAGCAGGGGTCACAGTGTGGACAGTGGGGGTCACAGTGTGGTCAGCGGGGAGCAGAGAGTGGTCAGTGGGGGTCACAGTGTGGTCAGCAGGGGTCACAGTGTGGTCAGCGTGGAGCAGAGAGTGGTCAGCGGGGGTCACAGTGTGGTCAGCAGGCCTCACAGTGTGGTCAGTGGGGGTCACAGTGTGGTCAGCATGGAGCAGAGAGTGGTCAGCAGGGGGCAGAGTATGGTCAGCGGGGGACACAGTGTGGTCAGCGGGGGTCACAGTGTGGTCAGCGGGGGTCACAGTGTGGTCAGCGGGGGTCACAGTGTGGTCAGCGGGGG
Source organism: Scyliorhinus canicula (assembly GCF_902713615.1). NCBI lineage: Eukaryota > Metazoa > Chordata > Chondrichthyes > Carcharhiniformes > Scyliorhinidae > Scyliorhinus > Scyliorhinus canicula. Next base: position 140,394,405 of record NC_052161.1, read on the forward strand.
TCACAGTGGGGTCAGCGGGGGTCACAGTGTGGTCAGCGGGGGTCACAGTGTGGTCAGCGGGGGTCACAGTGTGGTCAGTGGGGGTCACAGTGTGGTCAGCGGGGCTCACAGTGTGGTCAGCAGGGGTCACAGTGTGGTCAGCGGGGGTCACAGTGTGGTCAGCATGGAGCAGCGAGTGGTCAGCGGGGAACAGAGTGTGGTCAGCAGGCCTCACAGTGTGGTCAGTGAGGGTCAGCAGGGGTCACAGTGTGGTCAGCAGGGGTCACAGTGTGGTCAGTAGGGGTCACAGTTGGGTCAGCGGGGGGTCACAGTGTGGTCAGCAGGGGCCACAGTGTGGTCAGCGGGGCTCAGTGTGGTCAGCGGGGGTCACAGTGTGGTCAGCGGGGGTCACAGTGTGGTCAGTGGGGGTCACAGTGTGGTCAGCGGGGCTCACAGTGTGGTCAGCAGGGGTCACAGTGTGGTCAGCGGGGGTCACAGTGTGGTCAGCATGGAGCAGCGAGTGGTCAGCGGGGAACAGAGTGTGGTCAGCAGGCCTCACAGTGTGGTCAGTGAGGGTCAGCAGGGGTCACAGTGTGGTCAGCAGGGGTCACAGTGTGGTCAGTAGGGGTCACAGTTGGGTCAGCGGGGGGTCACAGTGTGGTCAGCAGGGGCCACAGTGTGGTCAGCGGGGCTCACAGTGTGGCCAGCATGGAGCAGAGAGTGGTCAGCGGGGAGCAGAGTGTGGTCAGCGAGGCTCACAGTGTGGTCAGCGGGGGTCACAGTGTGGTCAGCGGGGGTCACAGTGTGGTCAGTGGGGGGTCAACATGTGGTCAGCAGGGGTCACAGTGTGGTCAGTGAGGGTCACTGGTCAGTGGGGGTCACAGTGTGGCCAGTGGGGGGTCACAGTGTGGCCAGCATGGAGCAGAGAGTGGTCAGCGGGGAGCAGAGTGTGGTCAGCGAGGCTCACAGTGTGGTCAGCGGGGGTCACAGTGTGGTCAGCGGGGGTCACAGTGTGGTCAGCGGGGGTCACAGTGTGGTCAGTGGGGGGTCAACATGTGGTCAGCAGGGGTCACAGTGTGGTCAGTGAGGGTCACTGGTCAGTGGGGGTCACAGTGTGGCCAGTGGGGGGTCACAGTGTGGTCAGCGGGGGTCACAGTGTGGTCAGCGGGGGTCACAGTGTGGTCAGCGGGGGTCACAGTGTGGTCAGCGGGGGGTCAACATGTGGTCAGCAGGGGTCACAGTGTGGTCAGTGAGGGTCACTGGTCAGTGGGGGTCACAGTGTGGCCAGTGGGGGGTCACAGTGTGGTCAGTGGGGGTCACAGTGTGGTCAGCATGGAGCAGAGAGTGGTCAGCGGGGAGCAGAGTGTGGTCAGCGAGGCTCACAGTGTGGTCAGCGGGGGTCACAGTGTGGTCAGCGGGGGTCACAGTGTGGTCAGCGGGGGTCACAGTGTGGTCAGTGGGGGGTCAACATGTGGTCAGCAGGGGTCACAGTGTGGTCAGTGAGGGTCACTGGTCAGTGGGGGTCACAGTGTGGCCAGTGGGGGGTCACAGTGTGGTCAGCGGGGGTCACAGTGTGGTCAGCGGGGGTCACAGTGTGGTCAGCGGGGGGTCAACATGTGGTCAGCAGGGGTCACAGTGTGGTCAGTGAGGGTCACTGGTCAGTGGGGGTCACAGTGTGGCCAGTGGGGGGTCACAGTGTGGTCAGTGGGGGTCACAGTGTGGTCAGCATGGAGCAGAGAGTGGTCAGCGGGGAGCAGAGTGTTGTCAGCGAGGCTCACAGTGTGGTCAGCGGGGCTCACAGTGTGGTCAGCAGGGGTCACAGTGTGGTCAGTGAGGGTCACTGGTCAGTCGGCTCACAGTGTGGTCAGTTGGGGTCACAGTGTGGTCAGCATGGAGCAGAGTGTGTCAGTGGGGAGCAGAGTGTGGTCAGTGAGGGTCACTGGTCAGCAGGGGTCACAGTGTGGACAGTGGGGGTCACAGTGTGGTCAGCGGGGAGCAGAGAGTGGTCAGTGGGGGTCACAGTGTGGTCAGCAGGGGTCACAGTGTGGTCAGTGAGGGTCACTGGTCAGCAGGCAGCAGAGTATGCGAGGGGGGTCACAGTGTGGTCAGCGGGGAACAGAGTGTGGTCAGCAGGCCTCACAGTGCGGTCAGTGGGGGTCACAGTGTGGTCAGCAGGGGTCACAGTGTGGTCAGCAGGGGTCACAGTGTGGCCAGCAGGGGTCACAGTATGGTCAGCAGGGGTCACAGTGTGGTCAGCAGGGGTAACAGTGCGGTCAGCTGGGGTCACAGTGCGGTCAGCGGGGGTCACAGTGTGGTCAGCGGGGGTCACAGTGTGGTCAGCATGGAGCAGAGAGTGGTCAGCGGGGAACAGAGTGTGGTCAGCAGGCCTCACAGTGTGGTCAGTGAGGGTCACAGTGTGGTCAGCAGGGGTCACAGTGTGGTCAGCAGGGGTCACAGTGTGGTCAGCAGGGGTCACAGTGTGGTCAGCGGGGAGCATAATGTGGTCAGCAGAGGTCACTGGTCAGTGGGGGTCAGTGTGGTTAGCGTCTGTGGTCAGCAGGGGTCACAGTGTGGTCAGCAGGGGTCACAGTGTGGTCAGTTGGAGGTCACAGTGTGGTCAGCGGGGGTCATAGTGTGGTCAGTTGGGGTCACAGTGTTGTCAGTGGGGGTCACAGTGTGGTCAGCAAGGGTCACAGTATGGTCAGCGGGGGTCACAGTGTGGTCAGTGAGGCTCACAGTGTGGTCAGTGGGGGTTACAGTGTGGTCAGCGGGGGTTACAGTGTGGTCAGCGGGGTTTACAGTGTGGTCAGCATGGAGCAGAGAGTGCTCAGTGGGGAACAGAGTGTGGTCAACGGGGCTCACAGTGTGGTCAGCGGGGGTCACAGTGTGGTCAGTGGGGGGTCACAGTGTGGTCAGCGGGGGTCACAGTGGGGTCAGCAGGGGTCACAGTGTGGTCAGTGAGGGTCACAGTGTGGTCAGCAGGGGTCACAGTGTGGTCAGCAGGGGTCACAGTGTGGTCAGCGGGGGTTACAGTGTGGTCAGCGGGGTTTACAGTGTGGTCAGCGGGGGTCACAGTGTGGTCAGTGGGGGGTCACAGTGTGGTCAGCGGGGGTCACAGTGGGGTCAGCAGGGGTCACAGTGTGGTCAGTGAGGGTCACAGTGTGGTCAGCAGGGGTCACAGTGTGGTCAGCAGGGGTCACAGTGTGGTCAGCAGGGGTCACAGTGTGGTCAGTTGGGGTCACAGTGTGGTCAGTTGGGGTCACAGTGTGGTCAGCAGGGGTCACAGTGTGGTCAGTGGGGGTCACAGTGTTGTCAGTGGGGGTCACAGTGTGGTCAGCAAGGGTCACAGTGTGGTCAGTGGGGGTCACAGTGTGGCCAGTGGTCGGGTCACAGTGTGGTCACCATGGAGCAGAGAGTGGTCAGCGGGGAACAGAGTGTGGTCAGCAGGGGTCACAGTGTGGTCAGTGAGGGTCACAGTGTGGTCAGTGAGGGTCACAGTGTTGTCAGCGGGGAGCAGAGTATGCGGGGGGTCACAGTGTGGTCAGCGGGAAGCATAATGTGGTCAGCAGAGGTCACTGTGGTCAGTGGGGGTCTGTGGTTAGCGTCAGTGTGGTCAGCGGGGGTCACAGTGTGGTCAGCTGGGGTCACAGTGCGGTCAGTTGGGGTCACAGTGTGGTCAGCAGGGGTCACAGTGTTGTCAGTGGGGGTCACAGTGTGGTCAGCGGGGAGCAGAGAGTGGTCAGCGGGGAACAGTGTGGTCAGCAGGGGTCACAGTGTGGTCAGTGAGGGTCACAGTGTTGTCAGCGGGGAGCAGAGTATGCGGGGGGGTCACTGTGTTCAGCGGGAAGCATAATGTGGTCAGCAGAGGTCACTGTGGTCAGTGGGGGTCAGAGTGTGGCCAGTGGGGGGTCACAGTGTGGTCAGCGGGGAGAAGAGAGTGGTCAGCGGGGAGCAGAGTGTGGTCAGCGAAGCTCACAGTGTGGTCAGTGAGGATCACAGTGTGGTCAGTGGGGGGTCACAGTGTGGTCAGCGAGGCTCACAGTGTGGTCAGCAGGGGTCACAGTGTGGTCAGTGAGGGTCACTGGTCAGTCGGCTCACAGTGTGGTCAGTAGGGGTCACAGTGTGGTTAGCGTCAGTGTGGTCAGCAGGGGTCACAGTGTGGTCAGCAGGGGTCACAGTGTGGTCAGCGGGGGTCACAGTGTGGTCAGTGAGTGTCACAGTGTGGTCAGTGAGGATCACAGTGTGGCCAGTGGGGGGTCACAGTGTGGTCAGCGAGGCTCACAGTGTGGTCAGCAGGGGTCACAGTGTGGTCAGCAGGGGTCACAGTGTGGTCAGCAGGGGTCACAGTGTGGTCAGTGAGGGTCACTGGTCAGTCGGCTCACAGTGTGGTCAGTGAGGGTCACTGGTCAGTCGGCTCACAGTGTGGTCAGTGGGGGTCACAGTGTGGTTAGCGTCAGTGTGGTCAGCAGGGGTCACAGTGTGGTCAGTTGGGGTCACAGTGTGGTCAGCGGGGGTCACAGTGTGGTCAGTAGGGGTCACAGTGTGGTTAGCGTCAGAGTGGTCAGCGGGGGTCACAGTGTGGTCAGTGGGGGTCACAGTGTGGTCTGCTGGGGTCACAGTGCGGTCAGCTGGGGTCACAGTGCGGTCAGCGGGGCTCACAGTGTGGTCAGTGAGTGTCACTGGTCAGTCGGCTCACAGTGTGGTCAGTTGGGGTCACAGTGTGGTCAGCATGGAGCAGAGTGTGTCAGTGGGGAGCAGAGTGTGGTCAGTGAGGGTCACTGGTCAGCAGGGGTCACAGTGTGGACAGTGGGGGTCACAGTGTGGTCAGCGGGGAGCAGAGAGTGGTCAGTGGGGGTCACAGTGTGGTCAGCAGGGGTCACAGTGTGGTCAGTGAGGGTCACTGGTCAGCAGGCAGCAGAGTATGCGAGGGGGGTCACAGTGTGGTCAGCGGGGAACAGAGTGTGGTCAGCAGGCCTCACAGTGCGGTCAGTGGGGGTCACAGTGTGGTCAGCAGGGGTCACAGTGTGGTCAGCAGGGGTCACAGTGTGGCCAGCAGGGGTCACAGTATGGTCAGCAGGGGTCACAGTGTGGTCAGCAGGGGTAACAGTGCGGTCAGCTGGGGTCACAGTGCGGTCAGCGGGGGTCACAGTGTGGTCAGCGGGGGTCACAGTGTGGTCAGCATGGAGCAGAGAGTGGTCAGCGGGGAACAGAGTGTGGTCAGCAGGCCTCACAGTGTGGTCAGTGAGGGTCACAGTGTGGTCAGCAGGGGTCACAGTGTGGTCAGCAGGGGTCACAGTGTGGTCAGCAGGGGTCACAGTATGGTCAGCGGGGAGCATAATGTGGTCAGCAGAGGTCACTGGTCAGTGGGGGTCAGTGTGGTTAGCGTCTGTGGTCAGCAGGGGTCACAGTGTGGTCAGCAGGGGTCACAGTGTGGTCAGTTGGAGGTCACAGTGTGGTCAGCGGGGGTCATAGTGTGGTCAGTTGGGGTCACAGTGTTGTCAGTGGGGGTCACAGTGTGGTCAGCAAGGGTCACAGTATGGTCAGCGGGGGTCACAGTGTGGTCAGTGAGGCTCACAGTGTGGTCAGTGGGGGTTACAGTGTGGTCAGCGGGGGTTACAGTGTGGTCAGCGGGGTTTACAGTGTGGTCAGCATGGAGCAGAGAGTGCTCAGTGGGGAACAGAGTGTGGTCAACGGGGCTCACAGTGTGGTCAGCGGGGGTCACAGTGTGGTCAGTGGGGGGTCACAGTGTGGTCAGCGGGGGTCACAGTGGGGTCAGCAGGGGTCACAGTGTGGTCAGTGAGGGTCACAGTGTGGTCAGCGGGGGTCACAGTGTGGTCAGCAGGGGTCACAGTGTGGTCAGCGGGGGTTACAGTGTGGTCAGCGGGGTTTACAGTGTGGTCAGCGGGGGTCACAGTGTGGTCAGTGGGGGGTCACAGTGTGGTCAGCGGGGGTCACAGTGGGGTCAGTGGGGGTCACAGTGTGGTCAGCGGGGAGCAGAGAGTGGTCAGCGGGGAACAGTGTGGTCAGCAGGGGTCACAGTGTGGTCAGTGAGGGTCACAGTGTTGTCAGCGGGGAGCAGAGTATGCGGGGGGGTCACTGTGTTCAGCGGGAAGCATAATGTGGTCAGCAGAGGTCACTGTGGTCAGTGGGGGTCAGAGTGTGGCCAGTGGGGGGTCACAGTGTGGTCAGCGGGGAGAAGAGAGTGGTCAGCGGGGAGCAGAGTGTGGTCAGCGAAGCTCACGGTGTGATCAGCAGGGGTCACAGTGTGGTCAGTGGGGATCACAGTGTGGTCAGCGGGGGTCACAGTGTGGTCAGTGGGGGGTCACAGTGTGGTCAGCGAGGCTCACAGTGTGGTCAGCAGGGGTCACAGTGTGGTCAGTGAGGGTCACTGGTCAGTCGGCTCACAGTGTGGTCAGTAGGGGTCACAGTGTGGTTAGCGTCAGTGTGGTCAGCAGGGGTCACAGTGTGGTCAGCAGGGGTCACAGTGTGGTCAGCGGGGGTCACAGTGTGGTCAGTGAGGGTCACAGTGTGGCCAGTGGGGGTCACAGTGTGGTCAGCGAGGCTCACAGTGTGGTCAGCAGGGGTCACAGTGTGGTCAGCAGGGGTCACAGTGTGGTCAGCAGGGGTCACAGTGTGGTCAGTGAGGGTCACTGGTCAGTCGGCTCACAGTGTGGTCAGTGAGGGTCACTGGTCAGTCGGCTCACAGTGTGGTCAGTGGGGGTCACAGTGTGGTTAGCGTCAGTGTGGTCAGCAGGGGTCACAGTGTGGTCAGTTGGGGTCACAGTGTGGTCAGCGGGGGTCACAGTGTGGTCAGTAGGGGTCACAGTGTGGTTAGCGTCAGAGTGGTCAGCGGGGGTCACAGTGTGGTCAGTGGGGGTCACAGTGTGGTCTGCTGGGGTCACAGTGCGGTCAGCTGGGGTCACAGTGCGGTCAGCGGGGCTCACAGTGTGGTCAGTGAGTGTCACTGGTCAGTCGGCTCACAGTGTGGTCAGTTGGGGTCACAGTGTGGTCAGCATGGAGCAGAGTGTGTCAGTGGGGAGCAGAGTGTGGTCAGTGAGGGTCACTGGTCAGCAGGGGTCACAGTGTGGTCAGTGGGGGTCACAGTGTGGTCAGCGGGGAGCAGAGAGTGGTCAGTGGGGGTCACAGTGTGGTCAGCAGGGGTCACAGTGTGGTCAGTGAGGGTCACTGGTCAGCAGGCAGCAGAGTATGCGAGGGGGGTCACAGTGTGGTCAGCGGGGAACAGAGTGTGGTCAGCAGGCCTCACAGTGCGGTCAGTGGGGGTCACAGTGTGGTCAGCAGGGGTCACAGTGTGGTCAGCAGGGGTCACAGTGTGGCCAGCAGGGGTCACAGTATGGTCAGCAGGGGTCACAGTGTGGTCAGCAGGGGTAACAGTGCGGTCAGCTGGGGTCACAGTGCGGTCAGCGGGGGTCACAGTGTGGTCAGCGGGGGTCACAGTGTGGTCAGCATGGAGCAGAGAGTGGTCAGCGGGGAACAGAGTGTGGTCAGCAGGCCTCACAGTGTGGTCAGTGAGGGTCACAGTGTGGTCAGCAGGGGTCACAGTGTGGTCAGCAGGGGTCACAGTGTGGTCAGCAGGGGTCACAGTGTGGTCAGCGGGGGTCACAGTGTGGTCAGTGAGTGTCACAGTGTGGTCAGTGAGGATCACAGTGTGGCCAGTGGGGGGTCACAGTGTGGTCAGCGAGGCTCACAGTGTGGTCAGCAGGGGTCACAGTGTGGTCAGCAGGGGTCACAGTGTGGTCAGCAGGGGTCACAGTGTGGTCAGTGAGGGTCACTGGTCAGTCGGCTCACAGTGTGGTCAGTGAGGGTCACTGGTCAGTCGGCTCACAGTGTGGTCAGTGGGGGTCACAGTGTGGTTAGCGTCATGTGGTCAGCAGGGGTCACAGTGTGGTCAGTTGGGGTCACAGTGTGGTCAGCGGGGGTCACAGTGTGGTCAGTAGGGGTCACAGTGTGGTTAGCATCAGAGTGGTCAGCGGGGGTCACAGTGTGGTCAGTGGGGGTCACAGTGTGGTCTGCTGGGGTCACAGTGCGGTCAGCTGGGGTCACAGTGCGGTCAGCGGGGCTCACAGTGTGGTCAGTGAGTGTCACTGGTCAGTCGGCTCACAGTGTGGTCAGTTGGGGTCACAGTGTGGTCAGCATGGAGCAGAGTGTGTCAGTGGGGAGCAGAGTGTGGTCAGTGAGGGTCACTGGTCAGCAGGGGTCACAGTGTGGACAGTGGGGGTCACAGTGTGGTCAGCGGGGAGCAGAGAGTGGTCAGTGGGGGTCACAGTGTGGTCAGCAGGGGTCACAGTGTGGTCAGTGAGGGTCACTGGTCAGCAGGCAGCAGAGTATGCGAGGGGGGTCACAGTGTGGTCAGCGGGGAACAGAGTGTGGTCAGCAGGCCTCACAGTGCGGTCAGTGGGGGTCACAGTGTGGTCAGCAGGGGTCACAGTGTGGTCAGCAGGGGTCACAGTGTGGCCAGCAGGGGTCACAGTATGGTCAGCAGGGGTCACAGTGTGGTCAGCAGGGGTAACAGTGCGGTCAGCTGGGGTCACAGTGCGGTCAGCGGGGGTCACAGTGTGGTCAGCGGGGGTCACAGTGTGGTCAGCATGGAGCAGAGAGTGGTCAGCGGGGAACAGAGTGTGGTCAGCAGGCCTCACAGTGTGGTCAGTGAGGGTCACAGTGTGGTCAGCAGGGGTCACAGTGTGGTCAGCAGGGGTCACAGTGTGGTCAGCAGGGGTCACAGTGTGGTCAGCGGGGAGCATAATGTGGTCAGCAGAGGTCACTGGTCAGTGGGGGTCAGTGTGGTTAGCGTCTGTGGTCAGCAGGGGTCACAGTGTGGTCAGCAGGGGTCACAGTGTGGTCAGTTGGAGGTCACAGTGTGGTCAGTGAGGGTCACAGTGTTGTCAGCGGGGAGCAGAGTATGCGGGGGGGTCACTGTGTTCAGCGGGAAGCATAATGTGGTCAGCAGAGGTCACTGTGGTCAGTGGGGGTCAGAGTGTGGCCAGTGGGGGGTCACAGTGTGGTCAGCTTGGGTCACAATGTTGTCAGTGGGGGTCACAGTGTGGTCAGTGAGGGTCACAGTGTGGTCAGTGAGGGTCACTGGTCAGCAGGGAGCAGAGTATGCGGGGGGGGTCACAGTGTGGTCAGCTTGGGTCACAATGTTGTCAGTGGGGGTCACAGTGTGGTCAGTGAGGGTCACAGTGTGGTCAGTGAGGGTCACTGGTCAGCAGGGAGCAGAGTATGCGGGGGGGTCACAGTGTGGTCAGCGGGAAGCAGAATGTGGTCAGCAGAGGTCACTGGTCAGCAGGGGTCACAGTGTGGTCAGCGTGGAGCAGAGAGTGGTCAGCGGGGAACAGAGTGTGGTCAGTGGGGAGCACAGTGTGGTCAGTTGGGGTCACAGTGTGGTCAGCTGGGATCACAATATGGTCAGTGGGGAGCACAGTGTGGTCAGTTGGGGTCACAGTGTGGTCAGCTGGGGTCACAGTGTTGTCAGTGGGGGTCACAGTGTGGTCAGCTGGGGTCACAGTGTGGTCAGTGGGGGTCACAGTGTGGTCAGCAGGGGTCACAGTGTTGTCAGTGGGGGTCACAGTGTGGTCTGCTGGGGTCACAGTGCGGTCAGCTGGGGTCACAGTGTGGTCAGCGGGGGTCACAGTGTGGTCAGCGGGGGTCACAGTGTGGTCTGCTGGGGTCACAGTGCGGTCAGCTGGGGTCACAGTGTGGTCAGCGGGGCTCACAGTATGGTCAGCGGGGCTCACAGTGTGGTCAGCGGGGGTCACAGTGCGGTCAGCTGGGGTCACAGTGTGGTCAGCGGGGGTCACAGTGTGGTCAGCGGGGGTCACAGTGTGGTCTGCTGGGGTCACAGTGCGGTCAGCTGGGGTCACAGTGTGGTCAGTGGGGGTCACAGTGTGGTCAGCGGGGCTCACAGTGTGGTCAGCGGGGGTCACAGTGTGGTCAGTGGGGGTCACAGTGTGGTCAGCGGGGCTCACTGTGGTCAGCGGGGGTCACAGTGTGGTCTGCTGGGGTCACAGTGCGGTCAGCTGGGGTCACAGTGTGGTCAGCGGGGGTCACAGTGTGGTCAGCTTGGGTCACAATGTTGTCAGTGGGGGTCACAGTGTGGTCAGTGAGGGTCACAGTGTGGTCAGTGAGGGTCACAGTGTGGTCAGTGAGGGTCACTGGTCAGCGGGGAGCAGAGTATGCAGGGGGGGTCACAGTGTGGTCAGCGGGAAGCAGAATGTGGTCAGCAGAGGTCACTGGTCAGCGGGGCTCAGTGTGGTCAGCGGGGGTCACAGTGTGGTCAGCGGGGGTCACAGTGTGGTCTGCTGGGGTCACAGTGCGGTCAGCTGGGGTCACAGTGTGGTCAGTGAGTGTCACAGTGTGGTCAGCTTGGGTCACAATGTTGTCAGTGGGGGTCACAGTGTGGTCAGTGAGGGTCACAGTGTGGTCAGTGAGGGTCACAGTGTGGTCAGTGAGGGTCACTAGTCAGCGGGGAGCAGAGTATGCAGGGGGGGTCACAGTGTGGTCAGCGGGAAGCAGAATGTGGTCAGCAGAGGTCACTGGTCAGCGGGGGTCACAGTGTGGTCAGCGTGGAGCAGAGAGTGGTCAGCGGGGAACAGAGTGTGGTCAGTGGGGAGCACAGTGGTCAGCTGGGGTCACAGTGTGGTCAGCTGGGATCACAATATGGTCAGTGGGGAGCACAGTGTGGTCAGTTGGGGTCACAGTGTGGTCAGCTGGGGTCACAGTGTGATCAGTGGGGGTCGCAGTGTGGCCAGTGGGGGGGTCAAGTGTGGTCAGCGGGGGTCACAGTGTGGTCAGTGGGGGGTCACTGGTCAGCAGGGAGAATTTCTGTGCTGGGCTGTTTTTCTGCTGTGATCGTCTCTGTGGTGATCACCAATAGGACAGCTGGATCTTTGCACCCAATCAGAGGCCCCGTAACCAATGTAGCGACTTGGCTACGGCCCAATTGTTGCTCAATGCTGAGCTTTGGACAATGAACCAGGGAGGAATTGGGCAGGTTCTGGGGGTGGGGGGTGGTTGAATAGAGTGGGAGGGAGTGGGTTTAGGAAGAGGGGTTGCTGAGTGTAAGCAATAGGGTGATGGGTGGGAAAGAGTATGTTTGTGTGAGTGTAATGGTGGGAGGAGCTGATTATAATGTGTGGCTGGGGATGGGCTCGATTGAGTCCTCTCTCTGGGGAGTACGACAGCTTGGCTGAATCCTTTGTATGTGAATATAATCATTTTTACAAAGTACTTTTATAAAACCAGATTACCCTGTTTATATGATGTATCATAGAATTTACAGTGCAGAAGGAGGCCATTTGGCCCATCGAGTCTGCACCGGCTCTTGGAAAGAGCACCCTACCCAAGCCCACACCTCCACCCTATCCCCATAACCCAGTAACCCCACCCAATACTAAGGGCAATTTTGGACACTAAGGGCAATTTTGGACACTAAGGGCAATTTATCATGGCCAATGCACCTAACCTGCACATCTTTGGACTGTGGGAGGAAACCGGAGCACCCGGAGGAAACCCACGCAGACACGGGGAGGATGTGCAGACTCCGCACAGACAGTGACCCAAGCCGGAATCGAACCTGGGACCCTGGAGCTGTGAAGCAATTGTGCTATCCGCAATGCCGCAGTATGTTGTTTGGAAATACATAACTGAGTAACATACTGAAAACGAGGAGGCTGCTTTATTGCTGTTTTGTTTTTGCTGGCATCTGGGGTCAGGATAACTTTCAAGAATTTTCTGATATTTATTCTTTCCCGGGATGTGACACTTTGTTACCCATTCCTAATTTACTCTTTGGAAAGTGAAAATGGGGTGACTGGATGCTGAAACGTGAGGTGACTTTGGTGATTTGATACAGATCCATCGGTCCAGGGTGTTGGTCAGAGAAAATAAACAAAATCTAATAGTTCCACCCACGTGAAGAGGCCGAGAATATTTCCATTTCACTACGGATCAGAAAATCTACTGTCATTGCATTATTCTGTCACGGACAGGACGGGGTCAATTTAAACTGCCCCAATTTCCCCACTCTACCCATCTAGAAACAGAACAGTGTTTTTATATCCTGACTTTCCCCAGCCCTTCAATTTAGAAATATTCCAATATCTATTAATGACTTGCACAACCAACTCGAGGGAAGGTGAAATAAAAAGGTTGGGTTATTTTTACACATCGACACACACACGAGAGAGAAGGTTTCACAACATCCATCACTTTTATGGTCACAATAAATGGGGGATAAGGGAGACGGTTTTGGGGCACAACCTCAATAAAAATACAAGTTGGGCTTTGACATGTTGGATTGGATTTGTTTATTGTCACGTGTACCGAGGTACAGTGAAAAGTACATGTGTCCAGAATCAGAAGGCAACTGGAATTTAAGAAAGGAATTGGATATTGCTCTTGGGGCTAAAGGGATATGGGGGAAGGTGGGATTAGGGTATTGAACCTGATGATCAGCCATGATCATAATGAATAGCAGAGCAGGCTCGAAGGGCCGAATGGCCACCTTGTGCTATTTTCCAGGTTTGGTATGTTCCCTCTGAGGGGAGGTTGGCTGTTTGCGGATTGCTTCGTTTTCTCAGAGTGAGATTTGCACAACAGGCGACGGCTCTGGAGTGAGTCACGCGGGAGCTCCGAGGTTCCAGCAGTTGGCAGGTTTGAGGAGGGTCCGAGTTCCTTCTGCTGCCACTGGTTTGATGGTCGACAGCAAACATTGGATGTCAGAGTAGTGACTGGAATTCAATTCCAGCAGACAATGGGGTTGGTTTTCCCATCCCATTGCTCCAGGAGAACAGCGGGAGAGGCCAGAATCCAGATTTGCACCAGGGGTGAACCATTTTATAATTCTCTCGGCCCAGTCCCAATGGCGAGATCCGGATTTCACCCAAAAATGGTGAGGAGCTCATTAAGACTAATCTGCATTGATTTCAATCTCATTAGCAAGATTGAAGTCGAATTCAGCAGCTTCTGAGTCACCCAACTCCCCAGCAAGAAACAGAATGTATAATATAATCTTTATTATTGTCACAAGTAGGCTTACATTAACACTGCAATTAAGTTATTGTGAAAAGCCCCTAGTCGCCACACTCCGGTGCCTGTTCTGGTACACAGAGGGAGAATTCAGAATGTCCAGTTCACCTAACAGCACATCTTTCGGGACTTGTGGGAGGAAATCCACGCAGACACGGGGAGAACATGCAGACTCCGCACAGACAGTGACCCAAGCCAGGAATCGAACCTGGTACCCTGGCGCTATGAAGCAACACTACTAGCCACTGTGAATCATGTAGGTGCGATTTTGTCATCCTCTACAAAGACAAGAACCTGGCGCACTGGCTACTATGGGGAAGTGTGAAGGTGAGTAACCCTCTCCATTTATCGTCTTGCAGCTCGAGGGCACCGGAGCCTCTGCCCCGGGGCTCGGGGAGGGAGGGGGGCCAGGTCGGGTATCATCCCTGGGCTGGGGGGGGGCGCTTTGTCTCTGTGAGATCACCCAGCCACATTACAATCAGCTCCTCCCACCATCACACACACAAACATACTCTTTCCAACCCATCACCCTATCGCTTACACTCAGCAACCCCTCTTATAAAACTCCAAGGACAGAGATCTGCTGTGGCTTCTCTCCTGAAAGTCAATTTCACTCCCTTTGACTGTGAGCAGACTCTAGCTTCGCAGTTGAAAGTTATCTCAAGGAGAGATTAGCCTTGTTAATTGTGATAGCATTTCACTGCAGGAGGCAAAAGAGGCCGGTGTTCTGGCCTTTGCGTCCCTAGTAGCCCGGCGGAGGATCTTGCTCCAATGGAAGGATGCGAGGCCCCCAAGCGTGGAGGCCTGGATCAATGATATGGCGGTGTTCATTAAATTGGAGAAGGTGAAATTTGCCCTGAGGGGATCAGTACAAGGGTTCTTTAGGCGGTGGCAGCCTTTCCTGGACTTCCTGGCGGAACGGTAGGGAAATAGGCCGACAGCAGCAGCAACCCAGGGGGGGGGGGGTTGGTTCGGTGGGAGGGAGAACTGTGTACATGGGTTTTGTGGGATGTGGCGGGTGTTATCTCTTTCCCTTTTGTTGTTTGGGTGTTCTTTTGTTTTTTCTTTTGTTTGTAGTTGCGTTTGATGTTGGGTGGGTGTTCTTGGGTTTTTACCGCGGTTGTTTTGTTAATATTGTGATGTTTATATTTTGTAAAAATTTCAATAACATTTTTTTTTTTAAAAAGTGATAGCATTTCCCGCTCCTGAACTCTCAAGTGGATCAATGAACAGGTGCCGTGTCTGAGAGGATGGGTAGTGAACTGGATGTCCTGCAACCTTTGATTCCTGAACAGTCAGCCTGAACTCGGGGACTGTCAGCTCCATAGAGGCAGCTGCCAACAATAAAACACTAAAGAGCAGGGCTTCACCACTGAGGGTCGTCTCGCAGATAACGGGGAAGTGTGTGGGTGAGTGGAGGCCAGCTGAGCACGGCCCCCCTAATGTTGCTGACAGAACTCTGGGGTCCAGGAGTTCCTGATCTGGGCAGAGGTGTGTGTGCGCAGAGCCAAGTTTGCCAGCAGCGCTAGCTCACTCTGAGAGAAGGCAGGACTGCCATGTTAATGGTGAGGAAGGAATGGGGATTTGAGTGTCCCGGGGTGGAAGATCTGATTGTCAGTCTCTCTCCTCCAGCTCCTTCCAGATACAGAAATGATTGTTGGTGTTGATCCTGCAGAGGCTGCCGATGTTGTGCTTCTCAGCAAGACCAATGTAGTCTGGAAGCAGCACCACATGTACAGGGGGCTGCTGGACACCCTCAGGACCCAGCCGCCCATCAGGCTGAGGAGGGAGATAGAAGGGGAATCCAGCGACCAGTGTACAGGAATCGTTTCAATGAGCTGAAAGACAGAATATGTCGCAGAAGACAAGGTGGTACAGTGCAAAATTGCCCTTCAGTGTCCAAAGGGTAGGTAGGGTTGCGGGGATAGGGTGGAGGTGTGGGCTTAAGTAGAGTGCTCTTTCCAAGAGCCGGTGCAGACTCGATGGGCCGAATGGCCTCCTGTACTGTAAATTCTATGATTCTAAATCTGCATCTCAACAGAGAGACAGTGCAGGATCTGTGCCACATCCTCGTGGACATGGCACCCTGTGGAATAGTTGGGCACCCACTCCAGGTGGCCATGAATGTCTCTAGCACTAAACGTCTACCCCACCGGGTCATTCCAGGGTTCAATGATGACCTGTGCGGCATTTCACAGTCATCAGCCCACAGGTACATCCGGGAGGTGACAGATCCTCTTTATACCTAGGCATCGTTTAGGGGCTGGTTTAACACAGTGGGCTAAATCGCTGGCTTTGAAAGCAGACCAAAGCAGTCCAGCAGCACGGTTCAATTCCCGTACCAGCCTCCTTGAACAGGCGACGGAATGTGGCGACTAGGAGCTTTTCACAGTAACTTCATTTGAAGCCTACTCGTGACAATAAGTGATTTTCATTTCATTTTTCATTTCATCCGACTATATCACCTACAACCTGGACCAGTTCCCACCAACGTGCCCGGGCTACAGGATTCTCTGCCATTGCTGGAGTGCCCCACGTCCAGGGGGCGATCGTTGGCACATATGTGCCCCGGGGCATCACAGAGTGAGACATTAACAGGAAGGGATTCCACTCCCTGAATGCTCAGATTGTGTGGGAGCACCAGCTCAGGATCATGCACGTGTGTGCTCGCTATCCTGGGAATGTGCATAGCAGCTATAACCTGGGGCACTGAGAGATCCCCGGTATCACCCCAGGATGATGGGATGGCTGGTGAGGGACAGGGGAAACCCGCTGTGGTCATGGCTGATGGTGCCAATGCGGAGACCGAGACAGAGACCCGTTATAATGAGGCCCACGCTGCCACACAAGCTATCATTGGGCAGTCCATCGGGCTGCTCGAAATGCAGTTCCGCTGCCTGGACCACTCTGGCGGGCTCGACACCAAACCCTCCAGGTGAGTCTCCCACGTTTGTGCCCTCCACAGTCTGGCACAGGAGAGGGGTGATATGCTGGACGAGAAGGAGGAGGCGGGGGAACATTCGGCCTCATCCGAGCATGAGGAGGACCAGGAAGGGCTGAAAAACGAGCCTGAGGAGGAGCCAGAGGATCGGGGACAGGTGGTGGTAAGGGTCCGACATGCGAGGAACATCAGGGAGGCCCTCATTGTCTCGAGATTCTGGTGAGGTGAGACTCTGTCCATCAGCCCAACACCCCCCTCCCGCCACACCTACCACATCACACCACCCCCTCCCTGACCACCCTGTTTCTCCCCTCCGAGGGTCTGTGGAACCACTCCAGGGCGATGGGCCTGTGTTAGTACTGTCAGCGGGTCACTATACAAGGCAGGAGGATGATGATCTCTCGCTGTGAGGAAAGCTCACAGCTTCTGATGAAGTTTGACTCCTGTCTTTCTGCTGTCAGCACTCAACACCCATCCTCTGAACGTAGTCTGCATCGGGGGTGTTTGATAAACCAGAGGCTGGTTTAGCACAGTGGGCTAAACAGCTGGCTTGTAATGCAGAACAAGACCAGCAGCGTGGGTTCAATTCCCGTACCAGCCTCCTCAAACAGGTGCCGGAATATGGCGACTAGGGGCTTTTCACAGTAACTTCATTGCAGCCTACTTGTGACAATAAGCGATTATTATTATCTTGGACCACTGAGCCCGGGGAGGATTGGGACAGCAGGGGGCACAGGCTCACTGTGGAGATTAAAGTGACAGAGGCGTCACATGTATCAGGTATGAGATGCCTTAATGATGAAGATTCCCATTCCTCATAGCTACAGATAGTGACCTCCCAGTTCCCACTCTGCATCTCTCTCTTCCTGACCCATTGTGGATTACTGCTATGTCTCGGTGTGTCCCCAAGATGCACATCCGAGGTGGAGGCGGCCTGCTGCTTTTCTGTGCCCTTGGTAGATGACCTCTGGAGGACCTGGAGCCGCTGCGTCCCCGGCAAACCTCATAGAATCAGAGAATTTACAATGCAGAAGGATGCCATTCAGCCCATTGAGTCAGCACTGGAGCTTGGAAACAGCACTCGACTTAAGCCCACACCTCCATCCTATCCCCAGAACCCAATAACCCACCTTTGGACATTAAGGGGCAATTTATCATGGCCAATCCACCTAATCTGCACATCTTTGGACTGTGGGAGGAAACCGGAGCACCCGGAGGAAACCCGCACAGACACGGGGAGAACGTGCAGACTCCACACAGACAGTGACTCTGGAATTGAACCTGGGACCCTGGCGCTGTAAAGCAACAGTGCTAACCTCTGTGCCACTGTGCTGCCCCCACTGTGCTGCCCATGATTTAGCGCTGTCACGAGGGTCGCCGTGCCAACCTGTTCTGTCCGCTGCCCTTGAGATGCGTTGGTGTCAGGAAGAGAGAGATTTAGAAGAACTGGAGGCCGCCTTAGATTCCTTGGTGGAAGACTGTCTCTGAAGCCTCTCCACTAATGTTACCCACCGAGGTGTGTCTCTGCGCTGGTGGGAGGTGGGGGTGATAGCTGTGACACATTGTGGTGGTCCCTGCGGAGCCCTCCTCCAGGGTGGTCTCTTGGGTGGCAGGTGGAAACGATGGACATGTGGGCAGTGAGAGGGAAGGATAATTGTCTGGGACATCATCAACTCACTTGAGACAGGTCATCTGGGAGAAGAGACAGCAGATCCTCACTCCTCTGGCACAGGCCACCCTCACTGCTCTCTCCTTGGCCAACCCCACAATCTCCAAGGCCCGTTCCTCACAGGAGTGAGAACTGGGATCTCTGGAATTCCAACCACTGTCTTCAACCTTTCCCGCTTATTATGGGTTATCTTCTCCTGAGGGGACAAAAAGAGGGCATTGTGAGCGCATGCTTGATGGGTCAGGAGGGTCAATAGCAGGTGGCATGTGTGGGCAACACACGTAGACATTATGGGGGTTGTGTTGGTGGGTGCCAGGGGGCCTGGGAAACAAGCTTGGAGATCAGATGTTGGGAGGATGCGAAGTGTCAGCCAGGATTGGGGCTGCCGATGGCAAGGTTGGGAAATTGAAGAGTGGCAAGTGGAAATTGTGCCAGGAGAGAGGTGGTAACTTACCCTTGCAGCTCGTAGGAGGTGACTTATCTTCTTCCTACATTGGCCGGTGGTCCTCCTGGTCATGCCCACAGTCACTGCAGCCCAGTCCTAGCTGCTGTTCCTCTGACCCCCTCAGTGAACGTGGGCCGGGATTCTTCCCTACCCGGCGTAGCAGAGTGGCGCCAGCCACTCCGGCGTCGGGCATCCCCAAAGGTGCAGAATTCTCCGCACCTTTTGGGGCTTGGCCTGTGCCGGAGTGGTTGACGCCACGCCGACTGCCGCCAAAACCGGCGCCAACGGCCTTTTACGCCCACCGGCCGGCGTCGGGGCTGGCCGAAAGGCCTTCGCTGGTTCGCGCATGCGCTGGTGCATTAGTGGCCGCTGACGTCACCCCGGCGCATGCGCGGTGGAGGGGGTCTCTTCCGCCTCCGCCATGGTGGAGGCCGTGGCGGCGGCGGAAGAAAAAGAGTGCCCCACGGCACTGGCCCGCCCGCCGATCGGTGGGCCCCGATCGCGGGCCAGGCCACCATGGGGGCACCCCCCCCCCGGGGTCCAATCGGCCCGCGCCCCCCCACAGGACCCCGGGGGCCCGCTCGGGCCGCCAATCCCACCGCCACCAGAAGTGGTTCAAACCATGTCGGCGGGATTGGCCTCTCAGCGGCGGGACTTCGGCCCATCGGGGCCGGAGAATCACCACGGGGGGGGGGGCCGCCAATCAGCGCGGCACGATTACCGCCCCCGCCAATTCCCGGGTGACGGAGAATTCCACACACGGCAGGGGCGTGGTGTCCCATCTCTCATCCAGTACATTGAGAATCCTGGCCATGTCGGTATTCCCAAAGCGAGGAGCAGGTCTGTGCGCTGCCAACCTCATGCCTTGACTGGGAGTGAGTGGTGAGGGGGTGTTTAAAAGCAGCTCCCCCTTGTCAGCAAGGAGCAGCTGAGGTGTGAGTCGGATGAATCAGACGGCGAGGGAGTCTGGCACGGCGAGATTCATGAGGGGCCCGTTTTTACACTATGGGGGTGAATACAGATCACAATCTCGCCATTACAGCCGGTGCAGAACCCCCACCAAACACGCCCAAAGTGACACTTAGGCCGGGAATCTGCAGCCAAGCCTGCCCATCGATCGGAGAATCCTGCCCGAGGTCAATGGACTTTTCCATGGTCCCAGTCTCGCCCGTGGGGGCGGGGAGGAAGAATCCAGTCCTTAGTCATTCTTCGGGCGAATCGTGCCCGATATCACAGTGCGGTGTGGGGTGGGGGGTCATGGACACACCCTCTATTGGGCACAGGACGCTGGAACCTTGACATTTAATGGCAGTCGGGATTCTGTTTGTTTTTGGAGACACTGGTGTTAACTAGCTGCCGCTCTCTTAGTCGAACCCGTGGCGTTGGCACGGTTAATGCTTTGACCATTGGCATCCTGCTGGGAGATGTAGAAGGTTTTCCTTTGTTCGGCGTTAGCTGGAGCAGCCACCCTGACCTCCGGCCATTGTGACTTTGAAATTGTTGCAAAGCATCAGGTGACCAGCCGGACTCAGGCTAACTCAGCAATCCCCCTGTTAACTCAGCAATCGCCCTGTTAACTCAGCAATCCCCCTGTTAACTCAGCAATCCCCCTGTTAACTCAGCAATCCCCCATTTCTAACAGCTACGAAATTGTCCAGCTGATAAATTTTTAAATAAATCTTTCAAGTCTCGACCGTGACGCGCCTCCCCCTTGTGAAAATGAAATGTTTGATTTCATATGTTAGCAAAGGAAGGATTGGAAATTGAGAAGTTTACAGAGTTATAGTCACACAGGAACGGCTGGGGTATTGCCCCTTTCTGCTGCAGCTTGGTTAGACTCTGGGCATCTGCAGGACACCACCGCCCTCTGGTGGAGTCGCAGCGCCAGGCAGGTTCCCTGGGGGAAAGCAGCCTGTCTGTTGACGCTGGAACACAATAAACTCAGCAAAAAGAGTGAGATTATTGTTTCTGAAAGGAGAAGACAGGAGTATGGAATGGAGGAACCGCTGTGAGTGTGGTGAAATATTTCATCTGAAAAACTGAAGACGTGGACCAGCCAGAACCTCCCTCCTGGCTTTTAAAACTCTTATTTTTCAAAGACATCAGATTGTGAGCGGCATTTTCCAAGGCTGAAAAACCAAACATTCCCTTCCTGCACAATGCAGACTTTGCAGCGATTTCTTCCCAGAAACTCTGGTCATTAAGTGGCAGCAACAGGCAGAGAGGGCCCCAGGGAAATGGCCTTCAGCTGAAGAAAGCAGCTGAGGGAGGGTCATGAAGAAGACGTTTCTGATAGGAGGACGGTCCATCTCCTTTTAAGGGTGATATGCAAATAAGCACAGCAGCTTCTCTGTCAGGAACAATGTCTGTTAAGGGGTAAAGAATCATGTTGTGTTAATATCTGTAAAGAATCAGTACAGATAGTCTGAAAACTATTCTGAATGGAAGGACAGAATGATTTTTACAAAAAGGGTATTGAGATGGTAAAGTGTAGTGAATAGCGTCGGGTGGGTCGACATACTTACCTAACGGGAGTGAAGTTATGGTGGTTATGTTGTGGAAGTTATGCTGTTTACGTCTCTGTTTCATCTCTCTTCAGAGGATAAAAGCAAATTGCTGCGGATGCTGGAATCTGAAATAAAAGGGAAAATGCTGGAACATCTCTGAAATCTGGCTGCATCTGTAGGGAGAGAAACTACTGAATGTTTTGAATCCTATGAATTTTTGTCAAAGCTGTGTCTTAAGGAACTTTGGCTTATCAGTTCATTGTGTTCCATGATCAACAGTCAGGCTGAAATGCCTTGGGGCATTGCATTATTTTTTTAAATTTTGTTACAAACATGTGTCAACAAGGTTATAGCGAATAAACACCCCGGGAAACATACTTCCCAACAATCAACTATACAGAACATAGAACGATACAGCGCAGTACAGGCCCTTCGGCCCACATGGGAAGTCAAAAACCTCTAACCTACACTATGCCATTATCATCCATATGCTTATCCAATAAACTTTTAAATGCCCTCAATGTTGGCGAGTTCACTACTGTTGCAGGTAGGGCATTCCACGGCCTCACCACTCTTTGCGTAAAAAACCTACCTCTGACCTCTGTCCTATATCTATTACCCCTCAATTTAAGGCTATGTCCCCTCGTGCTAGCCACCTCCATGGAAGGCTCTTACTGTCCACCCTATCTAACCCTCTGATCATTTTGTATGCCTCTATTAAGTCACCTCTTAACCTTGGTTCATTACCCAAAACCAAATCCAATGTGGCCTCGCCTCTTGTTGGCCTGTCAACATATTGTGTCAGGAAACCCTCCTGCACACATTGTACAAAGAACGACCCATCTAATGTACTCGAACTATATCTTTTCCAGTCAATATTTGGAAAGTTAAAGTCTCCCATAACAACTACCCTGTTACTTTCACTCTTTTCCAGAATCATCTTCGCCATCCTTTCCTCTACATCCCTAGAACTATTAGGTGGCCTATAGAAAACTCCCAACAGGGTGACCTCTCCTTTCCTGTTTCTAACCTCAGCCCATACTACCTCGGAAGAAGAGTCCCCATCTAGCATCATTTCCGCCACCGTAATACTGTCCTTGACTAGCAGCGCCACACCTCCCCCTTCTCTGAGCTTACTAAAACACCTAAACCCCGGAACCTGCAACAACCATTCCTGTCCCTGCTCTATCCATGTCTCTGAAATGGCCACAACATCGAAGTCCCAGGTACCAACCCATGCTGCCAGTTTCCCTACCTTATTTCGTATACTCCTGGCATTGAAGTAGACACACTTCAAACCACCTACCTGAACACTGGCACCCTCCTGCGAAGTCAAATCTGTGCTCCTGACCTCTATACTCTCAATCTCCCATACCCCAAAACTACAATCCAGGTTCCCATGCCCCATGTCCATACAGATTTTTCACCCCCCCTCCCCATGACGAATAGCCCCTCAAACACCCCCCCCCCTCCCCCCCACCTTTCCTCAAGCCAAGAGCCCCTTTAATTCATACTTTATCTTCTCTAATCGCAGGAAGTGGTACAGGTCGCCCAACCATGCCACAGTGGCGATGCCGACCGCCACTCCAGCAAACTTCGCCGCCGTGCAATCAGAGTGGCGAAGGCCAAGACATTGGCCTTCCTCCTCCATGAGCTCCGGCTTCTCTGAAACCCGAAATATCGCCACCAAAGGGACCGGGTCCACTCCCTCCTCCACTATCCTGGCTAAGACCGAGAACACTCCCCGCCCAGAATCTTCCCAATTTTTCGTAACCCCAAAACATGTGCGTGTGATTCAGTGGCCCCTGCCCACACCTCTCACACTCATCTGCCCCACTTCCCTTCGCCTCCTGTATACACTATCCATATCCCCCCCGGCTCAAACCAATTGTTCTCGCACGGCGGCGTTAGCACCAACATCCCTTCCACCCTAAAATGCCTCCTCAGCTGATACCATATCTTCACCATGGACTGCACCACCGGGCTCCTACAATACCTACTCGGAGCTATTAGCAACACTTCCATCCCCATAGCCTTCAAACTGGACCCCTTACAAGATTCCTCCTCCATCCTAACACACTCTAGCCCTCTCCTTCCCACCACCACCGCACCTTGTCCACATTCACCGCCCAATAATAATGCAGCAAGTTCGGCAAAGCCAAACCCCCCCTGCTGCCTCTGTAGCAGGGTCCTCCCCACCCTCGGCACCTTCCCCGCCCACACAAAGTCAGAGATGATCGTGTCCACTTTCCGAAAAAAAGGCCTTTGGTGTAAAGATCGGGAGAGCTTGAAAGATAAACAAGAACCTCGGCAGAATATTCATTTTCACCATTTGGACCCTCCCTGCCAATGTTAAGTGCCGTGTATCCCACACAGCTAGCCTTTTCCACCAGCTTCGTTAAATTCCACTTACGGAGCCCCGTCCATTCCCTCGCTACCTGAATCCCCAAATACCTAAACCTATCCCTCGCTACCTTAAATGGCATCCCCCCTCAATTAGCCCGTGGTGCCAGCTTATTCACCTGGAATACCTCACTTTTCCCGACATTCTTGCATTATGTTAAAGGTGCTCTATAAATATAATTTTTTGTTGTTTTTTACCTGGAATTCATTGTCTGAAAGGATGGAAGGAAACTCAATCATTAGGTTGAAGAGAGAATTAGAATAGTTAGCATCCATAGAATCTCAACAGTGCAGAAAGAGGCCATTCAGCCCTTTGAGTCTGCACTGACCCTCCGAAAGAGTATCTGACCTAGACCCACTCCCCTGCCCTATCCCTGTAACTCCGCCTAATCTGCATATCCCCAGACCCTAAGGGACAATTTAGCATGGCCAATCCACCTAACCTGCACGTCTTTGAACCGTGGGAAGAAACCAAGCACCCGGAGGAAACCCACGCAGACATGGGGAGAAAGTGCAGACACCACACAGTGACCCAAGGCCGGAATTGAACCCAGGTCCCTGGAAATGCAGTAATGCTATACATTGTACTGCCATGTCACTTGAATGAATTTAAATTGCACCAGCTGCTGTGGTGGGAATTGAATCCATGCCCCCACCCAGAGCACACGCCTGGGCCTTTGTTTTACTGGTTCTAGTGACATTACCGCTGTGTCACCATCTCCCCTGAGAGGCAACGAGAGGGCCCTGGGTAAAGAGAGTCGGACTAACTTTCACTTTGAATTGGCTAACACAAATATGATGAGTCAAGTGGCCTCCTACTGATGTGTGTTATTGAATATGGAAGCTAACTGTTTTGTTAGGTGTATTGCCAAAGTGGAGAATTAGAAAGCAGCTTTAATGGAGTTTGCACATTCTCCCCGTGTCTGTGTGGTGGATTGGCCACGCTAAGTTGCCCCTTAATTTGAAAAATAATAATTGATTACTCTAAATTTATTTTTATAAAAGAGAAAGCAGCTTTAAATAGATTGTCGCGGGGTCACGTGGTGTGAGCTTGGGAGCGGCTGCATTATCATGAGCCCCGTCTATTAACCAATTTTTAAAATCCATTTGCACAGTTCCTTTATATCTTTTCTTAGCAGATATAGTTTTAACTATGTCCTGAGATTTGTTGGTCAATATTTCAGCACAATTGAGTTGAGACAAAATGCTTAATTCCTTGTTGATTCATGGCAGCCGGAAGGAGTTGAGGTGGGGCCTTCTCATTAGTGGTGTAGTTGCTTTTGGGAGGTTTCTCATTCTGATGGTGCGGTGTGTTCTGATGGCTACTGCCGATGATGTTGATCCTTCCGAATGTATCGGTTCTGCGGTGCAGGTCATCAAAGTCCAATTTCAAGAGTTGCGAGGCATTTTGATGGAGGTGCATGAGGAGGTTCTTGTAACAGGAAGAGTACTGTCCCTGGTTGATTGAGGGTGCACATTTAATCCCATCTCCAAGGATCTTGGAAGATCCTGAAGAGTGCTGACAGGCACCACTGATCCTGGGGACCTTTGTAAAGAATATACTTCATTCTACAAATTTATTTTTAAAATTACATAACCGTTAAAATCACAGTGGAAAACAAATACATTTCTTCCCATACACTATGTGGACTTGGCTTACTGCACTTATAGGGGATATTTACAATATACTTTTGATGGCAAACATATGGCCCAATGGGTTCGACAATGTTTCCAGGCCATCAGTGTGCAATGGTGGGAGGAACTTAAACAAGAGTCTTTTTCCTTTGCTCCGAGCTTTAGTTCACCCCTTGGCATGTAATCCCAGACTTTACCTTGGTGCAAAAACGATCAGATTTGTGCTTCCATTTTCCATAGAATGCCCATCTGACACATTAATTTAACACTGCACAGCTACTGAATGAAGATTTGTGAACAGAGTATACAACACACTGATAGACTGTAAAGACACCCCAATGGTACAACTGGGCTGGAGCTTTGCAGCTATGAAGGGAGGCTGGTTAGGCTGGGGTTGTTTTCCTTAGAGCAGAGAAAGCTGAGGGGGGAACCTAGTTGAGGTGTACAAAACTTTGAGGAAATGTTTCCCCTTAGTAGATGGGTCAATAACCAGGTGACATAGATTTATAGTAAGGAGCAGGAGATTTAGAGGGGATTTGTGGAAAAACATTTTCCCCCGGAGGGTGGTGGGAATTTAGAACTCACTGCCTTAAAGTGGGTAGAGGTGGAAACCCTCAACATGAAATGAAATTAAATGAAAATTGCTTATTGACACAAATAGGCTTCAATGAAGTTACTGTGCAAAGCCCCTGGTCACATCCGGCGCCTGTTCGGGGAGGCTGGTACGGGATTTGAACTGTGCTGCTGGCCTGCCTTGGTCTGCTTTAAAAGCCAGCGATTTAGCCCAGTGTGCTAAACCAGCCCCTCATTTTAAGAAGCATTTAGACGAGCACCTGAAACATCACAATATACAAGGCCATGGATCAAATGTTGGAAAATGGGATAAGAATAGAGAAGTGCTGACATGATGGGTCTCTTTCTGTGCCGACTCTAAAACTAGTTTCAGTAATGGTGACTATGCAACTATCATTGATCTGGGTCACTAATATCCTTTATGAAGGAAACATGTCATCTTTACCCAGTCTGGCTTATCTCGGACTTCAGACCAAGAGCAATGTGATTGAATGAAATGGCCAAGCAGCCACCCAGTTCAAAGGTATTTAGGGGTGGCCACCCAGTTCAAAGGTATTTAGGGGTGGCCACCCAGTTCAAAGGTATTTAGGGGTGGCCACCCAGTTCAAAGGTATTTAGGGGTGGCCACCCAGTTCAAAGGTATTTAGGGGTGGCCACCCAGTTCAAAGGTATTTAGGGGTGGCCACCCAGTTCAAAGGTATTTAGGGGTGGCCACCCAGTTCAAAGGTATTTAGGGGTGGCCACCCAGTTCAAAGGTAATAGGGGTGGCCACCCAGTTCAAAGGTAATAGGGGTGGCCCATCAGTCCCAACTTTGTCAGAGACATCCACATCGTAAGAAGAAATTTTAAAAGTTTAGCCAACCCATGTCCCAGGCTACCGAGATCATCCTGTGATAGGAATGTGTTGTGGAGCGTCCCAACATGATGGCTTCTCCGCATTAACCCCCTTCCCATTGGCTTCATTGCCCATTAAATGTCTTCCAATGTTAACATCCCTCCCCCATTCTCTAACCCCCTCCCTTTACCCTCCCCCATTCCCTAACCCCCTCCCTTTACCCTCCCCCATTCTCTAACCCCCTCCCTTTACCCTCCCCCATTCTCTAACCCAATCCCTTTACCCACCCCACTCTCTAACCCACTCCCTTTACCCACCCCACTCTCTAACCCACTCCCTTTACCCTCCCCCATTCTCTAACCCACTCCCTTTACCGTCCCCATTCTCTAACCCACTCCCTTTACAGTCCCCATTCTCTAACCCACTCCCTTTACAGTCCCCATTCTCTAACCCACTTCCTTTACCCTCCCCATTCTCTAACTCACTCCCTTTACCGTCCCCATTCTCTAACCCACTCCCTTTACCCACCCCACTCTCTAACCCACTCCCTTTACCCACCCCACTCTCTAACCCACTCCCTTTACCCTCCCCATTCTCTAACCCACTCCCTTATCGTCCCCATTCTCTAACCCACTCCCTTTATCCTCCCCATTCTCTAACCCAATCCCTTTACCGTCCCTTCTCTAACCCACTCCCTTTACCCTCCCCACTCTCTAACCCACTCCCTTTACCCTCCCCACTCTCTAACCCACTCCCTTTACCGTCCCCCATTCTCTAACCCACTCCCTTTACCCTCCCCCATTCTCTAACCCACTCCCTTTACCCTCCCCACTCTCTAACCCACTCCCTTTACCGTCCCCATTCTCTAACCCACTCCCTTTACCCTCCCCATTCTCTAACCCACTCCCTTTACCCTCCCCACTCTCTAACCCACTCCCTTTACCGTCCCCCATTCTCTAACCCACTCCCTTTATCCTCCCCATTCTCTAACCCACTCCCATTACCGTCCCCATTCTCTAACCCACTCCCTTTACCCTCCCCATTCTCTAACCCACTCCCTTTACCCCTCCCCACTCTCTAACCCACTCCCTTTACCGTCCCCCATTCTCTAACCCACTCCCTTTATCCTCCCCATTCTCTAACCCACTCCCATTACCCTCCCCCATTCTCTAACCCACTCCCTTTACCCTCCCCATTCTCTAACCCACTCCCTTTACCCTCCCCATTCTCTAACCCACTCCCTTTACCCTCCCCCATTCTCTAACCCACTCCCTTTACCCTCCCCACTCTCTAACCCACTCCCTTTACCGTCCCCATTCTCTAACCCACTCCCTTTACCCTCCCCATTCTCTAACCCACTCCCTTTACCCTCCCCACTCTCTAACCCACTCCCTTTACCGTCCCCCATTCTCTAACCCACTCCCTTTATCCTCCCCATTCTCTAACCCACTCCCATTACTCTCCCCCATTCTCTAACCCAATCCC
Source organism: Scyliorhinus canicula (assembly GCF_902713615.1). Lineage (NCBI taxonomy): Eukaryota > Metazoa > Chordata > Chondrichthyes > Carcharhiniformes > Scyliorhinidae > Scyliorhinus > Scyliorhinus canicula. Next base: position 140,421,921 of record NC_052161.1, read on the forward strand.
TTTACCCTCCCCATTCTCTAACCCACTCCCTTTACCCTCCCCATTCTCTAACCCACTCCCTTTACCCTCCCCATTCTCTAACCCACTCCCATTACCCTCCCCATTCTCTAACCCACTCCCTTTACCCTCCCCATTCTCTAACCCACTCCCTTTACCCTCCCCATTCTCTAACCCACTCCCTTTACCCTCCCCATTCTCTAACCCACTCCCTTTACCCTCCCCATTCTCTAACCCACTCCCTTTACCGTCCCCATTCTCTAACCCACTCCCTTTACCCTCCCCATTCTCTAACCCACTCCCTTTACCCTTATCCCCCCCCCCCCCCCCCCGGGGTAATCCGGTGTTTATTGCACATTGACAAGGACTGAGTTCAAACTCTGCGGTTGTTGCAAACTGGGGCGAAAGTTTCACAAAAGGCCGCTGGATAATAAAGGATTGAATTAATAAAGAGTCCGGGGGGGGGGGGGGGGGGTTAGCCTCAGGGAGCCGGGCCTGGGCCTGGGCCTGGGCCTGACACACAGCCTCGGCCTCCGTTACCCGCCCGCATCACAATCCGGCTGCTGTGGGCCTGAGCCCCAGGCGGCCCCGCGGCCTGTGCGCTGAGGCGGTGGGAGGGCGCAATCCGCTGCCTCCATCCCCGGGACAGAGACCGGTTCTCCGGTGAGTGCAGTAGTCCGGTGCCATTCCCCCTCCCCATTTCCTCAGGCGGGAAGCAGAGACAAGATGGCGGAGGCCCCAGGGTCAGGGGTCACTCCTGGCCGGCCGGCCGCCATCTTGCCTTCCGAGTGTTAACTGCGCACGCGCAGACTGGCCTCCCAGTCTGAATGTAAAAATAACAACAACTTTATATCTCTTCACAACTCACAAATTAGGGACAGCTTTAGTAATAATAGAATTTATAGTGCAGAAGGAGGCCATTCGGCCCATTGAGTCTGCACCAGCCCTTGGAAATAGCACAAAAGAGACAATGCTGGAAAATCTCAGCAGGTCTGGCAGCATGTATGGGGAGAGGAAAGAGCAAACGTTTCGAGTCCGATGACTCTTTGTCAAAGCTAACAGACAGAGAAAGTGGGAAATATTTATACTGTGGAGTGAGAATGAAAGATGAGTCATAGCCACAGAAACCCAGGGAAACCAGGGGCTATTTATGACTCATCTTTCATTCTCACTCCACAGTATAACTATTTCCCACTTTCTCTGTCTGTTAGTTTTGACAAAGCGTCATCGGACTCGAAACGTTAGCTCTTTTCTCTCCCTACAGATGCTGCCAGACTTGCTGAGATTTTCCAGCATTTCTCTTTCGTTTCAGATTCCAGCATCCGCAGTAATTTTCTTTTATCCTTGGAAAGAGCACCTTACCTAATGATCTGTATTAGTGTCACAAACTGTGAAAGCCCATGCCTCCACCCAATCCCCATAAACCCAGTAACCCCACCTAACCTTTTGGACATAAAGGTGCATTTTGGCATGGCCAATCCCCCTCACCTGCACATCTTTGGAATGTGGGAGGAAACCGGAGCACCTGGATCCGGGAAAATCACGCGGACATGGGGAGAAATGTGCAAACTCCACACAGACAGTGACCCAAGGCTGGGATTGAATCCAGGTGCCTGGAGCTATGAGGCAGTATTGTGGCACTGTGCCACCCTGTATTTCTCCCTGAGTCAGAAATAGGGTTGCCATTTCTATTTAGAGGTATTCTGTTTCAAAGTCAGGTTGCGTCACGGGGATAGGGTGGAGGTGTGGGCTTAAGTCAGGTGCTCTTTCTAAAGGCCAGTGCAGACTCAATGGGCTGAATGGTCTCCTTCTGCACTGTAAATTCTATGATTCTATTCCTGCAGATGAATTACTCCAGGCTTAAAGCCTACCTCTTTGACTAAAGTTTTACCGCATTTGTGTTAAAATCTCATTCTTTTGATTGATGTTGACCTTTGCCACTATTTTTTGTTCTGCTTATTAATTTAAGAGGTCTAGGTATCTGTAAGGCCATTTATCACCCATCGTTAAATTATCATTGAGATGGTTGAGTAGCCTTCTTGAACCTCTGCAGTCCACGAGGTGCTGGTCTCAGTTCACTGCATTTGATGTTTTGTTGCCTCGTCACAAAGGAGTTAAAATTTGGATCCTCTGTTGTGGAAGCGTGTCAGTGCCTGATTACATGACCAAACAAAGGGTTAAATTGGCTTAAGAAAAACAGATGTTACATGAAATGCTACTTCTTTGTTACAGAAACTAAAGAAATCGTTCTGGTGATTTCCTTTGAATTATGCCGAAGATTTACTTTTTATGGGTGAGTGCTGGGCATATGTCAAACTCTAAATTTTGAAAGAAAAGAAAACTCAGACAGCTGGACACAGCTGTAATGATGCATAACTAGGTGCATTATTGCTGCAATCAACTAACTCAACAGAAATAAAAAGAATGAATCTGCGATATTTCGACCCCGGAGAGCTCAAGTACTTACTTGATAAACTGGGCTGTAGGAAACTGCCCATACCCACCATCTCCAACTCCAACTTTTCAACTTAGTTAAAAAATACTAAGAATAAAAAAATGACTTTTGAACTCATTAGAGTCAGGTATAGTGAAAGTACTGAAGGCTCGTAGACAAAGTTGTAGGAAAACGCCAGGGGCACTTTGTTAACTACCTGTGGTGCGGACCTCCAAATCCGTGAACCATCAAAGCCATCTCTGTCTTGACAAAAACCACAGAGACTGGCTCAGTTAGAGACTAAGGAGCGATGCATGTTGGACATGTTGCAGAAACACCCAAAACTGTTGTGCTCCACGCAATGCTAAGCAGAGTCTGGGAAGTCGACGGCTATGTTGGAGGGTGAAAAAGGAGACATTCTACTCATCACTCCGGATCTCTGCTAGCCCTCTGCAGGGCTACGAATTTGTTTCACTTTTTTAAAGGAATTTCAGGAGTAAAATTCCACCTCTTTCTCTGAGCAAGCTACTGCCCAATGAGTTTTCCTAACTCCCGCGTGAACAAAGAATAAAGAACAAAGAAAAGTACACCACTGGAACAGGCCCTTTGTGTCCTATGCGTGCCCTACAGTCGGCATTTCAGGTGCTAATTGCAGCACTTCCTTCAAACTCTCTGTAATCATGGGCAACGCTACAACCTTCACTCCTGCTAAACTGTTCCCCAAAACTAAGCCTATTTCTTCCACTGGCAATTCCTTAACCATTCCAAAAACTACCGGACGTGACACTAAATCACACTCAAATTATACTTTATACAATGGAACTGGGAAACATCCACCCATCCCATTCACAAATACCTCAGCTTTCACTAATCTCTTTGGAGGAGAAAACAAATCCTTTTCCAGCTCAAGAGTTTAAGTAGACCCCTGTGCCTCTTAAAATTGTTATGGGTTTGGCTACTTCTGTCCAGGGAAATGGGATGACCTTCACTTTGGACACCAAACCGGTATAACTCTCATCTACCTCATTCCCCACACCTGCTCCCACTGCAGTGTCCATGTTGGGTCTCCTACATCCAATTAACGCTACTGTCTGCACTATAGCATTCTCCACTTTCACACACTCCTCAGAATCCTCCCTTGTGAACCATGTTGGAACCAACAATTCTACGGACACGTGCTTGTAGGATTAGACTAGCGGTTTTAATATACTTCCAACAGAGCCAGCCTGTTCGCCATTGAACTTTCGGTGAACTGGCTGGCTGACCATGTGGCACTGATCTTTATACAGCAGCTCCTGGGGGAGGAGTCCTGGGCAGAACCAAGGGAGAAGCCCAGTACAACGCTCGAGCATTCCCAGAGCTACTACTCCTGGTGGTCAGGTAGTGCAACTGCACTTACAATATAGGCGCATGTATATACAGATTATAATCCGGTGTGAATCACATTCATCACAAACCACATAGCAGTCCACACAGCAGCTTGCAGCGGGGTGGGGGGGGGGGGGGGGGGGGGGGGAGGTGGGGGTTCAATTCAACACCAAAGGTTTATGATTTTAAAACTGGCTAGCAGGGCTGGCATTAAAAGGGAACAAGGATCAGACAAGGAGTTGACAAGTTTCCTACATACCATTCTTCAGCCTTTCCCCACACTCTTGCACATTGTTTCCATTCAAATAAACGTTCAATGCCCTCTTGAATGTCTCGCTTGAACTTGCCTCCATCACACCACCAGGCAGTTCACCCCAGACCGGAAACACTTGTTGTATGAAAAAAAAATGTTCTCACATCACACTTGCTTCTTTTGCAAATTACTTTAAATCTGTTCCCTCTTGTTCTCGAGCCTGACAACAGTGCGTCTCAGAGTCAGCATCCGGAACAGGGTGGCACGGTGAGGCATGTGTCACCAGCGAATGGGCCTGGCCCCAGAGAACGCCCACCAAGGGCATCGAAGGCCACAGGATGCGCTAGGCAGCAGGCTGCCTCCACCTCTGATGTGCATCCTGGGAACACACCTAGGTGCAGCGGTAGAGCACGGAAGGCTAAGCAGGCGAAGGTTCGATGAGAGAGCACAGGGGGAGGGGGAGTTGGGGGTAAGGGAGTAAGGATGCGATGAGGGGTTGAGAGGGTTGGGGAAGGTGGGGTGGCACTATCGGGGTTTGGGGCATGGTATGTTGCCTGCTATGCTTACCTCTGTGTCCTCCGAGGGATCCCCTCGACAGCCTCCGTCAGGCCCAACCTGCTGTAAACCTCGCCAACACAAGGTCACTTTGGCACGGTTTGAAGATCTTGCGAGGGGGCATCATGTGACAGGGGGTCCGTGAATGAGATTTAAATGAAAGGTGTGAATCTTGTAATGCTGCCAGCGATGGGTGGGGAAATCAGGATACGCGATCCTTGCGAGAAGTTCTGCTCTTGCCACTAATCCCATGGGCGATGAGAGCAGCCTCAAAATTGTGCCCATGCTCTCCGGATTGGCCAAGTAACAGAGGGGAGCTACTGAATCTAACTATGCACAGGGAAATGCGAAATGTGAAAAACTCCTGTCTACCTCCATTATATGTTGATGGGTTTGACCATGGGACGTGGAAGCTATTTGTTAACATGACCAGATTATAGATTACATCATATTGTGTATCAAAATAGGCAGCTGTCACCTGACCAGAAGCCCTTCATTTTTGGAAGCCTTTTGAATGGTAAGCCTAGCTTGATTGCAGAAGAAACAGTGCTGCAGAATGCAAAAAGTAAAAACACTGCAGAAAACCAGCTATATAAAATCTAACTTCTTTACCGAGCCACAATCCTTTAGTTCAGACTTCCTCAAAACCCGTTCCTGGAAAATCCTAATTCAGCATAGAAAAAAAAACCTGGACCACTGGCTTTATGTATTATCAAGGCTGCCTTTCTCAACTTGTACAGCTTCTAATCCCAATAAATCACCACAAAGTCCTGTCTTCAGCGACCTGGACTCACCTGATTCTAAGTCCTCAGTGACTTATTAATTATTCTGTTTGAATTTAATATTTGTAGAAGCGAAACTCCTTTCCCATGTGTGCATATATAATACTCCCGGTCGATGCGCTAACAATTGCACACAGAAACACGAAACGGTACAAAAGAGGCTTTATTACCGTGAGATGCTATTCCCTCAAGTGGAGCTGTTAAATGGCAGCTCAGGCGACCTCATGGATATTTATACTGCTCCCTGTGGGCAGAGCTAGCCGGCAGGGGCTTACCGACAGGGGCTTACCGACAAACTATGCAGGGGCTTACCGACAAACCTGTAATAGCAGGTACTATTGTACATCCCCTAATAGAGGCACACACATATATATATACAGTGGTATTACCACACCGGTGTAACAAACAAAGTGTACCTGATTATGGTCAGGATTGAAGAATTAGGGGGTTCAATCTTTCGACTCTGTTCATAACACACATCAGATAATATATGAAAAATTAGCTAACATTTAGGTAGTAAAATGGATGTTGCATATTTTGACGTTTATGACAATCAGAATTTACAAGTTTGATCCCTTCCTTATGCTGACCACAGTTGGGGTGACATTAGAGGTGCTATTATTAGTACTCCTGGGCGTGGGAGAGGAAAATGATTCAGTCTTTCCGTTCTTGGTTATTATCCAGTTACCCCCTAAAGAAAATATACATCACATGTACATTGGATGAGGACAGAAATAGAATCAGCTCTGCTGACTTCCCCATACAAATGATCACTGTTACAGTCACACACGGGTCATGTTTCAAGGTGTCAGAAGGTGATTGGTGGAATTGCGTAGTAGCAAAGAGACAAAAGCATTCAGAATAGCTGGGAAAAGATTGACAAAACAATCTCATGACGGTTTGGTTCTTATTTCAAATTAGATGTGCTTCATGCTGATCTCCAACCAACCAGAGGTGAATTGTTGCCTTCAGGCCCAATTTTTATACAAGGACAACTGCTGTAACATGTGCCCTGCAGGTGAGCGAGTCAGTCTTTGATCATTACCTCTGTAACATTTTTTGTAGCATTCGGAAGCTCAGAGAAAAACCACTGGCGGCTGCCTGGTGCATGGTATGTGATTCTGTCTCAAAGCTGCAAAACTGGCGTACCTGGTGCTTTTATTTTTAAGTAGCTGGATTTAAAAGAAAGAAAGAATTGGATTCATACAACACCATTAACACACTCAGGACGTCCCAAAGTATTCTTTGGGATGTGGCATTGTGGATAGCACAATTGCTTCACAGCTCCAGGGTCCCAAGTTCGATTCCGGCTTGGGTCACTGTCTGTGCGGAGTCTGCACATCCTCCCCGTGTGTGCGTGGGTTTCCTCCGGGTGCTCCGGTTTCCTCTCACAGTCCAAAGATGTGCAGGTTAGGTGGATTGGCCATGATAAATTGCCCTTAGTGTCCAAAATTGCCCTTAGTATTGGGTGGGGTTACTGGGTTATGGGGATAAGGTGGAGGTGTTGACCTTGGGTAGGGTGCTCTTTCCAGGAGCCGGTGCAGACATGATGGGCCAAATGGCCTCCTTCTGCACTGTAAATTCTATCAAAAATTCTACACCCAATGAATAAATTTTGAATGTGCAGTAATTCACCTGTTTCAATCTGTGGACGTGATACTTTGGAAAATTATTTTTTTGCATACTTACTGCTTCACCAATAGTCGACATGTCAGACTGCAAAAAAAGGACAGGAGGAATCTGAGGTGAAATATCACAGAGTCACCCTTCTGGTTCCACAGTGTCGATTCAGAGAAAAATCAACCAACTGTTGACATGTTGAGCATTGAATTTTATAAATGTTGTTGTTGGTTTTAAAAACGGTAAATTGTTTTTCAGATATTTAATCTGCTCCAAATTGCAAACCGCCATGTTGATAATCTGAAAATTTGAAAACCCTTATCAACCTTGTGTATATTGATAATAATAATAATCTTTATTGTCACAAGTAGGCTTACATTAACACTGCAATGAAGTTACTGAAAAGCCCCTAGTTGCCACATTCTGGCGCCTGTTTGGGTACACAGAGGGGGAATTCAGAATGCCCAATTCACCGAACCACGTCTTTCGGGACTTGTGGGAGGAAACCGGAGCTCCCGGAGGAAACCCACGCAGACATGGGGAGAACGTACAGACTGCACACAGACAGTGACCCAAGCTGGGAATCGAACCTGGGACCCTGGCAGTGCAAAGCAACAGTGCTAACCCCTGTGCTACCGTACAGTTACCCTTAATATTTAACTTATCCCTTTTCATGACAATGACTTGTTTTACTCCCTGTTGGAAGATGCTTTATAAATTCTACTTCTTTTTACAATAAGAATTTTAGGCTCAAATTTAATGATCCAATATGACTCTATGTCCATTAGTTGAATATCATGAACAAGTATGGTGTGATCTCAACTGAGACAATTGAATGACCTCCTGGAATTCATTTCAATGACCTGGGCTGAATAGGGCAAAAATCAGCTAAGGTTACTGTTACTTTTTTGTTGAAAATATTTTATTGAGGCATTTATATATTAACGCAACACACATAATCACAAATCAATTCAAGCCAACTGGACTGCAAATAATGGTTACTGTTCCTGATTTATATCCAGTGACACCCATTGATAAATCCACCTACGTAGACCCCAGGAGAGAACATTCTAATCTGTCGAGCAGAATGCCTTGCTAACTCAATAAATTCAGGCTCCCATATAAACAATGACCAGCTGCAATAGAATGCTTTACCACATGTCAGCTGTGGTCAAACAACTCTATACTAAACTTGAAACCTTCAGAATCTGCTGTGCTCACTGTACACTAGCATTCTATGAAGTAAACTTCCAATGATTTTTGATTGGCCATTTTGACCCCTTGTGGCCCCTTGTGGTTACCATTCTTGGTAAGTATTAACATGCAATACTTGGTAAAGTGATCCAAGAAAGATTGGAATTTCTACCAATATTATGGATCCTGGAAATCAGGAAGAAGAGAAAATGCGGGGAATGGTCAGTCGGTGAAGTGGCATCTGTGGAGGGGAAACACAGTTAACTTTATAAGTTGCTGACCTTCAGAACACGCAAAGGTTAGAAATGTAAAAGAAAGAGAGTTGGGGAAAGGGGGGAGAACAAAAGGAAAGATCTGCAGTCGGCTGGAAGACAAGACAATGACTAAATGAATGATGGTGCAAGGCCAATGGAGATGGTAATGAGTCAAGTAAAGGAACACCAGCTCAGTCTAAAGGTACAAATAGAAAAACAATATCAAAAGTTGCTGTCTTACAAAGTGGGGGCAGAGGCTAATTCCTGAAACCATTGAACTCAGTGTTGAGTCCTGTAGACTATAAAGTGCCGAATCAAAAGATAAACTTTAGTGCTGCTCCTCAAGCCAATGTTGGGCTTTATTGAAACAACGACCGGAGGCTGAGGGCAGAGGGGTCACAGTGGGAGTCAGAATTACAATAACAGACAATTTGTAAGTTCTTGGAGGTATTTAATCTCCAAATCCACTGACTCAATTTGTTTGTTTGAGAACTTGACCATTGAGGCAACAGGATAGAATCTGGTGATGTAACTCAGGAAATATTTATTTATTCAGCAACAAAAGTAATATTTAAAATTAAGCAGCAATTTCACTGGCTGAACATGGTTCCTGCTTCCTTATTCAACCCAGGGAGCAAGGCGACATGTGAGTCTCTCTCTCTCTGCCTCTCAACTTCTGTGGTCTTCTGTTCCTATCTGGAAAGCAATTTTCAGTTCCATCTCCAAATTCAGTTTGCCTGTTATCTCAAATATGGAGCTCTAGAACTCTTTCAAAACTATAACCTGTGTATAAGATTTGTCCTGTTTATGGGATTCTGATTGATTTGAGTGGAGCATGATCAGTTTCTGATTTGTTTCGGTGATGGATGACAATCTGCCGTGTTAACCACTCATTGAACCGTCTCTTTCATTATAATCTTTCCTATTGTCTTATTGAATTTTGTGACGTCTGTTGAGACAATGGGTCTTAAGATGCTTTTGGGACCTGCGTTTAGTTTCAATGTTTGCTTATTCGAGACAAGGGGGTGTGGTATCAAACATTGATGGCTATTATTTAGGCTCAATAACCCAAATATTCAATTGATGTCTTCTGGAATTAATCATTTATCAATTTAGATTTATAGTTTTATTTCTACGCCCACATCCACTATCTATCTACAATAAAATTCAGCGTAAACTCAAACAACAGCACCTCATATTTTTACTGAGCACGTTACACTCTTTCGGGCTCAACATTGAGCGCAACAGTTCGATCATCAATTTCTCCCCCATTTTCTCCGACAGCAACTGTTGAAGATGATTCTGCAATTCCTATTTGCACCTCCTGTGAATGGGTAAACTGCCTCGCCAAGCAGCAATGAATCCATGTGACAGAAGGAAAATGCTTGTGCGAGCAGGAGGTGACCTTTAATTGGGGCATTGAGTGGCTAGTTGTACGCTCAGTGGGCGACTGTCTCCTGAGGTTCCTGCTGCTGACAGTAAGGTGGCAGGAAGAAGTTGGGCTCCTTCCTATGCCCACAGCCCATTTCCAAAGGGCCTGGACTATCTAGCCCTGATTATCACTATCTCACAAAGCTGAAGTCCCAACGCTAGGGTCCAAAGCTGGAGCTGACCCATTCTGATATGTGGCAGGACCATGGGGAGGCATCTTGCCAATTAACAGGCTGCTTTAAAGTATATGATTTAAAGTTAAATACTATCTTTTTCTGATTGTACTGTCACCTAGATTAATTTCCCTGCGCAAATTTTGCTCGGGATATTTGAGAACATCTCGATTGGTGAGGGTAGATTTTTGTGTTGAACTTTCAGTATTCTCTACAATACAGAAATGGAGGGTTCTGTCTTTTTGCAGAAAGGGATAAGGGGTGAACAAGGGTGTTGCACAACATGGTTTTTCAGCAATACTTCCCACAGAAACCCCACACCTCGCCCTCGCCGCACAGTGCCGTTACCTGGCTGGCCTCTGGTCAAGTCATCCTGCTCCCGCGGGGAGAACACCAATCAGAGCCCTGTGTTGTTATGTACTGCCTGCTGATAGGCTTGTGCATTTAGAGCGACCATGGCCCTGATGTGTTCCCATGGTGTTCCCACCATAACAGTCACCACTCCATATGCCCCCCCCCCCCCCCCCCCCCCCCCCATTGGCTGGAGACACGCACTGCAGTGCTGTGTGTTTCATTGAAAGTCTGCCTCAGCACACAATTATAATGAAATTCATCTGTTTTTCTCACTAATTTTAGGTTGTTGAAACTAGAAATATGCTGGGTATATAGTAACATTAGCCTGATTCCACCTGCGTTTGTCACTTTCAACTTGACGATTCCATCCCTGCCTTGCCTCCCACATTCTACCCACCATCAATTTAAGGTTTTCCAAAATTCTTCTCTACAACTTGCACTGACTCCTGTTCGCCCATCACCCCTGTGCTCGCTGACCTACATTGGTTCCCGGTGAAGTAGTGTCTCAATTATAAAATTCTCATTTTCAAATCCCTCCATGGCCACTCATTTCCCTACCTCTAATCTTCTCCGGGCGCACAACCCTTCAAGAGCATGTGCTCCTCTTAATTCTTTCCACATGAGCATCCTGACTTTATTGGGTGGCACGGTAGCACAGTGGTTAGCACTGTTGCTTCAGAGTACCAGGGACCCAGGTTTGATTCCCCGCTGGGTCATTGTCTGTGCAGAGTCTGCACGTTCTCCGCATGTCTGCATGGGTTTCCTCCGGGTGCTCCGGTTTCCTCACACAAGTCCTGAAAGACGTGCTGTGAGGTGAATTGGACATTCTGAATTCTCCCTCAGTGTACCCGAACAGGCGCCGGAATGTGGCGACTAGGGGCTTTTCACAGTAACTTCAATGCGGTGTTAATGTAAGCCTACTTGTGACAATAAAGATTATTATTATTATTATTAGTTGTTCCACCCTTGGTGGCCGTGCCTTCAGCTGCCAGGGCCCTAGGTTCTGGAATTCTCTCCCTGAACCTCTCTGCCTCTCCAACCTGTCTTTTTCCTTTGAAGAAACATGGAACATTTACAGCACAAATTGGCCCATGGGATCTATACTGGTCAGAAAAGAACCATTTGCCTAATCCCACATTTCAATGCTAAATTGGCATCCCTGTGCATTATGGGGCTTTTCAACTACATGTCAAAGTATTTTTTGAATGTGATGAGAGTTTCTGCCTCTACCACCCTTACAGGCAGCGAGTTCCAGATCTCCATATTCCCCGGGTGAAATCATTTTTCCTCAACTCCCCTCTAATCGGGGATCTAATTCAAAAGCATAAGAATGAGCAGGCTGGATGCAGAAATGTTGTTTCCTCTGTCTGGAGGGTCTAGAACACGGGGTCACAGCCTCAGGATGCAGGGTAAGCCATTTTAGGACTGTGATGAGGAGTAATGTCACTCAGAGAGGGTGGTAAACCTGTGGCATTCCCCACCACAGAAGGCTACGGGGGCCAAATCACTGAATATATTTTAAAATGAGACACTATTTAAGATTGAGACTCTAAAGGTGTCAAGGGGTATGGGCCATCATTGGAGGGTGGCATTGAGATAGAGGGTCAGCTATGTCCATATTGAATGATGGAGCAAATTCAAAGGGCAGACAGGCCGATGCCCGTTCCTTATTTCTATGTTTAAATCTAAGCACGCTGTTTATTGACCGCTGTGTTAATGGAAATGGGCCCTTACTTTTCACTCTATGTTGGCCCCTCATAATTTAATGCACCTCAATTAAATCTCCCTTCAGCCTCCTCTGTTCCAAATAAAACAACTCCAGCCTGTCCAATCTTTCCTCATAGCTAAAGTTCCCCATTCCTGGCAACATCCTTGTAAATCTACTCTGTACCTTGTCACAATGCCTTGACCAGGACTGAATACAATACAGCTGTAGCCTAATTGGTGTTTTCTTGCAGTTCGTGTCACCTCCCTGATCTTATAGTCTATGGCTTAGCAAATAAATTAAAGTATCTTATGCTTTCTTGGGCATCTTATCTACTTGTCCTGTTCTTTCAAGATCTGAGAACATGCTCTTTGAAATCCCTTTCCTGCTCCACACTTTTCTGAATTCTGCCATTTATGACACATTCTCTTGCCTTGATCCCCACCCTAACAAATGCTTTCCCTTGCATTCCCCACTTCCATGGGTTGAGTTCTATTTCCCACCTGACCCGTACATTGATTTCTTCCTGAAGTCTGCAGCTCTCTTTCTCACTGTCAACCACACAGCAAATCTTTGCATTCTACGCAAAATTATTAATTATGCTTCCCACATTCAGGTCTAAAATCATTGATATCTCCCACGAAGAGCAAGGGACTGAGTTCTGGACCCTGCAGAACCCTGCTGGATCGACCTATCAGTCACAAAACCACCTGGACACTCCTTAAAGACACCCCTTTCACCACAGTCACAGAAACACAGCATCTGCCCTAATATCATCTTATTTGGTTAGCAGAAGAATGTTCTAAACAACACCTTGGGCAGTTTATTATGTTAAAGCTGCTCGATAAATACACGTTTTTTGCTGTTGTTGAGTTGCGGTTTGTTTCTGTTCAGGTTGAATTGGTCCAATGGCATGTTTCTCTCGATATCCCAGCAGTTTACCTTGTGGTCCTGTTGGAGTGGATTCGTGCCAACTGATCACATTTAAATGGAAAAAGGCATAGATGAGCCATTACTTTCAATTCCGTAGCAAAATGATTTGGAAGAAAGGAGGGAATCTGAGACCAGATCAAATCTTGTAATGGAAAATGTATCTGTTTTAAATGGTGGCACTTTGACTATTTTTATTGCAGGCACTCAACTGTCAAAATACTGCGGAGCAACAAACCAAACAACATGTGAGAGGTGTCTGGATGATACCTTCACCGAGCAAGTGCATTCTTTAAAAACATGTTATCACTGTCTGGATTGCAAACGAGGTAAAACACAAACGAGGTACTACTGAGCCATAGAAAATATACTCCGGTGAGCCAAACCTGTATTGAAGATCTCGATGAGCTCTAGTTATTTTCTGTGACTGTGAAGCTGTGTACTTCACTCCCATTAAAACTTGCCATTTCCACATATCTCAAGTATTGCACATTTGTGTGCTTAGTATTCCCAATGGAATTGTAATTGTACTATTCATCAATATCTCCTTTTTAACTAGTTATTTTTTGATTTGTTTTTTATTGAATTTTCAAACGTGATTTTAGAACCACTGCTTAAAGGTTTGCCTTTAAATCTTTTTCTTTTGAAAGTATTTTTATTCAGCAAATTTTCAACAGTTTTACAAACAAAAACAACCCCCCCCCCCCCCCACACACACACACACACACACACACACACAGCAGTCAACGAAAACCAACTCCCGAAAACGCACGATGAACAAGCCTCAACAAATGTAGAACCCCTCATTCTCCCCCCTCAGCACGAACTTCACCTTTTCCAGGGTCATAAAATCCAGCAGGTGTTCCCGCCACGCCGGGGCACACTGTCCCACAGGGATCGGTGATCGACTCAGCATTCTATGGACAAACCGTTCTCACTTTGCCCCTTGGGCAATATTTAATCAGTATGTTGGATAAGTGAATCTCCATATCTAAGGATTCAATCCATGCCAGGGTTTCTACAGCTAAGGTGCTTTTCACCAACTTTTTTGGCTTCCCAAGCCAAAAGGGCAATACATCATTCTTTCCCAAAAATATGATTAATCCTGCGGTACTCTGCAGTACTGGGGCTGTTTAGCACAGGGCTAAATCGCTGGCTTTTAAAGCAGACCAAGGCAGGCCAGCAGCACGGTTCAATTCCCGTACCAGCCTCCCCGAACAGGCACCGGAATGTGGCGACTAGGGGCTTTTCACAGTAACTTCATTTGAATCCTACTTGTGACAATAAGCGATTTTCATTTTCATTTTTTTGCACTCTAATATCCATATGGAAGATTGGCATATGAAGCACCATGAAACATGACCAAACTCAGAGCACCTGGTTTACTCAAGGCTGGGAACCTGAGTGTGCATTTCTCCTAGTTTAACTTCTTTAATGTTTTGCTTGCACTTAGAACTGCCTCTACTATATCATCATGGTACTCAGCTCCAACACACCATAATAGGCATCAGAACTAGTCTGTGTGAAAAACCAATTCAACCGTCCAATCAGTCTTCTCAATTGATTGGTTTCTTCCTTGGATGTTAGCTGCTCTTTATGAAGATCTAACCCGATTTATTGGGATGCAACATTTTCTAGATAAGATTGTTGATTCAATATCACTGCAAACTTATTTTGTTTGATGTTTAAATCCATGTGTTTAAAGGTCCCTGAAGCTTGAACTCCTTCTGATCCTTGAACTCCTTCTTGGTTTTACCGATCACCCATTGTTCAGATTCTACAGAACTTCCCCATAGAAAATCATCCTCCTGCATGATAAAGATTCCTGCTAGTTTCTCCTTGGGGTACCAATGGAACATTGCAGTCTGCTTTGAACTGGAAGCAACCCATTTTCAACAGGACCTACCTCATAGGAAACGACCGTACTCCTGATGCATCATTCAATCCGTAAAAACACTCATTTAATTTCCAGTTTTTCTTCTATATCGCCAGCTTCGTTAGGTAATTTCAAAATTACTTCCCTTTGAAATTGCTCACTCTGCAAAAATGCAGCTTTTATATCTATTGATTTGCACTCCCAGGAGTATGTTGCTAAAATGTTGTCCACCCTGACCTCTTGACTCCAAAGTCTTTCCTCAAAACCCTGAGCTACCAGTCACTCTTTAGCCTTGTGTGTGCTGTCAGAGAGCACCTTTTCCATGCATATCCACCTGTGTGACCAGGTGAGCTGTCCCTTCTCTGGTATTTCAGTATATTCTTTCCAAATTCTTTCCAACTTTCCAGCTCTTTGTTTTGCTTCTATTATCAGCTTATTGGCAGCGACTAGAATTTCTCTAAGATGAGGCCTTCTATTTCTTGCTTGTTCTGCAGTTCTCTTTCTGGTCAAGCTACCATGTTTACTCACCCCCTTCTCTCTTCCTGCACTGCTACAGCATGATCTTTCCTGCATGTTTTCACAGTCCTGTCTGAGTCAAAGATCTTTTTGTGGTTCACTGTCAGAACTCACACTGCTTTCTGGCCTTCCATATTTTTGCATACTTTTGCCGATCCACGGGTCTTATCTCCTGACCTTTAACCAGCACATTCAACCCATGTTTATATTCACCACTGGCCTTCCCTATGAAAGCGGTATCTCTCCACACATTGGCCCCTTATATCACTGTGTGATCTCTGTTGCACAGACCATTACTGAATGGGCTCTCAGCCACAGTGGGCATAACTATTATGTCCAAATTTTCACACATGTCTCAAAACTCCCCAGTGGCAAAATTCCCTGTCATTATCTGTCAGGAATTTTGCTGATGTCCCCAATCTTGTTCCCATCCATTTATCCATAACCAAATCAACAATAGTCCGTTTGTCCTTACCAGTGGATAGGCCAAACCTGGTCACCATATCGATAAAGCAGAAAAATGCCTCTATGTTTGTCCCATGGTCCATTGCCACTGCATCATTAAATTCCTTGGCGAGTGGCAAGCTGCAGTTTTCCCTGTTCATACTCTTCATCCAATGCTCATACCTTTACCCTAGAAATTTAATTGGCTTAACAAGGTAATTATCAAATGATATAATTGCTAAAACATTGACAATTGGATCTTTAAAATATAAGATGTAAGGTGATGGGTTTCGGGGGTGGTGGCAGGTTGGGATTGAGTATTTCAGGGATTTGTTTATAGGGGACAAATTCACGGGGCTGGAGGAGTTGGATGAATTGTATGAACGATCCAATGGGAGTGGTTTTAGGTACCTGCAGGGTGGGGATTTTGTGTGGAGTGGGCTGCTGGCTCCGGTGTTGCTGGACAAGCTGTTATCGGAGGATCAGATAAGGGAGGAGAAGGTGTCGGATATTTATGAGGAATTGATGGAGTCGTTCAGAGACTTGGGGGAGGATATTAAGCGCAAGTGGGAGGAGGGGCTGGGTGGGGAGTTGGGGGCCGGGACGTGGGTGGAGGCCTTGCGTCCCCATCGTGTGCGAGGTTGAACCTCATCCAGTTTAAAGTGGTCCATAGAGCCCACATGACGGTGGCCGGGATGAGCAAGTTCTTTACGAGGATGGAGGATACATGTGGGCGGTGCATGGAGCCGCTCGGCGAACCATGTCCACATGTTCTGGCCGTGTCCAAGGCTGAAGGGGTTCTGGCACGGGTTCCCGGACGTGATGCTGGGTTTGGAGCTGGTTCCGAGTCCGAGTTGGCGATATTTGGCGAGTCGGAAGACCCAGGAGTCTAAGGGGGAAGAGAACTGATGTTTTGGCCTTTGCCTCCCTGATAGCCCGGAGATGGATTTTGCTGGAGTGGCGGGACTCAGAGCTATCGAGAGCGGGAGAGTTGGTGAGCGACCTGGTAGAATTCCTGAGGTGGAGAAGGTTAATTTCGCTCTGCTGGGGCCGGAGGTGGAAACAGTTCATCGATTTCTTCATGGAGAATTCAGGGGTCAGCAAGTGGGAGAGGGGTTTTTGGGGGTGATATAATGGGGAAGGAGGGATGTAACGGGGTGTTGGTGTCACAGGGTGTTGGAGGGTTGTGGTTGTTTGTCTGATATTCTGTATTTTGTGTATATATGTTAAATGCCTTGAATAAAAAGATTTAAAGAAACTATAGTGAGTGATTCAGTGATGGTCATGTCACTGAATGTTAGAACATCCACACTTCTGATTTTATGATAGAGTGAAGGTCATTGATAAAGCAGCAGTAGATGGTTGGGCCTCGGGCAGGACCCGAATAAACTCCTGCAGAGATGTCCTGGGACTATGATTTCCAACAACCACAAACAACTTCCTTTGTGCCAGATACATCTCCAAATGGTGGTGTATTTGCCCCCGATTCCCATAGAGTCTATTTTTGCCACATTCGGTCATAGAATCATAGAATTTACAGTGCAGAAGGAGGCCATTCGGCCCATCGAGTCTGCACCGGCCATTGGAAAGAGCACCCTACTTAAGCCCACATCTCCACCCTATCCCCGTAACTCAGTAACCCCACCCAACCTTTTTGGACACTAGGGGCAATTTAGCACAGCCAATCCACCTCAACTGCACATCTTTCGACTGTGGGAGGAAACCGGAGCACCCTGAGGAAACCCACGCAGACACGGGGAGAACGTGCAGACTCTGCACGGACAGTGACCTAGCGGGGAATTGAACCTGGGACCCTGGAGCTGTGAAGCAACTGTGCTAACCACTATGCTACTGTGCTGCCTCCAAATGCTGCCTTAATGTCAAAGCAGTCACCTTAGACTCACCTATTGAATTCACCTCTTCTGTGCATCTTTGAAACAAAGCTGTAATGAGACCAGGGGTTGAGTTGCTTGGCAGAAACCAAACTGAATGTTACCGAGCAGGATATTGCTGAGGGAGTGCTGTTTAGATTACCCAATTCATTTTTTTCAATTAAGGGGCAATTTAGTGTGGCCAATCCACCTAGCCTGCACAACTTTGGGTTGGGGGTGAAACCCACGCAAACACGGGGAGAATGTGCAAACTCACACAGACAGTGGCCCAGGGCCGGGAATGAACCTGGGACCTCGGTGCCGTGAGGCAGCAGTGCTAACGGTGCTGCCCCGGTGACACCTTCCTGATGATCAAGACTAAACTGATGGGGTGGTACTTGGCTGGGTTGGATTGGTCCTGCTTTTTGTGTACAGGACACACCTGGACAATTTTCCACATTGCCAGGGAGATTCCAGGGTTGTACCTGTACTATAACAGCTTGGCTAGAGACACCATAAGACATAGGAACAGAATTAGGCCACTTGGCCCATCGAGTCTGCTCCGCCATTCAATCATGGCTGATATTTTTCTCATCCCCATTCTCCTGCCTTATCCCCATAACCCCGATCCCCTTATTAATCAAGAACCTATCTATCTCTGTCTTAAATTCACTCAGTGATTTGGCTTCCACAGCCTTCTGCGGCAAAGAGTTCCACAGATTCACCACCCTCTGGCTGAAGAAACTCCTCCTCGTCTCTGTTTTAAAGGGAGATTTAGTCTGAGATGGTGTCCTCTGCTTCTAGTTTTTCCTACAAGTGGAAACATCCTTTCCACGTCCACTCTATCCAGGCCTCACAATATCCTGTAAGTTTCTATAAGGTACCTCCTCATCCTTCTAAACTCCAACGAGTACAGAACCAGAGACTTCAACTGTTCCTCATACGACAGTTCTTCATTCCAGGGATCATTCTGGTGAACCTCCTCTGGACCCTTTCCAAGGCCAGCACATCCTTCCTTAGATACGTGGCCCAAAAATGCTCACAGTACTCAAAACGGGGTCTGACCAGAGCCGTATACAGCATCAGAAGTACATCTCTGCTCTTGTATTCTAGCCCTCTCGACATGAATGCTAACATTGCATTTGCCTTCCTAACTGCTGACTGAAC
The DNA here is from genome assembly GCF_902713615.1 of Scyliorhinus canicula. Lineage (NCBI taxonomy): Eukaryota > Metazoa > Chordata > Chondrichthyes > Carcharhiniformes > Scyliorhinidae > Scyliorhinus > Scyliorhinus canicula. The sequence continues at coordinate 140,440,845 of NC_052161.1, forward strand.
CTTCACATTAACCTTAAAAGAATGATGAACAAGGACTCCCAAGTCCCTTTATGCTTCTGATTTCCTAAGCATTTCCCCATTTAGAAAATAGTCTATGCCTCCATTCCTCCTTCCAAAGTGCATAACCTCACACTTTTCCACATTGTATTCCATCTTGTTTTGCCACTTCTTTGCCCACTCTCCTAGCCTGTCCAAGTGCTTCTACATATCTTTGCATCATCTGCAATCTTAGCAACAATGCCTCCAGTTCCTTCTTCCAGACACAGCAAGATGTGGAGCACAGGTTTTCAGAACTATTGCCGGTATGTGGTCTTTGTCCATAGACTTTGCCGTATCCAGTGTCTTCAGCCATTTCCTGACAGCACGTGGAGGGAATTGAATTGGCTGAAAACTGACATCTATGATGCTGGAGACCTCAGGAAGAGCCGAGATGGATCATCTACTTGGCACTTCTGGCTGAAGATGGTTGCAAATTCTTCAGCCTTTTCTTTTACAGCGATGTGCTGGGCGACCCCATAAAGATAATAATGGATAATTGTGGAGCCTCCTCCTCCACAATTTGTTTAATTAATCACCATCTTTCACGACTGGATTGGCAGGACTGACGGGCTTAGATCTGATCCATTGGTTACGAGATTTCTTACAGAGTTCACCCTCCTGACGTCCGTTGTTAGGCATGCATGTAGTCCTGCGTTATAGCTTCACCAGATTGACACTCTTCGGTATACTTGATGCTGCACTTGGCAGGCACTCCTGCATGTCATTGAAGCAGGGTTGTTTTTCCCAGCATGATGGTAATGGTAGAGGGGGATATGCCAGACCATGATGTTACAGGTAGTAGTTGAATACAATTCTGGATCCCTCCTGGTGACTCAATAGATGAATTTTGCTTGGCAGCAGTTCTTGTTTTTTCTTCCATTTGGCAACTCTGCGGGTGATTCAATGTCAGCCTTCAGAGATGTCGATCGGAGTGACAATAAGGCAAGCTTTGCATCTTCTTATGTCTTTCAGCATTTTATCTGGACGTGTCTTTCTATAAACCCGTGTCCTCTAGGGTAATGTGGCAAGGAGGTGAAGATGTTGAACCCATACTATTTAGCAAATTCCGTAACTTCTTTGGATGTGAACTGGATGCCATTGTCACAGATTAATCTTTCAAGTATCCCTTGCTCAGCACACAGAACTCAAGCTGAAAAGATTGCTGTAGCTCTCAAGTCTTTCATCTTTGTGATAAAAGGGTAGTCGTCTGTGACATACCATTCGTGATTGTGTGTAAATAAGTTGGCTCCTACAGTATGCCATGGCCTGGGTGGTACGTCAGTAACTATCATGTCTTCTTTCTGTTGTCTGTTTCTATATTTCTGGCATACATACAATGATGTAGACACATATTTTCAATGTCTTTGCAATTTCTGTACAGCTAATTCAGCTCCGAGCCTGTACTTACTTCTCCGTTCCCATGTCACCTTCATATATCTTCTGAAGAAGATCTTCCTGCGTTTGGGTATAATATTCTGGGTCCCTCAAGCAGATCACCATTTTCTCGTGCAATGCCATCTCTGATAGATCAATACTGCCATATTCTGTCTGTCTGCTGTATCTTATCAGGCCAACTTTCTTCACTTGCTGAGGAAGCATCTGTAACTCATTATCTTTGTTGGTCTCATCTCTAGTTTGACTCAGTTTCAGTGATATTACGTTCACTGTGTGATAGATCTTTATATCTAGATCTTCTATTTTGTGTTTTTCCTGTGGTGTCACCTGAGATAGGGTAGCTGCCAGCATTATTTCACTTCCTGGCACGTATCCCAAAGGGAAATTGTAACTCTGAAACCTTAAGAGTAACCTCCGAACTTCCTGCAATGGGGCTGTGCTGAGTAGTCGCACATCAGGTGGCTCTCCTCCATATGACAGAAAAATAGGCACTTTTGGCAAAGTTTAATCTGCAAAATTGGACTTCTACATTCCCTCACCCTCAACAATAGTCCGAACAACAAAATGCCAGGGAGCAAAAGCTGGAGAGGCTGCAGGGACATCAGAAATTGCAGCAATGGCCAGGAGCAGCGAGCAAGCGGGTCGACGGACATACGAGGCAAGACACCCCCGAGAGAGGGAGACCAACGACTCAGAAAACAAGCCCCCCCCCCCCCCCCCCCCCCCCCCCCCCCCCCCCCCCGCAGCCTGGCGATAGATGGAGGATGTTCCTAATCAAGGAACTAAATGCAATGAAGGACGACATTAAGGCCGAGATAAAGGCGATGGTTAAGCTCGCGGTGATGGAGGCGCGAGTCGGCATGTGGACAACGCTCAATGGAATGGGGAAAATCTAATGCCGAGGGGAGCACGACTAGAGAGCTGCAAAAGGCATCGACAGATCAGGGAGCCTGAATCGTCACCCTGGAGGCCGAGATGAAGAGGTTGGTGGCAACCCAGGGGAGCCTGAAAGGGAAGGCCAAGGACCAGGAGAACCGGTGGAGGAGGCAGAATGTTCGGGTAGTGGGCCTGCCGGAGGGGTATGAGGGCAGGGACCCCACTGAATACGTGGCCAAAATGCTGGGCAACCTGGTTGGGAGGGTCAGCTTCCTCAAACTCTCAGAGATCAACATGTCTCTCTGACCAAAGCCCAGGGCCGGGGAGCAGCCGAGGGCGAAAATAGCCAAGGTGCACAAATATCAGGACTGAGAGAGGATCCTTTGCTGGGTTTGAGAGATGAAGGCATGAGGGACATAAAATAAGAGTATACCAGGACATTGGGGCAGACCATGCAAAGGCGGCCCTGTACAAGAGGAAGGTGAGATTTGGGATGTTAGTCCCAGCCAGGCTCTGAGTAACTTACCAGGGCAAAGATCATTATTTTACTGTGCCAGCAGAGTCCGTAAGAATGGTCTGGACGGGCAGCTGGAGGCAGCGATGAGGAAATCACAGGGGAGGCGAAGGAAAGAAATGGACAATATTGTGCAGGACTGCATCGCCTCACTATGAACAGGGGATCCCGCTGATAGGAACGAGATGGCGAGGACAGCAGAGCGGGGGAGAGGGTGAGGAGGAGGCAGCAGGGATACCAGCAGAGTGAGCGTAGGAGGGGGTCAGATCGACCCTGAGAGGGGCGGGAGGGGGGGTCACCACACTTGCGGGAAAGCTAGTGCAGGAGCTATGAGAGGGGGGGGGGGGGCCGCAGCGCATCACCACCGGGGAAAGGAAGGGGGGTGGGGGGGGGCAGAAAACATCTGACACAAGGTCATAGAGCCTGGAACAAGGGCACAGGAAAGAGAACCCCCCCCCCCCCCCCACAAACAGAACAGGACAGGGAGAGGGGGGCGGGGAGGGCACCGCCCACATGTAAATAGCGAATAACTCACTATTGTGCAGTGAAGGGCCCAGAAAAAGACTTTGAAACAACAAAGAAAAGGGGCGGTGGGGGGGGGGGGGGGGGGGGTTCTGACACAAAGGAAATTGATATGTACATTGTAATCAACACAGTTACCCTTACCACCTATATGATGTACAACATGTAAGAACTTCAATAAAAACACTTTTTAAAAAAGGAGTAAGCTCTGTAATCTCGCTGGTGCTTTACACAGATTCTCCTTGTAGATCTGGTCCAGTGGCTGATCAGCACTCTCCAATTTGTACTTTCTCCCTTACAGATATGAATGGAACTTCTGATAACCATACATGACTGTTAAAAGCTCTCTTTCTGTGTTGATATACCTCTCAGCTTGAGATGAGAATGCTATCGGTTTTCCCGATTGTACTACTACAATCCCAGTTGGTGTTACTAATGGATGGGAAGGTCCCAGAATGAAATCCTGGCTCAGAAGACGTTAACATTTTACTTTTTTAATAAAACGTGAAGAAACAGAGTCACAGAGCTACCAATGAGTAAAACCCCATTTATGAAAGATGAAAAGTTTGATGATAATATGGTACTCCCTCGCTCCCGCTATCTTCTCAAATGTACACAGATTTCAAGGATAACACTGCACTCTGAAACCAAATAGCAGATGCCATTCAATGTATCTGTCATAGATATCTCCTAAAATTCCCCCAGATGATTGTCACATGGCTGTTTCTAAAGTCTACTTTCAAAAAGACACACTTTTAAACCTTCTTTCTAACAATGTTTTACATCAGCTGTTTTCATCAAAAATCCACCTCCAGATTTTCCAACTCTCCTTTCAGGATTCCTTTGTCTTGAATGAAATGAAAATTGCTTATTGTCACCAGTAGGCTTCAAATGAAGTTACTGTGAAAAGCCCCTAGTCACCACATTCCGACGCCTGTTCGGGGAGGCTGGTACGGGAATGCTTTTACACAAACTGATATACACCCACAGATTGCTCCACAATTATTTTACTAACGGCTCACAATTTGTTGTAAGATTACACAAACCTTAGAACTACTTCAACTATATTTCAGACTTCTCACTAGCCAACCCCTTCTCAGCTCTGTCAGTTCACTGTTCTAATTCCAGTTCTTCTTTGTCCCTTTAACTTTAGACTTCTTGAAAACTTAATTGCTCTAGTTTCCTTATCTAAGGCGAAGTTTTGGGCACTAGCCTTCTTTTCCCATTATTCCATGGTAAGGCTTTTCTTCTAGCAGAGCTGAGAGATATTCCCTCTTTAGCTGTGAAGCTTTTACTTCTCTGGCTTCCAGTTAAAATAAACTCAAAAGGCCAATTTCCCGAAAGGTGCCCTGGCTGCTAAGCAACATCTCTTTCCTTCTCCAAGCTTTTATTTACTTTCCATACTGTAAAACTCTCTAAGCACAGTAGATACAATTTGAACTAAAACCAAAACTCCCATACAGACAAACATCTTTGTTTAACATGAATCTAACTAGAGTTTTACCCTTTGCTATGCAAAATCACGAAATTAGACACACTTAAATCCACGGGCTTAATTTTACAGGGCACACTGTGCCCGAAAGGCAGCTTTCCCCAGCACAGTGTGGCTGAAAGAAGCCAGGAGACCCCACTCTAGGATCTACCCAGCTCTCAACACCTTGTGAGATCCAATGTGATCTTGTGAGACGTTGCGATGTAAATCCCACCCATTGCGGGCGGGATCACTTTTGAGCAAATCTGCATATTCGAGCGAGGTACCAAGGCGTGGGATCTCTCTCCTTCGCCTTAGAGACCTCGGGGGTCTCCAGGAACCAGAAAGAAAGGCACATGTGGGAGTCTCCCAGGGGGTTCGAATGGGATAGTAACCCCTCTTAATGGCTCCAAGATCTTTGGAATTGAGGCAAATTCTCAGCTGTCCATTTGGGTTCTCTCTCACCACAATGAAGTTTACCCAATCTGTAGGCTTGGAGTCTCTGGCAATCGCCTTCTTTTCCTCCATCTCTTTCAGTCTTACCTTTCAGTACTTTACAAGAGGGATGAATCACTGGTTTAACCGCTGGGTCAGAGGTGATGTGATACTCAAATTCTTTATGGGCTGTGGCTATACATCATTGCTGTGCCGGTCAACATTTCGTTTTTTTGTCTTTGCATGATTGTTTTTTCTTTGGGCACTAAAGTGAGTCGATTTTCAAAATCAGCATTAAATTAATATAAAAAGCTTTGGGATTGCTGGCAGACACGTACTGCCACCATCTTGAGCACTCTTGTTGACTTTTGGCTCCAAGATGTTCAAATTTTAAGTTTGTAAACTTAATGTCGCCATGCTGACTGGTTCAAAAAAAGCAACCAGACTGAACTGAATCTGTACACGTCACTTTACACTCCAGTGCAGCTGTGAAATGTGGCCCTTTGGAACACCCACACATTAATTCCTAGATATTTACGGATAATACAACAATATATAACAGCTCAGACTCCATCAACTCTGAACAGAAACAAAAACAGAAAATAACTTTTCAGTTTATTTTCTGTTTCTGTTTCAGATTTCCAGCATCTGCAGTAATTTCCTTTTACTGCAGACACACATATAAGGTTGTTGGGGAATAAAGTTCTCTCCACAGACTCCCAAGTATTACAGCTCGTCCTCCCAACATGTACAGTACACTTGCATTTTGTATGCCATATGTGTTGGGTACACACCTTTCTCGAAAAATATACTCAATCAGCAAATTCCAAAATACTGATCCAATATAACAAAAATAAATATAATTTAGCTGGTACTAACTTTCGCTGAAACAATGGCCTTGGTTCTAGAGCTGGTTTAACTTTAGATTTGGTTTTTAAATTAGTACCCAATTCTTTTTTTTTCCAATTAAGGGGTAATTTAGCGTGGCCAATCCACCTACCCAGCATATCTTTTTGAGTTGTGGAGGGGGAGGCCCACGCAGACACGGGGAGAATGTGCAAACTCCACACGGACAGTGACCCAGAGCCGGGAGTGAACCCGGGTCCTCGGCGCTGTGTAGCAGTGCTAACCACTGCGCCACCTTGTCGTCCCTGTTTTTGAGTGTCAACTTTTTGGAAGATATTTGTCAGCTTTTCTGAGTTTGTGCTTTAGCGTACATGTGAACTGAACAGATGTGCAGAGAAGTACCATTTCCACCATCCATGTGTTGGTGATTTAATCACTTGTGAATCTTAACCTAAAAGAACTAACCTTTGCTGGTTACTAGCCGCCTCCAACCCAGTTAAAGTGGTCACTTTCCAAACCTATAGAGTGAGAGCAAACTATTTCAGACATTGAACTACGACTGATGTTTTTCTGATCTAGAGGGATTCGTTGTATATGAAAAATGTCAGTTTAATAAAAACACTGTGTGTGGCTGCCGCGTTGGGTACTTCTGCAGTAAAAAAGGGTTTTATACGTGCTGGAATTGCAAACGTCATACACCATGCCCAGCAGGAGAAGGGATTAAAGTGCCAGGTATGATGATAGACTGCATGTTTGAAAGGTCAGTAAGCCAATAATGTCACTGTATTAAATCTGTGGTGTGTATATAGAATCTTAAGCATATAAGAAGGCCATTTTGACAGAAAGAACTTGCATTAATGTAGTGGATTTCAAGTCCTCCGAATATCCTAATGTGTTTTACAGCCAAAGAATTATTTCTGAAGTGTAGTTGTGTTTATGCTGTAGGGAAGGTTGGTCGCTATTTCACACACTGGAAGGCTCATGGCATTGAAGTCCACTACATAGAACATAGAACAGTACAGCACAGAACAGGCCCTTCGGCCCTCAATGTTGTGCCGAGCCATGATCACCCTACTCAAACCCACGAATCCACCTTATATCCGTAACCCAACAACCCCCCCCTTAACCTTACTTTTTATTAGGACACTACGGGCAATTTATCATGGCCAATCCACCTAACCCGCACATCTTTGGACTGTGGGAAGAAACCGGAGCACCCGAAGGAAACCCACGCACACACGGGGAGGACGTGCAGACTCCACACAGACAGTGACCCAAGCCGGGAATCGAACCTGGGACCCTGGAGCTGTGAAGCATTTATGCTAACCACCATGCTACCCTGCTGCCCCTACATTAACGCAAGTTTTTTCTGTCAAAATATAAGAAAACAAGATTAGCTATTTTGGTGGGATTTCAAGGATCGCGGGAGAGTCGGGGAGAGTCCAAAATCGGGAAACGAGGCATTTGGGTCCAACATGCGGATAGGACAAAAGCTGCGAAGTGTGTACCTGTGGGTAGGAGTGCCACATCACAAACGGGTGTTACTGCCTGGCACCCTAATCAGACTTTGTTGCCCAGACACATCGCCTGAGGCTGCACAATCTCAGGAGCAGCAGAAAACAGCCAAACACCCTGGAGCTGGGCGACACCCCTGCAGCCAAAGGATGGGTGTGTGTTTCCGGGGGGGGGGGGGGGGGGGGAGGGGGTTTGAAGAGATGTCGGACAGCATGTGCCACAGGAGGCTCTGCCTGACCAAGGGGGGACTGTGGGGCAATTTAGCGTGGATCAAACCCGGACCTCAGTGCCGTGAGGTAACGGTGCTTACCACCGCACCACCACCCCCACCCGCCGCCGTCCTCCTATGAATCTCGCGGCTGCATCCTAGCGTCTGCATCAGCTCCAGGATAACCTGGTCCAGAGGCTCAGCATCCGACTGGGACCCGTGTCAGAAGCTGAATCCTGGAATCCAGCAGTCTGCTGTCTCCCCTGGATGTTCCTGCCTCCACCTGCGGTGCATCAGCAACTGTGTGGTGCTCACCAGATTGTGCCCCAGAAGCCTACCCACTACCTTTGCCCATCCAGGTGTGTGTCTCTGTGCTGGCGGAGGGTGGGGATGACAGCTGTGATGCCTCAGTGGTAGCACCCTCGGAGGTCTCCTCTGAGGTGTTCTCATGAGTGGGGGGGGCACAGATCATTCTGTCTGAAATGACAACACTCGTGTGACAGGTCACCTCAGAAGCACAGGCCAACCTCGACGTCGGTGACTGGTCAGCAACCTCCAGGACCCGACCTTCATTGAGGGTGAGGCACTCTGCCACCCGTCTAGACCCTCTCCCACCTGTTGTGGGCCACATTCTCCTGCGGGGACAGACAGAGGGCATTGTGAGCCGCATGCTTCATAAATCTCAGGGCCGGAGGTAGCATGGCGGGTGTCAGGCGTGGGCATTGCCGCTGGGCATGGGTGGGGTGTATAGGTGGGTGCCAGGGTGCGCAGGGGCACAATATATTGTGCTGGGGTTGGGTGGTGGGCCGTTGTGGGGTGGGGGGGTGAAAGGGGGAGGGTTGCAGGCAGGACTGGTGTCAGTGAGCCGTTGCTAAATCACCCGTGTGGCCCGATGGAGGTCATTGAGCTTCTTGCAGCACTGGGTGGCAGTCCTCTTGGTGAACCCCCCCCGTGCTGACGGTCGCTGCCAGTCCTCCAGGTGGCATTGGCTGCCCCGGTGACTGACCATTCGACCCCCTCGGGGGAACAGGGTAACCTGTCTGGACTCCGCCGCATCCAACAGTCTGGTCAGGTCGGCATCTCTGAATCGTGCGGCTGGTCTGCGCGGTGGCGTGGCAGCGAGCTGTCTGGGGTTTGCTGTGCGAGATTGTTTTAAGAGCCTTGTTAGCGGCAAGCTGCCGAGAGCAGTCAAGGTGAATCAGCTGGTGGGGCAGTTTTTACAGCGTGAAGCCTGGGAGGCATCATTAAATGCCCTAATTAACGTTGGGTACCGGTAACGGCTTCGCTGTGTCGGCTGTCAGGGTACACCCGGCTTTGCCAGCTCATTACCACACTGAGAAACTTGTCCATTAGATCACAACTATGGTCATCAAAACAGCTAATGGAACAAGTGGGTTTTATGAAAAGAGATATTTGGGATTAGTTTGGTTAACCACAGTCTACAATTAACACATGTTACCAACAGCGTGATAAACTGGTGCCATTCACTGATTTCCGGGATTGCTGCCTGCAACCAGCATTACTCTCTCTGCTCATTGGCTGCACAAAATCCGATATCTCAACTGATTGACACCACTTAAGGTGTAGAAGCATAGAGAGGCCATTCAGCCCATCATGTCTGTCCCGGAGCCCGCACCTCATAAGGGAAGCCATTGTAGTTGGGTTGAATAGCGAGATTCATTTGAAACAGAATCTGATAGTGAAGAATGGCTGAACTGCAAAGAGGACCATCCTCATTGGCAGCGAGTTTCAGATCATTACATTTCCCCCCAGCCACCATATCGCTTACCCAAAACATGAAATCTGTGTCCCCTGGCCCTTGTACCATCAGATAATGGGAACAACTTTTCCCATTATCTAAACCTGTCTTAATCCTGTGGGCCCCTATCAGGTCTCCCCTCAATCTCCTTTGCTCCAAGCAGACTAACACCAGGGTCTCCAACCTAACTTTGCAGCTAAATTCCTTCATTCCTGGAATAATTCTGGTAAATCTCCTCGACACCTTCTCCATGGTCCTAACATCCCCCCCTAAAGTGTTGGGACCAGAACTGGACGTCATACTTGAGTTATGGCCTAACCAGGTTTATGTAAAGGTCATAGTGTGTGAGGAAATCTATGTTTGTGGATTTATTTTGATGTTTGCGGCGCGGTGATTGAGGACGACAGCAACCGGCATATCTGGGACCACGGCACAAACCCAGAATGTTGCAAAGGGACAGCCCACCCAATGCACAAAACATAAGAACATAAGAACTAGGAGCAGGAGTAGGCCATCTGGCCCCTCGAGCCTGCTCCGCCATTCAATTAGATCATGGCTGATCTTTTGTGGACTCAGCTCCACTTTCCGGCCCGAACACCATAACCCTTAATCCCTTTATTCTTCAAAAAACTATCTATCTTTACCTTAAAAACATGTAATGAAGGAGCCTCAACTGCTTCACTGGGCAAGGAATTCCATAGACTCACAGCCCTTTGGGTGAAGAAGTTCCTCCTAAACTCAGTCCTAAATCTGCTTCCCCTTATTTTGAGGCTATGCCCCCTAGTTCTGCTGTCACCCACCAGTGGAAACAACCTGTTTCTAGGTTTCTAGGTGGCTAATAGCATTTATTTTCTTTACAGCAAAGGTCTGAGAGCAATGTCAACTCAATGAAGCTGAAGTGCAGTTGTCTGCTCCATGAAGAGCAGTTATTAGCAGTGGTGCGCTGTGGAGTTAGGACTGTGCCTGGAATTAGACACTGGAGACTGGCTTGGCCAACACAGTGGGACACAGTCTTAGAGGCAGATCAGCTGAGCTGGGAGCACAGACCAAGTCGGCTAGATCTGGGAGCAGATAAAGGTTTTGAGATAGTGTGCGTTTTGGTGAGGATTGTACCTATGGAATCTGGGTGCTGTGGAGCTGTTAACATCCAGAAATCTCACCATCTCTTTGAAGGGGAGGAGCAGAGATTTTTCATGAGGAAGAGAGAGTTTAAAATAAGTTTTGTGACTCACGGTAATGACTGACGTCTGGATGGGTTGCTGAGAAAATTCAGGGAATCTGTTTTGGGTGTGCCTGCCATTTAATGTGCAGCTTGTGGTATGTTTGACCACAGTTTTCTTTGTTAATTCATGTTTACCTCATGCTAATTCTGGTAATTCTTGGAACTGTGAGGCAGCAGTGTTAACCACTGCACCACTGTGCTGCCCCCAACTTTACTCTTTTAATTAGGATAGCACGTAGTAGCAGACCATTTTAGGAAGTAACATGCATCTTGGAAGGACAATTTGCAACCGCAAACCAGAGGACTCAGTATACAAGGAAATTGGCAGCTCCTTCTGCCCCAGACTCCTCCCCCCCCCCGCCCCCAAAATCCCTCCCACGCCCCTCTCAAAATACACTCCCCATCACCTCTTAGCGACCAACAAGTGGCCTAGGGCTGCTTGATCTTAGGGTGGGAAATGAGCCTGTGGCATTAAAGAAGGCTTGTGAGTTAATATTACTGATGATCCCAGGAGGAAATTAACTCCCCAGAAAGAGAGCCCATTACATTCTGGCTCCAAATTAACTCCCCATGTTGACAGTGCTGAACTCCATTCACACATCTCACTGTAGTGAGCTCTGTACATGTAAATATATGAAGGGTTAATGTGCAGTCAGTAGAGTCAGATGATCACTAGAGGGCAACACTAACAAGAGGTGTATAAACAACCACAATCTGTTTTCCCACTCTCTTCGGGTGTGTTGTAGCTTTTTTTATATAAATTTAGCATAGCCAATTATTTCTTTCCAATTAAGGGGCAATTTAGCATGGCCAATCCACCTAACCTGCACATCTTTGGGTTGTGGGGGTGAAACCCACGCAGACACGGGGAGAATGTGCAAACTCCACACGGACAGTGACCCAGGACCGGGATTCGAACCCGGGTCCTCAGTGCCGTAGTCAGCACTGCTAACCACTGTGCTAGCACGCTGCCCCGGGTGTGTTGTAGCTAGAGGACAGACGTATAGCAAGCTCAGAGTCTAAAGTATAATATTTCATTGTTAATCTAAATCTGCCTTGTCTAATTCGAACACCAGTGTAAGTATTGAAGGAAAGAACTCACAAGCAAATTGATTAGTTACTCAATAAATTATTTGTTATCATTGGATGACTTTGAGTATTCATCATCTAAGTTAAGTTCAACTCAGCAGAAACAAATGAGTTTCAAATATTACTCCCGAGTAATATAACACTCACTTGTGCAAATTTATTGAAAGATTTAAAGTTATTTATTTTCTGAAGTATGTGATATTGCCACATCTGCTTTCAGGAACAAATACAGCAGATAATATCTGTGGGAAGTGTCCTCCTGGGACTTATTCAGATTCGACAACTGTGAACAAATGCAAACCAATCACTGAGTGAGTTTACCAAAAGTAATCCAGAATAAAATTCATGTTACTTCATTACAGTGTAGTTAACTGTCATTTTTGAATGTTTTAAAAGCGAATTTGCCTGGATTTGGTGTGGTAAATAGTGAGGAGGAAAACCTTAGATTATAGGACAATATAGACGGTCAAATGGGCAGAACAATGTGAGATGCAATTTCACTGTGAAAAGTATGAGGTGATGCATTTTGGGAGGACTAACAAGGCAACGGAAAATACAATGAACGTTGGGGCACTAGGAAATATACAGAGGGATCTTGAGAGCATGTCCATAGAAGGCAGCAGGACAGATAGATAAGGTGGTTAGGAAGGCACATGGGATACTTGCCTTTATTAGCCAAGGTATGGAATATAAGAGCAGGGAGGTTATGATGGAGCTGTAGAAAACGCTGGTTAGGCCACAGCTAGAGTACTGTGTACAGTTCTGGTCACCACACTATGGGAGGGATGTGATAGCACGAGAGAGGGTGCAGAGGAGATTCACCAGGATGTTGCCCTGGGCTGGAGCATTTCAGCTTTGAAAAAAGGCTGGTTAGGCTGGGGTTGTTTTCCTTAGAGCAGAGAAAGCTGAGGGGGGGACCAGATTGAGATGTACAAAATTATGAAGGACAAAGAGAAGAGATGGTAGATAGGTACAGACTTCCCCCTTTAATAGAGCGGTCAATACCAGGGGTATTATATTTAATGTAAGGGGCACAGGATTTAGAGGGTATTTGAGAAAAGTCCTTTTTACCCAGAGGGTGGTGGGAATCTGGAACTCGCTGCCTGAAAGGGTGGTAGAGACGGGAACCCTCACAACATTTAAGAAGCATTTAGAGGAGCACGTGTAATGCCTCGGCAGGATTCTCACTCAAGCATGAAGGGAAATGAGATTAAACAATTCAGACATTTTGTTATTTTCTTTGACAAGACCACATGCAGATACCAGTGAGAATGGGTGTTGCCTGCTTCTCACTAAAGAAGCTGTGTACCCTTGGCAGGCTGGTGCCTAGAGAGTACAGAGCATGGAAAGAACAGTAGGAGAGCAAATGGAGAGCAGGGGCATTGAGAAAGCACAGCACAGAGACATCAGGAGCATGAGGAGTGCAGAGTCTGGAGAAGCAAGATCCCGGAGTGAACAGGCATTCCAGGGAGAGCAGAGCACAGGGAAGAGAGCACTTTGGGAGCAGGGGATGAGCACAGTGGTAGCAGAGCACATAGAGACAATGAAGATAGGGAGAGCAGAGTACGGAGAGACAATGAAGATAGGGAGAGCAGAGCACTGAGAGATAATGAAGATAGGGAGAGCAGAGAGACAATGACGATAGGGAGAGCAGAGCACTGAGAGACAATGAAGATAGGGAGAGGGAGAGCAGAGAGACAATGAAGATAGGGAGAGCAGAGCACTGAGAGACAATTAAGATAGGGAGAGCAGAGCACAGAGAGACAATGACGATAGGGAGAGCAGAGCACTGAGAGACAATGAAGATAGGGAGAGCAGAGCACCGAGAGACAATGAAGATAGGGAGAGGGAGAGCAGAGAGACAATGAAGATAGGGAGAGCAGAGCACTGAGAGACAATGAAGATAGGGAGAGGGAGAGCACAGAGAGGCAATGAAGATAGGGAGAGCAGAGAGACAATGAAGATAGGGAGAGCAGAGCACAGAGAGACAATGACGATAGGGAGAGCAGAGCACTGAGAGACAATGAAGATAGGGAGAGCAGAACACTGAGAGACAATGAAGATAGGGAGAGCAGAGCACCGAGAGACAATGAAGATAGGGAGAGGGAGAGCAGAGAGATAATGAAGATAGGGAGAGCAGAGCACTGAGAGACAATGAAGATAGGGAGAGGGAGAGCACAGAGAGACAATGAAGATAGGGAGAGGGAGAGCACAGAGAGACAATGAAGATAGGGAGAGCAGAGAGACAATGAAGATAGGGAGAGGGAGAGCACTGAGAGACAATGAAGATAGGGAGAGCAGAGAGACAATGAAGATAGGGAGAGCAGAGCACCGAGAGACGCTACCGCTGCCGCCGGCCAAGTACACCACCAGCCCGGTAGTGGTGGCGACCCTGCGGATATGGGGCCAGTGGAGGAGGCATGTGGGGGAGATGGGGGCGTCTGTCTGGGCGCCAATCTGCGACAACCATCGGTTTGCCCCCGGCAGTATGGATGGGGGGTTCCGAGTATGGCGGCGAGCAGGGGCGGGAAGGGTGGGTGATATGTTCCTGGAAGGGAGCTTCGCGAGTTTGAGGAGCTTGGAGGAGAAATTTGGGTTGGTAAGGGGAAATGATTTTAGATACTTACAGTTGCGGGACTTTGTTCGTAGACAGGTCCCATCTTTCCCGCGCCTCCCGCCAATGGGGATCCTAGACAGAATAGTCTCTAGGAGGGAAGAAGGGGAGGGCAGTGTCTCGGGTATATATAAGGTGCTCATGAGGGAGGAAGGGTCCCAGACAGAGGAACTGAAACTTAAATGGGAGGAGGAGATAGGCGGGGAAATGGAGGATGGGCTGTGGGCAGAGGCCCTGAGTAGGGTAAACTCGACCGCGACATGCGCTAGGCTCGGGCTGATCCAATTTAAGGTCGTTCACCGGGCCCAAATGACGGTGGCTCGGATGAACAAATTTTTCGGGATAGAGGACAAATGCGCTAGGTGCGCGGGAGGACCAGCAAACCATGTTCACATGTTTTGGGCATGCCCTGAGCTGAGGGGGTACTGGGAGGGATTTGCGGGGGTCATGTCCCAGGTGCTAAAAACAAGGGTGGTGATGAGTCCAGGGGTGGCAATTTTTGGGGTTTCGGAAGACCCGGGCGTCCAGGGGGAGAAAGAGGCCGATGTGCTGGCCTTTGCTTCCCTGATAGCCCGGCGACGAATATTATTGGCGTGGAGGGACTCAAAGCCCCCGAAGACTGAGTGGTGGCTTGCGGACATGTCGAGTTTCCTGGGGATGGAAAAAATTAAGTTTGCCTTGAGGGGATCTGTGCAGGGGTTCACCCGGAGGTGGCAACCATTTATTGACTTCTTTGCGGGAGAGTGAGCGTCAGGCGGGGGGAGGGGGGGGGGGGGGGGGGTAGAGTAGAGTAGGAGGGAAAATATGGCGGGTAGTACCGGTGGGAGGGGAGCGGGCTTGTGCAATATGTTACGATGGAAGTATTGAAAGTACGTGGATGTTTGCACATTTTTGCTTCCTTTCTTATGATGTCTGTAACTGTTTATAAAGCCAAAAACTACCTCAATAAAATTGTTTATTAAAAAAAAGAGCACCGAGAGACAATGAAGATAGGGAGAGCAGAGCACTGAGAGACAATGAAGATAGGGAGAGCAGAGAGACAATGATTGGATAGGATTGGATTGGATTGGATTTGTTTATTGTCACGTGTACCGAGGTACAGTGAAAAGTATTTTTCTGCAAGCAGCTCAACAGATCATTCAGGACATGGGAAGAAAAGGGAATTAAACAGAATTCAAGAAAATACATGAGAATACATAATAGGGCAACACAATATATACAATGTACTACATAAGCATTGGCATCGGATGAAGCAGACATGGGTGTAGTGTTAATGAGGTCAGTCCATAAGAGGGTCATTTAGGAGTCTGGTGACAGTGGGGAAGAAGCTGTTTTTGAGTCTGTTCGTCCGTGTTCTCAGACTTCTGAATCTCCTGCCCGATGGAAGAAGTTGGAAAAGTGAGTAAGCTGGGTGGGAGGGATCCTTGATTATGCTGCCTGCTTTCCCCCAGCAGCAGGAGGTGTAGATGGAATCAATGGATGGGAGGCAGATTTGTGTGATGGACTGGGCGGTATTCACGACTCTCTGAAGTTCCTTGCGGTCCTGGGCCGAGCAGTTGCCATACCAGGCTGTGATGCAGCCCGATAGGATGCTCTCTATAGTGCATCTGTACTATACAATGTACAGTACTGTACAATGAAGATAGGGAGAGCAGAGCACATAGAGACAATGAAGATAGGGAGAGCAGAGTACATAGAGACAATGAAGATAGGGAGAGCAGAGCACTGAGAGACAATTAAGATAGGGAGAGCAGAGCACTGAGAGACAATGAAGATAGGGAGAGCAGAGTACGGAGAGACAATGAAGATAGGGAGAGCAGAGCACAGAGAGACAATGAAGATAGGGAGAGCAGAGCACTGAGAGACAATGAAGATAGAGAGAGCAGAGCACAGAGAGACAATGAAGATAGGGAGAGGGAGAGCACTGAGAGACAATGAAGATAGGGAGAGGGAGAGCACAGAGAGACAATGAAGATAGGGAAAGCAGAGCACTGAGAGACAATGAAGATAGGGAGAGCAGAGCACAGAGAGACAATGAAGATAGGGAGAGGGAGAGCACTGAGAGATAATGAAGATAGGGAGAGGGAGAGCACAGAGAGACAATGAAGATAGGGAGAGGGAGAGCACTGAGAGACAATGAAGATAGGGAGAGGGAGAGTACAGAGAGACAATGAAGATAGGGAGAGCAGAGCACAGAGAGACAATGAAGATAGGGAAAGCAGAGCACTGAGAGACAATGAAGATAGAGAGAGCAGAGAGACAATGAAGATAGGGAGAGCAGAGAGACAATGGAGATAGGGAAAGCAGAGCACATAGAGACAATGAAGATAGGGAGAGCAGAGAGACAATGAAGATAGGGAGAGCAGAGCACTGAGAGACAATGAAGAGAGGGAGAGGGAGAGCACTGAGAGACAATGAAGATAGGGAGAGGGAGAGCACTGAGAGACAATGAAGATAGGGAGAGTAGAGAGACAATGAAGATAGGGAGAGCAGAGAGACAATGAAGATAGGGAGAGCAGAGTACGGAGAGACAATGAAGATAGGGAGAGCAGAGAGACAATGAAGATAGGGAGAGCAGAGCACTGAGAGACAATGAAGATAGGGACAGCAGAGAGGCAATGAAGATAGGGAGAGCAGAGCACTGAGAGACAATGAAGATAGGGAGAGGGTGAGCACTGAGAGACAATGAAGATAGGGAGAGGGAGAGCACCGAGAGAATGAAGATAGGGAGAGGGAGAGCACTGAGAGACAATGAAGATAGGGAGAGGGAGAGCACTGAGAGACAATGAAGATAGGGAGAGGGAGAGTACTGAGAGACAATGAAGATAGGGAGAGCAGAGCACTGAGAGACAATGAAGGTAGCGAGAGGGAGAGTACTGAGAGACAATGAAGATAGGGAGAGGGAGAGCACTGAGAGACAATGAAGATAGGGAGAGGGAGAGCACAGAGAGACAATGAAGATAGGGAGAGGGAGAGCACTGAGAGACAATGAAGATAGGGAGAGCAGAGCACTGAGAGACAATGAAGATAGGGAGAGGGAGAGTACTGAGAGACAATGAAGATAGGGAGAGCAGAGCACTGAGAGACAATGAAGGTAGGGAGAGGGAGAGTACTGAGAGACAATGAAGATAGGGAGAGGGAGAGCACTGAGAGACAATGAAGATAGGGAGAGGGAGAGCACAGAGAGACAATGAAGATAGGGAGAGGGAGAGCATGGAGAGACAATGAAGATAGGGAGAGCAGAGCACTGAGAGACAATGAAGATAGGGAGAGGATGAGCACTGAGAGACAATGAAGATAGGGAGAGGGAGAGCACCGAGAGACAATGAAGATAGGGAGAGGGAGAGCACTGAGAGACAATGAAGATAGGGAGAGGGAGAGCACTGAGAGACAATGAAGATAGGGAGAGGGAGAGTACTGAGAGACAATGAAGATAGGGAGGGCAGAGCACTGAGAGACAATGAAGGGAGAGGGAGAGCACTGAGAGACAATGAAGATAGGGAGAGCAGAGAGACAATGAAGATAGGGAGAGCAGAGCACTGAGAGACAATGAAGGTAGGGAGAGGGAGAGCACTGAGAGACAATGAAGATAGGGAGAGCAGAGAGACAATGAAGATAGGGAGAGCAGAGCACTGAGAGACAATGAAGGTAGGGAGAGGGAGAGCACTGAGAGACAATGAAGATAGGGAGAGCAGAGAGACCATGAAGATAGGGACAGCAGAGCACTGAGAGACAATGAAGATAGGGAGAGCAGAGAGACAATGAAGATATGGACAGCAGAGCACTGAGAGACAATGAAGATAGGGAGAGGGAGAGCACTGAGAGACAATGAAGATAGGGAGAGGGAGAGTACTGAGAGACAATGAAGATAGGGAGAGCAGAGCACTGAGAGACAATGAAGGTAGGGAGAGGGAGAGTACTGAGAGACAATGAAGATAGGGAGAGGGAGAGCACTGAGAGACAATGAAGATAGGGAGAGGGAGAGCACAGAGAGACAATGAAGATAGGGAGAGGGAGAGCACTGAGAGACAATGAAGATAGGGAGAGCAGAGCACTGAGAGACAATGAAGATAGGGAGAGGGAGAGTACTGAGAGACAATGAAGATAGGGAGAGCAGAGCACTGAGAGACAATGAAGGTAGGGAGAGGGAGAGTACTGAGAGACAATGAAGATAGGGAGAGGGAGAGCACTGAGAGACAATGAAGATAGGGAGAGGGAGAGCACAGAGAGACAATGAAGATAGGGAGAGGGAGAGCACTGAGAGACAATGAAGATAGGGAGAGCAGAGCACTGAGAGACAATGAAGATAGGGAGAGGATGAGCACTGAGAGACAATGAAGATAGGGAGAGGGAGAGCACCGAGAGACAATGAAGATAGGGAGAGGGAGAGCACTGAGAGACAATGAAGATAGGGAGAGGGAGAGCACTGAGAGACAATGAAAATAGGGAGAGGGAGAGCACTGAGAGACAATGAAGATAGGGAGAGCAGAGAGACAATGAAGATAGGGACAGCAGAGCACTGAGAGACAATGAAGATAGGGAGAGCAGAGCACTGAGAGACAATGAAGATAGGGAGAGGGAGAGTACTGAGAGACAATGAAGAGAGGGAGAGCAGAGCTCTGAGAGACAATGAAGATAGGGAGAGCAGAGCACTGAGAGACAATGAAGATAGGGAGAGGGAGAGCACTGAGAGACATTGAAGATAGGGAGTGCAGAGAGACAATGAAGATAGGGAGAGCAGAGCACAGAGAGACAATGAAGATAGGGAGAGCAGAGAGACAATGAAGATAGGGAGAGCAGAGCATTGAGAGATAATGAAGATAGGGAGAGCAGAGCACAGAGAGACAATGAAGATAGGGAGAGCAGAGAGACAATGAAGATAGGGAGAGCAGAGCACTGAGAGACAATGACGATAGGGAGAGCAGAGCACTGAGAGACAATGATGATAGGGAGAGCAGAGCACTGAGAGATAATGAAGATAGGGAGAGCAGAGAGACAATGAAGATAGGGAGAGCAGAGCACTGAGAGATAATGAAGATAGGGAGAGCAGAGCACAGAGAGACAATGAAGATAGGGAGAGGGAGAGCACTGAGAGACAATGAAGATAGAGAGAGCAGAGCACTGAGAGATAATGAAGATAGGGAGAGCAGAGCACTGAGAGACAATGAAGATAGGGAGAGGGAGAGCACTGAGAGACAATGAAGATAGAGAGAGCAGAGAGACAATGAAGATAGGGAGAGCACTGAGAGATAATGAAGATAGAGAGAGCAGAGCACTGAGGAAACAGGAACCACAGAAGGGTGGGGACAGCAGGCCGTGGGTTTGGAAAGCAGAAAGCAGGAGTGTAGAGAGAACTGGGATCTTGAGGGAACTGGAGCATGAGGGGAGCAGACCATGGGCGGGATTCTCCAACCCTGCGCCAGGTCAGTGAATCGCTGGGGGGGGGGGGGGGGGGGGGGGGGGGGGGGGTTCGCTGCTCCGACGGTGGTCCGCTGATTCTCCAGCGACCAGAGAATCGCCGCCAATGGCGCCGGTGTGGTCGGCGCGGCGCTGGTCGGCGACCCCCCCCACCCCACAATTCTCCCCGCGCGATGGGCCGAGTGCCGGGCGAGTTCAGCAGAGTTCCGCCGGCATCGTTCTTGTGAGGTCCTACCCAGCGGGACCTCAGCGTTCTGGCTGCGGGGGGGAGGGCGGCATGGTGGGGGCGAGGGCGGATCTGACTTTGGATTCTACAGATCGGTGGGCGGGCTTATCCCAGTGGGGAGCTTATGGACCCTCCATGCTGGGTCCCTGTTGGTCTCTGCCATGTTGCATCAGGGCCGGCGCAGAGACGGCAACCCACGTACTTGCACGAACGTGTGCCGGCTGTGGGGTGCATGTGCGAGCACGAGCTGCCCATGCGAACACCCGTTTTGGCAGCTGGAGCAGCGTGAGGCTCCCCAGAGCCGTGCTGGCCCCCTGCGGAGCACAGGATCCCTGATCCTAGGGGCCAGGTGACACCGTCGTAAAATCCTCCGCCGTTTTAACCCTTAGCCCCAGGATCGGAGAATCCCATCCCATGTATCTGGCCGCCACTCACTCACTCACATTTGGACCATGGTACCCTGGGAGATGGCCCATGCCACCGAGCTGTTAGGTCGGTCATGTGTCGCAGGACCTTTGGACGGTCTTGGCCCATGGGTCCATGAGCATAAGTTTGAAAACTTTGATTGAAATCATACTCCACTATGTTTGCGGTGAGATTTCAATAGGCAATCATTTAATTAGTATAAGAATGAGAAAATTAACAATGAATATTTGTCTTAATTCATTGTTCTGCACTTTTCCCCCAGTTGTCATTCATTAGGTATGATTTCGACTCTGGGAGGATCAAGTACAAAAAATAAAAAGTGCATCTACCCAGAGGTTATTGTTTTGCCACTTGCAGTATTTGCAATACTCTGCGTTGCAGTAGTTATATTCTGGAATAATAATTGGGTGAGATGTAGAAGGACTGGCAGGTCGGGCAATGCAGGTGAGTAAATCAGTTGAGTTATCTGTACAAACATCCACTTGATTTAACTGCTCTGAATCTCGATTTACATTAACCCAGCTTGGTCCTTCATTACCTGGATAATCTCTCGACTTGTGTGCAAAATGAGGCTGGTTAATATTTATTTGTTAAACTAAACAATTCCTGATCAACTACAATATAAGCCACTACAAATAGAATCATAGAATTCCTACAGTGCAGAAGGAGGCCATTCAGCCCATCGCATCTGCGGTGACCCTCTGAAAGAGCACCCTACCTAAGCCCACGCCCCCCATCCCCATAACCTGCACAACCTTGAGCACTAAGGGGCAATTTAGCATGATTAATCCACCTAACGTGCACGTATTTGGACTGTGCGAGGAAATTAGAGCACCCAATGGAAACTCAAAGGATCTCTCTGCCCTGGGAGCTGGGTCAGGATCTCTCTGCCCTGGGAGCTGGGTCAGGATCTCTCTGCCCTGGGAGCTGGGTCAGGATCTCTCTGCCCTGGGAGCTGGGTCAGGGGCTCTCTGCCCTGGGAGCTGGGTCAGGGGCTCTCTGCCCTGGGAGCTGGGTCAGGGGCTCTCTGCCCTGGGAGCTGGGTCAGGGGCTCTCTGCCCTGGGAGCTGGGTCAGGGGCTCTCTGCCCTGGGAGCTGGGTCAGGGGCTCTCTGCCCTGGGAGCTGGGTCAGGGGATTACTGTTCGGTCCGCATTGCGGAACAAAGTGCCAGAGGCGTAATATTTCTCGAGTGCAACATTTTATAATAAACGTATGTCCCCAACTGCCCCAGTCCCCTGATGTTGCCCCAACCCCCATCTTCCCCACTCCTCCCAACCCCTACCACCACCCCTACCTCCATTGCATCCTCCACCCCTTACCCCAACCGCCCTCCCCCGTGCCCTCAGTGAACCACGACCTGCTCAGCCTCCCTTGGACTCCGCGACACCTCGGTGTGTCCCCAGAATGCCAATGAGAGGTGGACGCGGCCTGCCCACTACCGCGTCCGATGGTCTTTGATGCTCCTGGCGGGTGTCCTCTGCGGGGCCCTGGGGCTGGCAGGGCTGGCGGGCCCTCTGCCCTCGTGCCAACAGCACGTCCCCGCTCTCAGGAGGTAGCTGGTAGCCGCCATCGCCATTCCATAGGGTGGCTCTGGGTTGACACCCAGTGCTCCCTCCACCGGTGGTGCCCATTCAGCCCTGGCATTCACCTTGGCCAGAGGGGCAGCTGGATCGAGTCCTTGGATGCCCTACCGCCCCTTTGTCAGCCCTGGCGGCTCCCCAATGTCTGCATCAGTGTCAATGCCCTTGGCGACGCTCCTCAGTGACTGGGACATGCTCTGGAGCGCCGTGACACTGCCCACCTGAAACTGGGACATACTCCACAGCACCTGGGCTATGCCCACCTGAGAATGGGACACCTGGCCCAGCAACCGGGACCTGCTCTGGAGGGACTTGGAAATGCCCACCTGAGACTAGGACATTCTGTGGAGATGCTCAGCCACGGCCATCACCGACTGAAGCATACCTTCACTAATACTACTGACGCCGTGCACCAGACTCTCCACTACGCTCCCCACCCCAGCAGTGTTGGCTTCAGTGTCACACATTGCTGGCATTACCTCCTGCACCCGTAGTCTCTAGGACTCCTCCAATCGGCTATGGATTGTCACTGATATCCCCGTCTGAATCTCACAGCCGCAGCTTAGCAACTCCATCAGCTCCGGGTAAACCTGGTCCAGAGGCTCAGCATCTCCCAGTTGGGTCCAGGGATCAGGCAGACCTCCCACTGCTGTCTCGCCTGGGGGTCCCTGCCTCCAGCTGATGTACATCGGCAGGTGTGTGGTGCTCACCAGAATGTGCCCCAGAAGCCTGGCCACTACTGTCACCCAACGAGGTGTGTGGCTCTGCGCTGGGGGAGGGTTAGGATAACAGTTGTGCCGTGAATATGAAGCAGAGCTCCCCTCTGAGGTGTTCTCATGGGAGGCGGGGGGGGGAACAATCCCGCCCCCCCCCCCTCCCCCCGGATGGGCCGACACCGTCGGATGAGGACCCTGCAGGAGAATGGACATGTGGTCAATGGGATGGATGAGTCATTCCGTGTGGCATTAGCAACTCACGTGTGACAGATCATCTGGGTGGAGCCATTCGCTCTGGGTCTGAGGGAAGACAGAGATGCAGCAGAGGCTACAGTGAGGGCGGCCTCTGAAATATACCCAGTGCCAGAATGGAGCCTTACTGCTGTGGTGATAAGCATCACTGTAAATACACAAGGGGTTAATGTAAATACACTAAGACTAAGTGAACATTAGAGGGAGCACCAGAGATGCCATGACATGCAGACATACAGCTAATGAACACATAGAATAGGACACGACCAATGGGCAGTCAAGACACCCAGAGGTGACACTACCACAAGGGGGGGCTACCCATATAAAAGGACAGGGCACGCATGCTCTGTCTCTATCCACAGGTGACACTCAGAGCAAAGGACAGGGTGAATCAGAAGCATCACACCCACTGCATGGCTTAGAGCAGACTGGTTAGTTAGATTGAGTTACTACAACAAGATTAGCAGGAGAATCGAACTCAAGTAGGAGAATTGTTAACTGTTCAATAAATGTGTTAAACCTATTTCCAAGTCTGAACCTTCCTTTGTCAGAGCGTACATCAAGGAAGCCCCTTGTGCTACATGAAGAAGCATAACACAACTCCTCCCGCTTCAGTAATAGGCAGCTGTCAGGAAGGCTAGCAGGTGGGCAGCACGGTGGCACAGTGGTTAGCATTGCTGCCTCACGGCGCTGAGGACCCGGGTTCGAATCCCGGCTCTGGGTCGCTGTCTGTGTGGAGTGTGCACATTCTCCCCGTGTCTGCGTGGGTTTCACCGCCACAACTCAAAGGTGTGCAAGCTAGGTGGATTGGCCACGCTAAATTGCCCCTTAATTGGAAAAAAATAATTGGGTACTCTATATTTAAAAAAAAGGAAGGCCAGCAGGTGAACTGGCCCACTCTGTATGCTGCCTCATCAAGATCCTTATTTGAAGAATTTGCAGCAGAACTTAGCTGTCATCTTCCCTCTGGAAACCTGATCACATGCAGATTCCAACTCTTCACTATCCCCAGAGACACATGCAGTGCCAGTACCTTCCCTGGTGGCAGTGAGTGGTGACAGGGCCTCTTTATCAGTGCTGAGCAGTTTTCTTCTTTCTCTCGCTGTGCTGGGCAGGCAGCAGATCTTATTCAGCAAATTAGAAAGACAATATTGGATGAGGGAAAACAAGAGGTCCATGGTGACACCATCAGCAGCTTCATTATACCAGAGAGAGGAGGATGAGGGTGAGTTGGGAGTTGAGAAGGAGCATAAGACGAGAGCAGACTGTGTGTTCTCAGCAACAGTGAATTCCACAATCTCTGCAATAGCCCACCCTACAATGCAGAGAACCATCTACTCCTGTATGAAACGCTAGTGTCTTTGACCCTCTCTGGCTCTGCTGTACTTTCTGTTTTGTGTGCTTGCCCTGCAAGAGAGAGAAGAATATATATTTTTAATAATAAATTTAGGGCACCCAATTCTTTTTCCAATTAAGGGTCAATTTAGCCTGGCCAATCCACCTACCCTGCACATCTTTGGGTAGTGGGGGTGAGACCCACGCAAATACGGGGAGAATGGGCAAACTCCACACGGACAGTGACCCAAAGCCAGGGTCAAACCTGAGTCATCGGCGCCGTGAGGCAGCAGTGCTAACCACTGCACCACCATGGCCAGAGAGAACAATATAAGTGATCATTGTACTACATTTGGCAATCACAGCTAAATAGCTGGAGGTTGGCGGACGCAGTGAGAGGTGGGCGTGAGGTAGTTGGTAGTGCATTGGTAGTTGTATGATGGTGAAGTACAGCATCTGGATATCACGTGCCAGTGGGTACGGCTGAGTGAGCGATGGGGGTTTGGAGCATTGAGCAGGGTGAACAGGCTGGTAGAGAACTTGGAAAGGGTGGCATGTAAACAGAATTTACAGTGCAGAAGAAAGCAATTCGTCCCATCTAGTCGGCACTTGGAAAGAGTGTCTTACCTAAACCCCACCCTAACCCCATAACACCATAACCCCACCTAATCTTTTGGACACTAAGGGCCAATTTAGCACGGCCAATTCACCTAAGCTGCACATTCTTGGACTGTGGGAGGAAACCGGAGCACCCGGAGGAAACCCACGCAGACACGGGGAGAACGTGCAAACTCCACACAGACAGTGACCCAAGGCCTGAATTGAATCCGGGACCTGGAGCTGTGAGGCAGCAGTGCTAACCACTGGGCCGCCCATGCATTTACTAATCATAACTAGCAGTGTGAGATTTTTAGATTTGTGGAGTTGCTGCCAAGTGCTCAGGTCCAGACCTCCCTGTCACTTACCCTGATCCCTTCTGTGGGTGATCATTGAGACTGTGTCTCAGTCTCTCCCTATTCATGCCCACCATTTAACCCTAAGCACTGCAATCATGGCTCTGGAGCCCTCTTTTTTCGTTGTGTTCTATTTTCCTTGTGTGCAGCTGCAACAACAGGATTCAACAGAGTCCTCTTGCAATTCCTTCCAACTTTCCTTTAGGAAGGACAGACTGCCTTTAAGAACAGAAGGCTGGCTGCACCACAGCACATGCTGCTCAGCACTCTGACACTGTGTGGCAGATGCTCTGTACTGTGCCACATGCAGGTAAATGAGGTGACAGCACCAAATATGTCTGCTGCTTACTCTGGACTCCATACAAGCAGGTTGCAAACTTGACGTCAGACTTGAGCCCCAACACATGGGTAACCATGTGGACCAATTTTTAGCCCTGTATGTTTTACCCTGTATGTAAACAGAATAGACTCATGTTACAGATTTAAGTATATATATCTGATTGGTCCAGATTACCTTAACTCATTTATGTACTTTTTTTGTTCATATTACCAGAAAAAGCCGAGGATGAAACAGAAAACCCTGAAAAGGTATGCTTAGTTTTAGTAAATATGTATTATATAACTGTCATGAATACGTGCTTTATAATGTTTTTAATCCACCAGCTGGAAACCTGAATTGAAAAGAGACTTTAAAAAAAACAAGACTCAAAGATAATTTGAGTTCACAAGCAAAGCTAGAATATAAGTGTCTTAAACCCAATCATTTGAACAATAAGATCCTAGCTGTGAAAGGGATTCCAAGACATTAACTGATTAAAAGGGGTAATACATGAGAATGAATCACTGGGTGACCGTCATGTGACAGGCTCACAATTTGGGCACGATCTACCAGCTGCATCCTGTCACAATCAGAGAGCAACACGATGGGTAGAGGCTCGGAGAGGCCTCCTCTGGGATTCCCCCTGACTCTCCCCCACGGGCACCTTGGCACCGCCAGGCTGGCACTGCCAAGGTGCCAGAGTGGCACTGCCAAGCTTGCAGGAGCACTGTCAGGGTGGAAGTGCCAGGGTGCCCATCTGCCAGGGTAGTATGGCCATGGTTCAGGGCCTCAAGGGGGCCATGCCCATGAAAGGAGGGTGGAGGGGGGGATATGAGTCCTGTGTTTAAGCTTCTGGTTTCTCTGCAATAAGAGGACAATCACTTGAGACACTATTGAGGGAAGACCCGAGTGGGGCCCCTCCTTCCTCCCTCTCCCTCCAGCCCATCTTGCAAGCTTTGGACCCTGCTGCAGACAGAGAGTTTCTTGCGATCTTGAGCTGAGCAGTTGCCATACCAGACTGTGATGCAGCCGGATAGGATGCTCTCTATGGTACATCTGTAGAAGATTGTGGGAGTCGATGCAGACATGCCGAATTTCTTTAGCTTCCATAGGAAGTAGAGACGTTGTTGGGCTTTCTTGACTGTTGCATCAACGTGAGTGGACCAGGACAGACTGTTGGTGATGGTGACCCCCAGGAACTTAAAGCTATCGACCATCTCCACTTCGGAGCCATTGATGCATTAATGCAATTTAAGTATAATAACGCTAACCTCTTAGATGGGAGAGGTTGGGACTTCTCCTTAGAGAGAAGAAGGCTAAAAGGAAATTTGATAGAAATGTTCAAAATCATGAGGGGGCTGGATAGTGTAGATAAGGAGAAACTGTTCACGTTTGTAAAAGGATTAAGAACAAGAGGGCACAGATTTAAAGTGAGTTGCAAATGAAATTGAATTTGGGATAATCACGCCCACTATCTTTGGGGCCATTGAGCTGGTACCAAAGGCGCCCACCAAAAATTCCAAACTCTCCAATAATAGCTCAAACAGATTCACATCAAGTTTAAAAGGGTTAAAAGGGCAGCATGGTGGTGCAGTGGTTAGCACTGCTGCCTCACGGCGCCGAGGTCCCAGGTTCGATCCCAACCCCGGGTCACTGTCCGTGTGGCATTTGCACATTCTCCCCATGTCTGCGTGTGCAACGTAGGTGGATTGGCCGCGCTAAATTGCCCCTTAATCTGAAAACAATAATTGGGCACTCTAAAATAAAATAAAACTTTGAAAGGGTTTAGCAATCTGCTTTCGACTGATTGGACCAGTAGAATCCACCTACACAGGCCTCAGAGAGGTGATCCTTCAAAAACTCACTTCCCATTTCTATAAAAAAAATCCCACATAGAGGGAATGAAAGTTTCAAGAGCCAGCAACTATGCACCCCTAGCTGATGATCATGAGTTTGTCCACAAGTCCTTACCCAAGTGAAAATCTTCCCTAGTCACCCCCCAGAAACCGTAAAAGGATCAAAGATGGGAGGATGTATAGCCACTCATTTTAATCCCACTTCCCAGCACCCGCTCCACAGCTTTAGAGGTTACAGCACTTCAGAGGCAGATCTGGGTATCTTTTTTGTTATAAATTTAGAGTACCCAATTCATTTTTCCAATTAAGGGGCAATTTAGCGTGACCAATCCACCTACCCTGCACATCTTTGGGTTGTGGGGGCGAAAACCCACATAAACACGGGGAGAATGTGCAAACGTCACACGGACAGTGACCCAGAGCCAGTATCGAACCTGGGTCATCGGCGCCGTGAGGCAGCAGTGCTAACCCACTGCGCCGCCGTGCAGCCTTGTTCCGGGTATCTTTTAAATGAGTTGAGCAATTTAGCCTTAACCACCAACTTGGGCAGTGAATTCCAGACGCTCACCACCCTCTGGGCAAAAAGGTTTTTCCTCATGTCAACTCTAATCCTTCTGCCAATCACCTTACAACTATTCCCCCTGGTTATTGATCCCTCAACTAGGGGAAAACAAGTCTTTCCTGTGTAGTCTGTCTAGACTCCTCATAATTTTGTACACCTCAATTAGGCCACCCTTTAACCTCCCTTGTTCTGAGGGAAACAACCCTCGTCTATTCAATCTCTACTCATAGCTACAATTTGCAAGCCCTAGCAACATTCTTGTAAATCTCCCCTGCACTTTCTCTGGGGAAATTATGTCTTTCCTGCAATGTGCTGGCCGGAACCTTACACATAACCCCAGATGCGGCCTAACCTGAGTTTTATACAGTTCCATTATTACAGCCCTGTTGTTGTACTCAGTACCTTCCTCAAAAAGGGCAAGAATTCCATATGCTTTCTTGACCACCTTGTCCACCTGTCCTGTCACTTCAAGGACCTGCAGACATGCACTCTAAAGTCTTTCACTTTCTCACCCTCCCATTTATTGAGTATCCCCTTGCTTTGTTTGCCTTTCCCAAATGCTAGCGAGGTACCGCAGGGAAATATTGAGAAGGGCCCATGAAATTCCAATGGCTGGACATGTCCACGAACCCAAACCCACATGGGTCTGCATTTGTACTGGCCAGGTCTCCAAGAGGATAGGCGCACCATTTGTTTTTCATCCAAAATGACACAGAGCCTTCTATTCCATGGGCCTCTATTATGTTAACACCTTCTATGTGGTAACTGTTACAAATTATTTCTCTCCACAGTCCCTGGACAGTAAGAAAGGAAATCAGCCATCAAGTGAAGATCAGATTCAAACTGTCAGGAAATTAAGTTCTAGTTCTTTCACTTTAGAGGAAGCGAAATCAGATGTAATCTCAGAACCTAAAGGTAAGTATGGGACTAGCACCCCATGGTTTCCCATGCTGATTAGCAAGCAGTTGATTGTTAGGTGCTGGCTGGGAAATGGGATCGGGGACATCCCTGAACTCAAATGGATAGAAACATCAGACACTGCCCTGTCCACAAATTCCTCATCAGTCCTTCCTTTCGATAGTTAAAATTTTAAATCGAACAAGAAAGAGCCAGTTAGAAAAACATAAAAAGTGCTTTAATTCTTTTCCAATAGCATACTGGGCCAGAAATTGCTGTAGTGGTGAATCTCGTGGCAAGTAGCCTTAATTGTACTTTTTTAAATGATCTTTATTGTCACAAGTAGGCTTGCATTAACACTGCAATGAAATTACTGAGAAAAGCCCCTAGTCGCCACATTCCGCCGCTTGTTCGAGTACACTGAGGGAGAATTCACCTGACGGCTCATTTTGCATTGATCTTCAATGTGTTAATTGCTGGAACTTCAAAATGATAACGATGCAAGGGTGTCAGTGTTGAGCCTGGGATCTCATGGACATCCTGCCTGGAAATGTATGGCACTCTCAGTCACACGGCATGATAGAAAGCTGAAATTAGATGCCTAACTCATTTAAAATTCATGACACTCAGGTGAGTGACCTGTAACTATGCAATGAATCAAAGAGTAACATTTAAAATACTTTCAAAGAAACCCTTTTCACAATGCACTAAATATTTTTGAACATATGCTTTTTCCACAGAAAATGCATCAAGGTGAACAATGAAAGATTGCAGATCTTTGGGGTTAAGGACCTTTGGAGCGAAGGACCTGTCAGCCATCTTTCAGGAAGTGGAGAGGAGAATTGAACAACTGATGGGGGTTTTTAATTGTCAAAGGCTCCTTACAAGATTAGCATGATCATGTGGAGGAGGGTAGATAAACCCAACAGCATCACCGATGTTGGTGGAGGCTGTCAGAAAAATGAGTATGATCTGACCAGGACAGGCATGGTAAACATTCTCAAATTCGAGTTTAGAATATCTGCTTCTATTTGACAGTCGGTGAAGTGTAAGAATCCTGGGCAACTCCCTACTTTAGGTTCTCTTGCTAATTGGCTTATACTAAATTAAGTTACCACTAAATTAAGCTAGCACTAAATTAAGTACTATGACTTCATTTTGAAAAAGTTTTATTGTTGCATTTATCCTGTTATGATTATGCCCTGGGTAAGGATGGTTGACAAGTGACAGGGTGGGAAATTATAGTTAGAGCCGACATTGACCAACTCTGTTATTGATCTGAAAAGTGTAAATGCCAAATGGACAAAGGGTTGACAACAGCAGAAATCTAGCAAGGCAGCTAACTGGCTCTGTAAGAACAGTGATGTCTCAGAGACACAAAAAGTTAGAGTTAGACCAATAAAACCAAGGCCGCCATTTGGCCAGATGCTAGCCTTGGATTGTCTGCAAGCTGATGGTAGCCATGATGTGGAGATGCCGGCGTTGGACTGGGGTGAGCACAGTAAGATGTCTTACAGCACCAGGTTAAAGTCCAACAGGTTTGTTTGGAATCACTGGCTTTCGGAGCACTGCTTCTTTATCAGACTCATCTGAGTGATTCCAAACAAAGCTGTTGGCGTTTAACCCGGTGTTGTCAGACTTCTTACTGAGCAAGCTGATAGGTATCGAATTGTGGGGAGACAAAAGGTCTTCAGAGACTTAGAACAGAGAACAACATGCAGAAGGAGGCCATTCGGCCCATCAAGTCTGCACCGACCCACTTAAGCCCTCACTTCCACCCTATCCCCGTAACCCGATAACCCCTCCTAACCTTTTTGGTCACTTTATCTAATTTATCATGGCCAATCCACCTAACCTGCACGTCTTTGGACTGTGGGAGGAAACCGGAGCACCCGGAGGAAACCCACGCAGACACAGGGAGAACGTGCAGATTCCGCACAGACAGTGACCCAGTGGGGAATCGAACCTGGGACTCTGGCGCTGTGAAGCCACAGTGCTAACCACTGTGCTACCGTGCTGCCCTTTGGTTCGAGACACGATGGCATGAGACAGCTTTTGTAATTGGTTTGGTCAAATGATAGCTAGACAATGATTAGGTTAAACTACAATAGGCTTTTCTATAAGAGAGCATAAAAAGGATTCCTGGGGACTGATTGTACGTTCAATGGAGGGAGAGGTGTATCCAGCCAGAGGAGGCTCAGGACCAACCTCCAAATGGAGGTGCCTTACAGGAGGATTAGGCTGGCAGAGGGGCCAGTGAAAGTGGCAATGCATGTGGATAAGGTGGTCAAGAAGGCATACGGCATGCTGGCCTTCATCGGTCAGGGCACTGGACATAAAAATTGGCAAGTCATGTTGCAGTTGTACAGGACCTGAGTTCGGCCTCATTTGGAATATTGTCTACAATTCTGGTCGCCACACTACCAGAAGGATGTGGAGGCTTTGGAGAGGGTACAGAAGCGGTTTACTGGGATGTTGCCTGGTATGGAGGAGAGATTAGCTATGAGGAGAGGTTCGGTCTGTTCTCACAGGAACCTCAGAAGTTAAGAGCCGACCTGATAGAGGTCTACAAGGTTATGTGTGGCATGGAGAGTGGATAGTCAGATGCTCTTTCCTAGGGTAGGAGAGTCAAGTACTAGGGGACATAGGTTTAAAGTGCGAGGGGAAAAGTTTAGAACGGATGTGCGAGGCAAGTTTGTTTTCCACAAGAGGGTGGTAAATATATGGACTGCGCTGCCTGGGGAGGGGGTGGGAGCCGGTACAATAGCGGCATTTTAGGGGCACCTGGACAAATATATGAATAGGGTGGGAATGGAAGGATACGGACTCTGTAAGGCAAACAGTTTTAGTTTAGGCAGGTACCATGGTCGGCGCAGGCTTGGGGGGCCGAAGGGCCTGTTCCTGTGCTGTATTGTTCTTTGTGTGTGCCAGTTTGACCTGCGCCAGGGAGAAATTATGTGGAGACCAGGATTCTGCCCAGCACGTAATGGTAATGCTGCTGCTCTTTAATATCACTGTTCAAGCATTAGTCTGTGTCAAATCTCAGTTATTCACTCATACTGAATTGGCAGCATGGTGGCACAGTGGTTAGCACTGTTACCTTACGGCGCTGAGGACCCGGGTTCGATCCCAGCCCTGGGTCACTGTCCGTGTGGAGTTTGCACATTCTCCCCGTGTTTGCGTGGGTCTCGCCCCCCACAACCCAAAGATGTGCAGGGTAGGTGGATTGGCCACGCTAAATTGCCCCTTAATTGAAAAAAAACAATAATTGGGTACTCTAAATTTATTTGTAAAAATTCATGTATACTGAATAGCCACAGTCACCATAAAAGATCATTACATTGATTAATTCAGAGTTCGGAAAAAGGGGATAAAGGATTAATTCACTCCCAATACATTGAATTCTAACAGAAGGGTGTTTGGTTTACTAAGTATTTGTTCAATTCAAATGCAAGTAAATCCTTAAGTTAGTTGCTGTGGAAGGCAGACTTTCCAAAGTGATGAATTTTTCAGCTTTATTTCTGCAGAGGGAGAGAAAATTTGAAACCATGAAAAGGCATCTCACCGTATTATAGTCTCTCTCTTTCCTGCACGTGGCTAAATGGTGCTTTTGCCCCACACTGGGTCTTGCAGCTGCGAGGGTTATCAATGGGGTGAATGTAGTCTGTGCAGAGGTTGGAGTTGTTTTGGTGCAGTAAGGTGGTGTTGCATCCACTTACGTTCTCCCCTCACAAAGAGTCACTGCCGGTAGCGGGACCCTCTGTCCCGGCAGCCGGCCAATGAGGTTTCCCATTGTGGGCACCCCCAAGCCGCTGGCAAAGTGGAGGATGCCGCCAACGGAGAATCCAGCTCATGTCCTCCCTGAACTGGAGTTTAAAAATCCTTTTTGTGGGCGTAGGGTGGGAGAAGGGAATTTGAGGGGGCAAGGTTTCTTACTCAGACTTGGGAGACTTTATCATTTATCATATTGTGCATTAAATGTGAAGGTAACCTATTATGTTTTGGTAAATGAACATGTTTTACCATTGTCCCATTTTGTACTTACTCCCCACAGATCCACAGCTGCCCGGGAAGGTGAGAACTACAGAAGGCACTGAAGCCAGTGATTTAAGCGAAGGAAGAGAACAAGACCAGGAGGCAATGTGTGCGAGGAAGTGCTTGAACATGACCAACTTTCCCACATCACTCGCTCAGGGAACCAACCTTTCTTTCTAATTCCTGGCCCCTCTGGCTCTGTGTAACACACACACCTCTTTTCTCAAAGCCACAAGCCACAGTGGTCATGCTGTGAAGGGACTCATGGTCTATCGGAGTCACCTCTGAGAAATGAGGGAAATGTTGGCAGAGTTGCACGAGTATGTACCGCGTACCTGGTGGGTGGTGTTCTCACGTGTAATGGTGGTACCCATGCAGAGATTGCAATGCCAGGTACGCGGTACATACTCATGCGACTCAGCCAACGTTGTCTATCTCACACGCTGCAGGAAAGGATGTCCTGAAGCGTGGTACATTGGTGAGACCACGCAGACGCTGTGACAACGGATGAACGGACATCGCGCGACAATCACCAGACAGGAATGTTCCCTTCCAGTCGGGGAACACTTCAGCAGCCAAGGGCATTCAGCCTCTGATCTTCATGTAAGCATTCTCCAAGGCGGCCTTCAGGACGTGCGTCAATGCAGAATCGCCGAGCAGAAACTGATATGGCAATATGGCGGAGCCCCACAGGGGCCTGGAGTGGAGGAACATAGAACCCTCCTCCCCCCCCCCCCCCCCCGGAATGAGCCTGCCCGCCGATCGGTTGCCCCCGATCGCGGGCCTGGCCACCGTGGAGGCCCCCCCGGAGTTCGCTCCCCCCGCTCCCCCCACCAGGACAGCCCACGCAGCCAGAACACCGAGGTCCCGCCAGGTAGGACCATACGCAAACGATGCCGGTGGGCACTTGGCCCTTCGAGCGTGGAGAATCGGTGGGGGGGGGGGGCGCTTTCAATGGTCCCTGACCGGCGGCGCGGCAACCACGCCAGTGTGATTGCCAGCGATTCTCCGGTCGCCAGAGAATTGGCGGCCCAGCGTCAGAGTGGCACGGCGGGATTCGCATGCCCCCCCCCCCACCCCCACCCCCAGCAATTCTCCGACCCGGCGCGGGATCAGAGAAACCTGGCCGGAGGATTCACACTAAAACACAAGTCGTGCTCGAAGTCATATTGGATGCAAAATGTTAATTTTGTTTCTCACTCCATAGATGCCACAAGATCTGCTGAGTTTATTCCAGCACTCTGTTTTTACGTTTGAGGAAATCCAATCCTTGGCTAGTTCAGCAAACCTAGCGAGGAAATATGAAGAACTGTCTAACTTATGAGACACCAGAGCCTGGAAATTGCACTGAACTGGAGCAATTTTCATGCAAAGAGATGAGATTTCTGGACCAGGGTGTCTGGCAACTCAAGAGGGTGTGTTGGTGCTCTCTCTGACACACCATTGACTCTGACCCAGAGTAAACCAGCTGGGATCACTAAGGTAGTGAAAGTTTTACTAGTTGTTAATCTCCAAGTATGATTGAATAAGGACCGGTTTAGTTGAGTTGGCTGGACAGTTGGTTTGTGATGCAGAGCGAGGCCAGCAGCCACGTGGGTTCAAACCCCGTACCGGCTGAGGTTATTCATGAAGGCCCCGCCTTCTCAACCTTGCCCCTTCGCCTGAGGTGTGTTGACCCTTAGGTTAAATCACCACCAGTCAGCTCTCCCCCCTCAAAGGCGAAAGCAGCCTATGGCCATCTGGGACTATGGCGACTTTTACTTCCAACAAACTGCTCGAGATTAATTGGTTGATTTTTGATCCTAAACTCCTCCTGTAATTTTGAATATATTTTCATTAAAGTTATGAATAAGCATTCAATGATTTACCAAATTTCTGTATTTTTCTTTCTTAGATACTCCACTTCCGCCTAAATTGGGTGAATCAAAGAAAGCTGATTCACTGCAAATAATTCAAGAATAGGAACCGCAAATGACACCTGGAAAGCAACTGAAATCAGCTCCTGGGTTTCAACAGAATTGTCAGAAAGAAGTTACACCTGATAGATATAATGCATCAGAGAGATGCTTTGCAAAGATAATTTATTGAACAGCCTTTGAATATTACCAACTGCCCAATTTGATCGCCAACTTATAGTGCATTCCTGGAGGAGGTTTCCTGGTGCCTTATTGTCAATTTACATGTGAGTTTGTGCCATGGAGAGTAGCCATTAAAACTCTTTAAAAATTGAATCAGAGTGGTGGTCTTCTACCGTAGAACTTTTACAGACAGCATCAAGGAACGAGAAGGCATTGAACCTGATTTTAACTTGGGCTGTGAATGCAGCCTGTGTGGGCAGGGTGAATGGGAAGGACCCTTGATGACGGAGCTGTGAAGCTGAGATCAGTTTGAGATTTTCAGCTAACCCATGCCTGCCACAGGTGATACGAGTCGGAGCCCCGGTCAGGGAGAAGGTGGTTCCTAGATGGGCTGGAGTTTCCCAAAGTAAAGGAGTGGCTCTACTTTGGTTCTAGGATTGGTGGCCCCTATTGGGTTGAGGGAAGTGATGGAGAGTATGGAGACGATGCATGGTCGGGACGGCCCCGAGGCCAGACGGGTTCACGGTTGAGTTTTATAAGATGCTTGGGGCGAACCTGGGACCACTGCCGGTGAGGGTGTATAATGAAGCAAGGGAGAGGGGGCACACACCCCTACACTGTCGCAGGCTTTCATCTTCCTGATATTAAAGAAGGATAAAGATCCGGAGCAGTGCGGGTCATCCAGCCTGATATGGCGAAGGTTTACCTCGCGAATCGAGGACGGTGTCCCGGGGATGATAGGCGAAGATCAAATGGGTTTTGTGAAGGGAGGCAGTTGACGATGAATGTGAGGAGGCTGCTTTATGTAATGATGATGCTTTCAGAGGGGCAGGCGGTAGAGGCAGCGGTGGCAATGGACACAGAGAAGGCATTTGATCGGGTGGAGTGGGCATATTTTTAGAGGTGCTCAGGCGGCTCGGGTTCAGGCAGGGGTTAGTGGACTGGGTCCGGCTGCTATATAAGGTGTCGGCCATGAGCGTGCGGGCAAACCGAGTGAGTTCAGGGTACTTTGGGCTGAATTGCGGGATGAGGTGGAGTGCCTGCTCTCCCTGTTGCTCTTCGCCTTGGTGATAGAGCCGCTGGCAATGGCACTTAGCCGAGGCACTGGAGAGGGATTGAGCGGGGGTTGGTGTCTCTGTGTCTGCGGATGACCTGTTGTTGTATATTTCGGACCCGGTGGGTAGTATTGGAGGCATCAGGGGGATCCTGGGGGAGTTTGGCCGGTTCTCAGGATACAAGTTGAATATGGGGAAAAGCAACGTATTCCCGATTAGGACTAGAGGGCAGGAAAGGAGGCTAGGGGAGTTGCCATTTAGGGTGTGGGGGGAGTTTTAGATACTAGGTGGCCTGGGTTGGGCACAGTTGCACGAGCTGGCTCGGCTGGTGAAGGGACTGAAGGCGGATTGTTAGAGGTGGGATGTGCAGCTATTGTTGCTGGCAGGGCGGGTGCAGCCAGTGAAAGAAACAGTACTGCCAAGGTTTCTGTTTGTGTTTTAGAACCTCCCAATGTTCATTTTAAAGTCGTTTTTTAAGAAGGTCAGTGCGCTGATCTCTAGATTTGTGTGGACAGGAAAGACCCCACAGGTTAGGAAGGTTTTCTTGGAGCGGGAGGGGGGGAAGAGGGGTTGCGCGGGGGTGGGGGGGGGGGGGGGGGGGGCTGGCACTGCCAAATATGATGAATTACTATTGGGTAGTGATTATCACTATGGTTAGGAAATGGGTCATGGGGAGGGGTCGGTGTGGGGGATGGATAGAGGCGACATCATGCAGGGGCACATGTTTAAGCGCTTTGCTGTCACCACCTCTACCGTTCTCGCCAGCCAGGTAAATAAATAAAATAAATAATCACTTATTATCACAAGTAGGCTTCAATGAAGTTACTGTGAAAAGCCCCTAGTTGCCACATTCCGGCACCTCTTGAGGGAGGCCGGTACGGGAATTGAATCCGCGCTGCTGCCTTGTTCCTCATTACAAGCCAGCTGTTTAGCCCACTGTGCTAAACCACTACCTAGCACTAATGGTGTGGGGGCAGTGGAGGCAGCATTTAGAGCTGGAGGGTGCCTCGGAATGGGCACCAATCTGCAACAACCATAGGTTGCGCTAAGGGGGGCTGGATGTGTGTTTTCGGGGGTGATAGCAAGTGGGGATTGAGCGCTTTGTCGATCTGTTTGTCGGGGGCAAATTTGCGAAGTTGGTGGACCTGGCGGATGTGTATGAGTTGCCCAGGGGGAGTGGCTTAGGTACCTGCAGTTTCGGTACTTTGTAAGGAGGGAGGTGCCATCCTTGCCTGGGCTGCCACTCCTGGGGTTGCAGGACAAGGTGCGGTCGAGGGATGAAATAGGGGAGGGGCACGT
Source organism: Scyliorhinus canicula (assembly GCF_902713615.1). Classification (NCBI taxonomy): domain Eukaryota; kingdom Metazoa; phylum Chordata; class Chondrichthyes; order Carcharhiniformes; family Scyliorhinidae; genus Scyliorhinus; species Scyliorhinus canicula. The sequence goes on from NC_052161.1 coordinate 140,478,358, forward strand.
GTCCGATGTCTGTAAGGAGCTGATGGATTGGGAGGGAGCCCGGGTGGGGGACATTAAGGGTAAATGAAGGAGGAAATGGGGTGGGAGGTGGGGCTAAGAAGTGGGCAGAGGCCTTGCGGAAGGTGAACGTGTCCTCGCTGTGTGCGAGGCTGAGCCTCACCCAGTTTAAGGTGGTACATAGGGCACATACGACGGTGGTGAGGATTAGTAGATTCTTTGAGGGGGTGGAGGATAGGTGTGGGCGGTGCGCGGGGTGGGGGGGGGGGCTTGTGAATCACATCCACATGTTCTGGGCAAGTCTAAGATTGAGATGGCGAGAGAGGTCAATGTTTTGGCCTTTGCCTCCCTGATAGCCCGGAGACGGATTTTGATAGGGTGGCAGGACTTGGAGCTGCTGAAAGTGGGAGTGGGTGAGTGACCTGGCGGAATTCCTGAGACTGGGAAAAGTCAAGTTTGCTCTGAGGGAGTCGGCGGATGGTTTCAGCGCTGGAGGTGGAAGCCATGTATTGATTTATTTCTGGGGGATTGAGAGGTCAGCAAGGGGGGAGGTGGGGGGGGGAGGGGGTACGGGGTAAAATGGGGAAGGTGGGATGTGAGGAGGTGGCAGTGTCAGGGGAGTGGATGTTGGTTGGTTATTGAGTTGTTTGGTTGTTCTTCTGATTCTGCTTGTATTTTATTTTATTTTAAAAAAATAAATTTGGAGCACCCAATTATTCTTTTGCAATTAAGGGGCAATTTAGTGTGGCCAATCCACATCTTTGGGTTGTGGGGGTGAAACCAGGATTTTGTTTGTATATATGAAAATACCTCAAACAAACATATTTTTTTAAATGATAGCGGCAATTCATTTCATTCTTTAAAGACCTGGACATCTTCGGGAGTTGGAGCGATTGAGTTATTTTTTAATTTTTAAGGTTTTTTTTAATGGCGGCACAATAGCACATTGGTTTGCACTGTGGCTTCTCAGGGTCCCAGGTTCGATTCCCGGCTTGGGTCACTGTCCGTGCGGAGTCTGCATGTTCTGCCCGTGTCTGCGTGGGTTTCCTCCGGGTGCTCCGGTTTCCTCCCACAGGTCCCATGTTAGGTGAATTGGACATTTTGAATTCTCCCTCTGTGTATCTGAACAGGCACCTGAATGTGGCAACTAGGGGCTTTTCACAGTAACTTCATTGCCGTGTTAATGTAAGCCTACTTGTGACAAGTTTTAATCCATTTTATTCGTTAATCTCTTTTTAAATTTATATAATATGTGTATATCTTTATTAATACGTATGTTACTATTTATATTTGATCATTTAATAAAAATATTTGTTCAAAGAACTGTCAAAAACTTTCTACTTTTTTATATATGGGACTCTCTTTTCAAGGCGTAACAGCTGGCAGAAAGAGTAGCAGCACCCTTCTCTCAATACAACCCCGGTGTGCTCGGATTTATTTGTAGTGAAGGTTCAGATTCTCACTACTGCGTTCTGATTTTAATGTGCATTTTAATTTGACCTTGGAACATTTTGTATTGTCACCACAATAGGAAGGTGATAATTGTATCAGTCGTTGTTATTTTAAAACAATTACAAAGTACCAGAGTTACTGTATTGTAAAGTTGTGCATCATGTTGGTGTTTTGGAACTGTAGCCATTAGTGTCCTAGCCTTGGTTTTAGGATTGAATAGTATGTTTTTACTGATAACAGCAAGGAAACCTAAACAGATTGTGGTGGTTTGTACATGTTGTGAAATGTCCATTTTTATGCAACGCTTGATGTTCTTGCACGTGACACACAGCAAAAATGTTATAAAGCCCAACTCCACCTAAGTTTGAGTGTCTGGCGAGACTCCTTTAGCAGATCTGTCACGCTGCTGGACAGGATACAAGAAAATTCTCGTTCTGACTGTGAACATTTCTTATATTGCGATGGTTAGTGTTTATCCAGTTTCTCTTATTCCTTTCCTCCAAATCCACTCTCTTGCATTCTCTTCCTGCATCTCTGTTATGTGCAAAGCAAGAGTAACTTGCACATTACACTAATTAACTTCCTTTTCAATTTGTGGGATCAGACCTTTTTCACCCTAGTCTTCAGACTTTTAAAACCCAAACTTGTGCCATCTAATCACTACTTGCTGACGTACCTGGTGTTTCTCTGAGGTGTGTACCCTCCAGTAAGTATCGTTAAATGTGCTTCTGCCCAGGCATTTGGCCCCGTTGTTGACCCTCAAGTAGCAGGAGAATCGTCCTCAAGGAACAAGGGCAAACTGCCTGTCAAGGTGAGTGAGTTATTTTTAAAATATATTTAGTTGGTTCCAAGGGGTCCATCAATCACTGTGAAATTGATTACACTTTTGGTTTAACCTTTTAAAAAGTTAATCTCTGCCTTGATTGAATGGCGGAGCAGACTCGATGGGCCGAGTGGCCTAATTCTGCTCCTATGTCTAATGGTTTTATGTGTTTGAAGGTAGTGACAGAGGTGCAAGGATGAATTTGTGATAATGATTGTAGGACCTTTGATTTTAAAACTTTGCAAATGGTATTGGAAGGGAAGTGGACACCAAGCCCGAGAGAGAGAATTAGGCGCACTGATCGGATCGAAGAGATGGTGTAGGGACAACTTTTAAAGAACAGAAGCTGAGAGTGGGCAATGTTTATCGAGCAAGTTGCAGAAGGTGGAGCTGAGGGATGACAATAAATATCTGAAAGAGCAGAATGGGAGGACCAAAGGTTATGGGACGGACTGGAGGAGGTTGTAGAAATTGGTTAGGGTAAGGCAGTGGAGGAATTTCAAGATGAGGGCAGGGAGATAAAACTTAATGGAGCATGGAGTCGAAATACATCAGCAAGCACAGGTATAATTAATAAGACTTGCCATGAGATACGATATGGTTGGCTGTTTTTTGGACAAGTTGGAGTTTGTGTAAGTTGAAGGATGATAAAGGAGAGCACTGGAAATAATCAAGTCTGATAGTGAAAGAATAGATAAGAATTTCAGCAGCAGAGAGTTGAGGTAAATTATTGATCCCATGGCCAGGGTTTTTAGGATGGTGGCGTTTCCATTCCTATCCAGAGAGTCTTGGGAAACACATCCCTACCAACACTCCTGTCCTGTGGCAATTTCATGCTTCAAAAAGTGTTAATTAGCTGGAGACGGGACTTCCGCCTCTCACCTGGGAGAACGTTCCACCCTAGAGAGCTGCTAGTCAATCTGATTGGCTGATAGCTCTCTAATCTGTGCAGCGCCAGAAGCTGCAGTGGTCAGGACTAGAACTGCAAGCAGTCCCCAGAGCAAGGCCTGGGCTTCCAAGAAAAGGTATGTTTTGGGGTCTCAGGGCAGGGGAGGGTAGGAGAGGACAGGGGGCGGACAGAAGTGGAAAAGGGAGGGGATGACTGGGGGTTGTGGTTAGAGGGGAATTGGGATATCAGTGGAGAGACTGAGGTACAGGGGTAGGTAGGTTTGACCAGTCCTTAAGGGAGTTGGGCACCTGAGGTTAAAAGGGGGCTGCTAATGGATGCGCCCCACGTCTCACGCGAGGCTTGAACCCAATTTATTTTCAAGCTTCCCCCATGCCTCGGAATTATTCCGTCTGGCTGAAAATTGAGGCTGGACAGAAACAGCCCTTATGTAGTCAATAATTGGTCACTTAGTACCTCAACTGGGGCAAGGATGGGCAGGCCTCGCCTGTCCCAGTGTCAATTTGCAGGGAGGTCAGGAAAGGCGAGAACCCACTCGGAGGCCTGTCCAACATATTTTACACTCAATCCCCCATCTACAAATGCGCTGGCGGGGGAACGTTAAATTCTGCCCCATGTCCATGATATGGAGCTTGATATACCGGGAGCACATCTCTGATATCAGGCTATTAATTCCATCTGGTTAATCCAGAACTATTTGTTAAACTGAAGTTGCTGATTATTGGACTTATTTGCCTAAGTTGCAAGACTAGCTGTAAAACCTGTGTTGGTATTTGGTTAGATAACTGAAGAACTATGGGGCTGAGAAAGGAGTGGGGGGGGGGGGGGGGGGGGGGCAGCCAGGCAGTAGAAATGGCACCGTGTGGCCGATGTGCCGTTTTCCCTGGAGCCATTTGCCTGGCAGCAGATGGGGACCAGTTGAGGCAATGGGGAGGGTGGGGGTAACAGTGCTGCACTCTCTGAGCCCCCCCCCCCCCTCACTTCCACAATGGTGGCCTAGCAGCAAAGGTGATTATTTATCATTTTTAAACGTTGCCCAGTGGGTCCCTCCGTTTTGGGGTTCCCATTTCCCTCTACCTGCCATGACATCCTGCTGCTGCTTTTCAGCTGGAAGACCTGTGATTGGCCCTCAAGAGTTGAGAGCCTACATGCTATCCTTCGTTGGTGAGTGAGCCTGCCCTCTGACCATTGGTTAGTCACTCCTGGGAAAATCACAACGTGTGACCGTTCCCATCTCAGTGGCCGGGATTCTCAGGCGTGCGCTGGTGGTATTTGTGTCATCTCTTTGTTATGAAATGTAGCTTGTGGGCGAGGCTTCTAACTATTTCGATTAACACAAATTAAAGGGACAGTCCCAATAGACACGGAAGGTCTCGAGGGTTAAGAATTGGGTGCCAATCAGTGGCACATTCACGCAGTGCAATACTGTCTAAATTGGCACAATAGACTCATCAAGCAGGAGTCAGGGAGCTGATTAGGCGACTGGCTTCCCTTTGTGGCAAGCAAAATACAGCTGAAGCATGTGAAGACTGTAATTTGCAGTCAGCTTCATCCTTCGAGGCCACCCTCAGTCCCTCAGCTCTCATGGGCTGTGGATTAAACAAATCTTCCAACTTGAAATGCCAGCCACATACACACAATCCCTGCCAGACTGGCCTCCATAACCAGTGGCCTTAAACTTCCAGAATCTCATGCCCTCAGGCTTCAAAATGCAGCCTAAGTATGGGGGTTAATTCTGACTGCACGTCCTCCCACTGTGTGAGGGTGGAAACCACCCTCTGTCAGAGTCCCCCTGTCGCTAATTCGCACCGGAGACGCCAATAATGTTGCTCTTTTTAACTGGATACTGATATGACAGTTATTAATGATGATATTGCTTTCAGAGTCTCCAGGTATCAAATGATACCACCACAAGGTTTACTGGATATCGATCAAAGACCAAACAACCAATTAATTAGTTCAAGTTCAATGATAGTTTATTTACACACAAGAATTACTTTGACATACAGCATAAAACACGACAAGCTAAATTACACGGAACACTACAACAACCTGTACTTAACTTCAGGCACCTGGCTTTATGCAGGGGAACAAGGCCTTTGTTCGGATCTTGTGTGGCTGGCTCTGGAGAAGTGACCTAGTTTCTGTTGGGCTCGTCCGTCTGGTAACCATCGTTGGTCTTGAACTTGTTTCTGGTCGTGATGCTGCAATTGGTTTTAGGCGTAGGCCGGGCTGAGAGAGTGCCAGTGCGCCGGGGCCAGAGACTGAACACATGGCAGTGCCTCTTTTTATCCTTTAGGGGTTTCGCGCTCTTTTGGGCGGTCCTTAGCTTTGGACGCAATAATTCGGCAGGCTTCGATTGCTGCCTTCATTTTAGCCAATAAAGGGGCGGGTGCCTTGATGGCTGGGTTTGTCCTGAGCGGTCATTGACCTTGGCTCTTTGGGCTTCCTGGGTGAAGGGAGTGGCGCCGATGAGTCTGTATCTGTATCTGATACCCGAGTACAAGTCTTTTGTTCTGGGGAAATGGGCCATTAGAATACAAATCGGCTGGGGGTTTCGATAGTGTCTGGTTATCTAGTGGCAAATATACACTTAAGCTCTGAGTTCGTCTGAATCCTGCATTGGCCATATTTCCCATGATTCTTTGCAAGTAGCCATACTTCCCTTTATAAGTGGCCCAGATGGCTACATCCCGTCCTTTTGATCCCAAACGCGAAGCGTGGTGGATCACACTATTGGTCCTTCATCTGTTCTTTGGTGTGCCGGTTACCCTTGGTCAAGGACAGGTTCTACACTACTCTGTCCTATGTTTTTGGAGCATTTACCTAAGTTTTTAATACATCACACATTCATAAACTCTAAGGGGCCACTATAAACATTTAATCATTGCACATTTAACTTATTTACACAAGGGAACCTCTAACTGTCATCACCTAAACTACACTCATAACTGCTGGCAAATATCAAACAGAACGTATGTACAATACAAAATTTTAAACAACAACAGCATCACATTTCTACTAAAGTCATTACACTCATAGAAAAATACAACCTTCATTTTGTCAGTAAAAAGGTTTCAAAGGTTTGTGGGGTTGGTGGATTCCAAGGAAAGGGGCTCGGAGTGTATATATAGGGGAGTGGGAGGCTCTCCTTCGCCATTTGCAGAGTCTAAGTGTCTGAAGGACACTGCAGAGTATTGCTATTACCAATAGGGCTTCTACTGTATAGGAAAGGGAATACCATTTTACAATGTTTTTGCACCATTTGGTGGTATCATTGTTTATTTTTATGTGAGGTGTGGTGTAGGGCTAGGCGCCTGATATTGTATTCCGGGGCCAGTGTGGTGTGGGGTACAAAGACTGTAGGGATCCAACAATGATTATAATGGAGGTCATCAGTTCTGTCTTCAACTTCTTGTCTTTTTATTCTGCGTGTATTCCTGGGGGTACAAGCATAATATCTGTTATTACTTTTGGTTAATATCTCGTTTTGTTTGTCTTTCTCTTCTGAACTTAAATTACCCATTAGAATCGTCACCATGTGTGACTCCCTCATTTTTTAAAAAATAACCATCTTGGAGATAAGACATCCGAAAAAAAAATATTCTGTGAAAGTGCAAGGAATCTCGCAGCTTGTGGTCGATGCGTGTAGCAGCAAATTTCGTTACAACCAAGTGTGTTGAACATGTAAATAGCAGTTGGGGTAGAGACCAAAGAGTCGCTGAAAGTAAAGGGTTGAGTGCAGAGACTATGACAAAAAGCATTCTTTAAACCACACGCAAAAAGAATAGAAAAGGGGAAACAAGGACCTGCCAAGGACAGTAAGGAGTGTTCAGAACTTTTCCAAATTACTCGCAATGACGGGAACATGGGGGGGAGCGTGTGAGCCGCGGCAGGGCATGAATGGGTTGATTTCCTCGGGTAGGGCGGTGATCAGTGCCGTTGCTCCACTACCCGAGCTTTGCTGACCGAATATATAGGGGGTGCTCAGGCAGGGTGGGGATTAATGCCGTTGCTCCACTGCCTGGGTGACCTTAAACGAATGGAAAGAATTTGTAACATATGGATTCCGACAATGTGCAGAAGAGTAATCATGACTCCATCAAGAAATTTAGTAAATGGGCGACATTAATTAAAACATGTGAGACCGGAAGAATAAACTGTATCAAGAAATTCCACGTCGAAGTGACGTTAACTAAAACCATGTAAGATCAGAAAGAAAGAAAGTGGGCAGGATCCATCAGAAAATAGGACACCTTAAATCTCAATCGGTTCTTTTTCTCATTAACTGGACATCTCAGGGTTCAGAATGAAAAAGCGGCGCGAAAGGGTTACCGTAACAGGAGTCAGACTCTGAATCATCACCATCTCCCGGTGCCAAACTTGTGACTGGCGTTTTCATGCCGTGGCCGCGTGGGCCGTTGTGGGATCCGAATCGTCGTTCCTTATCAATTGATAGGAGTTATCGCGCTGCCAATGGGGAATTCTTTGGTCATGAGGGGCGGTAGCTGCAAAGGGCAAATTTCTCTCATCAGGCGGTGGTGGTGGCCCTGGCTGTGGCAATGAAAGGGGGTATAGGGGGCCAAACATGTCTTGGTCGTGGTTCCAGTGGCTGGAGCGACTGGAGCTTGGGCGGTTGTGCCATTGGTCGTTGATTTCCAATAAGTCTGGAGTGCTATCACTAGCGTCTCAATCAAGTTCAAGGTGGAAAGTCGTTCCTGTGGGCGGACATACGGTCGGGTCTGTGGACATGCTGTCCTGGCTGGGGGAGGGTCAGTCTAGGTTGTCAGTGGACGGGGGGGGGGGGGGGTACTCGTCTGTCATTGTCAGGGAGACGTGGTGTAAGTGGCTGCATTAGGTTCCATAAACGTTAAGCTGGTTGATATGGAACCAATCTGATTTTCCATTAGGGTACGTTATTTTGTATACAGAGGGGTTCACTTTATCTGAAATGGAGTCGGGTCCTGCAAATTTAGGGGAGAGGAACGAACTTGGGTTGTATAGGGAAACCATCACTTACTGACCGACTGTATACTCTACTGGGTGGACTGTTTTATCAAAGCAGGCCTTACTCTGCTTTTTCCTAGCGCCGATTCGGACAGCTGCAACAAGCTGGGCTACTTTAATATTTTCTGTGGCATGTTGGACTGCTTTTTCGTGGATGAGGGCAGTGACTGTGGGGCTGGCCAAATCAAGTCCGAATAAGTATTCAGTTCCTTTCATGGGTTGTCCGGTCATGAGGGTTTGGGGGGGTGAATCCTGTGGAACTTGATGCTGTGTTCCTAATAAACATCAGGCCGATCGGGAGAACCGTATCCCATGTGGTGTTGTGCTGTTGCACCATTTTCCTAATAGTAGCTTTCAGGGTCCGATTCATACGTTCCACACTGCTGCTGGATTGGGGGTGATAAGCAATATGGAACTTCACTTTTATGCTGAAAATTGTCAGGACATTCTGCATAACTCTGCCTGTAAAAGGAGAACCTTGGTCCGATTCAATGCTGCGGGGAGTCCCCAGCGTGTAAATATCTGCTGTGTTAAAATTTTGGCCTTGGGGGCAGCACAGTGGTTAGCACTGCTGCCTCACGGCGCTGAGGACCCGGGTTCGAATCCCGGCCCCGGGTTACTATCCGTGTGGAGTTTGCACATTCTCCCCGTGTCTGCGTGGGTCTCACCCCTACAACCCAAAGATGTGCAGGGTAGGTGGATTGGCCAGGCTAAATTGCCCCTAAATTGGAAAAAATAATTGGGTACTCTAAATAAAAAAAAATTTTAAATTGAAAAAATAAATTTTTTTTTGGCTTTAGCCGTGTTTGTCCTGGAGGGAAATGTTTCCACCCATTTTGTGAAGGTGTCGATTACTACCAACACATATTGAAAACCATTTTTGCAGGGGGGGACAGGGGACCAATGTAATCGAGCTGTAACTTCGTCCATGGGCCATTAATAGGTCGGATGTGTCTTAATTGTCCTTTCCTGGAGTACCTTTCTGGATTATTCTGTGCGCATATTAAACAATTGTCAACATAATTTGTGATGTCTGCTTTTAAATCGGGCCACCAGCTCTGAGATCTGAAGTGGGCAATGGTGGTTTCTATCCCCTGATGTCCGTGTCCATCATGAAACTGGCAAATAATCTGGTTTCTGTCCTGGGTGGGGACCACATAAATTCAATTCTTTAAAATTATTCCATCCTGAATCGTCAGTGAATGTCCTTGAATTTGTCATAGGGGGCTGGGAAGGTATCGTCTAAAATTTGTCTAACAGTGTTGTCTGCCTTTTGGGCCTGGGCTAGATCTTCGATATTTGTCTGTGAAACTTGGACTGCGTGTATCGGCTCACTCTCAGGGGGTTGCCAAATGTGATCGTGTTGTGATCCTGCCTTTGCTAGGGAGTCTGCCTTTATGTTACCAGGTGGGGACGAACGATGATGGCTTCTGACTTTTATTATGCCGTATGTGCGATCTTTAGCTGTTTCAAGAATGTGCTTGAATAATGGGGCTGAGGGTAGGTTTTTACTTTCAGTGGATATAAATCCTCTCGATTTCCACAGAGGCAGGAATGCCATCAAACTGTTACAGAGATATAAACTCTCCGAATATATATCTGCAGGGGTCGGGAAAGAATCTGGGTGCTGCACTACATATGCAATTGCTGCCAATTCAGCTGCCTGCGATCCTAAGTTAGCGATATCTCCTCTAATGCGCGTCCCTGCGCGTCTTCCATATAAATACCGCATCCTGTTATTCTTTTTCCATTATCAATGGTGGAGGAACCATCTCCATAAATTTTTAAAGGGTTATCCGTGGTCGGGGGATTCTGTGCTTTATTACCTACACGTGGGTGTAGCGATTTTGGAATAAAGGGTCCTGTGTGGTGTTTGGCTGCAATGATCTGACCCTCACGAGGGGTTCCTTCATACTGTAAATTATCTGCTATAAATGTGTGGGTCTTTGTCCGTTTAACTGTGATGTCCCTTCCTTGTGGGAGCAGGGTCCAGCGAGCTGCTCTGATCTGGCTAACTGAACCTTTAACCGTCCTTTAACCTACCATCTAACAGCAGCTGCGTTGGGGTGTGCTCGGTTAAAATGGTTACGGGGTTGAGGCCTGTGATATATGCAAAGTATTGCACTGCCCAAAAGACTGCGAGCAAGTGCCGTTCACAGGCTGAAAATCCTTGCTCCACTGGATCCAAAACTCGTGAGGAATCGGCTACGGGTCCTAAACGATCACGTCTTTCTTGGAGTAGTACGGCCGATAGGGTTCGGTCGGTGGTCGCTACTTCTATGGCGTAGGGAGAGTGTGGGCCTGGAACTTGCAAAGCGGGGGCTGTACCTAGGGGAGTTTTAATTCATCGATGGCGTCTGTGTGCTGAGGAAGCCATTCCCATGGGGTGTTCTTTTTAAGGAGCTCGGCAAGTAGGGTTGTGATGCTGCAATTGGTTTTAGGCCTAAGCCAGGGCTGAAGAGAGTGCCGGTGTGCCGGGGCCAGAGACTGAACACATGGCAGTGCCTCTTTTTATCCTTTGGCGGTTTCGCGCTCATTTGGGTGGACCTTAGCTTTGGACCCAATAATTCGGCAGGCTTCAATTACTGCCTTCGATTTTAGCCAATAAAGGGGTGGGTGCCTTCATGGCTGGGTATGTCCTGAGCTGACATTGACCTTGGCTCTTTGGGCTTCCTGGGTGAAAGGTGTGGCACCGATGAGTCTGTATCTGTATCTGATACCCGAGTACAAGTCTTTTGTTCCGGGAAAATGGGCCATTAGAATGCAAATCGGCTGGGGGTTTCGATAGTGTCTGGTTATCTAGTGGCAAATATACACTTAAGCTCTGAGTTTGTCTGATCCTGCATTGGCCATATTTCCCGTGGTTCTTTGCAAGTGGCCATACTTCACTGTGTAAGTGGCCATGTTTCCCTGTGTAAGTGGCCATGTTTCCCTGTGTAAGTGGCCATGTTTCCCTGTGTAAGTGGCCATGTTTCCCTGTGCAAGTGGCCATGTTTCCCTGTGTAAGTGGCCATGTTTCCCTGTGTAAGTGGCCATGTTTCCCTGTGTAAGTGGCCATGTTTCCCTGTGCAAGTGGCCATGTTTCCCTGTGTAAGTGGCCATGTTTCCCTGTGTAAGTGGCCATGTTTCCCTGTGCAAGTGGCCATGTTTCCCTGTGTAAGTGGCCATGTTTCCCTGTGTAAGTGGCCATGTTTCCCTGTGTAAGTGGCCATGTTTCCCTGTGTAAGTGGCCATGTTTCCCTGTGTAAGTGGCCATGTTTCCCTGTGTAAGTGGCCATGTTTCCCTGTGTAAGTGGCCATGTTTCTCTGTGTAAGTGGCCATGTTTCCCTGTGTAAGTGGCCATGTTTCCCTGTGTAAGTGGCCATGTTTCTCTGTGTAAGTGGCCATGTTTCCCTGTGTAAGTGGCCATGTTTCTCTGTGTAAGTGGCCATCCCAGATGGCTACACCCCACTCAGCCCATTCAGCTTGGTATCTCACAGGACCTCACCCAGCGACCTCACAGTCGCTTCCTGTACTGACCCCGTGGATTCACCTGCTCTCATCCACTTTTCGTCTGGAAGGGCCAATCCCTCAGTGGTCATATCAGCACCAGCCCATCCAGGAGGATACAGGCAGCGATGCCTGTGAACCAGCCACCGGACTCCTTTCAACGGCTCACAGACATGAAGGATTGCTAAGGCTCCGATTGCAGTTAACTGGGTCCCCCCACGTCCTCTCCAGCTCCCATTCTGCAATTGACACCCTGGGGGTGGGGTGGGGGGGGGGGGGGGGGGGGGCGACCTGAGTGTTGATGTCCGATACCGAGGTGAGGCCGGCGGGTTCTTGATTTTATCCAGCTGTTGTAAATGGCGCTAGCGTAACGCCGGTGCCCGATGAATATTGAGTGAGGGGGTAGTCCCAGATGGATGGCTCGCTAAGATGCTAATGTATTTAAATGAGGTTCCCAAACTTCTGTGGCAGGATTCTTGTTACGCCAAAGGTGAGGGGCATGGAAAATTGAAAAATATTGGGCGGGATTCTCCATTGGCTGATGCCGAAATTGCGAAATGCAATTTGGTGGAAAATCAGTTCCATCCCCAAAATCCCGCTGGGCGCCAAATTGACACCAAATCGCAATTTTCTGTCACCTCAACAGCGGCATCAATGCGATCTGAAACACACGCACAGTTAAAGAACCGTTTGCATGTCATTCACAAGCCCAACCCAGTATTCTCGTTGGCCTCTGACATTCTCTTCCTCCGATGGATCGAGTTCCCAATGGCGCGGTTCACTTGTGCTTTTAAAAATTGCGAAACCAGCTTTGTGGCTGGAGATGGAGAGAAAGGAAGTTGGACACGGAGAGGAGGTAGGACACGGAGAGGAGGTAGGACACGGAGAGCAGGTAGGACACGGAAAGGAGGTAGGACACGGAGAGGAGGTAGGACACGGAAAGGAGGTAGGACACGGAGAGGAGGTAGGACACGGAAAGGAGGTAGGACAGGGAGAGCAGGTAGGACATGGAGAGGAGGTAGGACAGGGAGAGCAGGTAGGACATGGAGAGGAGGTAGGACATGGAGAGGAGGTAGGACAGGGAGAGCAGGTAGGACATGGAGAGGAGGTAGGAAAGGGAGAGCAGGTAGGACATGGAGAGGATGTAGGACAGGGAGAGGGATAGGACACGGAGAGGAGGTAGGACACGGAGAGGAGCGACTGAGGGCTGCCAGGCTGGACACTGGCCGGGCTGGCTGGGGTTGGGGGGGGGGAGGATGCAGCAAGGGCCGGGGGAGGCGAGGATGACAGGGGGACAGGCAGAGTGTCTGGGATGACCCCCCCCCCCAATCCTGCCCCCTCCCCCCCCCCCTCTCCTCCCCCCACCGGGACTGGGGCAGTGTCCAATCACGGACTGCCATTACCGCAGCCTGCAAGGTAACCTTCTTGCTGCACACCCCACAGACCACCGACCTTGGCCCCTGGTTCTGAAGAGTAACACTGTCCATATGGATGCCCCACCCCACCCTCCACCATATCCCCCCCCCCCCCCCCCCCCCCCAACCCGGCCACCACCCGCCGGCGACCCACCCAGGTCAACGCCCACAATAGACCCTGCGGGGACACGGGGCAGGGACCATACCGCTGGCAATGGCAGTGCCAACCAATGGTACCCCTAGCAGCAAGGATGGGCATAGGGCCAGAGGTTCCCATGGTGCTTACCACGGACAGGGATGGGGGGGGGGGGGTGAAACGTGCGGGGGCGGAGTCCACAGTGCCAACCGTGGCGGCCTTGTAGCCCGATGGAACCTGGTTGGGAACAGGGGTACGCACCATGCTAACATGTCGGCCTTTCACCCCCTGCAATGGATATTGGAATCCAACCAGCAATGGTGGCCTTCCTGCTGGTCACCTCGGCCCTGGGGTTGGGGCTGCTCAAGGAGGAGGATGAAGCTGCAGCAGCAGAGCGTGAAGCAACGGAGTGGGCCGCACAGGAACAGGAAGCAGCCGCCCAGGGCACCCCCACAACCCAAAGATGTGCAGGGTAGGTGGATTGGCCACACTAAATTGCCCCTTAATTGGAAGAAACAAATTTATTTTAAAAAAGGAAAGGCAGACAGTGACCCACAGCCGGGAATCAAACCTGGGACCCTGGAGCTATGAAGCGACTGTGCTAACCACTGTGCGACCCCTGATTTTACATTGACTTCAAAATCTGGGGTATGTGAAAGGGCGAGGGCTACAGTATAAGTACGATAAATTTAAAGAACAAAGAACAAAGACAAAGAAAATTACAGCACAGGAACAGGCCCTTCGGCCCTCCCAGCCTGCGCCGATCCAGATCCTTTATCTAAACCTGTCTCCTATTTTCCAAGGTCTACTTCTCTCTGTTCCCCAGCCGTTCATATACCTGTCTAGATGCATCTTAAATAATGCTATCGTACCCGCCTCTATCACCTCCGCTGGCAAAGCATTCCAGGCACCCACCACCCTCTGCGTAAAAATCTTTCCACGCACGTCTCCCTTAAACTTTCCCCCTCTCACCTTAAAATTGTGACCCCTTGTAATTGACACCCCCACTCTTGGAAAAAGCTTGTTGCTATCCACCCTGTCCATACCTTTCAGAATTTTGTAGACCTCAATCAGGTCCCCCCCTCAACCTCCGTCTTTCCAATGAAAACAATCCTAATCTACTCAACCTTTCTTCATAGCTAGCACCCTCCATACCAGGCAACATCCTGGTGAACCTCCTCTGCACCCTCTCTAAAGCATCCACATCCTTCTGGCAATGTGGCGACCAGAACTGTACGCAGTATTCCAAATGTGGCCTAACCAAAGTCCGATATGGAAGATATAGAGCTCTGTGCATTTGATACCCTGGGAATATATAATTTAAAATAGTCAGTTTGTAAAAAGTTAAGATTTAGGAAAATATTGCTCTGTATGTCTGTCATTTGAAAACACTTTCTCAAAGATACGTTGTGCTTGAAGGCTGACAGCAACAAAAAAACTCTATTAATGTCCTGATTTCACCTTTACCAGAAAAATAAATATTAATTCCCAACCAAACAAAACTGCAGGTCAGTAAAACCATAGACAAAAGACCACTGGAGTGACAATCAGGTAGATGATACATTACAACAGATGGTTCCTCTCAAATCACACTGAAATATCAGATGCTTTTATAAAACAATCTGTACCAAGTACCCATTGGTGGAGAGCAATAGAAAGAATGAAGAACAATACAGCACTGGAACAGGTCGTTTGTCCCTCCAATCCTGGACTGGTTATGATATCACCCTTGGCCAAAACCCTCAGCCCTTCCTCGTGCCGTATCCCTCTATCCCCATCCTATCCATGTATTTATCGAGATGCTTTTTGACACTGTTAATGTATCGGCTTCCACAACCTCCTCTGCATTCCAGGCACTCACCACCTTCTGTGTAAACAACCTGCCTCGCACATCTCCTCTCAACTTTGCCCCACGGACTTTAAACCTGTGCTCCCTGGTGACTGACCCCTCCACCCTGGGAAAGAGTGACTGCCCATCCACTCTATCCAAGCCCCTCATAACCTTGTAGACCTCAATCACGTCACCCCTCAACCTCCGTCTTTCTAATGAAAACAGTCCGAGTCTATTCAGCCTCCCCGCATCGCTAACACCCTCCAGATCAGGCGACATCCTGGTAAACCTCCTCTGCACCCTCTCTGAAGCCTCCACATCCTTCTGGTAGTGTGCTGACCAGAATTGTGCGTAATATTCCAAGTGCGGACTTACCAAGGTTCTATACAACTGTAGCATGACTTGCCAGTTTTTATACTCGATGCCCCAACATTTTTAATTATATTTTATTTAATTATATTTTTTGTTTCATAGAGTTTATGCTAACTCCCAGATTACTCACACCATTGCATGAAGGATGGGGCACTCTGAGGTGAGTTATTTGGTACAGTAAACATTGATATTTTCTTTATTTTACTGCTTGTAATTACAGCAGAATTATCCTTTGGACCAGTCTGGGTTCCATTATTAAAACAATAATTTATTTAGGAATTGCCAAAATGGATTCAAACTTTTAGATGATCTTCCCTCATTGTCTTGCAAGACAACTCTCTTAAGGCGAAGTGGTAAACATGCACTCAATAATCGGAAACTCAGTCACAGACAAGATAACATCCTAAATTCAAGCCCTGAACTGCACTAAGTTGGTTGATCTCAGTTGGAGTGCAGATCTGCTGAGGACAGGATTAGATGTTCTACTGTAACTGCCACATCTACTGCTCTCACTCGCTGTCAGGCATGCAAATTGTTATAAACTGTATGGGTCTTGAGGAGTGGGGTTGATTCACTACCCCGTGGAACTTGCAGAATACGAGCTCTCCCGATAAGGGGGCGGGGTGGGCAGGGGGCTTAACAATGTTCGCCTGTAGGGGTGGCAAAGGTGGCGCAGTGAGTAACACTGCTGCCTCACAGAACCGAGGACCCAGGTTTGATCCCGGCTCCGGGTCACTGTCCGTGTGGAGTTTACACATTCCCCCCGTGTCTTCGTGGGTCTCACCCCCACAACCCAAAGATGTGCAGGGTAGGTAGATTAACCACGCTAAATTACCCCTTAATTGGAAAAAAAATGAATTGGGTGCTCTAAATTTTAAAAAGAAATGTTCGCTTGTATAAATAGTGTCGTCCAGTCAGGCACCGACTAGAGAAGATCCAATAGAGAACTACTGGAGCTGTATATAATAGTTTAATGTAAAATAAAGTAAGCTTTGTTTCTCAATTAACGCGTGGTGGACCGTTCATTGCCCTTACAACCAAATGAAGAATTATCTTGCGAGCAAGATATCAAAAGATGGTCAACATACTCCAAGATCGATCACGGTCTTCAGTAAATGGGGAAACTGAAGGGAAGGTTTAGCAGAGAAATGGGGCGCGATTCTCCGCAAATGCGGAGAGTCGTGAAGGCTGCCGTGAAACTGACCGTTTCTCACGGCAGCCTCCGCGCCCCCTCCCGGGACCCGATTCTGCTCCCCGGTCGGGGCTAGCAGCGGGGCCCCGTGAAAAAATGAAAATGAAAATGAAAATCGCTTATTGTCACGAGTAGGCTTCAATGAAGTTACTGTGAAAAGCCCCTAGTCGCCACATTCCGGCGCCTGTCCGGGGAGGCTGGTACAGGAATCGAACCGTGCTGCTGGCCTGCTTGGTCTGCTTTAAAAGCCAGCGATTTAGCCTGGTGAGCTAAATCAGCCCCTTGAACCACGGCATCACAGGCTTTGCGAACTTCGCTAAGCCCGCACACCAAGGTTAACGGCGGCTGACGCAAACAATGACGTCAGCCGCGCATGTGCGGATTGGACGGCTCCAATCCGCGCATGCGCGGATGACGTCATCACGCATATGCGTGAAACCCGCGCATGCGCGGGCCGTTATGCCCCTCAGCCGCCCCGCGGACTGATCCAGCGGGGCGGCGGAGGAACAAAGAGTGCGCGGGGTTCGGACCCGCTGCCCGCGATCGGTGCCCACCGACCGTGGGCCCATGCCACCCTTGGCATGGCTGTGGTGCGGCCGTGCCAATCGGTGGCATGGTTCTCCAGAATGGCACTTTGCGGCCGTTTTCACGAACTGTGAGAGCAGGTGTGTTGGAGTTCGTGAAAACGGCCGTAAAGGCCTGGGAAATCGGCCCATCGGCTAGGGGAGAATCGCTGCTCGCCGTAAAAAACGGCGAGCATCGATTCGTGTCGTGGGGCGGCCGTTGGGGGGGTGGGGGGGGGGGAGAATAGGAGAATAGCGGGAGGTCAGGAAAAATGTCAGGAAGGCCCTCCCGCTATTCTCCGACCCGTCGTGGGGGGCGGAGAATCATGCCCCATGATCTTTGAATGACATTCAACAATAATTTTTCTAGATGTGCAAGAGTTAAACATGCTAAAAAAAACCATGGAAAGTCCCAAGACATGCTGAGTATGTTGAGACACGGTGGAGGTGGTTCTAGTCCTGGAACAAATGAAATAGGCTCAACTCCACATTGGCCACTGAGGCAGAATTTTTTTCTGATGCATTGTTAAATGTCTTTTGCTCTCGTTTAATTACAGTTGTATTAATAATTAACTTGTTGAGCTAGAATTTAAGATTTTTATATGAATTATTATTTTCTTGACAGTTCAGCTGTAGTTCCCAAGTGGGCATTGTATTCTATGACCAGTAGCTATATCTTTCTAGTAATCAGCTCTTGCAGAATCACACCACTAACATGTGACTGTAAAAATAAAAACAAAATACTCTGGATGCTGGAAATCTGAAATAAAAACAGAAAATGCTGGATTGAACTCATCAAGTCCGCAGTATCTGTGGCGAGAGAAACAGTTAACATTTCGCGACCAACACAAATCTTTTCATAACTGATTGTATATGTAATAACCATTAGACATAGGAGTAGAATTAGGCCACTCGGCCCATTGAGTCTGCTCCACCATTCAATCATGGCTGATAATCAGAAACTGAACTGGACTAGCCATATAAATACTGTGGCTACCAGGGCAGGTCAAAGGTTAGGAATCCTACGGCGAGTAACTCACCTTCTGACCCCCCCAAAGCCTGTCCACCATCTTCAAGGCACAAGTCAGGAGTGTGATGGAATACTCTCTACTTGCCTGGATGAGTGCAGCTCCAACAACACTCAAGAAGCTCAACACCATCCAGGACAAAGCAGCCCCGCTTGATTGCTCCCCCTTCCACAAACATTCAATCCCTCCACCGAACAGAGGCAGTCGTGTGTACCATCTACAAGATACACTGCAGTAACTCACCAAAGTTCCTTAGACAGCACCTTCCAAACCCACGACCACTACCATCTAGAAGGACAAGGGCAACAGATACCTGGGAACCCCAACACCTGGAGTTCCTCTCCAAGTCACTCACCACTCTGACTTGGAAATATATCACTGTTCCTTCACTGTCGCTGGGGCAACATCCTGTAATTCCCTCCCTAACAGCACAGTGGGTGTAGCTACACCTCAAGGACTGCAGTGGTTCAAGTAGGCAACTCACCATCACCATCTGAAGGGCTACTAGGGATGGGCAATAAATGCTGGCCTAACCAGCGCCACCCACATCCCGTAAATTAATTTTAATATATAATTTGTTTTTTTTGCTCATCCCCATTCTCCTGCCTTCTCCCCATAACCATCTTAATCAAGAACCTATCTATCTCTATCTTAAACACACTCAGTGATTTGGCCTCCACAGCCTTCTGCGGCAAAGAGTTCCACAGATTCACTACCTTCTGGCTGAAGAAATTCCTCCTCATCTCTGTTTTAAAGGATCATCCCTTCAGCCTGAGGCTGTGCCCTCTGGTCTAGTTTTTCCTACAAGTGGAAACATTGTCTCCACGTCCACTCTATCCAAACCTCGCAGTGTCCTGTAAGTTTCAATAAGATCCCCCCCCATATTTCTCAAGTCCAACAAGTACAGACCTAGAGTCCTCAACCCTTCCTCATACAACAAATTTTTCATACCAGGGATCATTCTTGTGAACCTCCTCTGGACCCTTCCCAAGGCCCCAGCACATCCTTCCTTAGATACGGGGTCCAAAACTGCTCACAATACTCCAATATGCTTTCTTGTCACAGGTGGTTAGGTAGGTTGGCCATGATCGATGCGCAAGGTTTTGGGGAAAGAGCGGGGATGGGCTTAGGTAATGTGCTCTTCCGGAGGGTCAGTGCAGGGATTCATTGATTCTATAAGGGAACGTTAACAGATACCTGAGAGCAAGTTGCCTTCCCTCCCATTTAGCAGAAGATAGTGTATAGTCCAGGTGATCCAAAAAGGTGAAAAAAACTTATATAAAAGAGTGAAACAAAGTTCGTATTGTGAAGAATATTTTCCTACTAGTGGAGTCAAATAGAAGTTACTTAGTGCATGGTTGTGAGCACAGCAAAACCATTTTTGCCAGATGAACTAATTTTAGTTAAAATGCCTGACAGACTCAGTGACGGGTTTCTCTGATCCCACGGCCAAGTTCTGACGCCGGCGTCAATGGGCCTCCAGGCCCACGTATTCACCCTTTCCTAGGGGGCTAGTATGGCGCTGGAGTGGTGTCGAGTCCGCGCATGCGCGTGGGTTCCTGTCTCTGCGCCGACCTCCGGGCAATATGGCGGAGCGCTACAGGGGCCCCGCACGGAGGAACATAGGCCCTCCCATGGAACTAGCCTGCCCACCAATTGGTGCGCCCCGATCACGGGCCAGGCCACAGTAGAGGCGCCCCCCCCCCCAGAATTGGGACCCGCCCCCCCACCAGGACAGCCTCTGCAGCCAGAACTCTGAGGTACCGCTGAGTGGGGCCATACGTAACCCACGCCGGCAGGACTCTGCTGAACTTGTTGGGCACTCGGCCCCTCGAGGCGTGGACAATCGCTGGGGGGGGGCGCTTTCAATGGCCCCCAACCGGCGCGGCGGCGATCCAGCGGGCGCCCGAGAATTGGCAGGCCGGCGGCGGAGCGGCGTGGCGCGATTCTCGGGCCACCGCCGATTCTTCGACCCGGCGTGTACTCGAAGAATCCCGGCCAGTATTTCAGTGGGTGGGGACACAAAATATTTAGCAATTACATCTGATGCGACATGGAAAAATGAATTTTGCTGTTACAATATTGGCAGTGGGTAGTCATAACAATGTTTAATATTTATATCAGGAAATATTATTAAATATATGAAGGAATTATATTTTGCATTTTTCAAAATCAGGCTTACTTCTTTAAATGCATTTGGCATGTGAATGAGTCATCACAGCAAGAAAGAGGATGTGGTTACCTTCCACTAAACTGCAACACATTTACATTATGTACAATTAATTTCAGCAGCACCTCTATAAATGAACTGCCTGCTGACTTTGAAAGAATGAGGTAACTGCATTTTATGGCCTTGGATGGGTGAACACAACTTATCTATAAATACATGCATAAAGATTTTCTGCTTGCTGCTCTGTAACTTTCCTCTTACAGTCGGAAACTTTTGCACGTTACAGCAGCCGCTTCTGTCAGCTGCTCACCTGAAATCTTGCATACGCAATAACAAGCATTAACCTTTAGATCTTTGAACTGCGTGGAGTGAGCTGTGAGAAAGGTGGTAGAATTCTTGCCCATATCAGTTGGTTGTGGGTCCAAGCCTCACCTGAGAGACTCGAGGGCACAATCTAGGATGATACTTCAGTATAGTACAGGGGGGAGTGCTGCACTGTCAGAGCTACGGATTGTGTGATAATACAAATCTGTGCTCTTTTTGCCTTCTGAAATGGACTAAAAATATCCACAGCACTACTCAAAGAAGAGCAAAACAGTGTGCGGTCATGATCTCATTTGTGATTGTGCTGATACAGTATCCAAAACTCGGTTGCTATATTTTCTACACTACAAGGGTGACTACACTTCAAATATACTTCATTCTTTGTAAAGCACAATGGGATACCCTGAGGTCATGAAATGTGCTTTTCAATTGCGAGTCTTTTTTTCTTTCATGGTGTCAATATTAGACCCAGTGCACAGGTGGTTACCAACCGTCAGCATTTTATTGCTAGAAATATACTGGAAGGAAACTACATTCTTGGAATGTAGAAACAGAGTTCATGTTTTGAATCCACTATGACTTCTTCAGAATTGGCAAGTCCCAAAGATGTCTCACCCACCCTACAAATGCCTCTGGAAATCTAAGTATACGACATCCACTGGTTCTCCTTTATCCAAAGCATGTTACTTCTTCAAAGAACTCCGATAAATTATTGAACATTCACAAAACTATGTTGAATATGCCTGATTATTCTGCATTTTTCCAAGTGCCCTGCTATAACATCGTTAATAATAACTTCTAACATTTTCCTTCTGACAGATGTTAAGCTAATTGGCCTTAAAATAAAAATAAGAAATAGTAATAAGGATAAAGTTTCAAAATATACACAGGGTTGGGTTTCTGTTCCATGTTGATGGAACCCAAATGTAGAATTCTTCCAATAGCTGCCACATGAAAATTTGCCACCATAAATCTGCACCTTATATACAATAAGATCCTTCTCCAGTTATGTAGTGTGACTTTCTTTCTTTATTCTTCAACCAGCCCATTTTTACAATAGTGATAAGTTGTTGTGCAATGGCTTACTTATCAAAGCCTTCAGGCAGGATTTTCCACATGGGGGTCATAACCACACTGTCAGGCTCCAAGGAGGGTCAGAGGAACAGTCACTCACCTGTGAAATTCAATTGATTGCAGCAGGGCCACCATTGAGGATAGCCTCTTCACCTGTCAGTCAGCCGCTGGGAGGGCTCCCTCCAGTCAGTTACACAGTTCCCAAATGTCCCCTTCAGGGGCTGCATGCCGACTGGAAAATTCCAAACAGTCTCCACAACTAAACCTGAATTGGCCTTTAACAAACTGAGTTTAACCACCACATATCAGCGAGTGGCCCCGCTGACAACGGGGGGACTAGAAAATCCTGCTGTTGGCTGACTCCGCCGTCGAAAACACATGGCGGGTGCTTCGGTAAATCCCACCCTTCCTGATCCTGCCTCCAGGAAAATAGCCTGGGGCAGAATGATGCCAGCACACAGGCTGGCAGTACGAAATTTCACCAACCCACCCGCCTCAGTGCAGAGTTCCATTGGTGCCTAAAGGTTCAGCCCCTCATGTCTGAACTGTTAAATTAACAATATAATTATTGGAGTCTTTTTCTGAATTGTCATCTTAATTCACTTTAGGACATAAAGATGTCAAAATATAACCAACATTGTACTTCTGGCTAAGTAGTATTTGTTATTTACTGCCAATTAATTGCCCTAGGTGTCCTACCATGCTCCTTCCAGGATTATCCTCTTTATGTTTATGGTAAAACCACTGTTCAGTTTCTGAACTTCACAATGTAGTATATTTATTAACCAAATCTTATTACCGTTTAGATTTCTTGCATTCTCCTATTGATCTTTAACTTGCGGCTTGTGACAAGCTGTGGCCTAGAAGAATATACTTTTCAGGATCTGTGCTGTCCCATGTGCCATGCAGGTGAGTGACAGCAATCTTTCAGAACGAGTGTTACCACATCAATTTCTAACAATTCCATTAGAAATTATGCTCTTACCCCTTCAAAAAAATTTTTTTTTAAATATAAAAATTTAGAGCATCCAATGCATTTTTCCCCCAATTAAGGGGAAATTTAGCGTGGCCAATCCACCTACCCTGCACATCTTTGGGTTGTGGGGGCGAAACCCACGCAAACACGGGGAGAATGTGCAAACTCCACACGGACAGTGGCCCAGAGTCGGGATCGAACCTGGGACCTCAGCGCCGTGAGGCAGCAATGCTAATCACTGCTCCACCGTGCTGCCCACCCCCTTAAAACATTTTAAGGTGACATTAAAGATGTATAATTTAGAGTATAACTGGCTTCCTTGCAGAGCTTGTTAGCATTTCAGGATAATTGGGCGCGGTTTAGCGGGAAGGTTTCTTACCGAAGCACCCGCCATGTGTTTTCGACGGCGGAGTCAGCCAACAGCAGGATTTTCGGGTCCCACCGTTGTCAGCAGGATTTCCCTTTGACTGCACCCCTTTTTGCCAGGAAACCCGTGCTCCGTTGGCGGGATCGGAATATCTCACCAGCGTGAACAACCGATAAATCCTGCTTTAAGTGTCATTTCAGGCAGGTTTGGCTGGGAGTTTCTCCCCGGCCCTGTTGCCGAGTTCCCCACCGCTATCTAACCCATAGTCATTTCTTTGGGCCCTGGGAAGTTTCTTTCCTGGCCGAGCCCACACTTTCACCTGTCCACATTTGTGTTGACCAGCACTAATCAGTTCTCGTGTGACCTCTTGCTGGGGAGCCGGTTAGATTCCAGGATGCCATTAGGTAGGGCATCCATCTCATTAATAATATGGAGATTGGCCTTAATTGGTGATTATTGGTTCCTCGCTACACCTAGGTGGGGAACAGGACCTGCCAACGAGAGTGGACCTGTTAGATCGCAAACCGCTTTGCGCTAGGCATGGTTCGTGATTTGGGCCTCACCCGCAATCTAACCAGCTTGCACGGATTAAATCGTGCCCCATGTATTTAAAGGAATAGTCCAGAATAACAGATCACTGCTGGTTTACAGGATTGAATGTTGGAGCACCAGAACAGCTCATTTAGACAATCTAGCCTTGGTGTTTCCTCTCTACAAACTACCTAGTCCAAATTACTGTCACACTAAGCCATCCTGCCTTTAATATTCTGCTTTTTCTAGAAATCCTAAACATCTTTTTATAGATTCTGCATAAACAATAACCAATGGCAGAGTATTTGACTTTGGGGTTGGTTAACTCCGTTGTCTGGACGGCTGGTTCATGCTACGGTGCGATGACAACAGTGTGGCTTCAATCCGTGTATTATCTGAGGTTATTCATGAAGGCCCCTGCCTTCTCAACCTTGCTCCTTGGCTAAGGAATGGTGACCGCAGATTCAATCACTACCTCTTTCTCAAATGGGGAGAGCAGCCTATGGTCCTCTGGGACTTTAGCGACTTATTCATTCTAACCATCCATTGTATATAGACTTGTTTTTCAAATGCTTTAATCCTTTTTGTTGTAAGGATCCCTCCTGTTGATTGCGTTATTTCCCATTTCTTTATTTTGCTCAGTAAGAAGTCTTACAACATCAGGTTAAAGTCCAACAGGTTTGTTTCGAATCACTAGCTTTCGGATTGCATTTCCTTCCTCAGGTGAATCTGAGGTATTTTTGCCATTATAATTTTGATCCATTGATGCTTAATGGGCTTTAAGTCAAGCTGCAGAGAGGAATAATTCAAGAAGTTGTGACATAGTATATGGTGCTGCTAGCTTTGGACAGCGGAGCCCATGCTTTTCGGCACCCGAGAGATGGGGTGGGCCTTGGTTCGGTTGATTGACTGGAACCAATGAATTGGCCAAAAGGCTGGATTCTGCCCAGTAACGGTGGTGATTGGGTACTGCTCAAGTGGAATGATTTTCAGAGACCCAAGAAGTTCAGTTTGAATCCTGGATACTCAGGGAAAAGGACCTTCTCTCTCCATAAAGACTGGGTTTCTGAACCTACAGAGAACCTGAATGAATTATTCTACTGTGAAATAATTACAGGTTGAAAACAGAGAACTGGATTTGAAAGCTTACTTTGAAGGAAGGTCTGCTTAAAGACAACCATCTGAAACAAGATTATTTTTCCTTAAACTTATTATTTTTAGCCCTCCCCTGTCCTTTATGTTTGCATGTCTTGAGTGTGTGTGTGTAGAGTGTGGAGGCCAGTTAAAGTGGGGGATTAGAATTAGATAATAGTTAACCAGTTGTATTTGCTGCATATTTTATTACAGTTCTTGTTATAAATAAACAGTAATTGTGTTTAAACTTACAAACCGGGTGACTGTAATTATTGAGCCAAAGACTTTGGGTATTTTTCTAAGAATTATTGGCTAATTAGGTTTTCTTATGAAAATTGCAACTGCCTCAAAATGAGTTTTATTATATCCTCCCTTAATATATCGGTGTCGTGTATGGTGTTCTCAATTTTCCTCTTAACAATAATCCTTCAACTGTGGTCAGAGGGTTATAGGCAAACCTTTCCAGACCATTACCAAAGCCACTTTTGGCTTTGTAATCAGAAGAATTGCATCTAGTAAGAATCCCCCCCCCCCCCCCCCCACTCCACCACCAAAATGGTCCCTGATTTCTGTTGCAGCCTTCGTGAATGGGGCTACTATATTCTTCTCCTGAGAACCTGTTGTTCTTCTGAATAGGATTAGACTTTCTGTGAACGTTTGATTTTCTACAATAACATGGTAATTCTGCATCTCCTGCATTAACTTTTCCAGGTATCGCACTGACTTCATTTTTTGATTGCAGGTTCTCGTGTTTCAAAACATTGTACTTCGTCAACACCGACCACATGTGTTCCCTGTGCTCGTGGAGCTTTCACAGATCACTCAAATGGTTTAGAAAAATGTTTCAAGTGTAAATATTGCGATCCAGGTAAACATTTGTATTGATCCTTTTGTCATGTTTTAACATCCGAGTATGTCTCCAAGAAGGCTTTGACTGTCTTTAAGAATACACAGCATGGAACAAATTGGACTAATCTCTGAATTTTTTTCAAGAAGTATTTTTTGTATGTTTTAGAAAGTCTGACAATCAAATCATTAGATTTTTGTTCAAAATTTTTTTATAAAAGGTTGGAAGGGTATGTATTAAATAAATAAATAACTTTTATTGTCACAAGTAGGCTTACATTAACACTGCAATGAAGTTACTGTGAAAAGCCCCTAGTCGCCACATTCCGGCGCCAGTTCAGGTACACTGAGGGAGAATTCAGAATTCTCAGCTGGTACAGGAATTGAACCCGCGCTGCTGACTTTGTTCTGTATCACAAACCAGCTGTCTAGCCCACTGAGCTAAACCAGTCAGATTCTTAACTGAGTGTCTGATTTATACAGAAACTTATGACTACTGTTGAATGTGGTCACCTTCTCCAGTAAGGCTACAGGAGAAAATAAAATTTTATAGTTATTAATATCCAGTTGCCTGAATATGACACGGAACCAATAATTGGTTATTCAATTTGGTTGGTCAATTAACAATAGCACGAGGAAAGAGCATATTTGTTTAAAATTATGTAAAAATAGGTTTTCCTTGTTGACATGGTAATATAAGCAAGTTGTGATTTTTAATTGCATATTTTCCCAAGTTGCATTGACAATATTAAGTTCCATGAAATAAAAGAGCAGCTTTTATTGTTTTATGTTTTCCTTGCTTCCTACAAGTTTCTTATAGGTTGACAAAGGATTCATTGACCTAACTGATTTTTAACAATTGCAGAGCTAGGACTTCATACAGTGCGGGAATGCACAGAAATCCAGGATACAGTGTGTGACTGCAAAGAAGGGTACATCTGCTTAGCGAAAAGAAAAGATGGCTGTCACATGTGCACAAAATATATTCCACATTTGTTCAATGGAAGTACAAACATCAAAGGTATGATGCCAGGTTGGTATCTCTTCTGTGGGTAAATAATTGTGGGCGACACGGTAGCATGATGGTTAGCACTGTTGCTTCACAGCTCCAGGGTTCCAGGTTCGATTCCAGCCTCAGGTCAGTGTTGTTCGGAGTCTGCACGTTCTCCTTGTGTCTGTGTGGGTTCCCTCTGGGTGCTCCAGTTTCCTCCCACAGTCCAATCCAGGTTAGGTGGTTTGGCCATGTTAAATGGTCCCTTAACATCCAAAAATGTTAGGTGGGGTTACAGGGATGGGGTAGAGGTGTGAGCTTGATTTTTTCCAAGGGTTGGTGCAGACCCGATGGGCCGAATAGCCTCCTTCTGCACTGTAAATTGTATGAATGACTGAACAACAGATTTTGGAGTTGGTGGAAATTAATTATGGCTTGTTTTCAGCTCCATAACTAAAAGTGCACAAGAAATACACACGTCAATTGGAAAGTCTGAGGATTGGCCAAAAAAGGTTCTTCTCTCAATAAATTAGATGAATTCCTAACACCTATGGGTGGTACAGTGGCACAGTGGTTAGCACTGCTGTCTCATAGTGCCAGGGATCCGGGTCCAATTCCAGCCTTGGGTTACTGTGTATGTAGAGTTTGCACATTTTCCCTGCGTTTGCATGGCTTTCCTCCGGGTACTCGAGTTTCCTCCCATAGTCCAACGATATGCAGGTTAGGTGGATTGGCCATGCTAAAAATTTCCCCTTGGTGTCCAAAAAATGTGCAGGTGAGGTGGGTTAAGGGGATATGGAAGGAGAGTGAGCCTGGGTAGGTTGCTCTTTCAGAGGATTGGTGCAGACTCAATGGGCTGAATGGCCTCCTTTACACATTGGGTTTCTATGTCTATCTGGTCTCCATTAGTAGGTCGCTTGTTTTATGCAGCTACGTTTTAGGCTGCTTACCTTCTCTCCGGAAAGATGAGTGTGGCAGGCCCAACGAGAAACTGATTCTGGCTGCTGTGCCTCATCCAAGATTGTCAAGGATATTTACAACCAGAAAGTGAAACAACGCTTAGATAACTTGTTCAGCTTTATGTCAAAAAATGAAATTATCGAAATCTCTACAAGCACTTCAACCTTCCACGGTTCTGGTGAAAGCCGTTCCTTCAGGTTTCAAGTTGAACAGGTAGCTTGCTTGCTGTACTGAGCCACTAACAAAGAGTCAAGATTTCATTCGATAAATGATGATCCAGAAACTACACATCATGGAATCTGAGATGACACTGTTCACAGAATAAGTTTTAAAACCAATATTTAAGGAATAGACTCAACAAAGTAGAGTTTCTCACCAAGTGGGGTACACCATTTTTTTGGCAAATCGTTTGTTAATTATTAATTATATGTAAATGACAACAAAGTACTGACAGCCGTGGCCTGCAGAATAGGGTGGGTGCCAATTCGCCCCATTTTCCTGCCCATCCCGAGCTCACCCCCATCATATGCCAAATTTGGCACTCTGCCCACCATATTTAAATGAACAATTAAAGGTCAATTAAGCTGGTCATCAAGCCAATTAATCTTGATAATATGCTGTCTACATAAAAGGTTTCACATGGGCACCAGGGCGGGAGCAGGAAGTGATTGGGGGGGGGGGTTGTACCATTTGCTCCCCTCCCTCCTGTATTATTCAGCCCCACAAATCCCACCCCACCTCCAACTCATTGGGTGGCACAGTGATGTCAATATTCACTCTAAAAGAAATCTTAGCATTCATGACCACCAAACATCCAAAGTGCCAATGAAGTAAAGTTGTTGTTGCAATATCAGAAACACAGCAGCCAATTAATTGTGTGCACAGCAAGCTCCCTCAAACAGAAATGATAACGACCAGATAATCTTTTTTTCTGATGTTGGCCGGGATTCTCTGTTCACCGCTTCTAAGATTGGGATTCCCGATCAGGTGGAGAATTCCACGGCAGGGCACAAATCGGAATTCACGCTGGCCGGTAAACCGAGTGATGCCTCGGTGACTACCCTGCCGGCCATAGTGGGTTTCCCGATGGCCCAGTCGGGCTTCCCACCCCAACCCAGCTCATTGAAGCTGGGTGGGCAGGATGCACCATTCACCAGCCAGGTGGGATGAGTTCCCCAGGGAGAGTCCCGCTGGCATGAATTGGTGCAAGTAATCAGCAGTGCGGACCTGGTGGCTTACAGTCCGAGTGGTGCCAAAGTGATAAGTACCTCCCAACAATTGCCATCAGGGTGTCAAGGGAGGTCCTTCCTGAGGAGGTGGGAGCCAGGGAGGCTTGTGCTGGGCTGGTGGGCCTCGATAGGAGTCTTTCCTGCGATCGGGCTCCTTTGACTGATCTCCCCATCTGCAACCATTAAACAGTTAGTCAGTGTGTAAAAGTTAGAGCTTTCCCATAATAAAGTGAAAATGTGCTCATCCATACTCCCATACCATTTAGACAGTCACTCGTTATCTCATAAATATATTAAAAATAAAGAGAAAGTGATCCCATCTGTACCCTAAACCCTTTAAAAGGTCTGTCTGGACTTCCAGTTGACACCATGGAGCGAGTGGTCACACATTTGGCAGCTCCCACTCAAGGCGTTCGAAGGGTGGAAGTTTGGATGAAAAAGGATGCAGGAGTGATTGGAGAAGGCGAGATTCCACTGCTGTGGTTGGTGGGTGGATCCACGGACCAGAAGTGGGTCGAGACGAAGGGAGCTGGTGGAGCAGGAGAATCTTTGTGTGTCACAGGTCAAGATGGCAGAGGGTAAAGGGCCTGTCCTGCCGGCCCAATGTCCATGGAACAACTGGTGGGTGTCTTGAACGGGAGGTTCAGCCAGCAGAGGAGGGGAGCCCGTGAGGACCTAGCCAAGGTGGTAGAGCCGCTGAAAGCAGGGATTAACTGTGTGGAGCAGAGGCCGGAGTCCCAGGGCCAGGCGATTCAGAGAGTGGGGGAGCACGAGGAGCAAGTTGCCTCGTTGCTGGCCGCGATGGGGGTGATGCGCGAGATCCAAAAGCGGCTGAAGGAGAAAGTGGAGGATCTGGACAACCTCTTCAGGAGACAAAACCTGCAGATCGTGGGGATGACCGCAGGCATAGAAGGAGAGGACGCCGGCACATGTGTGGCCAAGGTGCTGGAAATTTGATGGGAGAGGGGCCTTCAAGTGGCCCCTGGAAGCAGACGTAGCGCACAGGGTGCAAATAAGGAGGCTGCAGGTGGGTGAGCTGCTGAGGGCGATGGTAGTATAGCTGCACCGTTTCCTGGACAAGGAAAAGATTTTGAGAAGGGCAAGGGAGACGAGGAAGTGTACCTGGGAAGGGAGCGAGCTGCAGATGCATCAGGACTTGGGCGCAGAACTGGCGAAGAGGAGGGCTGGGTTTAACTGGGTCAAGGCTGCCCTCTTTAAGAAGGGGGTGAGGTTTGGGATGTTATACTTGGACCGCCTCTGGGTGACTCTCCAGAACCGGGAACGCCAGAGGAGGTGATGGAATTTTTGAGGGACAATGGACAGGCAGGAGAAGGAGGGCATTGAACTTTGGAGGAGGTTTTTGTTTATTTTTCTCTGGATGGTTGTTGGAGAAGTGTTTTGTGGGGCTTGGTGGCACGATGATTGGGGAGCATCAAGGGTGAGGGCAGCTTTTTTCTGATTCTTTGTTTTATGGAGAAGTGCGAATAGGGAGGGAGGGGAATCAGCAGAATAGGAGGTTTAGAGGCCTTGGGCGGGACTCCCAGGCTAGCTTGGCGGGATAGTTAACGGAAGCGCAGTGGGGGGGGGGGTGATCAGGTGGTTGGTGCAGGGGAGGGGGATGGGGTTGTTGTTTTGTTTGGGGGGGGCTGCTGACAAAGGTGTGGTTGATGTGGAGCAGCGGGAAAGGGAGTAACGGCAGTGGACATCCGAGGGTGGGCTTGGAGGGTCACATGACACGGGCCGGGGGCTGGCCTAAAAAGGGATATGGTTAATCGGCACAGGAGGGGGGTGGGGAGCCCCCAACCAGGCTGGTCACGTGGAATGTGAGAGGGCTGAATGGGCCGGTCAAACGATCACGTGTGTTCGTGCACCTGAATAGTCTGAAGGCGGATGTGGCTTTTTTCAAGAGACACATTTAAAGATAGGGGATCCAGGGCAGCATGGTAGCACAGTGGTTAGCACTGCTGCTTCACAGCGCCACACACCTGGATTTGATTCCCAGCTTGGGTCACTGTCTGTGCTGAGTCTGCACGTTCTCCCCGTGTCTGTGTGGGTTTCCTCCGGGTGCTCCGGTTTCCTCCCACAAGATGTTAGGTGAATTGGACATTCTGAATTCTCCCACTGTGACCCGAACAGGTGCCAGAGTGTGGCAACTAGGTGATTTTCACAGTAACTTCATTGCAGTGATAATGTAAGCCTACTTGTGCCAATAATAAACATTAAAATAAAAGGTAGAGGAAAGGATGGGTAGGGTAGGTGTTTCATTTACTACTGAACATGAAGTTGATGGGGGCGACGGTGCTGGCGAAGAAGTGGACATTGGTTGAGGTGTGGAGCATTGTGGCAGATTCGGGGGGGGGGGGGGAGGGGGGGCGATCGTGATGGTGAGTGGGAAGCTAGAGGGGATGCCAGTGGTTTTGGTAAATGTTTATACCCCAAACTGGGGCGACGTGGAGTGCTGGGGAAGATCTCGAATGACTCGCACCGGTTGATCATGGGGCGGGGGTGCTTTAACTCAGTCAGGCCAGGTTTGGACTGTTGAGCCCAAGGTCGGGGAAGGTGTCGGCGATGGCGAAGGAGCTGAAGCGGCTGATGGGTTGGGGAGGGGGGTGCGAATGTGTGTGTGTGTGTGGACCTGTGGATGTTTGGGAGGCCGAGAGCACAGTTTTTTTACTTTTCCCATGTGCACCAGGTGTACTCCTGGGTTGATTTCTTTGTGGGGGACAAGACGTTGCTGGCAGGGGTGGTTGACTTGTGGGACACAGCGATTGTGGTTTCAGACCTGGACAGATTTGCGAGGGACCGAAGAGGGGCCCCGTGCCCCTAGTGGAGGCTGGATGTGGGATTCTTAGCGGGTGAGGTGTGCAAGCGGGTGAGGGCTGACATCCGGCGGATATATGGTACTCAACGATTTGGGGGAGGTTACAACCGCCAAGCTGTGGGAGGCACTTAAGGCAGTGGCTAGGGGGTAGTTCTTTTCTATCCTGGCATACAGGGAAAAGGAAGAACGAGCAGAGATGGCAAGACTGGTGGACGAGACTTTGAGGATTGACAGGGGGTACTTGGAGGCCCCGGAGGCAGGGTTGTTGAAGGACAGGCAGAGGCTCCAGATGGAGTTTGGGTTGGTGTCCACGGGGAAGGCTAGAGGGCAGTTGCGGAGAGCCTCTACTGATGAGAACATACAATGAGGCTAGGAAAAGGGGGGGGGGGGGGTGAGCTTTCCCCGACATTATCGCAGGCATCTATTTCCCAGATACTGAAGAAAGATAAGGATCTGAAACAGCATGGCCCGATATCGTTGTGGACTCCAAGCTGCTGGCAAAGGTGCTGGCCTCGCATATTGAGTACTGTGTGCCGGGGTTGATAGATGAGGATCAGACGGGGGTTTGTGAAGGGTAGGCAGATGACAGCGAATGTAAGGAGGTTACTTAATGTGATTATGATGCCTCCGGAGGGGCAGGAATTGGAGGTGGCAGTGGCAATCGATGCAGAGAAGGCTTTCGACCGGGTGGAGTGGGATTATCTGTGGGAGGTGTTAGAACGGTTCAGTTTGGGGCAGCGGTTTGTGGATTAGGTCCGGTAGCAAGCGTGCGGACGAACCAGGTGAGCTCGGGGTATTTCGAGTTGCACATTGGGACCAGACGGGGTGCCTGCTCCCCATTGCTTTTTGCCCTAGCAATAGAGCCATTGGCAATGGCGCTTAGAGCATTGAGGTCTTGGAGAGGGATTGTGCGGGGGGGAAGGGGAGCGGGCGCAGGCTTTCACTGTACGCGGACGACCTGTTACTGTATATTTCAGACCCACTGGCGGGCATTGGTAGAATTATGAGCATTTTTGGGGACTTCTGCGGAGGGAGGTGGCCTCTTGCAGGGGAACAGGTTTAGGGAATTGTTGACAGCGCCTCAGCCATTCTCGCCGGCCAGATACTCTGCGAGCCCAGTGGTGGTGTCGGCCTTGCGGGTATGGGGGCAGTGGAGGCAGCACCTGAGATTGGATGAGGGTGCCTCGGTGTGGGTGCCGATGTGTGACAATCACAGGTTTGCACCGGAAGGGCTGGACAAGCGGTGTGGGGGTTGCGGTATGGGGGAATTGATCGGATTGGGGACCTGTTTGTAGGGTGCAGCTTTCCGAGCTTAGAGGACCCGGAGGAGGAATATGAGTTGCCGAGCAGGAATGGGTTTAGATACAGATCCGGGACTTTGTGAGGAGGCAGGTGCCGTCCTTTCCCGGGTTGTCGTCCTCAGGGGTTGCAGGATAAATTGCTATCGAGGGAGGGTGTAGGGAAGGGGAAAGTGTCTGAGATTTATAAGGAGCTGATGGACTGGGAGGAAGCCCCGATAGAAGTTAAACGGGAATGGGAGGAGGAGCTGGGAGGTGGAGGTGGAGGCCGGGCCATGGGAAGAGGCCCTGCGAGGGTGAATGCGACCTCGACGTGTGCCTTATTCAATTCAACGTAGCTTAGAGGCACATATGACGGTGGCTAGGATGAGGTTCTTGGAGGGAGTAGAGGACATGTGTGGGTGATGTGCGGGAAGGCCTGCAAACCATGTGCACGTCCGAAACTGAAGGGGTTCTGGCAGGGAATGTCTTAATAATATATATTTTTTTAAATGGTCCGTCAGTATGCCGAGTTTAAGGTCTGTGAGATGAAGCTGAAAGTTATGCCTTTAAAGTTATGAGAACCTTTTAAGTGGTTGTCACACAATTTCATTGCCTTATGAAGTATTGAAGGCAGTGTGTATGGCTAGGTGGGTGAATGCTTTAAACTGGATTGTTTACATTAAAATTCATACTCCATTGCCTCCTAAAAGCATTGTAATTGACAGCTCGCTGGAACTTCAAAGTATAGAAGCAGATTGTTTATTTTTATAGCTCTTCAAGGATCCATCGTCAGGTTAGCAGCTATTTCTCTAACCACATTTTTTAATGAGATAGCCTCTTTGTTCTGGATTGCTTTATAGACAGTGAAGGGGCAGCCCCCACAGCTCTTCGAGTATTTATGAGATAATGAATTACTGTCTAAATGGTATAGGGGAATAGATGGAACACATTTTGGCTTCATTTTGAAAAACTTTAACTTTTACCGCTGGGTTTAGTGGATTTGAAAGGCCACAGAGGAGAAAATATAATAATAACAATAATCTTTATTATTGTCACAAGTAGGCTTACATTAACACTGCAATGAGGTTACTGTGAAAATCCCCTAGTCGCTACATTCTGGTGCCTGTTCGGGTACACAGAGAGAGAATTCAGAAGGTCCAAATGACCTAACAGCACGTTTTTGGGGACTTGTGGGAGGAAACCGGAGCAACCGGAGGAAACCCCAGCAGACACAGGGAGAACATGCAGACTCTGCACAGACAGTGACCCAAGCCGAGAATCGAACCTGGGACCCTGGTGCTATGAAGCAACAGTGTTAACCACTGTGCTACCAAAGGACCCCATCCCAGAGACGACGCCTAACCTGACCCCTCCAGCCCTACAAAATCCCCCCTGACCCCCCACCTCCCAGAAAGAGCACCCCTTGACACCCTGACAGCTATTGTTTGGAGGGTATTCATCACCTTGCTACCCTTGGACTGCAAGGTGCCAGGTTGGCACTGCCAAAGTGTCAAAGGCCTGAAAGGATCGAATGGGGGACTGAAAAAGGTTCCAAGGGGGGGGGGCCTTGCCAACGATAAGGATGGGATGGTGCCCTGTCTATAATCTGGGGTGGAGAGGCAGCAGGCTAATTAAGAAAGGAGCGATCAGATCTCAGATGTGGGGGACCTGTCCGAGAGATTAGGTCCAGCCCCTCTAAGTTGCATGGCGTGCCAAGGAAAATCCGATCTCCCATAAAGTTTTTTCCAAATGGCATGGAATTGCATTCATCAGGGCACTCCTAGTGCCTGAGTAGACCAGTCTTGATTCTCTCCGGTTAGGTACGCTACAGCCTTCCGGTCTCATCATCGAATTCAACAACTTCAGATGATTAGCTCTACCCCACCTCGACCCATTTGTTTTCATCCCATTTCATTTTAACTGTCTTTTACCATTTCTTTCTTTCTTGTCTTTCTTAATATATATTAACCCTCCCCCCCATCTTATCCACCTTTCCTTACCCTTTCTCCACTTTACTTCCCCCTTCCCCTCTCCCCACATCTGCATCTGTCAGAATCTACCTCTGATGTTAGTTTCTCTGCTGTTTGGCCTTTCACATCTTTTGTTCTCTCTGGGAGCTGCCATTAGCACTCTTTCCCCTTTGTTTCTGTGGCCATTAGCACCCAGTTTCCCTGGGTTTCTGTGGCTCTGACTCATCTTTC
The DNA here is from genome assembly GCF_902713615.1 of Scyliorhinus canicula. Classification (NCBI taxonomy): domain Eukaryota; kingdom Metazoa; phylum Chordata; class Chondrichthyes; order Carcharhiniformes; family Scyliorhinidae; genus Scyliorhinus; species Scyliorhinus canicula. The sequence continues at coordinate 140,513,475 of NC_052161.1, forward strand.
ATTCTCACTCCACAGTATAAATATTTCCCACTCTCTCTGTCTGTTAGTTTTGACAAAGCCATTGGACTCAAAACGTTAGCTCTTTTCTCTCCCTACAGATGCATTTTCTTTTTGGTTTCAGATTCCAGCATCCACAGTATTTTGCTTTTATTTAATCCTGATTCTCCGTTGGTGGGAGCACTGAGACTCCGGAATGAAAAATCCCGGCAGTTGACTGAGGGATAAATATTGGCTACAGCACGAGGAATAACACTCTTGCTCTTTTTGAAAATAGTGCCATGGGGTTCTTTACGTCCAACTGAGAGTGCAGACAGAGCCTCCGTTGAATGTCCCATCTAAAAGATGGGTCCTCCAACAGTGCAGCACTCCCTCATGACTGGATTTTTGCACTCAAGTCCTGGAGAGACAAATAAACACCCAAGTCTCTACCTCACAAGAAAGAGTAATACCACGTAGTTCACCCTTTTTGTCTTTACAATGCTCTGATAATTCCATAACTTTAATTAATACTTGCACTGTTCATGATGGTTAGAATAGCACCATTATTTTAGTACATAATACAATGGTCACAGTTGTTTTTCTGAACTCCATCTAGGTGATCCTAGACATCATGAAGCACGACCAACAGCACAGTCTGGAATTACTCACAATGTTGTCATTAAGTTTTTGGGTCAGGATGATGCACGGAATCCATCAATGCTTGGGAACAAAACGGCAAAGAAGAAAATAGTTTCTAAATCAGAAATATCAACTACCAAGGAAGAGCCAGCTCCGGAAACAACTACAGGAAAACCAAAATTGGGCCGTGGACATGATCTTTTAACATCAACAAAAATACTAATGACACTGATGCAAACAATTGATCCAGGGTTTCCTAAAGAATCTTTAAAGCTGCAGGAGGCAGGGAACATAGCCTTAACAGAATTTCAAAATATTACGAAGGCTAGCTTGGTAGGCTTGCAGAGCATTATGCAAACTGGATTAGCAAGTATTCGAATTGCTATTCAGTCTGGAATGACAGGCCTGCAAGGCGCTATGAAAACTGGCATGGCAGATATTCAGAGTGCACTACAGACTGGAATGACTGGCATTCAAGAAACTTTAAAGTCTGGGATGTCTGATATCAAAGGTATCAAGAATGGTATCATTCAGGTTGAGAATACTCTGAAACAATTACAAACAAACTCACAATCTAATTCGGCTCAAATGACCAAGCAGGTTGGTGCATTGGTCAACGTACTAACGAAGCTTGCCTCAAATCAGTCAGTCTCCTTTATCCAACTTAAGGATGTTACTTGCAAGCTTTCCAATAAAACAGAGGCAAAACTAGAGGCAAAACAAGAGGCAAAACCAGAGGTAAAACAAGAGGTAAAACAAGAGGCAAAACAAGAGGCAAAACCAGAGGGAAAAACAGAGGCAAAACAAGAGGCAAAACAAGAGGCAAAACCAGAGGGAAAAACAGAGACAAAACAAGAGGCAAAACCAGAGGGAAAAACAGAGGTAAACACAGACTTAAAAACAGAGGCAATTCAACTACAGGTCACAGAAAAGCAGCCTTAAGATCCAATGAGTTCCATGAAATGGATGTGGGACGATTCCCAGCTCTGGTTCTACAGCTCTGCACAATTGGAGTACTCAGCTGCTGGAATCTATTAAGGATGCATAGCCCCAAATAAATCAAATAAATAGATTTCTTTTTTCTAGATGACACATCTATTTTCTTCCTGTAACATACTGTTCACATATTTCACCTTGGCTTTTGTATTTTGCTCAATTATTTTCAATAATGCTTTGCTCCAAGACTTGACAGTTCCTCTTAGATGTTGCAATAAAATTAAATGCTGTTTAATTTTAATATTGCATGAATGTTGATAAACCTATCACACATTTGAAAATTTTGTAAGCAGTGTGTGTTGTCAATGAATCACATAGATAGCCTGGCCTCAGAATATATATTGTTATACTAAATCACATTTAAAATCATGTAACAAAAAACTTGCTCATATTAACAAATTGCTTTATTCCATTAGATGTCTGATGCACATACAATAATAAAACATATAGTTATATCCTGATATTAATTTTTTATTGCAATTATGGGCTTTTTTCCAAGTGTCCTCTATACCAGTGTTTTTCAAACTTTTCTTCCTGGGACCCACTTTTACCAACCGGCGGACCTTCAGGACCCATGCTGGCTGATGTTCGCGAGACATGCCAGCTGACGTCAGCGACCCACGCCGGCCGACATTCGCGACACACCATTATTGCTTACCATTAATGCGGCAGGTGGGCCTGCTTGGTCCTCATGATCCCATTTGCTTCGTCATTCAATGCTACATTTCTGCTAAGGACTTCAGCTGGCGATTTATGTTCTTGCTGCATACTTTGAAAAAAATCAAGAGGTTCGTCCTCAAACTCTCCATGCTTAGGTTTCAAATGCCTTTGAAATTTTGGGGGTTTTAAACTTCATTTGTCAGTACTTCCCTGCATATAACACACATGGGCTTTACATCCTGATTTGCATTGGCACAATGAGCACCATACCTCAAGAAATCTAAACCGGTGAGAAACTCCCCAGTGCCCAAAAAGATGACAAAGGGCCAGATTCCCCACCCTGCCCGCTGCATGATCGTTGCGGGCAGGACGCGGACCATGTAAAGGTTCATTGACCTCGGAGAGGAATTTCCTGTCGCCAGGTGGGCACGGCCGGATAAACTCACTCTAAGTATCGTTGGATAACGATGGAGAACTTGCCAGCAGAGCCGGCGGGAAACTCCCTGAAAAACCCACCATAAATGAACTTAGAAATGTTTCTATCGCGCCTATTATCTAAATAGGGAGCGACTTTGGGGTGCTCCAGTGCAGAGAAATCTGGGTGTCCTCATGCATGAGCCTCAGAAAACTAGCATGCAGATACAACAGGGAAATAATAATAATAATCTTTACTGTTACAAGGAGGCTTACTGCAATACTGCAATGAAGTTACTGTGAAAAGCCCCGAGCCTTCACATTCCGACGCCTGTTCAGGTACATGGAGGGAGAAATCAAATGTCCAGTTCATTGCTCTGGTTTAGCACAGGGCTAAATAGCTGGCTTTTAAAGCAGGCCAAGCAGGCCAGCAGTGGGGTTCAATTCCCGTACCAGCCTCCCCGAACAGGCGCTGGAATGTTGCGACTAGGGGCTTTTCACAGTAACTTCATTTGAAGCCTACTTGTTACAATAAACAATTTCATTTTGTTTTTCATTTCATTTCAACTTTGTGGGGCTCACTGGAATGTGCCCCAGAAGCCTGTCCACTATTGTCCCACCGAGGCGTGGGTCTCTGCGCTGGTGGAGGATGGGGATGCAGCTGTGCAGCGAATATGGTGGTCTCTTGGAGCTCCCCTCAGAGATGTTCTCATGGGACGCAGGGGGGGTGTGGGGACAACCCTGGTTGGGCCGGCACCGTTGGATGAGGATCCTGCGGGAGAATGGACCTGGTGCCAACTGACCCACCCGGCCCATTGGTGGTCGTTGACCGTACCACACCAGATTCCAGGCTCCCTGGTGACGCTCCCTGAGCTGTTGGCCACTGCCACTTCCTCCCAGGCAACACTGGCTGCCCTGCGGCTGACCATCTCGGGGTAACAAGGCACCCGTCTGATTTTGACTGTGTCCTAAAGCATAGCCAGGTCTGCATTCAGAATGGTGGGGCTGGCTGTACAGCAGCAGTTTAATTGCTGCTCTCCCTTGTTAGCAGGGGGCTGGCAAGTGCAGTCTTGGTGAATCAGCTGGTGGAACAGTCATTTGCGACGTGAAGCCCCAGGGGCCTCATTAAGTGGACCATTTAATGTTTTGTAGCGGTGATGGCCCCGCCGGGCCGCGTGTCGGGAAGCTCGCAGCAGTTCTCAATTGTATTCCATGAAATCACGGCTAAGTGTAGTTGCATAGTGGTGTGGATCTCACCCAAAAAGCGATGACAAACACCCTACCAAACTCACCCAAAATTACACTTAGAAATGTTTTGGTTGATTCACTCCCATTGTGTTTAGTTTTAGTAAGGTGATGTAATTAATGGGAGGAGCCAAGGGCTGAAGCAGTCAAGTGCTGAGATTTTCAGGTCAAAGAAATTCATTCTTTACATTGGGATGTGACCAGAGAAGCAGCTGGTCTCACGACAGTGAGTTTAGATAAGTCTGTGGACAGAGTAGCAGTTTCTGGGAATAACAGTTCAGTTAAAGATTTGTCTGTGGTCAGACTGGACAAGCAGTTGTTCTCAAGGCAGTGGGTTAAAGATTTGCCTGTGCGGGCAGCACGGTGGCCTAGTGGTTAGCACAGCTGCCTCACAGCACTGAAGTCCCAGGTTCGATCCCAGCTCTGGGTCACTGTCCGTGTGGAGTTTGCACATTCTCCCCGTGTCTGCGTGGGTTTCACCCCCACAACCCAAAAATGTGCAGAGTAGCTGGATTGGCCACACTAAATTGCCACTTAATTGGAAAAAATAATTGGGTAATCTAAATTTTAAAAAAAATATCAGGCTGGCAATTTAAAAACCGGCCAGAATCTGCAGCTGGTTACTGAAGGATCTCTCTTTCTCAAAGTGATTTATCCAAGATATCTCTCTACAGCAAGTATGCCTGAGTCTGCTAACTGTATTTAAAAGTGGATTTAACCTGAGATAAGATTTGTTTGAGTGTAGATAAAGATAGCAGTTAGGATTGTTTCATTGTATTGTTAAGCGGCATGGTGCCACAGTGGTTAGCACTGCTGCCTCACAGTGCCAGGGACCTGGTTCAATTCCCCCTTGGGGCACTTTCTCCCCGAGTGTGCGTGGGTTTCCTCCGGGTGCTCCGGTTTCCTCACAGTCGAAAGATGTGCAGGTTAGGTGAATTGGCCACTCTTTTGAGGACAACCAACAAAATAGAATAAAGGAAACAAACTTAGGGGGCAAAGCAAAAGGGCCGCGCCTGATAGGGGCACTGCCCGAACGTAACAATTTAAAAAAAAATTAGAGTACCCAATTATTTTTTTTCCAATTAGGGGTCAATTTAGCGTGGCCAATCCATCTACCATGGACATCTTTGGGTTGTGGGGGTGAAACCCATGCCTACATGGGGAGAATGTGCAAACTCCACACGGACAGTGACCCAGAGCAGGCATCGAACCCGGGTCCTCAGCGCCGTAGGCAGCAGTGCTGACCAGTGCACCACCGGCCGCCCTGCGTGAATGCAGCAAAGATCAACGGAAACTTAAAACTATCAAATGATAATGCAATTAAAGGGGTCAATAAAGCACTCCAACCCCTGCAGTGCCCACCAAGCATGGAAGGCCTCAATAGTGCCTGTGGACACCGCATGCACCCTTTCTAAGGACACCCATCCGCAAATTTAGCCAGGGAAGAGGGGCAGACTGTCTGGTCGGATGACTCCTTTGATAGTCCACTGCCTGGACCTATAAATGGCGTGCTTCTCCAGGCCCAAGAGCCCAAGGTTACAAAGAGGTCCTCCACCTTCCCCGCCACTCTCCACACCGGGTGCCTGTAGATCAGGAGCGTGGGGCTGAAGTGCATCAAAACTTCAACAAAAGATTTGTCAGAAAACTAAAAAGTGCAGCTTTTAACACATAATATAGACGTGGTCCACGGACAAAGAACAAAGAAAAGTACAGCACAGGAACAGGCCCTTCAGGTCTGTGCCGACCATGCTGCCCGTCTAAACTAACATCCTCTACACTTCCAGGGTCCGTATCCCTCTATCCCCATCCTATTCATGTATTTGTCAAGATGCCCCTTAAACGTCACTATCGTACCTGCTTCCACCACTTCCTCCGGCAGCGAGTTCCAGGCACCCACTACCCTCTGTGTAAAAGCTTACCTCGTACATCTCCTCTAAACCTTGCCCCTCACACCTTAAACCTTTGTCCCCTAGTAATTGACCCCTCTACATACATAGAATTTACAGTGCAGAAGGAGGCCATTCAGCCCAGCGAGTCTGCACCGGCTCCTGGAAAGAGCACCCCACCCAAGGTTAACACCTCCACCCAATCCCCACAACCCAGAAACCCACCCAACACTAAGGGCAATTTATCATGGCCAATCCACCTAACCTGCACATCTTTGGACTGTGGGAGGAAACCGGAGCACCCGGAGGAAACCCACGCACACACGGGGAGGATGTGCAGACTCCGCACAGACAGTGACCCAAGCCGGAATCGAACCTGGGACCCTGGAGCTGTGAAGCGATTGTGCTATCCACAATGCTACCGTGCTGCCCAAACCCTGGGAAAAAGTCTCTGATTATCCACTCTGTCTATACCCCTCATAATTTTGTAGACCTCAATCAGGTCGCCCCTCAACCTCCTTCATTCCAGTGAGAACAAACCAAGTTTATTCAACCTCTCCTCATAGTTAATGCCTTCCATACCAGGCAACATTCTGGTAAATCTCTTCTGCACCCTCTCTAAAGCCTCCACATCCTTCTGGTAGTGTGGCGACCAGAATTGAACACTATACTCCAAGTGCGGCCTAACTTCGGTTCTATACAGCTGCAACATGACTTGCCAATTTTTATACTCAATGCCCCGGCCAATGAAGGCAAGTATGCCGTATGCCATCTTGACTACCTTCTCCACCTGATTTGTCCCTTTCAGCGACCTGTACACCAAGATCTCTCTGACTGTCAATACTCTTGAGGGTTCTACCATTCACTGTATAATCCCTACCTGTAATAGACCTTCCAAAATGCATTACCTCACATTTGTCTGGATTAAACTCCATCTGCCATCTTGCCGCCCAAGTCTTCAAACGATCTAACTCCTGCTGTATCCTCTGACAGTCCTCATCGCTATCCGCAATTCCACCAATCTTTGTGTCGTCCGCAAACTTACTAATCAGACCAGTTACATTTTCCTCAAAATCATTCATATATACTACGGACAGCAAAGGTCCCCACACTGATCCCTGCGGAACACCACTAGTCACAGCCCTCCAATCAGAAAAGCACCCTTCCATTGCTCCTCTCTGCCTTCTATGACCTAGCCAGTTCTGTATCCATCTTGCCAGCTCACCTCTGATCCTGTGTGACTTCACCTTTTGTACCAGACTGCCATGGGGAACCTTGTTAAAGGCCTTACTGAAGTCCCAATAGACAACATCCACTGCCCTACCTGCATCAATCATCTTTGTGACCTCCTTGAAAAACTGAATCCACCGCCGCACATCGTGCTAACTCATGGTGTGTCATCCAGCCTACTCCTCCGCCACCTAGCACGTCCCCGATCCTGGTCACCCAGCAGCCACAGCTCGCTCCTCCACCAGCCACTCAAAACGGTATCAGTGGAGGTGCGGATTCCTGAGCAGCGGCTCCCTGACGACAGCCACCACTCCTGATGGGGGGAGCTGCAGCGCGAGGCGACCATGCTCCAGACTTTGAGAAGGTCCTGGTAAAAGACAGGCAGCGCCGGCAAAGGGTAACAAAGACCCGGCAGATCTATGAACAGAGCTGCATGTCATTGTGGTGATTGTATATCTGGGTAGATGCAATACAACTGAGAAAGCACTAGGGGGAGTACGGGAGAGATATAAATACACATGAACAGGAAGTCAGGGCACACTTCACAGGAACGGGAACTGGTAGCAAGACACAGACTAGCCGCATGGATGTAACTTTAAGTTAAACACTGAAGAGAGAACGAACTTACAATAAAGCATCTACTTGAACTTTAAGACTACGAGCTTTATTAAGACACAAGGAACAACAGTCATAATTCAGGCCGTGCAACTGGCGGAAGAAATACGTCGCCAGGGCACACTGTCGTGGAGGGGGCTCAACGTAAAGGTATCGCTGCAGGGTTTGAAGACAGAAGGTCGCCACCTGGGTGCGAAGGCACACCAGCGCCTGGCCATCCTCCCCAAGCTGGAGACTCAGAACCTCAGCAGCGACCCAGTGCAGTCTCTTGTCACAGCAGAACTCTACAAGCATTCTCTGGAGCTTTATCACAAAGTCAGGGGGAGGGGTCAAAGTGACCAGCTGGTACTGCAACATGGAGGCTATCAGCTGGTTTAGGTCGAGAAGTCGACCCGTGTAAGACAGGCATTGTCAAACTCAGGGGCGCAACCCACAGGTAGGTCGTGGACGGGTGTTGGGAGGGTTGCGAAGCTCTCTGTCGTAGTGCTCCCGATTGCGGAAGTTCGCGCACAATAGCCGCAGCAGCCGGCTTTCAATAATGTCGGCTGCGAGCGGCTTTCAAAATGGCCAGGAACAGATTTAAAAAATTCGGCCGCACTGCACGTGAGTGCCCGATCATCGGTGCGCATGCGCAGTGCGGCCGCATTTTCATGTTCGGGGAGGCCAAAGGGACCATTGGGGCCAAAGGGACCGAAAACCATTTCCTCCACTTTTGTCAGTAACAAACAAGGTAAGAGAAAATGGTGGGTCGTGCAGGTCAGCCGGCGTGGGCTGCAAAGGTCGGCCGGCGTGGGTCATGAAGGTCGGCCGGCGTGGGTCCTGAAGGTCGGCCGGCTTGGGTCGCGAAGGTCGGCCAGCATGGGTCACGAACGTTGGCCGGGTTGAGTCCCGAAGGTTGGCCGGTTTGGTAAAAATGGGTCTCTGGAAAAAAAGTTTGAAAAACATTGGTGTAAGACAGCACTCGGAGCAGTCCTGTCTTGTCCAGCGTCTCAAACAAGCGATGAGTTAGTTGGCCAGGATTCCTCAGCCGGGTAAAGATGGACTCCCAAGTAGAGGAGGATCGTCCTGCTCCAGATGAAAGGCCTGAGCTCCTCGGGGAGGGGGTCCATCTGCCATTGACTGACCAGGATCCGGAACAATTGGCCCAGTTGATCCTGGCAGAGAACACGGCTGAGTACACAGCCTGGCACTCATGCATCCTCCGCAGGTCAGCAGTGTTGGTGAACAATAGCAGCACGTCATAAGCGTAAGCCGAAAGGACCACCCCAATGCTTCGCCCGTGGAGAACCAGTCCTGACAACCACCTCCGCCAGAAGTACAGGAAAGGCTCCATGCAAATAGAATAGACTTGGCCAGACAAGGGCAGCCCTGACGCACCCCTCTCCCAAAGCGAAAAGGCGCCACCAGGGATCCATTAACCTTAACAAGACACTCTGTGGCAGTGTACAGAAGTCGGATCCGGGCAACGAAATGCGTCCCGAATGTTTGCAGAATTCCGAATAAATATTCGTTATCTACCCTGTCAAACGCCTTCTCCTAATCAAGGGTCAGGAAGGCGGTGGACAGATCAGCCCTCTGGGAATGATGGACGAGGTCCTGGACCAGATGGATGGAAATGTAGCAGCGGTCGATTATGGACGCTCCAGCCTCAGGCCTCACAAAGGTGAAGACGTTGGGAGTCATGATGGAGGGTACCCAGGCGTCAAAGAATCCTACCAGGTTCCTTAAATTCACCACCGCACGAGAGCTGCACTGGGTACCTAGGCAGTCCTTTGTCCCAAGGGTGCAATTAAAATCCGCCCCCAGGCCGATACACCCGCATGCGGCGATGGTGCCAAGATGTGTGGACACTTGCTGAAAGAAAGTTGTCTGCTGCTGGCCAGACTGGGGAGCAGAGACATTCACAAAGCAAAGTACCTCGCCCGCCCCTCGCGGATCGACAAGTGCAGCATCCGGCCTGGCACTGGCACCTTGACCCCCAAGATCTCTGGCTGAAAATGTGGGGCCAACAAGATAGCCATCCCGCCTAAACGTGAGGTCCCTCCAGAAGCCAAGTGGCTTCGTCACCTGGAGCTTGTGGGTTTCTTGCAGGAAGCAGACTGCATACTTCCCGTCCCGGCGGACCGAGAAGTTCTGGAACCTGCAGAGTGTGCCCCACTGTCGTTGATGTTGAGGCTGGCTAAGGCCACCTCCATGTCAGCAGTAAAGTTCCACCTTCACCATTTTTAGTGCTCGGAGGGAGCAGAGGACCGCAAAATATTTCAGCCAGCGCTGCTCAGTTGCTTTCACGTCTCCCGCCTCTTTATCATAGGCGTGGGAAGACTTAATGAGCAGCGCATGCCTGACTACTGGTCGGAGGCTAGCTGCACGGTTTTGTCAACCGCGGTTTGCATACAGAAAACCCTGGGGTTTCCCTCAGGGGATGAGGGGGCGACTCGGTGTTGGGCACGAGGAAGTCCACTGGTTTGCTACAGATGGACTCAAAATCATATCCTGTACCCCTCATCAAGTAAACGTCTTCCACCGGGCAGTTGCCATCTGGGACTGAGTCTCCCACCACATTGAGTGTGGCGGGTAGCACGGACCCACCAACTAGCCCTGGGTCTGCCTTGATCCCACCCCCCTCCCCCCCGACTGTCGACAGATGGGTGCCTCCCGGGCTCCTCGTGGGGAACTGGGCCAGAGGGAAGCGGCCTTGGGGGACCTGCTCCCACCGGCACCGAGGCGTCCTGCTTGCAGGGGAGGGGGGGGGGGGTGGGGGGGCGTGCTGCGACAGCTCAGGAGTTAAGGTGTGTTTAACCATTTCAGTTTTCTTGCGGGGGGGGGGGGGGTGATGTCGAGGGGCAGGGGTCAGAATGACACCCTTGATGCACCAGGGAGTGGGGGGGGGGGGGGAGGGGAGGGGGGGGCATGGGGTGGCTCCGCTTACAGGGGGTAGCCTCCCCCTTCCCTCGACACTCTGCCTTGGGGACGTGACTTCGCTGATTACCACCACGCCCCCTTGTTGACCCGCGCTGTAGCGATGCCGGGCCCAGTACCCAATGCTGAGGCATCAATGGGCCCCAAATGAGGTGGAGTGTTCACGAGGCAAGGTGTGTCAGTAGCCCCCGAGCCAGAGTTCCGGGACACTGGGTTCTCCAGGCAGATGGAGTCGGGGGTTTCTGGAGCTGATCCCGGCCTCGCCTTCCTTTGCAGGCCTCGTGGATGCTGTCCCTCCTCCATTCCAGCAGCTGATTGGTTGGAGGCACCGGCGTGGTGTCTCCTCATGGGTTGGGTGGTAACATCAGTGGAGGAGGAGGGGGCAGCGGTGCGAGCTGCAGCCACCTTGGTGTCTGCGGTGGCTTGGAGGCATGGCAATTCTTTCACAGGTGCTCCACCTTCTTGAAGGCATGGCAACGCATGCCACCCGCAGACCAAAGTATATGGAAAGTCGTCCCTTGATGGGAGACTTCGAACTCCTCTTCTAATATCTCCTCCCAGGCCAGGCGGACGAAAGCTTGGCATCGGAAAGAATAGGTGCGCATGAGGCGGACATCCTTTAGTCCAAGGATGTGGCCATGGGGTTGGGCAGGGGAGTGAGCCTAGATAGAGTGCTCTTTCAGAGGGTTGCAGATTCAACGGACCGAATGGCCTCTTTCTGCACTGTCGGGATTCTATTCTATGGATCTAAGCATTCTTTTATTTTGAAAAATTTTAGAGTACCCAATTATTTTTTTTCCAATTAAGGGGTAATTTAGCGTGGCCAATCCACCTACCCTGCACATCTTTGGATTGTGGGGGTGCAACCTATGCAGACACGGGGAGAATGTGCAAACTCCACAAAGGCAGTGACCCAGGGCCGGAATCAAACCCGGGTCCTCAGCGCCGTAGGCAGCAGTGCTAACCAATGCGCCACCATGCTACCCCGGATCTACGCATTTTTAACTGGTAAATGAAAGTTATCGTCTTACAGTCCTACAAAATTAAAACAAAATAATGGGTGGGGTTTCTGTCTAGTAGTTAACAGCTATTGGTGTCTGGTCCGACAACATAATACCTCTTCTGCAAATGGCATCTGATATTAGATGAATTGATCATTTCAAATCCGATCGATTTTTGTTCATCAAAGATATTAAGAGATATACACCGAAGGTCTTTGAGTTGCACAACAACCATGATCTTATTGCATGTAGACATGGATGGACAAGGCACAACTTCAAAATTCATGTTATGATAAACCTTGAAAACACTTGTTTTGTCTCAACCAGAGCATTGTGTACAATTCTGGGCATCAGAATTCAGCAAAATATTCAGGTTTTCAAGAGGGTTCAAGAAAGATTCATGAGAATGACCCCTGAGGTTGATAATAAATATTTTTTATTGTCAGAAGTAGGCTTACATTGACACTGCAACAAAGTTACAGTGAAAAGCCCCTGGTCACCACACTCCGCCGCCTGTTCGGGTACACTGAGGGAGAATTCAGAATGTCCAAATTACACAACAGCACATTTTTTTGGGGACCGTGGGAGGAAACGGGAGCTCCCGGAGGAAACCCACACAGACATGGGGAGAACGTGCAGACTCCACACAGACAGTGACCCAAGCCGGGAATCAAACCTGGGATCCTGGCTCTGTAAAGCCACAGTGCTGCCCACTTAGCTATTCATAAGAACATAAGAACTAGGAGCAGGAGTAGGCCATCTGGCCCCTCGAGCCTGCTCCGCCATTCAATTAGATCATGGCTGATCTTTTGTGGACTCAGCTCCACTTTCCGGCCCGAACACCATAACCCTTAATCCCTTTATTCTTCAAAAAACTATCTATCTTTACCTTTAAAACATGTAATGAAGGAGCCTCAACTGCTTCACTGGGCAAGGAATTCCATAGATTCACAACCCTTTGGGTGAAGAAGTTCCTCCTAAACTCAGTCCTAAATCTACTTCCCCTTATTTTGAGGCTATGTCCCCTAGTTCTGCTGTCACCCGCCAGTGGAAACAACCTGCCCGCATCTATCCTATCTATTCCCTTCATAATTTTAAATGTTTCTATAAGATGCCCCCTCATCCTTCTAAATTCCAACGAGTACAGTCCCAGTCTACTCAACCTCTCCTCATAATCCAACCCCTTCAGCTCTGGGATTAACCTAGTGAATCTCCTCTGCACACCCTCCAGCGCCAGTACGTCCTTTCTCAAGTAAGGAGACCAAAACTGAACACAATACTCCAGGTGTGGCCGCACTAACACCTTATACAATTGCAACATAACCTCCCTAGTCTTAAACTCCATCCCTCTAGCAATGAAGGACAAAATTCCATTTGCCTTCTTAATCACCTGTTGCACTTGTAAACCAACCTTCTGTGACTCATGCACTAGCACACCCAAGTCTCTCTGAACAGCGACATGCTTTAATATTTTATCATTTAAATAATAATCCCGTTTGCTGTTATTCCTACCAAAATGGATAACCTCACATTTGTCAACATTGTATTCCATCTGCCAGACCCTAGCCCATTCACTTAACCTATCCAAATCCCTCTGCAGACTTCCAGTATCCTCTGCACTTTTCGCTTTACCACTCATCTTAGTGTCATCTGCAAACTTGGACACATTGCCCTCGGTCCCCAACTCCAAATCATCTATGTAAATTGTGAACAATTATGGGCCCAACACGGATCCCTGAGGGACACCACTAGCTACTGATTGCCAACCAGAGAAACACCCATTAATCCCCACTCTTTGCTTTCTATTAATTAACCAATCCTCTCTCCATGCTACTACTTTACCCTTAATGCCATTCATCTTTATCTTATGCAGCAACCTTTTGTGTGGCACCTTGTCAAAGGCTTTCTGGAAATCCAGATATACCACATCCATTTGCTCCCCGTTATCTACTGCACTGGGAATGTCCTCATAAAATTCCACTAAATTAGTTAGGCATGACCTGCCCTTTACGAACCCATGCTGCGTCTGCCCAATGGGACAATTTTTATCCAGATGCCTCGCAATTTCTTCCTTGATGATAGATTCCAGCATCTTCCCTACTACCGAAGTTAAGCTCACTGGCCTATAATTTCCTGCTTTCTGCCTACCTCCTTTTTTAAACAGTGGCGTCACGTTTGCTAATTTCCAATCCACCGGGACCACCCCAGAGTCTAGTGAATTTCGGTAAATTATCACTAGTGCATCTGCAATTTCCCTAGCCATCTCTTTTAGCACTCTGGGATGCATTCCATCAGGGCCAGGAGACTTGTCTACCTTTAGCCCCATTAGCTTGCCCATCACTCCCTCCTTAGTGATAACAATCCTCTCAAGGTCCTCACCTGTCATAGCCTCATTTCTATCAGTCGCTGGCATGTTATTTGTGTCTTCCACTGTGAAGACCGACCCAAAAAACCTGTTCAGTTCCTCAGCCATTTTTTTTAGAATTAGAATAGTACAGCACAGAACAGGCCCTTCGGCCCTCGATGTTGTGCCGAGCAATGATCACCCTACTCAAACCCACGTATCCACCCTATACCCGTAACCCAACAACCCCCCCCCCTTAACCTTACTTTTTAAGGACACTAAGGGCAATTTAGCATGGCCAATCCACCTAACCCACACATCTTTGGACTGTGGGAGGAAACCAGAGCACCCGGAGGAAACCCACGCACACACGGGGAGGACGTGCAGACTCCGCACAGACAGCGACCCAGCCGGGAATCGAACCTGGGACCCTGGAGCTGTGAAGCATTTATGCTAACCACCATGCTACCCTGCCGTGCTTTCCTCATTTCCCATTATTAAAACTCCCTTCTCATCCTCTAAAGGACCAATATTTACCTTAGCCACTCTTTTTTGTCTTATATATTTGTAAAAACTTTTACTGTCTGTTTTTATATTCTGAGCAAGTTTACTCTCATACTCTATCTTACTCTTCTTTATAGCTTTTTTAGTAGCTTTCTGTTGCCCCCTAAAGATTTCCCAGTCCTCTAATCTCCCAGCAATCTTTGCCACTTTATATGCTTTTTCCTTCAATTTGATACTCTCCCTTATTTCCTTAGATATCCACGGTCGATTTTCCCTCTTTCTTCCGACCTTCCTTTTTGTTGGTATAAACCTTTGCTGAGCACTGTGAAAAATTGCTTGGAAGGTTCTCCACTGTTCCTCAACTGTTCCACCATAAAGTCTTAGCTCCCAGTCTACCTTAGCTAGTTCTTCTCTCATCCCCTTGTAATCTCCTTTGTTTAAACACAAAACACTAGTATTTGATTTTACTTTCTCACCCTCCATCTGTATTTTAAATTCCACCATATCGTGATCGCTCCTTCCGAGAGGATCTCTAACTATGAGATCATAGTTAGATGGATAGTTACATGGATAGATTGGAGGTTAATGGAAGATTCAAAAAAGGTATTCAAACTGAGGGGGTCTAGACAGTGTAAATAGAGAGAAATTGTTCCCACGGGTAGAACGATCAAGCGCAGGACACTCATATAAGGTGGAAGACAAAAGGACCAAGGATGGGGGGGGGGGGAAACATTTTTGTGCAGCAATTGAGTGTGATCTGGAATGCACTGGCCAAGAGTTAAAATCAAATAGGGAGTTGGACAAGCACTTGAAGGGAAAGAACTTGCGGGGGGGGGGGGGGGGGAGGAGGCAACTTGTTCTTGTAGAGGGCTGGCATAGACAGTGGGCTGAATGGCCCTCTGTGCTCTCACACCTTCTATCCACAGACTAGGTTAAATTACTTCCTGTTCCTAGCTGCAGCGTACCCTCTGGTACTAGTGTTTCTACCAAAATGGTTTTACTTGTTTTTATTCCAAACGCTGCAGTTAAGTCTCACCGTGAAACGCCTCTGAATGATGGGGGAGTGGAAAACTATTTTGGACCTGCGTCATCCACTTCACCTCAACGTGATGACTCAGGACCGGGGCGGATCTTCTTACTTTTATTTTCCATCGCGTCAAATGTTAAAATGTGGAAATATTTAATACCACGTCTTGGAGTCAGTCAGCGAGACGCTGCCGGCCGTCCGTCAAGTGGAAGCCTAGATGAAAGAGGCGGGTGTGATGGCGGCGGGTGATTGACGGCCCAATCAGCCTGTCTGCCGGGCAGACGGGTCGGGTTCGACCAATGGGGTTGCAGAGGAGGCGGGACCGGAAGTGACGGAGACGGCCGGGGAGGCAGCCGGCGCGCGAGGAGCGGATCGAGCGACAAAATGGCGGCCAGCGGGATCCTCATCGGCGACAAACTGTACTCGAGCATCGCGCTGACCCTGGAAAACTGCCTGATCTCGGAGGAGAAACTCTTCCTCACGGCCTCCGTGTCCGACGGGCTGGACCCGGAGGTAGAGACCGACCTGAGGATAGTGGGATGCGAGTTAATCCAAGCCGCCGGCATCTTGTTGAAACTGCCTCAGGTAGGCCCGGCTAGGCCGCTCGGCGAGGAAATGGGCCTCGCATCCTCCGCCTATGGGCGTCGGGGAAGCGGGCGGCACCGCCAGTTGCGGGGTGTTGTAGCGAAGCTTTGTCTAGGACCCTGATTTTTCTGTATTTTAGTTTTGGGGGCGGGGGGCTGTGATGGCCAAGCTAAGGGCGGAAGAGATGGTGAATATCAGTGGCAACCATGGCGGCCCCTCGGAGTAACTGAAGCTGCTGAGCTCCTCCAGCTTTCAATGGTCCCAGTTAAGCTGGTGAAGAAACGTGCCGCCGCCCTTTTTAAATGGCTGTATACAAGTCTTGGGGCTTTGTGCTGGTGTCGTGTCAGGGTGAAAAACAGGAAATTAGGTCAAGGCCACTTTGTAGGTTCTCAGAAACCACCTTCCAGACCGGATTGACGCACTATAATTATAGATCCAGGTGGAATTATAATTGCCACGTTGTTTTCTTTTGTGGCTTTACCTTTATTCTTTTTTTTGTTTGTGCTTACTTGATCATTTTTCAATTTCCATGTTGTCGAAATAACAAAGGTCTGTCTCCCAATCACGTTGTGGGAACCTCTCTTCCCCAGCTTTTGTCTCCCCACCCCTCTTTCCGGGAATTTAAAAGACGTGGGCGTTTAACGCACCACTGTTTAGTCCTTCATCACAATATTAAATGCCGAAACATGTGTGCGCATGAGTCACCAGTACGTTTGCTTCCCAGTCTCCATTGTGTGGTGGTATTAATTTCCTTCTCTCAAATTGCTAGTTGTGATCACCACTGACTAATTGGACCGTATTCAACAATATGGCTTGGAATATTCCATGAAATAAAAACAAGTCGAAAGGACAAAATATGAATTTTAATAATCAAAATGGACTATAGAAAATTGTTACACTTTTTAGTTTTGATGCTCCTCTTAGATTTTAGATGTTTCTCCTGTAATGTGATTAGTGTTGACATGGTTACGTTTACTGCCCATTTTTACTTATCCTGAGAAAATGTTGTGGTACTGGAGCAATTTCCTTTGTGTGTGGCCCGTTAGACTGCTTCACAGGGCATTGAAAGTCAACCGCTTCGGAATTTGAGTCTATGTAGCCAGACCAGGTATGGACAGCTGTTTCTTTTTTTTCTGGGGGTTAAGGTAGTCCAGCTGTTCAGTCACTTTTTTTGCAGTTATATAGGTATCAAATTCAATCGTGCGACTTATTTGGGGATTTAATTTGAACCTGTTGTTTTGCTTTTTAAGGACCATAACCCAAATGCCACAATTAAGACTTAAATGTTCCAATGAAGGATGGCTTAAATGAAAGTGACTTGAAAATTGAAAAGAAAAGGTTTAAATGAGCCATTTTTCAAGTTTGTAAATTTGCATGAACTAAATGTATCAAATTTAACCAGAAAAGTAATGATGCAAATTGACTTGTACTGTATCGTGGTTTCCGTTCTGAAACTGAAAGTTGAATAAAAGGCACCTGAATTTGCTAGGCTGATTGTGTTCTCTTCATGGATTTAGGTGGCAATGGCAACTGGACAAGTTTTATTTCAGCGCTTCTTTTATTCAAAATCCTTTGTGAAGCATCCTATGGAGGTAAGTGTAAAGATTTTGAACTGAAATTGGATTCCAGAGGAATATTCAGAATGTCCAGTGTATTATGTACATAAGGTTTTTTAAATGTAGCTGGGGAGGTTTGGGGGTGGAGGATGCACATTGCTTCTGTCAGTCAAAGTTGCTGTTGAAGAAAGTATTGAGAGGGGTGCAAGACAAACCTGATGAAAGCTTCCCTTTCCCTGTGAAGTATCTAAGTTTCAACTGTGTACCCCTACTGCATCATACTTTGATTGTCAGACCTAAATTAGTGCAAACTAATTTAGGAAAATGTTAAATCCACTTAATTGTGTAATGTCAATGCTGTCAAAACACCTATGAGACTGGATTCCCATTTTTATATTAAAATATGCGAAGTCTTGCTTGATGATTTCAGTGGTTGTATTTGGAAATTGGTTTTAAGCAGATTTCCCCCTCTAAATCTGTTGCATATCGATAACTGGTTTTCTACAGTATTGCTTGCAATGAGTCACACGATGATGGAAGTGTTCTGGGGTTGCATATACAATAACTGTTTTCTCCCATACTGATTGCAATGAGTCATATGATGATGAGAGTGTTCTGGGAAGTAATTGTGACACAGCTTGAACTATATGCACGATTTGTAATTTTTTTCATGTACATCTTTATGCCGTTGCTCTCAGTAAGTCAGATAATGCACACTCTTCTGTGTTGGAGCTTTTCTCCTTTGCTTCTCATTTTCTTATTGGGTAGATGTACAATGAGCTTCCCCATCTGCATTTTTCTGCTGGAAAGAATGATTTTGCAGGCCACTGAGATTAATTTGTCTTTTGAGAAGCAGATATGGGGGGGGGGGGTGGGAGCCAGATTTTCACTTTGGAGCGCAATGTTATGTTGTCATAGGAAGCGGTGCTTTTTGGAATCAAATATTTGTTCATGGGGTGTGGGTGCCCCTGGCAAGGCTGGCATTTATTACCTGACCCAAATAACCCTTGAACTAAGTGATTTGCTAGATCATTGAGGGTGTTTAAGAGTTGGCAACATTGCTGTGGATCTCGAGTCTCATGTAGGCCAGGCTGGATAAGGATAGCAGATTTCCTTCCTTAAGGACATGAGTCAACCAGATTCTTTTTTACATTGTTGATTTTTTCCTTATTAATTGAATTTAAATTCTACCACCTGTTTATAAGAACATAGAAAATAAGAGCAGGAGGAGGCCATTCGGCCCTTCGAGCCTGCTCTACCATTCATTATGATCATGTCCGGTCATCCAACTCAATAGCCTAATCCCGCTTTCCCCCAAATCCTTTGATCCTCTTCGTCCTAAGTGCTACATCTAACTGCTTCTTGAAAACTTGCAATGTTTTCACTTCAACTGCTTCCTGTGGTAACAGATTCCACAGACGTACCACTCTGGGTGAAGAAATTTCTCATCCCTGTCCTAAATGATCTATTCCTTATCCTCAGGCTGTGACACCCTGGTTCTGGACACACCCACCATCGGGAACATCCTTCCTCCATTCACCCTGTCTAGTCTTGTTAGAATTTTATAGATGTCTATGAGATCCCCCTGACTCCCGCCTCCCATTCTTCGGAACTCCAATGAATACAATCCTAACCGATTCAATCTCTCCTCGTACGTCAGTCCTGCCATTCCAGGAATCTGTCTGGTAAACCTTCTCTGCACTCCCTTTAGAGCAAGAACATCCTTCCTCAGATAAGGAAAGCAAAACTGCACACAATATTTCAGGTGTGGCCTCACCAAGGCCCTGTATAATTGCAGCAAGAGATCCCTGCTCCTGTACTCAATGTGGGATTTGAGCCCATGTCCCCAGAGCGTTAGACTGGGCCTCTGGATTACGAGTCAGTGACACTATGCCACTGCCTTTCCCCAAAGGACATTGTACCATGTAGCATAGAACCAGCTAGTTTGGAGAGACAAATTGGGTTGCAGAAAGACCAAAAGGCAACTATAATGAATTTGTGGGGGAAATGTGGGGCAGGTTTTTACCTCCGTGTAATGCACATGCTGAGAGTGGCTGCTGGCTCATAGCTCCAGCGATCCAGGTTAAATTCCGGCCTCGGGCGACACTCTGTGCGGAGTCTGCACGTTCTCCCCATGTCTGCATGGGTTTCCTCCGGGTGCACCGGTTTCCTCCCACAGTCCAAAGATGTGCAGGTTAGGTGGATTGGCCATGTTAAATTGCCCCTTTGTGTCCAAAAGGTTAGGTCAGATTACTGGGTTGGAGGGACAGGATGGAGGCGTGGGCTTAAGTAAAGTGCTCCTTCCAAGGACCGGTGCAGACTCGATGGGCCAAACAGCCTCTTCACCGTAAATTCTATGAATCCTGTGACATGTGCTATATGTAGAATTGCTGTTTAGGTGATTCAGGATGTCCTAAACAGAAACAATTGTCAATTTTCTCCTCATATAATCTTAGTGGTAGCTATAATGGTGAATTCTGCTGCATGTGAGATATGCTACATTTGATTCAAATAGTCACTATTTGTCAATAATACTGCGGATGCTAGAATCTGAATCTGAAACAAAACAGGAGGTCTGGCAGAATCTATAGGGAGAAAAACAATGTTTTGAGTCTGACTCCCCGTCAGAACTGTTTGTCAAGCTGCATGTGGTTACATTTGTCTAGTTACTTTTGCTTATGTTATATAATATATAATTGCAATGTATATGTGGAGTTATTATTTCATAGGCCCTTGACTGAGCTGAAATATTAATTCCACCCTGCAGTTTAATACTGACAGTAAGTATCTTGGAATTATCTAGTGTAGATGGTACAGCAGATTATCTTAACATGATTACTTGGATACTTACATTTTACTCAAGACTCTAAAGTGTGCACATGATGTTTCACTTGCATCGTGTTTGGACATTGTTTCCCTATTTTAATCTTCATTTAGTACTTTTTCCATTGTTCTTGTTCCTGATAGCCATCTAATTTCACTTGCTGGAAAACTTGAATGCACAGATATTGGATGAAGCCAGGATTGAATACTGGCACAACTCCAGTTCTGTAGCCTATTGCCATTCATTGTCTATTATCACATGTCGTCTGAACTGCTTGCTGGTACGTGTAAAGCTGATGTGCAATGAAATGGAGTTTCCGAACAGACCTACCAAAAATAAGGGGTGGTAACTATGGATTCTTCAGAAGCTCTTGTGACAAGGCACCAAGCTTTAAATGAAAACAAGGACTATTTTACCTCTCAGTAAAATTGAACCACTTGCTGTCTGAGGATTTGTGGTGGAAGCAGGCACGATAGTGATGTTTAAGGGGCATCTTGACAAATACATGAATAGGATGGGAATAGAGAGATATGGACCCCCGGAAGTGTAGAAGATTTTAGTTTAGACGGCAGCATGGTCGGTGCAGGCTTGGAGGGTCGTAAACACCCACTGGAGTTACAAAATACAGTTGGAATACAAGAAACTAGGTGACTTAAAAATTGCTGTTTCAAATATATCTTTCTCCCCGCAACAGATATTATCAATGGCTTGCGTTCATTTGGCATCTAAAATTGAAGAAGATCCCCGGCGCATTCGGGATGTCATCAATGTATTTCATCATTTGCGAAAACTCAGGGAGAAGAAGTAAGTTGCAAATGTTTACATGGCCTGTGACCATAAAACTTGGCTAAAATGGCGAATAATGCAGTTACCGTGGCAGCACAGTGGTTGGCACTTTTGCTTCACAGCTCCAGGGTCCCAGATTCGATTCCTGGCTCGGGTCACTGTCTGTGCGGAGTCTGCATGTTCTCCCTGTGTCCGCTTGGGTTTCCTCCAGGTGCTCTGGTTTCCTCCCACAGTGCAAAGATGTGCAGGTTAGGTTGATTGGCCATGTTAAATTGGCCTTGGTGTCCAAAAAGGTTAGGTGGGGTTACGGGGATAGGGTGGAGATATGTGCTGAAGCAGGGTGATCTTTCCAAGGGCCAGTGCGGACTCAATGGGCCGAATGGCCCCCTTCTGCACTGTAAATTCTATGATACCGAAAGCTGCTTTTTCAGCTGCCTTGGAACTGAAAATGATTGAGCTTTAGTTGAATTTTGAGAAATTTGATTTGTATCCTAAATATAGCATTCCCTGACTGAAAATTATTATACCACAATCAGCTGATGTCTATCTGATAAATATTCAATGTCTAATAGCTGATTTTAATAATCATAATTGTCAAGGGGTGATGTTTTTGCTTTAACTTCCATTCGCTACTTGCTTCAGAGTGCCTGATTATGTTTGACTGAGTATGATTACTGTACTGGTAATTGTCTTGAAATATGAAGGGCATATCATTGAGATTAATATCAATTGTATTCAGTCACGTAAAAATTTTTCAGAGGTGTGTTTAAATGGAAAAACCCAATACAAGGGAAATGTAATGGGAGAGCATGAAAACAAGGTTTGACAATTGAGAACTTGTTGAAATTCTCATCCTGAAATTTCGAGCCCAGTTAATATGATCATATGATATTGATTATGTCCAGTGTTAGCATAAAGATCAGTATTTTGAATTGTTATGATTTTCTGTTATGCTAGATCTCCTGCGCCGCTTCTTTTGGACCAGAGTTATGTCAATCTAAAGAATCAAGTCATAAAGGCAGAAAGACGAGTGCTAAAAGAGCTGGGATTCTGTGTTCATGTCAAGCACCCTCACAAGGTTCGTCAGTTTAACCTGTTGTTTGAGATGTAGCCTTATTTTCTAAACCTTTATTCTATTCACTTGAGCACTAGTTTTGAAAGCAGAGCTTGGTCTAAAGCGTGTGGCCTCGTCCCTTGGTCAACAGTGAGCCAAGATCTTCAAAGTCACAGACTGAGATTGATTTACACCTTTTGATTATTTCAGTTGAGCTTTTAATTTTCTGTCATGTGATTGACCCAGCTTAGATTTTTATACAAGTGATTAATCAAGCCCAGTGATTAATCAAGCAATGCTGCACTATTTTTCCAGCGATGTGCTACTTCTAGCACAGTGTCAGGAATACTGATTTTTGCAACATAAAAGGGACAAGTATGTGTTTGTTTAAATGCATTTTGATTGCAATGGTGGCACTCTTGTGTTACTAAGTTTACAGGTTACAACAATCCTGACAATTTGGAGAAAGTCCTACTATGTGAGCATTAGTCAGAATTTATGGGTTCTAGTCTCTCCTGGTAAACTTGCTTTATTGTGAATTTTGACTGTTTTTAACCTATCTGGACACTGGGTTTTATTGGGCGATACGGAGTACTTGGTATAAAAAGCAAAACTCTGAAGATGCTGGAAATCTGAAATGAAATCAGGAAATGCTGGAAAATCACAGCAGTTTAGGCTGCATCTGAAAGAAAGGTATGGCTGTCGATGTAGGTCTATGACCGTCCATTGGATTTGAGTATTTGATGTCTGTTTGAGGGGTAACGCTGCGAGAGTGTTGCTTTCCTGGAATTGCGCTGAGTTACTTGACTCACCCATCAGTTCCAGATTGAAGCAAAGGGAAGGCCTGTAAAGAACCAATCTTGTAATTTTAATATAATTATGGAAACCCAATAAGTTGGACAGTTCATTTGACGTTCAGCAAATGGTTCTGGTACTTTTTTGGTGTTGAACTTGCAATTTAGAAATAGTCTACAGCATTTCATCTCCACCAACAGTGGCTGAAAAGCCATGTTTCGGTTATTGGGGCCCAGTGGATATAATGCGGTAGAGATTTTATTCATTCCCATTGGACCTCTTCCTGGTCCTGAATGTTGGATTGTAAACATCTGGAATCAAAGCCAATTTGAACATTGGAAAAGCACGTCAGAAAGTTTGGGCCACAAATCTTCCCACTGCGTATTGAAAGTGTTATTTAATAAACTAGTTTACATTTACGGTTGTATTTTTGCATACAGTAGCAACAATTTAAAAAGTGAATTCTTCAGTATATGCTAGACCTTGGAAGGGAATGGGACAGTGAAGAGATGGCAAGGACGAAGTCTTTGCTCCCATTGCTTCTGGCAGAAAATATATTTATTTGGTGGCTGAATATAGAGCTGGCAATGTTTTTGCATTTAAGGGATTTGATGGGAGTGTGTATTTAACTTAGAATTCAACCTTCTTAAAACCAAATTGTTGGTTAACACATTTTAGTCACTTTTATAGTGTTAGGAAAATTGTTTTGCCACCCCATTGTTATGAGGGAAACTACTGAAATTAACAAATATTGGGGAAAGAGAAACTTGTAGTACAGTATTATCATTTGGCTGCCTTTGGTGCACCACCAAGTTCCTTTAATAATGGATTAAATAAGCCCTGTTTATCAAGATAGCTTTGATAATGTGCACTTTTCCTCTCTCAATTCAAATGGGAGTAAGTGGTCACTCTAGGTTTTAATTGGAACTCTTGACTGGTTCTGTGCCTTACTGCCAGAGCTACTGTCTATAATACTCCTGAAGAAATGCATTGTTGTGCATGCTACTATATTTATAACTGCAACAGGAGATTTTAACATTTTGGAATGAGTTTTTTTTTCTTTTTTTAAAATTTAGAGTACCCAATTATTTTTTTCCAATTAAGGGGCAATTTAGAGTGGCCAATCCACCTAACCTGCACATCTTTGGGTTGTGGGGGTGAAACCCACGCAGACACTGGGAATTAGTTTTTTTAATGGAAAAGGAACAATTTGACCACCGAGCCTTTGCAAACCTGTACCGTGGAGGATAAATGTGGCACTTGGGAATTATTTCAATGTATGCTGCAGGAGTTTAGGTTTAAAAAAATATCTAGTCAATTGAAGTGAAAAATGGGGACATTGTTAATGGTGTATTACTTAGGTTCTGTTTACAGCCACTCCCTCTAATGACTAAATGAGGTTCAGTTGTAACTCTATAACCTGTATCTTCCAGATTATCGTTATGTACCTTCAGGTGTTAGAATGTGAACGTAACCGGCCTCTGGTCCAGACTGCATGGTAAGTTGATTTTCTTTGTTTTTTTTAGATGACCAGCAAAGACAGTGGCAGAAATATGTATCCATATGTTTCTCTCCTCCCCAGTCCTTCTCTGCACGATTCCCTGGCTTGTGGGCAGGCTGGCAACCTTTAACCAGGCTTCTGCTGGTCTTGTCAGCAAGGGAATGCAGGATAGCATTCAAAGTGACTGATCCAAGCACTTCAGAAATGTATATGGTGACTCTCATTTTGTGGAAAGATCCTTTCCTTTGTTATCATCTCCCTTGACTCAAAGTCAAGATCAGAAGTTACCATATGGGAAACAAGTGCAAAATTAACTTGTTGAGTCTATCTTAGCAGAAGTGAGAACATGTTAACGTACTTGTAACAACTTCTGTTCAATTACATTAATTCCATTTGTCAGAGATAAGGTGCTGTCAATTTTAGGGATGGGGGGGGGGGAAATATGGTTTGCTAGATTGTTGAATCTTGTTTTTCAAACATGCACAACCTAATTTATGTAAAAATCTTGCTAGGATAACATTTCATATTTCTGCTCACTAGTCTTTTTATGGCTGGTGTAGCATTTGCTTAATTGAGAACCCATTTTAACGTCTCTTTTTTTCTACTCTTTCGATCAAAGGGTAGACCCTGATGGTAAGTGACTAAGACTTCTGAACTGCCCTCCAAGCACTTTGATGCCAGGATGGCCCTAACTGGCTGCTACTTTGAACCAATCCATTGCAGGTTCTCCTCCAAGAAGGCTGACTGTCTAGTGAGAGGTGGTATATAGTAACTGGCCAACTGCTTCTTGTGTTAAACGGTGTTTAATATATGTAGAAATTTATTGATTTCTGTTTTATAAATTAAAAATGTAAAATTTTAAAAGTAATGTTTTTATCGTAATTTTAATGTTAATATATTATAATAGCTTTCAAAATGTTTTATTGTAAACAATTATGTAATGGTCTATTTTTATTAATTGCTGTAATGGAAGAAAACCTAATCAAAGACTGTTAATGAGACTGTTGAAACTCTTCTGACTGTTGTGCAGCACCTGTGATATCTTGCAGCTTCTCAATTTCTGATTTGGCTGAACCTTGAATACTGGGACTATGAGCAAGAAGAATTATTATGTGCTGTTGTCATTAAAGAAGACTGGGGAGCATTGAAAATGCTTCACTAAGCATTTTGCATCAAATGCGGCAGCTACCAAGAAGAGTACTTCCATAATATTTGATTGCGAGGCCATTAAGATTGGAAAAAGACCGATTTTCAAGTGTTCAAAGAATCGAGTCACATTATTGATCTTTGATCTGTACAGGCGTGAGAAGATATCAGTGACTGGAGTATTGCTGGTGCATGGAAAAACTTTTTTTTTGCGATTTACATGCGTTTGTGATCAAGGAGACAAGAAGTGCAGATATTCTAGCATGGATCATTATCTCAAGACTTTCATGAAATATGGATGTTTTTAAGTATGTCTTAATTTTACATTGCATGCTTGAGTTGTATTGGTTTATCACGAGAGCAGGCCAGTGAGTAGAAAAGCATGGAGGTTAAAATGGGTTCTCTGCGTTTTTTATTTTTTTGTGTTCCTTACCATACAGGGATCAAAATGCTTATTTGTGCATTTTTTTTTTAATGGCTTATCCAATGTATCTGTGGAAGAATAAATTACCATTAAAGATTATTTTCCATAAATAAAAGATGCTGCAAGGTTACACTAGAATATTTAGTAAACATTATCAATTCATGAATAACTATCCATGTATTCTTCATTGCCAAGAACTGATCATTGAAGTCAATGTGATAATTCTTGTACCGTATTGAAGCCGATTCTGAATGTCTCCGTAATGGAGTTGTATGAAGGAACGCACTTTTGGAGTACTAATTCTCGGGGGAACAGTGTTGTTCTGGGAGACTTAATTCATCTCTAAGTGTCTGGATTTCCAGTATAAAGTGACCTTGATAACTTTGGAAAAATCTGCAATTTATATTGGCCTAACTGTTTGAAAGAAGAGAAGTTATGTGTCATGTATAATCTGCATTTGGTAAAGCATTTTGTTCAAAAAGAGTAGATAGAAAATTGGCACTTAGCAAAGTTTTATTTATCTGATGGTGTTATCCATGGCAATGTGTTTTGCTTTTGAGCTTTAATATCTAGTCAAGTAATAAATTGTAACGATGCTTGATCTAAATTAATTTCTTATGGACAAACCAATCTGCATCATTGGCTAAAATTCTTGGTCATCTCCAGATTCTTTAACTGCATTTTTGTTGGATTTATTCTTCTACTTTTGGCTGTTTTAAAAATAACAGAAAATTGAGCATTTTGAACCCTGTGTGGCTTTTTAATTTTATCTAAAGCAGTTACTCTCAGAAATTAGCAGCATATTGGGTGGGTTGCCGCAACATTTTTGTTGTCTATTTCAGGAATTATATGAATGACAGCCTGCGGACAGATGTGTTTGTCCGGTACCATCCAGAGACCATTGCCTGCGCCTGCATCTACTTGGCAGCTAGGGCACTCGAGGTTGGTGAACTCCCTACAAGTGTACACATTTTTATGACACGTGCTGCCTTTTGCTGGAATATTGTTCTAAAGTTTTGGGCTAGCTGTTCAGTATCATGGCCAAGTAGCCAGAGTTCATGTGGGTCAGGTGCGTCTGACTGTCGATGGGAATCCTGATCATTCTTATCAGGTCCAAAATCACTGGGGTTAGAAGGCCTGACTATTTTTAAAAGATCTGCCCCTCCACGCTGCACCTAAAAATGGTGACCGTATTGCCTTGACCAGCAAATGGAGCACAGACAAAATCTGAGTCCTTTCACTCTACATGCATTTGGGATTATTAGGTACCTAGGTGCAGCTTCTTAACAGAGGCATACGTTTTTAGATGTTGTCTTTCTGCTTGATGTTTTAGTCACTTTTCTGTGACAATTGAAAAAAAAAGAAAACTTGACTCTGCTGAGAATTAAGTACGTGAAAGTAATTTTGGTTGCATTAAGAAAGCTGAATCCTAATAATTGAATTAGATGGTCATGTAATTTGTCTTAACATTTTGCAGATTCCACTCCCAAATCGTCCCCATTGGTTTCTATTGTTTGGAACAAGTGAAGAAGAGATGAAGGAAATCTGTGTGAAAATATTAAAGCTCTATACCAGAAAAAAGGTTTGGAACTGAGATGCAAATTGGTTGTATTTTCTTTCTTTTTGAGCTTGTTCTCAATTTTAAAATGTTAACTATTCTTGCAGGCAAATTTGGAACACCTTGACAGTGAGGTTGAAAAGCGGAAGGCGGCTCTTCAGGAAGCTAAAGCTAAAGCCAAAGGTCTTCTCCCAGATGGTACACCTGCGTTAGATGCTCCACCTAGTTTCTCGCCATCCTCAAAACCAGGTACAAACTTTTATTTTATGTTCAGTAAAATTTAATTTGCCATTTGTTTTGTTACTAGTCACCTGACGTCGAAATTCATGTGATATAATTTGTTTGTATATCTTTGTATTGACTAATCAAACTACTTCTAAAGCACTCGCTGCACTAAATGTTAATTGAATCATTGCTTCGACCTATATGTGTACTATTTAGGTGGGGAAATTACAAATACATTAATTTTCCAAGTTCTCCAAATTTGGGAATTCTGCCTGTTTAGGAATATGGAATGGAGGTTACAATCAGATCATCCCTGATCTTATTGAATGGCGGAGCAGGTACGAAGGGCTGAGGGGCCTATTCCTGCTCGTAGTTTGTATTAAATTGCAGCTGTCACTATTTAAGGAAGGGCAAAAACATTTAACTTGCTTAAGATCTGTCAGTTTATTGGTGGTGGGAAGGTTGAGAGAGCCTGTCTTCAAGAACAAAATGGTTGAGAACTTGGACATGTCGCAAAGGTTTATACCAACAAAAAGTAAGGACGGTAGAAAGAGGGAAAATCGACCGTGGATATCTAAGGAAATAAGGGAGAGTATCAAATTGAAGGAAAAAGCATATAAAGTGGCAAAGATTGGTGGGAGACTAGAGGACTGGGAAATCTTTAGGGGGCAACAGAAAGCTACTAAAAAAGCTATAAAGAAGCGTAAGATAGAGTATGAGAGTAAACTTGCTCAGAATATAAAAACTGACAGTAAAAGTTTTTACAAATATATAAAACAAAAAAAGAGTGGCTAAGGTAAATATTGGTCCTTTTAGAGGATGAGAAGGGAGTTTTAATAATGGGAGATGAGGAAATGGCTGAGGAACTGAAGAGGTTTTTTGGGTCGGTCTTCACAGTGGAAGACACAAATAAAATGCCAGCGACTGATAGAAATGAGGCTATGGCAGGTGAGAACCTTGAGAGGATTGTTATCACTAAGGAGGTAGTGATGGGCAAGCTAATGGGGCTAAAGATAGACAGGTCTCCTGGCCCTGATGGAATGCATCCCAGAATGCTAAAAGAAATGGCTAGGGAAATTGCAGATGCACTAATGATCATTTACCAAAATTCACTAGACTGGGGTGGTCCCGGTGGACTGGAAATTAGCAAACGTGACACCACTGTTTAAAAAAGGAGGTAGGCAGAGAGCAGGAAATTATAGGCCAGTGAGCTTAACTTCGGTAGTAGGGAAGATGCTGGAATCTATCATCAAGGAAGAAATTGCGAGGCATCTGGATAGAAATTGTCCCATTGGGCAGACGCAGCATGGGTTCGTAAAGGGCAGGTCATGCCTAACTCATTTAGTGGAATTTTATGAGGACATTCCCAGTGCAGTAGATAACGGGGAGCCGATGGATATCTGGATTTCCAGAAAGCCTTTGACAAGGTGCCACACCAATGGTTGCTGCATAAGATAAAGATGCATGGCATTAAGGGTAAAGTAGTAGCATGGAGAGAGGATTGGTTAATTAATAGAAAGCAAAGAGTGGGGATTAATGGGTGTTTCTCTGGTTGGCAATCAGTAGCTAGTGGTGTCCCTCAGGGATCCGTGTTGGGCCCACAATTGTTCACAATTTACATAGATGATTTGGAGTTGGGGACCGAGGACAATGTGTCCAAGTTTGCAGATGACACTAAGATGAGTGGTAAAGCGAAAAGTGCAGAGGATACTGGAAGTCTGCAGAGGGATTTGGATAGGTTAAGTGAATGGGCTAGGGTCTGGCAGATGGAATACAATGTTGACAAATGTGAGGTTATCCATTTTGGTAGGAATAACAGCAAACGGGATTATTATTTAAACGATAAAATATTAAAGCATGCCGCTGTTCAGAGAGACTTGGGTGTGCTAGTGCATGAGTCACAGAAGGTTGGTTTACAAGTGCAACAGGTGATTAAGAAGGCAAATGGAATTTTGTCCTTCATTGCTAGAGGGATGGAGTTTAAGACTAGGGAGGTTATGTTGCAATTGTATAAGGTGTTAGTGCGGCCACACCTGGAGTATTGTGTTCAGTTTTGGTCTCCTTACTTGAGAAAGGACGTACTGGCGCTGGAGGGTGTGCAGAGGAGATTCATTAGGTTAATCCCAGAGCTGAAGAGGTTGGATTATGAGGAGAGGTTGAGTAGACTGGGACTGTACTCGTTGGAATTTAGAAGGATGAGGGGGGATCTTATAGAAACATATAAAGTTATGAAGGGAATAGATAGGATAGATGCGGGCAGGTTGTTTCCACTGGCGGGTCAAAGCAGAACTAGGGGACATAGCCTCAAAATAAGGGGAAGTAGATTTAGGACTGAGTTTAGGAGAAACTTCTTCACCCAAAGGGTTGTGAATCTATGGAATTCCTTGCCCAGTGAAGCAGTTGAGGCTCCTTCATTACATGTTTTTAAGATAAAGATATATAGTTTTTTGAAGAATAAAGGGATTAAGGGTTATGGTGTTCGGGCCGGAAAGTGGAGCTGAGTCCACAAAAGATCAGCCATGATCTAATTGAATGGCGGAGCAGGCTCGAGGGCCAGATGGCCTACTCCTACTCCTAGTTCTTATGTTCTTAGATTAAATCCATCCTAATCAGTTAATATGGGTCATGTCTGAGTAATCTGATTGTGTTGAATTTTGTGGTGGTTGATGATTAAAATAATTGGGGTAGATAAGATGCCCTCCCTCCAAAGAACTGTTCAGTCTGGGGTTCAACTGAAAATTTCAAATCTGATATTGTTGGGTGAGTGTAACAACCAAGGTGGGTGGGTGGAGTTACGAGACTATCGACCAAGATCTGATTGAATACCTCAAATACGTTTGTGATTCACTCCTATTTCTCCAAACGATCTGTGCTTTATAGATTCTCCCAAGGATGGAAAGTTTGAAAAACCATCACCGCTATCTATTCAGGTAATGAAAAACGCTAGAAGAAAACTTGACGAGGAAGAAAAATGGCCTCGATCTACTAGTCCTTTTAATGGGTGAGTAATGTCATACAATTTTGTTTAATGCTGCACCGTATTTTGTAGTTTGAGAAAAGCGAAGATACATGATTACTACTTTAACCAGATTTAACTTATTTAAAACGTCACATTTTCTGTAAGATACTACTACTGTCTGGTAACAGTAAAATTGCTTCTTGGGTGAAGAGGCCGTGTGGTTTCTTGTGTAAGTCATCAATTGCACAGTGCAATATAAATAGAATTTCCTCCTGTTTTTTTGTTCGAGAAATATTGTCTGTTTTGTGAATATAGGTGCCTATTTTAAAATTCCCAAATAACTTCTGTTTCTAGTGTTCAAAAGGGGAAAAGTAGCAGAAGTCGAAGTAGAAGCAAAGGTCGGAGTTACTCAAGGTCTCGCTCTAGATCGCATTCTCCTAGGAGGCGGTAGGTAATGCAAATCAAAGTGTCGGCATTTCATTGTTTTGTCTCCTCTGCCTGTGTCAGACATTTCCCTTGTGCTTGTACAAAAGATCAGTCTGAACCATTATATATGTAAACCAAGCATGGTTATATTACAGCATTGAACAAAACAACACCCGGTTACTGTAATTGACTCACTAGAAATGTTACTTTATTAACTTAAAAAAAAAATTTTTTCCAATTAAGGGACAATTTAGTGTGGCCAATCCACCTACCCTGCACATCATTTGGGTTGTGGGGGCGAAACCCACGCAACCACGGGGAGAATGGGCAAACTCCACACAGACAGTGATCCAGACCCGGGATCGAACCTGGGACCTCGGCGCGTGAGGCAGTAATGCTAACCACTGCGCCACCGTGCTGCCCTGAAATTTTACTTTCTGTCGTGCTGTAGTCTGCACGTAACCGAAAAATAGTCACTCGCTGATATATGAAACAAAACACTGTTTTTCTGCGATGTTTGTCAACTCAGTCGGTAACTCTGCACTCAGTCTGTAACTCTGCCTCGGTAGAACTTGAACAACAGCTTGTATAATGTTAGGAAAACAAGGCCGTTTTAAGGGCTTTATATTGGTAATCATTAAAAATAAAGTATAATTTTAAGTGGGTTTAATTTACTGTTTCTGTACTTGGAAGGGTAAAACCTATAGTTAGATTCATGTCGGTCAAAATGTTTACGTTAAGTTCCATCTATGTTTTTATTGTGCTTAGAGGACTACGGTGTGAGGAATAAATAGGTCTGCAGAGGTATGCATGCATTGCTTAGCAACTGAGGCCTTGTAAGGTAGAGAACATAGGAACTGGAGTAGGCCATTGAGCCCGTCGAACCTTCAGTGAGATCATGGCTGATATGTGGCCTAACTCCATAAACCTACTGTTGACCCATATCTCTTAATATCTTTGCTTAACAAAACTTTATCTATCCCAGATTTAAAATTAATAACTGGTCTAGCACCAATTGCCATTTGTGGAAGAGAGTTCCATATCTCTACCACCCTTTGTGTATAGAAGTGCTTTAATGTCTGGCCCTAATTTTTAGATTCTGTCCCCTTGTTCAAGAATCTCCCAAAGAGTGGAAACAGTTTATCCGTTTTCTATCCTGTCTTTTCTTGTTAATATCTTGAAGACTTTGTTCAGATCGTCCCATAATTGTCTAAATTCTAGAGGAAACAGGCCTAATTTGTATAATCCCTCTTTATAACGTAACCCCGAAGTTCAGGTATCATTCTTGTAAACCTATGCTCCGATCCCTCTGGCCAGAATATCCTTCCTAGGTGTGGTGCCTAGGTATTGTATTTTTCCTGGGTTTTTTTTGCATTGTTCTATTCTATTCTAGTTTAATGATGTCCCTTTTCTCTTTCATTGTCCATGGCTGTTGAGCTTTTTTAGTTTTAGCTGAATTTGTGGGCAGTTGGAGACAGGGTCTCGGGAAGTGAACATTTCTAAATTCAGCCAGAAGAAACAAAGTCAGAAAATACTGGATAGTCTCAGCAGGTCTGACAGCATCTGTGGAGAGAGAAAGGAGCGAACGTTTCGAGTCTGGATGACTCTTTGTCAAAGCTGGAGAGAATCCGAAATAGTGTCAGATTTATATTGTTTTGGTGGGGGGGGCGGAGGTTTGGATAGAGAACCAGGTGGAGATTGACAAAGATATCGAGGACATCGACAAAGGGAATGTAAATCGGGGTAATCAAGGCTAAGAAGCCCCGTATAAATCTGACCCTATTTTCAGTTTTGACAAAGTATCATCCAGACTCAAATGTCAGCTCCCTTCTATCTCCCCAGCCGAAACCCACGCAGACACTGGGAGAGCCAACCAAGGTCAGAATCGAACCCGGGTTCCTGGTGCTGAGACAGCAGTGCTAGCCACCGTGCTGCCCTCTCATTGAATCGCAGAATTTACAGTGCAGAAGGAGGCCATTTAGCCCACCAATCTGCACCGACCCTTGGAAAGAGCGCACCCTACTTAAGCCCATGCCTCCACTCTACCCCAGTAACCTTACCTAACCTTTTGGGCTAGGAGAAAGTGTGCACAGTCTCCTGAGCCTGGAATTGAACCGGGTTCCTGGTGCTTTGAGGCAGCCGTGCTAACCACTGTGCCGCCCACCTTCTCGTTTTATGAGAAGTTTTTAAAGTGTGTTTAGGGGAGTGGGCGGTGGGATTCTGAGGAGGAATCCACAAACATTCACTTGGCATTCAGTGTGGAGAGTGCATTTGCCCATAGTCATGTGTTCTTAAGTGTTAATGAGACTATTATAGATTAGGAAGTACTTTATAATCCATGTTAATCCTAAAACCTGTGTGTAATTGTTAGGCTATGGGTGGGGGATAAAGGTGCATTATATCATCTAATTGTTTCCTGTTTAAATGTTTTTCTCCTTGTTAAAACTAATTAGTCGTCCTGTGACTGTTCCTCCGCGTTTTATAAAAAAATATAAACGCTACGGTCTTTTGAGCCAGGATTCCATTCTGAGAACGTCCCTTCCATTTAAAACAACAACTGGGATCGTAACAATAGCACCTTTAACGCAATAAAACGCCACATGGTGCTTCACAGGAGTTTTATTCAACAATATGTCACTAAGCTTTTTTTCCATTATTAGATGGATTGACAGTTTTTCTACAAATCCGCTTTAATAAAACCCTATTGGACTTCATTACAATTATCTTGCAAATTTGTAGATAAACAAAAGTGGCAATCCTTTGAACAGTTTTCCAATTTCAGGTAAAGTGTTATGTAAGTCCCATCTCTTCAGCTCTTCCTTTTTAAAAAAAAACATTAGGAAACAAATCATGTTCTGGAAAGACCTCAGCCGCTCAAACTTTATTTCTTAGCAAACTTAAAAAATGGAGCAGGTGGCTGTTTAGGAGTGTAAGAATGCAAACTTTTATACAGAAGGACGATTAACATGGAAAGCTGGCAAGCATCAGCACTGTGCCATGCATAGGGTGGCATGGCACAGTGGTTAGCACTGAGCTGAGGACCCGGGTTCGATCCCGGGTCACTGTCCGTGTGGAGTCTGCACATTTTCCCCGTGTCTGCGTGTGTCTCACCCCCACAACCCAAAGATGTAGAGGGTAGGTGGATTGGCCACACTAAACTGCAACCTTAATTGGGGGGAAAAAATGTGATGTGAGTACTTACCTGTGTTTTGGGGTTGTTTTTGCTCTTCCTGCAAACAGAAGAACACGGAGTCGTTCTGGATCCAACAGCTCTCGATCACGCAGCCACTCAAGAAGCCGTAGTGATTCCCCTCCTCAAAGGCACAAACGAAGCTCACCGTACATTGGCAGGCCAAAAGTCAAGGAATATGATGATATCCGAGAATACAAGTACAATTCCCATAAACGCAGAAGATCGCACAGCAGGAGCTACAGTAAAAGCTTGTCCAGATCTAGAAGCAGATCCCGAGAGCGTTTGGATTTTTCTCGAAAGCACAAAGAAAGTAGGAGCCATCACAGAGAGCGGCGGCATGATCGATCACGATCTTATGAAAGGTCTGCAAAACATCACAACAGTCATTCTAGCCACAGCAGACACCGACGGTGATGGATAGTACCTAGTTTCTGTCGTTTACATAACTTTTGTATTATTTCAGGATTTATATACAACCTCTAAATATGTCTTTGTTAAAAAGATTCAATTGGAGTATTGAGGGTTAGTTTGTGTAAATTGCACTGCTTGTTTTGTAGTTTCTGAAGGCGGATGTAGTGGCTCCTGCTGACATCAGTTTTTTGATAGTATCTTACCATACCAACTGCTGATAGATTTCATATTAAATATTTTCTAATAAACTTTGGTTGTGTTTACACAGCTTTGTATTGTTTCAGGGTTTATAAATTATTTTTTCTTGCTTGTGTTCACATGACATTAAACGTTTCCTTTCCTGTTAACTGTTTGTAAAGATGGTAAACAGAAGTATATGTGCAATGCACCTGGAGGAATGGATGGAGAGAGAAATGTCCTTGAAACTGTCCGTTTCATCTGTCTTGAAAATGATATTGTGTCTTGTTGTCTCGGCACATTTGAAAGGGTGTGCAGTCGGGTGCCAATTTCATAGTTAATTTTGATTAAATCCCTCTTTGAATGTGTGATTGAATACTTCCACCTATCACTGTTCTCATTCTAACCATTATCTTGGATTTACAGTGGTATGGTTTTGAAGAAAAATTACATGGCTACTCTTTTTTTGTGCTGCTGCATACACTAATGTATTTCTCAGATATAAGCCATGCTCTTTGTAGTTATGTAAAGTACTTTAAACATTTTTCTTTGGGAAGTAATAATGTACCTAAGATAATGTGGTTACTTGTAATTTGTAAAGAGATTTCAGGGTTTTTTTTGAGCGGGAAGAAAGGTTATTTGCAGCTGATAATTGTCCGTCTGTTCAAGCGTACATGTTATGTTCTATTAAGTAAAATGAATTGCTTAAAACCAGGAGAAATTGTATATAAAAACGCCTTTTAATGTAGTGCAGCAAACATACATGTGCCTTGAATATGTAAGTTTTATGAACTACAAATGGAATTTGGATATGCATATATTGTAAATAAATTTTTTTTACTAAGAGCTTGCCAGTGTACTTGGCTTTTGAAGTTGTGCCAATTGCTATTATGCCTCCAGGCGTAATGGTCATCACCGTGACTCATGGTGAATATATTAATTCAGGCTGAAAACACGTGTGCCGTACAATGGTGGATGATGGGAAAATCATCGGCCACACATTGAGACTGCACAAGGTAGATGGGGCTGGTGTAGCACAGTGGGCTAAACAGCTGGCTTGTAATACAGAACAAGGCCAGCTGCGTGGGTTCAGTTGCCGTACCGGCCTCACCGAACAGGTGCCGGAAAGTGGTGACTAGGGGCTTTTCACAGTAACTTCATTGAAACCTACTTGTGACAATAAGCGATTATTGTTATTAATAATAGTCTGACTGTTGCAATAAAAAGACTCCTCTCTTTCCCAGAAACTATTTAAAACAGTGGGCGACCTGTGGGATGCATCTGCCCGTTGGAGTTCTGAAAACAGCCCGAGACACATTTTGTTGGCTGTTGCCTATGTGTAGGATTGCCAGACACCTCTGGTATCAGTCGGTGTGGTTACTATTGGTATTACTATTCAACAAGGTCTCGCCTAGTAATCTGGTATGTAAAGTTAAAGTGCATGGGATTGGGGGTAGTGTTGTGAGATGGGTAGAAAGCTGGTTAGTAGACAGGAAGCAAAAAGTTGGAATAAATGGGTCTTTTTCAATTGGCAAGCAATGGCTAGGATACCGCAGGGATCTGTGCTAGGACCCCAACTGTTCACATTGTATATTAATGATTTGGACAAGGGAACCAAATGTAGTATTTTCAAATTTGCAGATGTTACAAAGTTGGGTGGGAGGTTGAACGGTAAGGAGGATGCAGAGATTATTTAGTGGGATTCAGACAGGTTGAGTGAGTGGGCATATGCATGGAAGATGCAGTATAACGTGGATAAATGAGGTTATCCACGTTCGTAGCAAAAATAGGAAGTCAGATTATTATTTGAGGGTGTGAATTGAGAGGTGGATACTCAGCGAGACCTTGGTGCCCTCATGCATCATCAGTAACTGAAAGTAAGTGCGCAGGTGGCAAAGAAGGCAAATGGTATGTTGGCCTTTATAGCGAGAGGTTTTGAGAATAGGGATGTTTTACTACAATATAGGGCATAGTGAGGCCGCATTTGGAGTATTTTGTGCTGTTTGGTGTCCTTATCTGAGGAAGGATGTTCTTGCTACAGAGGGAGTGCAGTGAAGGTTTATCAGGCTGATTCCTGGGATGGTGGGACTATCATATGAGGGGAGACTAAATTGGTTACGATTATATTCATTGGAGTTTAGCAGAGTGAGGGTCAATCTCATAGAAACTTACAAAATTCTAACCGGATTAGACAAGATTAGGTCGGTTCAGACAGAATGTTCCTCATGGTTGGGGAGTCCAGAACTAGGGGTCATAGTTTGAGGATAAGGGGTAAACCTTTTAGGACTGAGGTGAGGAGAAATTTCTTCACCCAGAGAGTGGTGAATCTGTGGAATTCGCTCCCACAGAAAGTAGATGAGGTGAAAATAGTGTAATTTCAAGAAGGAATTAGATATGGCTCTAGGGGCAAAGGGATATTGGGAGGGGGGTGGGGGTGTGTGGAGATGGGATCAGGGTATTGAACTTGATGGTCAGGCATGATGATGAATGGTGCAGCAGGCTCAAAAGGGCCTCCTGCTTAGGTATATTTCTATGTATAAGAGCAGGGTTTTTCAAACTCGGTCGCGACCCGCGGGCGGGTGTCGGGAGTGATCTGATCACAGGAAAAAATGTCCAACGGCCACAACCAGCTTTTAAGAATGCCAGCCGTGGGCAGTACCCGATTGCTGCGCTGTGTGCTGATCACTGTGCGGGTGGGGGGCAGGGTTTGATTGGTGTGCAATGCTAACGGTAGTGGCTCCAGCTTGGAGCTCTTTTCTGGGGCTTGCAAACTGCTCAGTTTCCCCCCGCGCCCCCCCACCACCGATCGCCAGTATGTGACCTGTGGCTCCCATCGGCAGGCTGCTCAATGTACTGGTCGCGAAGTGTGATTAGGGTGGATGCATCTGACGACAGTAAGTTACTGGACCGTGAGAGGGAAGCCAGGCCAGGTTTGCCGGCGAGGAATACCGACCACGTGAGGCCAGTCGCCAGTCAATACAGCTGACAAATGTCAACACTGGAAGAAACCTACACTGTCATCACTCTGTGTCACCACTCTCTGGAAACCAGGAAGTAAGTGCTTTTCATGAGAAGAGGAGACTACTTGAATGTTTGGCTAGGTCAATGCAGTGGAACCAGTAAGAAACATTATGGCTATATAATTTACAGTGCAGAAGGAGGCCATTCAGCCCATCGAGTGCACCGGCTCTTGGAAAGAGCACCCTACCCAAGGTCAACAACTCCACCCTATCCCCGTAACCCCACCCAACACTAAGGGCAATTTTGGACTCTAAGGGCAATTTATCATGGCCAATCCACCTAACCTGCACATCTTTGTTCTATGACATTGTGACATGAATTATGACATTGTGGGTGTTTTGACAAGTTACTTCATCTCATCTAAAGTCATTATTTGTAAAGTAAAAAGAAGATTCTACTTGAGTATTAAAAAAATGTGAATATATTTTAAATAAAGTTTGTGTGTAAAAGTAAGGTTGCGCATAATCAACTGAAATTCACCAGTCATAAACATAAAAATCAGGTATTGGATTTTGCATGCAAAATCACAGAGCAGAAATTACTCAATGTTGTAGCTGCCAGCAAGTAAGCAACAGGGCTGTGTGAAGAACTGAAGATGGATAATTTTGTAATAAGGAAGAGAAGGCCAGAGACAGGTCAGGATCTCACAACTGCATCTGCTGGAGAGAGCTGCACAGGAGCGTCCATGGCACAACAAAGCAGTGTTCGTGTTACCTGTGGACAGAGCTCTTGGGTCTCTGGTGAACACATCATTTAAGAAGAAACTGAAATTGCAAACAAAGCAGAAAGATTCCTTGAGGTATGGCTTTGCTAATTGTGCCAATGCAAATCGGAATGCAAACACAGTATTAGAGTGAGGGGCACGTGAAATGAGATGCGTACTGATTGCGCACAATGCTGGAGAACCATGCACTCTGCACCCAATCAAAACGCTGCTGCAGTTCAATGGGCAAATTCTAGGTACGCTGGCTTAAGCAGTGCATCCAAATCCTTATCACTAGCTGCATAAGAGTAAGCGAACCGCCCAACAGGCCAAGGAGGAGGAAGTGCCAAGGAGGCATTGCATGTTATTCGAGGACCTGCTGCAGCGGGCATACCGTTGAAGACTCCGGCTGAGCAGAGACAGGGTGACATATCTGCCAGATAATGGCATTCCTGGCACCGCGGGGTTATGGGGGGTGATACCTGCTCCCGGTAGCCATCAAGGTGATGGTCGCCTTGAACTTTTACGCCACGGATCCTTCCACACACTGAGCGGGGACCTGTCCGGGATCTTACAGACCTCGATACACAGGTGCAGCCACACTGTCACGGAGGCCCTCTATGCCCAGACCGGGAAACACACACTTTGATGTGGACCAAGCCCACGAGGATGCCCGGGCAGCGGGGTTTGCTGTCATCGCTCGTATGCCCCGGGTCCAGGGGGTGGTCGACGAGATGCATGTCGCTCTACTGTAGCCACCTGAGTTGGCCACTTCCCAAGTTCAAAATGGAGAAACACAAGGAACGCAGGGAAAATTGGACAATCCTAGAGAAACAAGCAGTTTGCAGACTTTTCCTGTGTATTCTGCCTGCAAAGAAAGCAGACAGCACTGAAACCAGCACCCATGCATATTAATGAGCGATTCCAGGGCACAATAGTAACAATCAAAGGTGATCGAAGTAAAGCTAGACTCCTCGGCGCCAGCAGGAGTCCAAGACAAAAGAAGCAAACGGGCACCCAAGGACCGCCCAGCGATCGGGAAACAGCCCCAGTATTGGGGAATTCAAACCAATCGATTGGTATGGGATCCTATCGATTGGAAGTAAGCTTGGGGTCCACCCAAAAGGGCGCGAAGCCCCGAGGACTATAAGATAGAGCCCCCAAGGTCAGTTCGCTCTCTTAGCCGGCCCTCCCAGCAGAACATCTTAGCAGCTCTCGAAGAACTTGACCGTAAGAAGGAGAGGCCTGGCCATCTGCTGCACCATCAAGTAAGTGTCCAGTCAACGCACGCTACGAGATAGACACTCCTGACCCCTTAGTCCATACCAGCTGGAAGCCTGCAGACTCAGCAAGAGGCCATTGTTCCCTGACCCAGCGGGTTTCCTTATCCAGATAAGTACTGGCCTGTTAGTGGTAGGAATAGCCTAGCCTTTTAGTATTGTATGCATGAGTAACGATTAACTGTATATTAATAAACGTGTTTTGATTTGAACCTTACTAATTGGTGTATTGAATCATTGATCTGAACTTGAACCTCGTGGTGCTATCATAAGGATACCTGGCGACTCTAGAGCTAAGTAATAAAACAGAGCCAATTGAGTGTAAAGCACACTCACCAAAACGAGCAACACTACGGGCACCTGCGGATAACAGGACGCTCTTCACAAATCGAAAGGGGTTCCACTCGATGAAGTGCAGCTGGTGTGTGACCATCAGCTGCGCATCATACATGTCTGCATCCGATACCCGGGCATTGTGCACGAAGTACTGTGAAAATCCCCTCGTCACCACACTCCGGCGCCTGTACGGGTAGGCTGAGGGAGAATTCAGAATGTCAAATTCACCAAACAAGTACGTCTTTCAGTTTTGTGGGACGAAACCGGAGCTTCCGGAGGAAACCCACGCAGACACGAGGAGAACGTACAGACTCCACACAGACAGTGACCAAAGCCGGGAATTGAACCCGGGGCCCTGGCACTGCGAAGCAACGGTGATAACCACTGTGCTACCGTGCTGCCCATAGAAAGTATCCTATCTGGCTGCATCACAGCCTGATATGGCAACTGCTCAGCCCAAGCCCATAAGAAACTTCAGAGAGTCATGAACACAGCCCAGTCCATCACGTAAAGCCACCTCCCATCTATTGACTCTGTCCACACCGCCCACTGCCTGGGGAAAGCGGGCAGCATAATCAAAGACCCCTCCCACCCGGGTTATTCTCTCTTCCAACTTCTTCCATCGGGCAGGGGATACAAAAGTCTGAGTATACGCATTAACAGATTCAAAAAAAGTGTCTTCCCCACTGCTATCAGACTTATGAATGCCCCTCTTATAGACTGCACTGATCTCTCCATGCATCGTCTCTACTGAGTAGCATTGCATTCCGTATGCTTCACCCGATGTCTGTGTATTTATATTGTGTATTTATTGTATGATGTGGAGATGCCGGCGTTGGACTGGGGTAAGAAGTCTTACAACAGCAGGTTAAAGTCCAACAGGTTTGTTTCAAACACTAGCTTTCGGAGCACAGCTCCTTCCTCAGGAAAGGAGCTCCTTCACCTGAGGAAGGAGCAGTGCTCCGAAAGCTAGTGTTTGAAACAAACCTGTTGGACTTTAACCTGGTGTTGTAAGACTTCTTACTGTATTTATTGTATGTCCTATGTTTTTCATGCATGGAACGATCTGTCTGGACTGTATACAGAGCAATACTTTTCACTGTACCTCGGGACACAATAAATCCAAGTCTAGTTCTTGAGCTATCTGCCAGTGAGAACAGTTTCTACGTACCTACTTTGTCCAAACGCTGCATGATGTTTAACATCTCTATTAAATCTCCTCTCCACCTTCTGTAAAAGAACAAACCCCAGCTTCACCAATCTATCCATGTAACTGGTCTCATCCCGCAAATCTTTCCCACACCCTCTCAAATGTATCCACATCCTTCCTGAAGTGTGGCATCCAGAATTGGGCCGAATACTCCTTTTGAGGCTGAACCAATGTTTTCTCCAGGTTCACTGTGACTTCCTTGCCTCCAGGATTTGGTATGTCTATTAACTACATTTTCTGTCCTGCCACCTTCAATGTTGCATGTATACACCTCTGTACCCCTTTAGAATTGTACCCTATATATTACATTGCCTTTCCTCATTCTTCCTGTCACTATCACTTTGCACTTCTCTGCATTAAATCTCATCTGCCATGTCTCTACCTATTCCAGCAGCCAGTCTATCACTTCTGCCAATGCTGCTTTGGTACAACTCCACTTCTCTATTAGCATAAGATCACTTAGCAGGTCGAGATTATATCCCTAAAGCTCCCAAGGTCTCAACAAATATTTTCATTTTTATGGCTTGCTGTCATGACAGACAAATATCTGAGAAGTGTTCAAGTTATATACCAAAGACCAGCTGCTGTTCTAGTTTTTTGGTGTATATTTATATATTGCTCCAATGCCATCCAAGTGAATATTAGCCAATTCAGAATAAACTGAGGATCAAACATCAGGAACTTCCTAGGAGCTCAGCTATTTGCTGGATAAACTCACCATTTCCTTCCCAACTTTCAAAAGCTTTCTGAACACTTTTCACTTGCTCTTTCAGCTGTTTTCATCTTTTCTACAAAATCTTCCATCCTCTTTGGTCGCATGTTCTTCTCTGCTTTGAAGAATTTGGAGATCTTTATCGGATGTGACACGTGCCTTATACATGCAGGTATTTGTTGAGCCTTGGGAGATCTGACAGAATTTCAACCTGTAAAGTGACTTTATTTTAATACAGAAGTGTATTACAAAGCATGGCCACTTGGTGGCAGGATTTGCTCACTTCCTTTTTATCAAGAAACTATTACATTAATTTCACAAATTGATTGTGTCCAAAGAGATTTTAAATGTTGAAGAATATGCATTAAATACATTGCTTTCAATTCCTATAGTGGTATGCAAGGCCAATTCATGTATGTGAAAAATGTAGTGATACAATCTTTGGGCTGTTCTATAGACATGCTGATTGTTAATGTTCTAGAATATAGTGGGGTTGTAACTGAACTAATTAACACAATTTAAAAGACTGGGCTGAGACTCAAGTACTTGGGTTAATAAATGCTTTCACATTTATCCTCTCTTAACATCTTTCAATAATTGTTTAAAGTCAAAATCATTGCTTTACATGATCCATATTTATAGCGTATAGTCAAAATTGGGGACTTAGGGCAGAAATTTTAATTTGATTTAGTAAGAGATTCTGTAAGAAATAATGCCATTAAAATCACAATCAGTCAAATGCCAATTCCCATGGACAGTATGAACGAGATATTAGTGCAATTGTTATGACTGTCAAAGCATAAAGCACAGTAAGAAGTCTTACAACACCAGGTTAAAGTCCAACAGGTTTGTTTCAAATCACAAGCTTTCGGAGCACTGCTCCTTCCTCAGGTGAAGCATGAAGCAATACAGACCTAAACCATTCCCTTCAAAACATCCATTTCCCATTTTTCAAGTGTTGATCCAAATGAAATCTAGTATTATGTACATAATCGTGAGGCTTCTATGGTGGCTCTGTAAGTTTACCCAATGAAAGGCCAGGGAAACTACACACAGACCTCCTATCTGAGCTGAGAGATGAAGCTGTGATTTTGCCTGTACTTTCAATTTTGTCCACTATGTTTGCTGCTCATAATGTGGTCTCCGCTACCTTGGCGATGTCAAACTCAAGCTGGGTAACAGTTTTGTAGAACACCTCCGCTAATTCCACAAGTATGACAAACATTCCGATCATTTGCCATTTCAATTCACCATTTTACTAACATTTCAACCTGCCAAAATATTCCAGTGAATGCCAATGCAGGCTGGAGGAACAGTTCCTTCTCTTCTGGTTCAACACTTTACAACTTTCTGGACTCAACATTGACTTCAATAGCTTCAGACCATGGACATATTCTGCTATTTTACTTTCAGTCAGTGCTAACCATTATGCTGCTATTAACACCTACTCTGCACCAAATCTTTAGTTTTATGATTACCATTCCCACTCTCTTGTGTTCCATTACACCTTTGTCATTTAATCTCCCCCGCCCTCTATTTTATCCGTGACCTATTTTGCTCCATCTGTCCTTCTTAGATATATGAACGGGTGGGGAACAGAGAGAAGTAGACCTTGGAAAATAGGCAACAGGTTTAGATAAAGGATCTGGATCGGCGCAGGCTGGGAGGGCCGGAGGGCCTGTTCCTGTGCTGTAATTTTCTTTGTTCTTTGTTCTTTCAACAGGATAAAGTCCATCACATTTCTATATTGGACTCAAAACATTCAATCTCTGTCTCTCTCCACAGATGCTGCTAGACCTGTTTCCAACATTTTCTGTTTTTATGATCTCAAGGAGGTTAGTCGAGACGATGCAAATGGCTTCAATGCCCTGCAGAGGGGAAGAAACATCAGCTATAGTTTCCAATCCTGATTATTTGATCATCTCTGCTGAAAATGTGTGAATGTACCGTGTTTGCGTGGGTTTCACCCTCACAACACAAAAGATGTGCAGGCTTGGTGGATTGGCCACGCTAAATTACACTTTAATTGAAAAAAATTAATCGGGTGTTCTAAATCTAAAATCTGAAAAAAGCAATAATTAACAAAAAAGAAAATGTGTGAATGTAGAAGGCGAGTGAGGATTGGATAAAACTCATATTTACATAGACTACCAACACCTCAATTCTTTCACAGCCACAATTACATCAT
Organism: Scyliorhinus canicula; assembly: GCF_902713615.1. Taxonomy (NCBI): domain Eukaryota; kingdom Metazoa; phylum Chordata; class Chondrichthyes; order Carcharhiniformes; family Scyliorhinidae; genus Scyliorhinus; species Scyliorhinus canicula. The sequence goes on from NC_052161.1 coordinate 140,558,004, forward strand.
GAGATACTAAACAGTAACTAGTGCCTGTGGAACTGTCATAGCAAAGATCAATGAGGAGAGAGAAATTGCAGAGAAAACTGGTGAGAAATTTTAAAATGCTGATTAAAGAATACATTGTGAAAAATGGAACAGAAATTGGCCCATAAACACTCCGCACCATTCTGGCTTGGAACTACATCACTTTTTTTTTCATTGCCACTGGGCCAAATCCTAAAATCCTCACTGTGTTGCACCTACACCATATGGACTGCAGCAGTCAATGAGAAAACAAATGAGGGTGGCCAATAAATGCTGGCCTTGTCAGCAGTGATACTTACAACCCACAAACAAATAAAATATAAACCCTCCTGGCTGTGTGTATCTCTGTCATTTACCTGCCTTAGCTCCATAATCTTTTTTTTAATGAACAATTTTATTGAGGTAGTTTTTGGCTTTGTAAACAGTTACAGACATCAACAGAAAGAAAGCAAAAAAGGCAAAAATGTGCAAACATCCACGTACATTCAATACTTCAATTGTAACATACTGCACAAGCCCGCTCCTCTCCCACCGGTACTATCTGCCATTTTATCCCTCCTACTCTACTCTACCCCCCTCCCCCACCCACCCCCCTGCTGACGCTCACTCTCCTGCAAAGAAGTCAGTAAATGGTTGCCACCTTCAGGCAAACCCCTGTACAGATCCCCTCAAGGCGAACTTAATTTTTTCCATAGCCAGGAAACTCGACATGTCCGCAAGCCACAACTCAGTCTTCGGGGGCTTTGAGTCCCTCCACGCCAATAGTATTCGTCGCCGGGCTATCAGGGAAGCAAGGGCCAAAACATTGGCCTCTTTCTCCCCCTCGACTCCCGGGTCTTCCGAAACCCCAAAAATTGCCACCCCTGGACCCATCTTCACCCTTGTTTTTAGCAGCTGGGACATGACGCCCGCAAATCCCTCCCAGTACCCCCTAAGCTTAGGGCATGTTAGCTCCATAATCTTTGATAAAATTCTATCCATCTCAGTATTGAAATTTCCTTTTGACCCAGTAGCCACATATTTCTGGAGTACCAAATTCCAGATCTGCTCTACATTTTGTTAAAAAAAGCTTCTTGATTTCACTTTTGAATCATCCAGATCTAGTTCCAGGACTATGTCCCTTGTTCTGGAACTCCCACTTGGCTGGACATGTAATAATTATCAGCGGAAAGTAGTCAACAAAATCAACTCGGAGAATAGCATTATACTGTAAACAAATTGGTTTTCCAGTGCAACAATCTTTCTCCCCAACACACGATTGTTCGTCATGAATAAAGCATTTCTGAGAAAAACATTTATATAAATAGATTTTAAATAAAACAGGAAGTGAAATTCAACGTTAAAACATTCTCCCAGGCAAATGTAAATCTCATGCGAGAGAAAAAGACTCAACTTCAGTTTAAATATTTTTGAGCCACTAATTTGGGTTGAACTTTATATAAATAATTTTAAATAAAATACGGTGTGAAATTCAAAGTTAAAACAATTTCATAAAGAGTCCCAGTTTGAAACCTGGAAAATTAATTTCTCTTAATTTAGATAAATTCGATCATGTATTTAGATCTATTCAGCATTAGGCTGCTGTATACAATATATATACTAATGAATTAAGTGTTGCATTCACAGAATATGCAGTGCTGAAGGAGGCCATTTGACCTATTGAGTCTACACCAGCCCTTGGAAAGAAAAACCCACTGAAACCCCCACCTCCACCACTTAACCTTTTTGGACAGGACACCAAGGGCAATTTAGCATGGCCAATCCACCTCGCCCGCACATCTCTGGACTGTGGAGCACTGAGGAAACCCACTCAGACATGGAAAGAAAGTGCAGAATCCGCACAGACAGTGACCCAAGCCGGGAATCGAACCTGGGACCCTGGAGCTGTGAAGCAACAGTGCTAACCACTGTCTAACCTTGCTGCCGCAAAGACCATCTCACCCAGGCTGACTCCCCTTCTCTATCCCCGCGGTAATCCGACCTAACCTTGACTCACCTAACTAAGGGGCAAATTTAGCATGGTCAATCCACCCACCCTGCACATCTTTGGACTGTGGAAGAAGAACCACGGGGAGAAAATGCAAAGTCCACACGGACAGTGACCCAGAGCCAGGATCGAACCTGGGACCTCAGCGCCGTGAGGCGGTTGTGCTAACCACTAGGTCACCGTACTGCCCTGTGAGGCAGCAGAACTAACCGCTCCTCAAATGTTTGAAGAAAATGAATATTCCGTGTTGGATTCTAGCATGTTTCCTTGAACAAAATCACACTGATTTCAAAAATGTTCCTCAGTGTACAATTTATGAACCTGAAAAGATATGTGATTGTAGAAAGAGACAAAAGGAGAAGCTCAACAGCGTGCAGTTTAGGCTTTAGTTGGTTTGGTGGAATGCAGTCAGGCGGGACAGAGGCAGCCGGTGGGGTCCTGCGGTGCTGGCGGGCGCTGCTGAAACCGCTCTATGCGGCTGAGTGTCAGCGGCGGCGCCCGCGAGCCCTGCCCGGCCCAGGCTGCCCGGCGCCGCGCGCGGGAGGCGGGAGCCCCGACACCGGCCCATGGCAGGTCAGTGAGTGCGGAGCGGACCCGGCACCGGGGGTGCGAAGGGGGGTGAGGGGAGAGAGACGGGGGTGGGGGTGAGGGGAGAGAGACGGGGTGGGGGTGAGGGGAGAGACGGGGGTGGGGGTGAGGGGAGAGAGACGGGGGTGGGGGTGAGGGGAGAGAGACGGGGGTGGGGGTGAGGGGAGAGAGACGGGGTGGGGGTGAGGGGAGGAGACGGGGGTGGGGTGAGGGGGGAGAGAGACGGGGGTGGGGGTGAGGGGGAGAGAGACGGGGGTGGGGGTGAGGGGGAGAGAGAACGGGGGTGGGGAGTGGTGAGGGGAGAGAGAACGGGGGTGGGGGTGAGGGAGAGAGACACTGGGGGGTGGGGGTGAGGGGAGAGAGACGGTGGTGGGGGTGGGGGTGAGGTGAGAGAGACGGGGTGGGGGTGAGGGGAGAGAGAACGGGGGTGGGGGTGAGGGGAGAGAGACGGGGGATGGGGGGTGAGGGGAGAGAGACGGGGGTGGGGGTGGGGGGTGAGGGGAGAGAGACGGGGTGGGGGGGGGGGGAGAGAGACGGGTGTGGGGGTGGGGGGAGAGAGAGACTGGGTGGGGGTGGGGGGAGGAGAGACGGGGGTTGACGGGGGTGAGGGGAGAGAGACGGGGTGGCGGGTGAGGGGAGAGAGAGACGGGTGTGGGGTGAGAGCGACGGGGGTGAGGGAGGATTGAGCCGGGTGTGGGTGAGGCGGGAGAGATACGGGGTGGGGTGGGTGGGGCGGAGAAGACGGGTGGGTGCGGGCGTGAGAGAGAGAGAGAGACGGCGGTGGGGGCGTGGGGGGTGAGAGACGGGGTGGGGGTGGGGGGAGAGGACGGAGGTGGGGGAGAGAGATGCTGGTGAGGTGGAGAGAATGAGGGGCGAGAGGTGGGGTTGGGGGGAGAGAGAGGGGTTGGGATGAGATGGAGGAGAGAGTGGGGTGGTGGGGGTTGGGAGGAGAGAGGTGGGATGGGGGTGGGGGGGAGGAGACGGGGTGTGGGGTGGGGGTGGGGGGGTGCGAGACGGTGTGGGCGGTGGGGGGGGGTAGACGGAGAGCGACGGGGGTGGGGGATCGAGATGAGGGGAGGTGGGGTGGGGGGAGAGGATGGGGTGGGGGAGGGGGGGGGGGGGGAGCGCGATGGGGTGGGGGTGGGGGTGAGGGGAGAGAGATGAGGTGGGGATGGGGGTGGGGGGAGAGAGATGGGGTGGGGGTGGGGGTGGAGGGTGAGGGGGAGAGAGATGGGGTGGGGGGTGGAGGGTGAGGGGAGAGAGCGGGGTGGGGGTGAGGGGAGAGAGATGAGGTGGGGATGGGGGTGGGGGGGGGAGAGAGATGGGGTGGGGGTGGGGGTGGAGGGTGAGGGGAGAGAGATGGGGTGGGGGTGGAGGGTGAGGGGAGAGAGACGGGGTGGGGGGAGAGAGACGGGGTGGGGTGGGGGGGTGAGAGATGGGGTGGGGGTGGGGGGGAGAGAGATGGGGTGGGGGGAGAGAGATGGGGTGGGGGTGGGGGGAGAGAGATGGGGTGGGGGTGAGGGGAGAGAGATGGGGTGGGGGTGGGGGTGAGGGGGAGAGATGGGGTTGGGGTGGGGGGGAGAGAGATGAGGTGGGGATGGGGTGGGGGGAGAGAGATGGGGTGGGGTGGAGGGTGAGGGGAGAGAGACGGGGTGGGGCTGGGGGTGGAGGGTGAGGGGAGAGAGACGGGGTGGGGGTGGGGGGTGAGGGGAGAGAGACGGGGTGGGGGTGGGGGGTGAGGGGAGAGAGACGGGGTGGGGGGTGAGGGGAGAGAGACGGGGTGGGGGGTGAGGGGAGAGAGACGGGGTGAGGGGAGAGAGACGGGGTGGGGGTGGGGGTGGGGGGTGAAGGGAGAGAGACGGGGTGGGGGTGGGGGGAGAGAGATGGGGCGGGGGTGGGGTGAGAGAGATGGGGGGGGGTGGGGTGAGAGAGATGGGGGGTGGGGTGAGAGAGATGGGGTGGGGGTGGGGGGAGAGAGATGGGGGGGGGTGGGGAGAGAGAGATGGGGTGGGGGTGGGCGTGAGAGATAGGGTGGGGGAGAGATGAGGTGGGGGTGGGGGGAGAGAGATGGGGTGGGGGGAGTGATGGGGTGGGGGTGAGGGGAGAGAGGTGGGGGTGAGGGAGAGAGGTGGGGGTGAGGGGAGAGAGGTGGGGGTGAGGGGAGTGATGGGGTTGGGGTGGGGGGAGGAGATGAGGTGGGGATGGGGGTGGGGGGAGAGAGATGAGATGGGGGTGGGGGGAGAGAGATGAGGTGGGGGTGGGGGGAGAGAGATGAGGTGGGGGTGGGGGGAGAGAGATGGGGTGGGGGTGGGGTGAGGGGAGAGAGATGGGGTTGGGGTGGGGGTAGAGAGATGAGATGGGGGTGGGGGGAGAGAGATGAGGTGGGGATGGGGGTGGGGGAGAGAGATGAGGTGGGGATGGGGGTGGGGGGAGAGAGATGAGGTGGGGATGGGGGTGGGGGGAGAGAGATGGGGTGGGGGTGGGGGAGAGAGATGGGGTTGGGGTGGGGGGGAGAGAGATGGGGTGGGGGTGAAGGGAGAGAGACGGGGGTGGGGGTGGGGGGAGAGAGATGGGGTGGGGGTGGGGTGAGAGAGATGGGGTGGGGGTGGGGGGAGAGAGATGGGGTGGGGGTGGGGGGAGAGAGATGGGGTGGGGTGGGGAGAGAGAGATGGGGTGGGGGTGTGGGCGTGAGAGATAGGGTGGGGGAGAGTACTGATGGTGGGGGGGGGGAGAGGAGAGGGGTGGGGGTGAGGGGAGAGAGGTGGGGGTGAGGGGAGAGATGGGGGTTGGGGTGGGGGAGAGAGAGATGAGGTGGGGATGGGGGTGGGGGGAGAGAGATGAGATGGGGGTGGGGGGAGAGAGATGAGATGGGGGTGGGGGGAGAGAGATGAGGTGGGGGTGGGGGGAGAGAGATGAGGTGGGGATGGGGGTGGGGGGGAGAGATGGGGTGGGGTATGGGGGTGGGGGGGAGAGAGATGGGGTGGGGGTGGGGGGGAGAGAGATGGGGTGGGGTGGGGGGAGAGAGATGGGGTTGGGGGAGAGAGATGGGGTGGGGGGAGAGAGATGGGGTGGGGGTGAGGGGAGAGAGATGGGGTGGGGGTGAGGGGAGACAGATGAGGTGGGGGTGGGGGGAGAGAGATGGGGTGGGGGTGGGGGGAGAGAGATGGGGTGGGGGAGAGGGATGGGGTGGGGGTGGGTGAGAGAGATGGGGGGGGGGTGGGGGAGAGAGATGGGGTGGGGGTGGGGGAGAGAGATGGGGTGGGGGTGGGGGAGAGAGAAGGGGTGGGGATGGGGGTGAGAGATGGGGTGGGGGAGAGAGATGGGGTGGGGGTGAGGGGAGAGAGGTGGGGGTGAGGGGAGAGATGGGGTTGGGGTGGGGGGAGAGAGATGAGGTGGGGATGGGGGTGGGGGGAGAGAGATGAGGTGGGGGTGGGGGGAGAGAGATGGGGTGGGGGGAGAGAGATGGGGTGGGGGTGGGGTGAGGGGAGAGAGATGGGGTTGGGGTGGGGGTAGAGAGATGAGATGGGGGTGGGGGGAGAGAGATGAGATGGGGGTGGGGGAGAGAGATGAGGTGGGGATGGGGGTGGGGGGAGAGAGATGGGGTGGGGGTGGGGGGAGAGAGATGGGGGTGGGGGGAGAGAGATGGGGTGGGGGGAGAGAGATGGGGTGGGGGGAGAGAGACTGGGGTGGGGGTGAGGGGAGAGAGATGGGGTTGGGGTGGGGGGTGAGGGGAGAGAGATGAGGTGGGGTGGGGGGAGAGAGATGGGGTGGGGGAGGAGAGATGGGGTGGGGGTGGGGGAGAGAGATGGGGTGGGGGTGGGGGAGAGAGATGGGGTGGGGGTGGGGGAGAGAGAAGGGGTGGGGATGGGGGTGGGGGTGGGAATGGGGGAGAGAGATGGGGGTGGGGGTGGGGGGAGAGAGATGGGGTTGGGGGGGGGGGTGGGGGAGAGAGATGGGGTTGGGGTGGGGGTGGGGGGAGAGACGATGGGGTTTGGGTGGGGGTGGGGGGAGAGCGATGGGGTTGGGGGTGGGGGGGTGGGGGGAGAGGAGATGGGGTGGGGTGGGGGTGGGGGGAGAGCGATGGGGTGGACGGTGGGGGTGGGGGGGAGAGGAGGTGGGGGTGGGGGGGGAGAGGTGGGTGTTGGGGGGGGGGAGCGAAGGTGGGGGTGGGGGGGAGAGAGGTGGGGGTGGGGGGAGAGAGTTGGGGGTGGGGGAGAGAGGTGGGGGTGGGGGGAGAGAGGTGGGGGTGGGGGGAGAGAGGTGTGGGGTGGGGGGAGAGAAGGGTGGGGTGGAGGAGGGGTGGGGTGGGGGGAGAGGAGGTGTGGGTGGGGTGGGGGGAGAGAGGCGGGAGGTGGGGTTGGGGGAGGAGAGAGGGAGAGAGGCGGGGTGGTGGGGTGTGGGTGGGCACGAGAGGTGGGGCGAGAGGTGGGTGGGGGGGGGAGAGGGAGAGAGGGTGGGTGGGGGGGGGGGGGGAGAGGTGGGTGGGTGGTGGGGGGAGGAGAGATGGGGTGGGGGTGGGGGTGGGGGGGAGAGAGATGGGGTTGGGGTGGGGGGAGAGAGAGATGAGGTGGGGGGTGGGGGTGGGGGAGAGTGATGGGGTGGGGGTGGGGGTGGGGGGAGAGAGATGGTGTGGGGCTGGGGAGAGGGGGGGAGGGGTGGGGGGAGGGGTGGTGGGGTGGGGGTGTGGGGTGGGGGGGCAGGGGAGGGGTGGGGTGTGGGGGGAGGGGTGGGGTGTGGGGGGAGGGGTGGGGGTGGGGTGGGGTGTGGGGGTGGGGGTGTGGGGGGAGGGGGGTGTGGGGTGGGGGCGGGTGGGGGGAGAGGGGTGGGTGGAGAGGGGTGGGGGGAGAGGGGTGGGGGGTGAGGTGAGAGAGATGGGGGGTGAGGGAGTGAGAGGGGGGTGAGGTGCGGAGAAGGAGGGGGGTGGGTCAGACGGGCGATGGGATTGAGGAGAGGAAGGGGGGGTGAGGAGAGGAAGGGGGGTGAGGAGAGGAAGGGGGGGGGTGAGGAGAGGAAGGGGGGGGTGAGGAGAGGAAGGGGGGGTGAGGAGAGGAAGGGGGGTGAGGAGAGGAGAGGAAGGGGGGTGAGGAGAGGAAGGGGGAGAGGAGAGGAAGGGGGGTGAGGAGAGGAGTGAGAGGGGGGGTGAGGGAATGAGGGGGGGTGAGGGAGTGAGGGGGGCGGCAGGGGATTTGAGGAGGGGGGAAGGGGGTAGTTGAGGAGGTGTAAGGGGGAGAGAGGTGGGTTGGGGTAGGGAGGGTGAGGGTAGGAGGACGGGGCGAGGAAATTGAGGTGTGAGCGGTTGTTGGGAGGGTGGGGGTGGTAAGAGTAGGGAGGCTGTGGAGGTGGATGGGGGGGGGAGACAGGAGGATGTGCTAGTGGGGTTGAGGAGGGGGATGAGGGTATGGTAGTGGTGAGGGGGTGCGAGTGTTGCTAATGTGTCTGTGCCCATTAACTTGGTGAGATTTTGCAATAATTCTGCATTGTCACTTTAGTTTGTACTAGTCTGTAAATTACTAGATTTATTGAATCCCTCATTTGTCATATGGGATTAGATTAGATCTGAGTTGTTAGTTCATCACAATTATGATGCTGGAATTTCCAGTAGTGTCTTGGTTGAGCAATGTCATTGGTAAAAGTTCTCGGCATAAACTCGTCAACCAAACTGTATTGGGGCAGTATTTGGTAAATTTATTGATGGATACATAATTCTTGAAGGCCCAGTTCAATTAGGCCCCTTATATACAAGATCTCTGCTTTAACTAATATTTTGGTGCGGTTAATTGAAACGGTCGACATGAGGAAATTGACCATGGATGCAAGAAAACCTGGAAAGAACAGTCATGTGGTCCAACAAGCCTGCAATAATCTCTATTCTTTATTGTCGTGCAGTGGTTCTGATTTTGGACAATTAACCCATTGCAAATTTAAAAATTATCTTCAGTAGATCTGATAATTTGTGGATTACCATCAGGAAAATGTCCAAGATTGATGGATTGTTGTAATAACTCAACCAATTATCTGTTCTGCAGAGAAGGGAACCGGCTCCCTCAATAATTCTGAACTCGTTGACTCCAGTCCTGTAAAATATGGGGCTGGATTCTCCATTGTGGGACTATGTCCCCCACGCCGACGTCGAAACGGTAGAGTTATACAGCAGGAAAACTGGCATAAAAGGGACACGAATTCCCAGCCCTGCAGGGGGCTAGCAGGGACCCGGAGTAAATCTTGCACTTTTGCTGCAGATACGGTCCCCTGTACTTACTGGTTGGAGGCTGCGCATGTGCACGGCGGAGGCTTGCAGTGGCCGTGCCGTGTTCCATGGCGGACTCTGACCGCAGAGCTAGGCCCAAGAAAAAGAACCCCCCACCCGATCGGCCACGTGCCTGACCCTTGACCCCTGCACAAACGTTCCCATGCCGCCTAGGAGGCCCCCCCCCCGGCCTCTGATTGGCCCGCCCCAACCAGGGCAGCCGCGGACTGAGTCAGCAGCTGCCAAGTGAGTATCCTGACCAGCTGGAGCACATTAGTTCCATGCCGTCGGGTCTTTGGCTGGTCGGGGGCAGAGAATGGCTGAGTGGGCCTCTGATAATGGCCGCAGGTAGGTCCCAGGCGGCGTACGCCTCTTTTTGGGGCCCGCAGAATTAGGGAACCGGCGCCTGTCCCGATATCCTGCGGGAACATGGATTCTCCGTCTCCCTGACGGCCGCGATTTTGGTGTGAGGGTGCGGAGAATCCAGCCCGTGGTTTTCCCTAATTCCCTGTGAAGTGACTATGAACCAGTTACTACCAGACATTCTATCATCAGCCTATCCGAACTACTGGGAGCAGGTAATAGAGTGACTGTGTCAATGTTGCCGGCACCTTGAGCGCAATTTGGACTCGACCCAAGTTATTTTAACAATTCCTCAATGATCCGTGCGCTACTCTGCTTGTTTTGCTAAGGACTGAGAAAAAGGATGGGTGGGCCTTCTTACAAACTGGTGCACTGTGATTTTTCAGATGTGCATCTTGAACTGTGTTTCTTCCTTGGTTAATGATTTGAACCTCGGTTATTCAGGTTGAATGATGGTGAAACTCAGAATAGTTGTTACCATCCATCTGCACCAATGCCAAATCAATCATGTTCGGTTGCAAAACACTATTGAGTTTATGGCTGATGATGAATGTGGTTGAATGCCCTTGCAGGCTTCCCCGTGTGTTGGTCCCTGGTGGCTGATTGAAATTACTTGGTTTGCAGCACACACAACCTGCGTGGTTTTTAAAAAATGTTTTCACTCTCAGACTTTGGTGCATTTTAAATTCTCCTAGCATATCTTCTGTGTTCATGTTAATTGGAGGATATGTTTCATGCTGTGCTAATGACCTTGCAGATAGGTTTTTGGGCATTGATTTTGTGGTTTAATATATATAATCATAGAACGGCGACAGCGTGAAAGAAGGCCCTTCAAACTGTTATTTGTACTGGCCCCCTTCCGTTTCAGATAACGATCCAATTTCCCCTTCAACACTTTGGTTAGACCTGCCTCCACCTCAGGTTGCCAATGACGTTAAATGTGAGTCATCTGGTTCCTGATTCTTCTACAATGGGAACAGTTTTTCACGTTTAATTTAAGACCCTCGTGATTTTGATTATGTCTACCAAATCTCCTCTTCAGTTCCTTTTCTCCGAGCAGAACAGACCCAACTTCTCCAATCTTTCTACGCAACTCCAGTTCCTCACCTCTGGAATATTCTTGTGAATTTTCTCTGCACCCTCTTGAATACCTTCACACCCTTTAAAGTGTGGTGTCCAGAACTGGAAGCAATACTCCAGCTGAGAAAAAAAGTGTTTTGAGTAGGGTTACCATAACCTCCTTTTAAAAACAAAAATATTGAGGAGACAATTATTTTCTTTTCCAATTAAGGGGCAGTTTAGCGTGGCCAATCCACCTACCCTGCACATCTTTCGGTTGTGGGGGTGAGACCCATGCAGACATGGGGAGAATGTGCAAACTCCACACGGACAGTGACCCGGGGCCAGAATCGGACCTGGGTCCTTGACACCGTGAGGCAGCAGTGCTAACCACTGCGCTACTGTGCCGCCCTAACCTTGCTTTTATACACTATGCCCCATTTGATAAAGCCCAGGATGCCATGTGCTCTAACCTGTTGACTGCTCTCACAATCTGTCCACTATTTTCAATGATTTATGCACATATGCACCCAGGTCTCTGCTCCCTTCAGAATTGTCACCTTTATTTTATCTGCCCTCTGTGTCCTTCCTACCTGTTAAGACAGGGGAGGAGCGATAAACTGAAATCCTCAATTACTTTTCCTTCTGACCATAATCAACATGATTTAATTTCAAAAAGGTAGACGTGTGTGTTTCTACCTCACGGTAGCATGGTGGTTAGCATCAATGCTTCACAGCTCCAGGGTCCCAGGTTCGATTCCCGGCTGGGTCACTGTCTGTGTGGAGTCTGCACGTCCTCCCTGTGTGTGCGTGGGTTTCCTCCGGGTGCTCCGGTTTCCTCCCACAGTCCAAAGATGTGCGGGTTAGGTGGATTGGCCATGCTAAATTGCCCGTAGTGTAAGGTTAATGGGGGGATTGTTGGGTTACGGGTATACGGGTTACGTGGGTTTAAAGTAGGGTGATCATTGCTCGGCACAACATCGAGGGCCGAAGGGCCTGTTCTGTGCTGTACTGTTCTATGTTCTATGTTGGTATGTGGTCATCTATCGACCACATTGAACAGCAGCCGATGTTTGTGGGTTTAGACAAAGAGTTAGTTATTCTACCACTTGGCCTGAAAGATTTAAACGCTACATCAATCACCCACAACGTACTGAAGAAAGATGCAATTAAAGAGTGCACATTTACAAGCATTAAACCCAACAAGAATAGTTAACAATTCCCATGTCATAGAAAGAAGCTTTTCCCATTCTTGAATTATAGTTCAGGGAAGTTTAGATGGCTGGGGGTTGGATATCAGGATTACTTTGAAGTCCATGTTTAAAGTTATGAATGTGACATGCCTTGAACTTGGCAGAACTCTACCAAAATAACTTATTTCATACTTCTCTGTATTTAATTTAACCTACTTTTCAGCCCTTTCCACCAACCTAACTATGTTCATTTGAAGTTCTATACGATCCTCCTTACAGTTCATAATACTTCCAATTTTTAAATTTTCTGCACAATTTGAAATCATGCCCTGTACACCACTATCTAGAGCATTAATATATATCAGGAAAAGCAAGGGTTCCACACCGATCAATGGAGACTTCCACTACAAATCTTCCTCCAGTCCAGCTGATCAGCAGGCATGTCTGTTCCCTGTCACTCAGCCAATTTCATATTCGTGCTACTGCTGTTCCTTTTAATCCATAAACTCTAACTTTGCTCAGAGTCTGCTGTGCGGGATCAAGGGACCCCATGTATGTCACGCCAACAGTATTACCTTCATCAACCCTCTCTGTTACCTCACCAAAACACTCCTGCACTAATCTCTCTTCTGCGCTGGCTTTTCTTAACTAACCTGTCACACTATGAAATGCTGTATGATATAGTCTGGGTATTACTTTAAACAGTTCCAGTGAAATATTTTCAAAATGTGTATAATTTATTCTAGGGTGGGCGAGATTAGCAACTGGCTGGTAAGTAACTGCTAATTTGCATGACCTATTCTCAGTTGTTTTCAGATTAAAGGTAAAAGGGAGAAATATTTTACAGAAACTAAAAACCAGTTGGAATTTTTTTTAAAAATTAATAAAATAAAATACAAGTACAGGGTCAGGCGATGTGTTGTAACTGCATGATGAGAGCTAATGGACTCTATTGTGGTTCCCTTCCTTTTGTTTTCTGGTAACAATCCATCTCACCACTAACCTGATCGTCCATTCAGAACAGCTCCTTCCTTTCCCTGTACTGGTGCCAATATCCCACAAATTCAAACCCATTTCTCCCACACCAACCTTTGAGCCACGCATTTACCTATTTAATCTTATTGACCCTGTGCCAATTAGCTTGTGGCTCATATAGTAATCTAGAGATTATTAGCTTTCTGGTCCTGCTTTTTTATTTTTCCCCTAGCTGCTCATATTCCCTCAGCAGGCCACTACCTATGTCATTGGTACCTATGTGGAGCACGACAACTGGATCTTTCTCCTCCCACTCCTTTTGCAGCCCAGATAAGATATCCCGAACCCTGGCACCAGGTAGGCAACACAACCTTTGGAGACCATCCTAGTCACGGAGAAAAGTGTCTATGCCCCTAACTATACTATCCACAATTACGATTACATTTCTTTTCTCTCCCCCCACTTGATTGGCTCCCTTCACAAGGTGCTTGTGGTCAGGTTGCTCATCCTACCCACAGTCCCTGCTCTCATCCACACAGGGAGCAAGAATCTCAAACCTGTTGGACAAGGGCTGACGCTCCTGCACCCTACCTCTTGGATCCGTCTACCTGTTTCACTCATAGTTACACCCTTCTATCCCTGATCACTGGCCAAATTCAAGGTAGTGAATCTAAGGGGTGTGGCCGCCTCCTGAAACACTGCGTCCAGGTAACTCATCCCCTCCCTGATGCATCACAGCGTCCAAAGCTCAGACTCTAGCTCATCGACTCTGAGCTGAAGTTCCTCGAGCAACCAACACTTACTACAGTTGTGTTCACTGGGAACCACGATGGGGTCAACCAGCTCCCACATCATTCAGATACAACACATTGCCTGGCCTTTTATCTCTATTTTATTTTATTAATTTTTAATATAAAAAAAATTTCCAACAGTTTTTTAAAGTTTTTGTCGTCAAGAATATTTCTCCTTTTTACCCTTAATCTGAAAGAAATTTACAATAGGTAATGCATATTTGCAATTACTTACCAGCCAATGAATTTACCAATTTACTGTGATGCCATTCCTGGATTGATTTTCAAACTCAGCCCGGTGCCCTCGTGGGTCCGGCTGTCTCTGTTCATCCCATTTCACCTAACTCCCTGTTTCACCAAATTCCAGCTACACTTTAATGCAGCAAGGCAGCACTCGGTGCAGGTCCACTCTCTTGATTGTTAGATGGCATATTATATATTGGTTTTTGAATAAGATTGCTGAAAACGTTTCTGGTAATATGTTAACATTTTAATTCAGAGAAAGCAGGCACTGGGTACCTCTCTGTTGTAAAGGTGCCTGAAGCATTGCCTTTGTGGTGGAAATGAGTCAACAGCCTGTTTAATATCTGTCTCGATTTTAATTTTGATTGACTTCAATCATCTACCTGATATTGCACAATGTTAACATCTGTCCCAATGACATTTGACAGGCCATGAGAGGTGGTGACGATCAGGAAGTGCAGGTAAGCTGGGTGATTGCCCAGCGTTTGAGAGAGGCAGCAATGAAGAAAAGACAGTTAAAGAGCTCAGGTAGGCAAGTTGTAAGTAGTGGAGAAAGTAGGCAGGCTTTGAACCAATCTGAGGTCATCTACCATCAAACAGTAGTGTAAGTGAAGTTTTCATTGCAGGTCACTATGAGCAAGCTTTTCCCTACAGAAGAGAAGTTGGCAATTGACATGGTAGGCAGGTGGTCAGTGGGGCGCTCAGAGGTTATAGATACATAGAAGATAGGAGCAGGAGGAGGCCTTTTGGCCCTTCGAGCCTGCTCCGCCATTCATCATGATCATGGCTGATCATCCAACTCAATAGCCTAATCCTGCTTCTCCCCAAGTGTTATATCTAGCTGCCTCTTGAATATATTCAATGATTTAGCATCAACTGCTTATGGACATTGGCAAAGAGCAATGGGCAGTTGCTTTGTGAGGGTAATGTAAAAGCAGTGGGGCAAGGAGCATTGCAGAGAGCTTGGTGTGTGAGGCTATTGAAAAATAAAAATATTCCAGTGGTTAAGCAGCCAGTGTATCTCTGGGAGCTCAATAGAAAACAAAGTTCTCGGTATGAAAGCTCTGGACAAAAATATTAATTTGAAAGCCAGGTTAAGGGCAAAGATGAATGATCTGTAAATTTGAAGCTATTAAAAGATTATTGAAGATAAGAAAATTTTATTCCAAAATATGTTTTGGATGTTTAGGAATTTTAGTTACTGAGGTACAAATAAGGCACAAAATATTTTCAGAAAATAATTTGATTTCTGGAAGAATTATAATACAGGGACATCTCCAAGCCAGTGGCTCTAATTGCACATTGTGCTATGATCCCCGAAGAGACCGATAACCGTTAAAAATAAATTTAAACTTCCAGTTAATAACTGAATGACACACCAAGATTTCACTATTTAAGGTGTTTACTGTAACAAACAAACTAAAAGCACTATTGACCAAACACTATTTTAGTAGACAACTCGTATTTCAAACTACAGAACAGAACTTTTAACACATTAAAAAAAGTCGGGTATATTGTACATTACTACTGTTCTTTAAATAGGTATTCAGTATTTCTGGAACCAGTCCATAATGATTTTACCTCCTAATGTTTACTTCTGATCTTTTCCTTTCCCAATCTGGAAACTTTGAACTCCAGAACTGTCTCCAAGGTACAAATTCTCCTGGAGACTTTTCCCTCTAACTAAAGCTAGGCAAATCTTCCTGCCTTGTTTTAACTTCTCACAAATGTAGTCTTTATTATTTGAACAGGAGCTTCCTTCACTGTCAGCATTCTTGCATGGTGCGCTGACTTGCTGCATTTAGCTGCTCTTCCTTTCCTGGATCCTAGTAGAATACCTGAGCCTGTGAGGTTTCAGGGATACCTTGGAAACCCTTCTCTGAAAGCCCATTTCTATCATGGCATTAATCTCACGGGCCTTGTGTCCAGGTAGAAATGCTGATTAGCCATGATTGAAAGTCCAACTTTTTTCATCCTGGAACTAAATGGACAGCTTAAAACAGCTGTTCAAGAAAATTATATTTTAAACACTTGTCTTGGACTTTAGAGACTCAGTCTAGCATGCAAGCTGTTGCAATTGTTTCCAAGAGTAAGCCCCTTGCACTTGCCAGTAAAATGACCTGGGGCCCCATTAATCTCTAACAAATAAATCAACCGCAAAGACTGGCTGTCAGGGTGATTTCAGAACAGGTCACCTGACCACCCCCCCCTTCATTTTACCCTAAATTAACAACACAGTCCCAAAACATAATCTTGTAAACTTCAACTGTAATAATTGATAGGAGCTAATTTACACCAGACATGAATATTTTTATCTTTTTTGTTTGCTTTTTTAAAATATAAATTTGGAATACCCAATTCTTTTCCAATTAAGGGGCAGCATAACGTGGTCAATCCACCTACCTTGCACATCTTTAGATTGTGGAGGTGAGACCCACGCAGACACGGGGAGAATGCACAAACTCCACACAGACAATGACCCAGAGCCGGGATCGACCCAGGTCCTTGGCGCTGTGAAGCATCAGCGCTAACCACAGCGCCACCATGCCGCCTTACCAGATATGAATATTTACATAGATAAGATCAGCAGTTTGTAAAGTTTTTTTGGGAAGGAAATATATTGCAGATGAAAGCCTTTCTAATAAGATTATAGATAAATTCTGATTCTGCAGTCCATTTAGTTTCATTTTTTTTGGTGAGATATTACAGATTTGCACATATGCTTTTGTATTCTAGTAATTGTTATTGGCATCATTATCTCTTTTAGATGTTTGTTTAGTATTTTCAAGACCTTTTACGCAGTGAGCAAACTGTGCTGGAGTACAGAGATTGTAGAGAAATGTTATCGTGCAATCTTTAAATTTCGTACTTCTCATTCGTGAGCAATGGAGCTTTGCAAAACAATGAAATTTGGTACAGCTCAGAAGATGTAGGTAGTTGTTTTGTTCTGGTTAGATGCAGCCGTAAACCTGTTCTGCTAGTCACATGTCATTGCTGCTGAATTATTCTTGACTCTCCCTTTATTTCAATTCACAGTGCCACGTATAATTTACTAAACTGAGACCGATATGAGGTCTGTAATCCTTTTGTTACAGTAAGAAGTCTTACAACACCAGGTTAAAGTCCAACAGGTTTGATTCAAACACGAGCTTTCGGAGCGCGGCTCCTTCCTCAGGTGAATGGCGAGGTGAATACTATCTCAGCAGAAACCGCCGCCATGTTCTCCGCTGCTGAGGATCGAGGAACTTTTGGTTCTGATGACCGGCCTCTGCTTTGAACTATTTTTACCGGACATTACTCAAATAGAGGGTCTTATTACACCAATTTCCTCCAAATGATTGGCAATAAAACGGGGAGAAAGGGTCAAAAACCAAGTACCCTGGCGTGAGCCACCGCGTGTGCAGCTGCTCACCACATCGCCGTCACCGCGTGTGCAGCTGCGCACCACACCGCCACCACCGGAGGTCCCAGCAAACCTTTCTCCTATTCTCTGGGGAAAAGTGCCTTGATTACCTTACTCTGTTGAAGCAACAGTGGGCCATTGCCTGCTTTTGTTCACTTTGATAGGTGAAGAATATTCCCAAATTTACTATAATGGCAAAAATACCAGTTCGGCTGGTTTATTTTGGATATTTATCTTGACCAAAGAATTCCATTATTTTAGTAATGTGGATAGTTAAGTTTTTCTTTGGATAGTATTAACCAAACGTAGCCCTCAACCTACAAACAGGGTCATCTACCTTCCCTTTCATACTGAAAATACCAGCATAATGTTCTGAAATTTGAATAAGTAAAATGGTTTTCATCAGTTAGCAAAACTAGAATTTTTCTGACGATACAATAAATGACAAGCACAAGTTTAAGAAAATTACATTAAAAACAACATTCTCCACAATAAACAGTTTTCAGCTCTTAATAATTTTGGAGGAAATTAGGTCAGAAACATTGTGGTTTCATTCTGTGTTGGGTTACTTGATAAGGTTTATTAGAATGTATATTTAAATACATCCTTCCATTAGAAATTGTAAATTGGCTGTTTAATTGGCTCCTTTTGTATATTTATTGTAGTGCGTGCTTGAAAGTAATTGAACAATTGATTTGAAGGGAAGCTAATGATATTAGAAAGATGCAAATATTTGTTATGATTTGAGATGACACTGTAAGGGTTGGACAGTAACAGGTTTTTAATCCAAGTTGCTGATAAATTGGATTGAATTCTGATAAATTCACTGACTAAATGTTCACCTATCACTTTGAGTTCAGACACCTAACCTTGATAACAGCATGTGATGATCTATTTCTGAAACCACAAGCAATAATTAGCCAAGGTAGAATTACATAGCGGAATCATGATAAAATCTATATATATTGTATTTTTACAAGTTCATTTGACTGAGTTACTTGATCGTGACGAGGTATATTATGATGTTGGGTCTATGTAGCTTTTTAGTGAAAAAAAATCCCACCAGGTTGCCAAAAACAGACAAAGTCCTGTCTTGTGAGAGAATGACTTGGATAATATGCAAAATTGGCATGTATTAGCTGTTTAACAATAACCTAAAGGGTTATGGAGGTAGCGGGAGTAAAAGAACATAAGAACAAGGAGCAGGAGTCGGCAACTCAGTCCCTTGAGCCCGCTCAGTTATTCGATACGATCATGGCTGATCTCATCTCTGCTTCATGTACACGTTCCTGCCCATTCCACATAACCCTTCATCCCACTGTCAATTAAAAACCTACCTACCTCAAATTTGTTTAGTGATTCCACAGATTTAATGACACTGAGTGAACTAATCCCTCCTCATTTCTTTTGCCTAAACTATGGCCTCTTGTTTTAGCATATCCAACAAGTGAAACATTCGTCCTACGTCTATGCTGTCAATCCCCTTAAGCAGCGTGTATACCTCTCATTCTTCTAAACTCCAGTGAGTGTATAGGCCTAAACTGCTCAATCTCTACTTGTTAGACAAGTCCTGAATGGAATCAATTTAGTGAACCTTATCTGAGCAGTCTCTATTATATTTATAGCCTTAAGTAAGGAGATCAAAACAGTGTGCAGTACTCCAGATGCAGTCTCACCAATGCCCTATACAGTTATAACAGCACTTCCCTACTTTTATACTCTTTTCCATTCGCAATAAATGCCAAAATGAGCAGAAGGGAGCGAAATTACCTGTCACACCTGCATATTAACTGTCTACGATTCGTCCACTAGGGCACCCAGAACCCTCTGTACTGAAGCGTTTTGAAGTTTCTCTCCATTTAAATAATAAGTTGCCTTTTGTTCCTTTGACCAAACTGGATAACCTCATACTTATCCATGTTAAATTCCATCAGCCGAATTTTGGTCCACTCACCTAACCTAATCATATACTTCTGTAAATTTCTTATTTCCTCATTGCCACTTGCTGTCATCTACAAATTACCTCTACTCCGTGCATCCGCTTCATTATTATAGGTTGTAAAATGTTGGGGTCTGAGGCATTGAAGTGTCTGATCACCCATGATGTTTAATGGTGGAGCTGTCTTGATGGGCTGAATGGCCTACTCCTTTTCATATGTTCTTTACTAAATTATCCTTTTTATTATTTGACTACCTGTCAACTTTTCCATCAAAAGTTCGTATGTGCATATTTATAATCCATTTAAACTTGTCCCTGTGTATTACACACCCCTGCCAGTGATAGCAATGTAATGAATCGGTTTCCTATTTCTCAGTACCTCAGTCTGGTGCTCCAACCAATTTTACTTTTCCGCTTTCCAGATTGAGTCCTGTCAGATTAATATTAGTATGTATTAGTGAACTACTGAAAGACTTGGCCGCTGACTTGCTGATGTGATTTTTCTTTTCTGTTGTCATCCCATTTTGTAGTTTTATTTTAGATCTACCTCTCTTTCCTTTGACTCTCTAATCACACTGTTCCCCAGCTGAAAAGGATAATAAACTCCACTGACAAAACAAATTACTGCGGGTGCTGGATTCTGAAACAAAAACAGAAAATGCTGGCCAATCTTAGCAGTTCTGACAGCATCTGGGGAGAGAGAGAAGGGAGCTAACGTTTCGAGTCTGGATCATTCTTTGTCAAAGCTTGAAGTAACAACAGAAATTGGTGGAAGACCCAGGCCAGTGAGAATCTAGAAAGCTCTGATGAACGATATAGAGGCTGCTCTAAACTCAATCACTTCATTCGAATTATGCCATAATTCACTTTTAATCAATAAATTTCCCACTGTGCCATTATTTATGTGGCTCAATCCAAGTTATTAGTAATTAATTTTAGTGCAATTTAACAATTTTGGATTATCAAGAGAATAACCAAAACACTTCCGGTGGCGGCTATGAGGGAGTAAGTCGCGCATTTGGTGGCTCTCGCTCCGGTCAGACTTTAAGACCTTTTCCCCCCGACTTTTTTGAACTTTTGAGCGGTGGAGTGAAAAACAATAGCACTCTAGATCTGAATCCATACAGAGTTGTATGGACTTAAGGAGCAGAAGGGAGCGAAAACAGGCGAAGAAGGGGCTGAACAAAGGTGATGTGGAAGCTCAAATGGGAGGAAAGATGGCCGATGAACGGACCACGGAAAGGACGGTCCAGACAGCACTGGACAACATGCTGCAGGTCATGAAAGAGAGCTTCGCAGCACTGAAGCGGGATAATTTGGAACCGCTCCAGAAAGCGGTGGAGCGACTTGACCAGAGGCTGGATGCTCAGGATAAGATGGTCCAGGCACTGGAGAAGACAGTGGAAGAGCAGGCGGATTTCTAAACGGTAGCGGACGTGGAAATTAGTAAGTTGAAGGAGCAGCAATCAAGGCTGATGGACAAGCTGGAGGACCTGGAAAACAGGTCTCGCCGGCAGAATCTGAGAATCATTGGGCTCCCGGAGGGGGCCGAGGGAGTGGATGCCACGGCATATGCGGCAGACATGCTGCAGAAGCTGGTGGGGGATGATTTCTTCCCGCGTCCGTTGGAGCTGGACAGGGCACACAGAGTGCAGGCGAGGCAGCCGTGAGGTGGAGCCCCAACCCCCGGGCGATGGTGGTCAGGTTCCATAGGTTCGTGGACAAGGAGCGGGTTCTGCAGTGGGCCAAGAGCACGGAGAGCTGTTCATGGAACAACAGTGTCCTGTGCATCTACCAGGATCTGAGCCAGGAGGTGGCCAGAAGGAGGGCAGCCTTTAGACAAATTAAAGAGATCCTGTTTACAAAGAAGGTCAAGTTCGGGCTACTTTTCCCGGCACGGCTTTGGGTCACATACTGGGAACAGCAACGTTATTTTGACGACCCGGAGGAAGCAATGGACTTCGCTAAGGGGCATGGACTGGTGCCGAACTGAGGACCCATGGACTCAAGTTAGAGTGTATTAAGGGATGTTTGCATTTGTTCGCAGATTGCCCTTCGTGTTAGCGATGTCGTTTGGCATGCTCTTTTACTTAAAACTGGGGGTGTTCTTGTGTTTGTGTTTGCCTGTTTGAAAGTTTTAAAGTTAAAGCCAAAGTTATAGTTAAAGTTTAAGTTGTTGGGTGCTGTGGGGCTGTTTTGGTTCTTTTTGTTTTTTATTTTCTGGGAATGTTGGGAAGGGGTGGGTGGTAGCGCCCACCTCATTACACAGTCTGAATTGCACTGTGGTGGGGGCGAGCTTTGTTCTTTGTTTGTTTTCTCTCTGTCTCGGTCCCAGAGCGATTGCTCGAACAGGGCTGTTCTGGGGAGGTGGTGTTGATGGGCAGGGGGGAGGGGAGCGGGGGGACAATAGGTGTGAGACATGGTGGCGCCGGAGTTGAGAGCCACCAGGCTAGCTGCTTTGAGCTAGTCAACGGGAGTGAGGTGGGGTTGTGTACATAGCCAGTATATGGCAGGGGTTAGGTTACAAGAGATTGTTCTTGGGGAGAGGGGGGAGGGGGGGATGATCTGCTGACGAGGGAGGGAACTGAACCAGGTAATAGGGAAGGGGTCGGGGGAGGGAGCTGCCAAGAGCAGACCAGGAGAGGGGCGGCACATGGGCAGGGGATGGGCCAAGAAGGGGGATGGCTGATCGGCATAGGGGGAGGGGGGGGGGGGGGGCAGGGTGCCCTCCAACCAGGCTGATCACCTGGAATGTTAGAGGATTAAACGGGCCGGTCAAGAGGACACATGTGTTCGCGCGCTTACGGGCTCTGAAGGCAGATGGAATGTTGCTGCAGGAGACTCATTTGAAAGTGGCGGACCGGATTAGATTACTGAAGGGCTGGGTTAGCCAGGTCTTCCATTCGGGGCTTGACGCTAAGACTAGAGGGGTCGCGATCATGATTAACAAACGGGTTAAATTTGAGGCGGACAGCACAGTTGCGGATGGGGATGGTAGATTTCTCATGGTCCGGGGCAAGCTTGAGGGGGTGAAGGTGGTCCTAGTGAATGGTTACATTCCAAACTGGGATGATGTAGATTTCATCAAAAGGCTGCTGGGGAAAATCCCCGATTTGGATTCCCACAAGTTGATTATGGGTGGGGACTTTAGTACAGTCCTCGACTCCGACCTGGACCGGTCGTGCTCCAGAACGGGCAGGGTCCCGGCAACGGCAAGAGAACTGAGAGGGTTCATGGAACAATTGGGGGGGGGGGGGGGGGTGGACCCCTGGAGAATCCGCCGGCCGACGGGGAAGGAGTTCTCGTTCTATTCACATGTTCACAAGGTTTATTCTCGTATTGACTTCTTTATTATGAGTAGGGGGTGAGGGATACAGAAAACTTGGCGATCACTATTTTGGACCATGCTCCACATTGGATCGACCTGCAGGTCTGCAAAGAAAGTTACCAGCGCCCACAATGGAGGTTAGAGGTGGGATTGTTGGCAGAGGAGAGGGTGTGTGAGAGAGTGGGGAAATGCATGCAGGACTACCTGCAGGTCAACGATGCAGGGGAAGTCTCAGCAGCGGTGCTCTGGGAGGCGCTGAAGGCGGTGGTGAGAGGGGAACTAATCTCAATCCGAGCCCATAGGGGCAGAACGGATAGGGCAGAGATGGACAGACTGGTGCAGGAGATGATACGGACGGATAGGGAATATGCGGAGTCCCCGAGGGCAGAGCTACTTGGGGAACGACGGAGACTGCAGACGGAGCTGGGGGCGCTATCCACTGGGAAGGCCGTAGAGCAACTCAGAAAGGCCAGGGGCGCGGTGTACGAGTATGCAAAGAAAGCCAGCAGAATGCTTGCACAGCAACGTAGGAAGAGGGAGGCGGCCAGGGAAATAGGGGCAGTAGTTGATGGGGCAGGGAACCGGCTGGGAGACCCGGCAGGGAACCGGCTGGGAGACCCGGCAGGGAACCGGCTGGGAACCGGCTGGGAGACCCGGCTGGGAACCGGCTGGGAGACCCGGCAGGGAACCGGCTGGGAGACCCGGCTGGGAGACCCGGCTGGGAACCGGCTGGGAGACCCGGCTGGGAGACCCGGCAGGGAACCGGCTGGGAGACCCGGCAGGGAACCGGCTGGGAGACCCGGCAGGGAACCGGCTGGGAGACCCGGCAGGGAACCGGCTGGGAGACCCGGCAGGGAACCGGCTGGGAGAACCGGCAGGGAACCGGCTGGGAGACCCGGCAGGGAACCGGCTGGGAGACCCGGCAGGGAACCGGCTGGGAGACCCGGCAGGGAACCGACTGGGAGACCCGGCAGGGAACCGGCTGGGAGACCCGGCAGGGAACCGGCTGGGAGAACCGGCTGGGAACCGGCTGGGAGACCCGGCAGGGAACCAGGTGGGAGACCCGGCAGGGAACCAGGTGGGAGACCCGGTAGGGAACCAGGTGGGAGACCCGGCAGGGAACCGGGTGGGAGACCCGGCAGGGACCCGGCTGGGAGACCCGGCTGGGAGACCCGGCTGGGAGACCCGGCAGGGAACCAGGTGGGAGACCCGGCTGGGAACCGGCTGGGAGACCCGGCAGGGAACCGGCTGGGAGACCCGGCAGGGAACCAGGTGGGAGACCCGGCTGGGAACCAGGTGGGAGACCCGGCAGGACTGAACAGGGTATTCAGGGACTTTTACAGTAAGCTGTATACCTCGGAACCCCCCACGGGGCCGATGGGGATGAGGCGCTTCTTAGATGGGCTGACCTTCCCAAAGGTGGGCAGGGGGATGGTAGAGGGGCTGGGGCCCCCGATTTAGAGTTGAAGAAGTAATGGGGGGCCTGAAGGTCATGCAGTCGGGTAAAGCCCCGGGGCTGGATGGATATCCAGTGGAGTTCTACAAAAAGTTTGCGGGTATACTGGGGCCGGTGCTGGTTAGGGTGTTTAACGAGGCGAGGGACAATGGGGTACTACCCCCGACGATATCGCAAGCCACCATCTCGCTGATATTAAAACGGGATAAGGATCCGGAAGTTTGTGTGTCCTATAGGCCAATCTCCCTGATTAATGTGGAGCTAAACTGCTGGCCAAGATCCTGGCGTCCAGAATCGAAGACTGCGTGCCGGACGTGATTGTGGAGGACCAAACGGGGTTTGTTAAGGGCAGGCAGCTGGTAGCCAATCTAAGAAGGCTACTCAATGTGATTATGATGCCCCCGGAGGGCAGAGAGGTGGAGGTAGTGGTGGCAATGGATGCCGAAAAGGCTTTTGACCGGGTGGAGTGGGACTATTTATGGGAGGTGCTGGGACGGTTTGGGTTTGGAGAAGGCTTTGTGGACTGGGTTAAACTGCTATATCAGGCCCCGGAGGCTAGTGTAAGGACGAACAGGACAACATCTGAGTATTTTAGACTACATCGCGGGACAAGACAGGGATGCCCCCTCTCTCCACTGCTGTTTGCGTTGGCCATAGAACCGCTGGCAATTGCTCTGAGAGCGGCAAGGGAATGGTCAGGGAGGGGATAGAACACAAGATCTCGCTATACGCGGATGACCTGCTTTTGTATGTGTCAGATCCAGCGGCAGGGATGGACGGGATTATGGAAATCCGAGGCGAATTTGGCCGGTTTTTGGGCGACAAGTTGAACATGGCAAAAAGCGAGATGTTTGTGGTGCAGGCGAGGGGTCAGGAGAATAGGCTGAGGGAGCTACCATTTAGGCTGGTTGGGGAAAGTTTTAGATATTTAGGGATAAAAGTGGCGCGTGACTGGGGTAAGATGCATAAGTTGAACTTGTCCAGGCTGGTGAAGCAAATGAAGAGCGTGTTTCGGAGGTGGGATGCGCTCCCGCTGTCACTAGCGGGGAGAGTTCAGACGGTGAAGATGACGATCCTCCCGAGATTCCTGTTTATTTTCAGTGTCTCCCTATTTTCATTCCGCGGTCCTTCTTTAAAAGAATCAATAAAATCATCCTGAATTTGTTTGGGCGGGGAAGTCCCCGTGGGTAAAGAGGGGGATGCTGGAACGGAACTGTAGCGAGGGGGGGGCTGGCGTTGCCGAACCTCAGCAACTACTACTAGGCAGCTAACATAGCCATGATAAGGAAATGGATGGTGGGTACAGGGTCGGTTTGGGAGCGGGTGGAGGCTGCTTTGTGCAGGGGCACCAGCTTGGCAGCCCTGGTCACGGCTCCCCTGCCGGACAGGTACTCCACCAGTCCTGTAGTGGTGGCGGCTCTGCGGATTTGGGGCCAATGGAGGAAGCATGCGGGGGAAGTGGGAGCGTCGGTCTGGTCCCCAATATGTGACAACCACCGTTTTGTCCCGGGGAAGATGGATGGCGGGTTTTGAGCATGGCAGAGAGCGGGGGTGGGAAGGATGGGCGACTTGTTCCTGGAAGGGAGCTTCGCGAACATGTTGGAGGAGAAGTGTGGGCTGGCGAGTGGGAATGACTTTCCGTACTTGCAGGTGCGGGATTTCGTACGTAGACGTCCCGTCCTTTCCACGCCTTCCACCAAGGGGGATCCAGGACAGGGTAGTTTCCAGGGGTAGGGTAGGAGAGGGGAGAGTCTCGGATATTTATAAGGAGCTTATGGGCGCGGAGGACACAGGGACCGAGGATCAGAAACTTAAGTGGGAGGAGGAGCTTGGTGGGGAGTTGGAGGGAGGAGTATGGGCAGACGCTCTGAGGAGGGTAAATGCAACCGCAACATGTGCCAGGCTCGGTCTGATTCAGTTCAAGGTGGTTCACCGGGCCCACATGACGGTGGCCTGGATGAGCAAATTCTTTGGGCTGGAGGACAAGTGTGCTAGATGTGGGGGAGGACCAGCGAACCATGTCCACGTGTTCTGGGCGTGTCCAAACTCAGGGGATACTGGCAGGGATTTGCGGACATCATATCCCGGGTACTGAAAACAAGTGGTGGCGATGAGTCCAGAGGTGGCGATTGTTGGAGTGTCGGAAGACCCGGGAGTCCAGGAGGGGATATAGGCCGACATTGTGGCCTTTGCTTCCCTGATAGCCCGGCGACGAATATCGTTGGCCTGGAGGGACTCAAAGCCCCCAAAGACCGAAGTATGGCTGTCGGACATGGCAAGCTTTCTCGGCTCGGAAAAAAAATCAAGTTCGCCTTAAGAGGATCACTATCGGGGTTTGCCCGGAGGTGGCAACCATTCATCGACTTCTTCGAGCTAATCGTCAGCGGGGGGGGGGGGGGGGGGGGGGGGGTAGAATAGTGTAGAGTAGGGGGGAAGAATAGGCGGGTCTATTTGTGAGAGTGGTACTGTTATTTGCAGTATGTTTTTTGTAATTGGTATCTGCACACTAATGTATATTGTTACTGTTTACAATGCCAAAAATACCTCAATAAAATTGTCTGTTTTTAAAAAAAAAAAAGAGAATAACCAAAACAACATGCATTTTCACTTTACAGGTGCTCACTGACCTGTCTATTTATCATGTTTTCTAAATCTATTTCCGTTCAACATTGTTTTAAAAAAAAAAATACGTACATCAAATCGCTGAAATGTTGCTGAGCTCTGCACAGCTTATTAAATCACAGGACCATGCTGTACTGGTCTGAGAAATATGGATTCCTTACAGGGTTAAAAATACAAAGTAAATTTGTCAAAACATTTCAAACTTCACAATTGTACATGCAGTGAAATTTAACTTTTGATATTTTTCCCCACCTAGTCAGTTTAAAAAAAAACAAACAAGCCTACTTAAATTAGTACAGGGATTGCTCTTAATGTTCTTAATGATTCTTAGATTGAAATCGGTATACTTGTACGTGTATAACCTATTTAAGATCAGTGCTAAAATCGTGTTTGGAAAAGTTAGTCTGATTTCCTGTTTTTTTTTTGCTTTATAAATTGGACAGAGAAGTTGATAGTCAGGTTTTAGTCATTAGCCTATTCAGCATAAGATTAACTCTGTAAATTAGAGAAAGCATTTTAAATGACTGTAGGAAGGTTGGTATTTTGAAGTATCAAACATGGTCTCACCTCGTATCATCTGAAATAATCCAAATTCAGGAAAAGGGGCAGCTATTCTTCCAACAGACGTGAAACTCTTTTTGGGATGGGCACAAATGATGGTTGTTGCTGGGCCACTGGCAGCAGCAATTGTGTAGTTTGTCATGTCAGAGCGCACCACCATAAAATGCAACCAGGACTCTTGCTTTCTGTTATTTTCAGTACAACCCCAGTTGAACTGCCTTCATAGGTTCTTTACTCAGAGTAGTAAGGGTGTGGAATGCCCTGCCTGCCACAGTAGCGGACTCATTTGGATAAACATAGAATATAGAAAAATACAGCACAGAACAGGCCCTTCGGCCCACGATGTTGTGCCGAACTTTTGTCCCAGATTAAAAACAAATTAATCTACACCCCATCATTCTACTGTAATCCATGTACCTATCCAATAGCCGCTTGAAGTTCCCTAATATTTCCGACTTAACTACTTCCACAGGCAGTGCATTCCATGCCCCCCCTACTCTCTGGGTAAAGAACCTACCTCTGACATCCCCCCTATATCTTCCACCATTCACCTTAAATTTATGTCCCCTTGTAATGGTTTGTTCCACCTGGGGAAAAAGTCTCTGACTGTCTCCTCTATCTATTCCCCTGATCATCTTATAAACCCCTATCAAGTCTCTCCTCATCCTTCTCCGTTCCAATGAGGAAAGGCCTAGCACCCTCAACCTTTCCTCGTAAGGCCTACTCTCCATTCCAGGCAACATCCTGGTAAATCTCCTTTGCACCTTTTCCAAAGCTTCCACATCCTTCCTAAAATGAGGCGACCAGAACTGCACACAGTACTCCAAATGTGGCTTCCCAAGGTTTTGTACAGCTGCATCATCACCTCACGGCTCTTAAATTCAATCCCTCTGCTAATAAACACAAGCACACCATAGGCCTTCTTCATAGCTTCACAGCTCTATCCACTTGAGTGGCAACTTTCAAAGATCTATGAACATAGACCCCAAGATCTCTCTGCTCCTCCACATTGCCAAGAACCCTACCGTTAACCCTGTATTCCGCATTCATATTTGTTCTTCCAAAATGGACAACCTCACACTTTTCAGGGTTAAACTCCATCTGCCACTTCTCAGCCCAGCTCTGCATCCTATCTATGTCTCTTTGCAGCCGACAACAGTCCTCCTCACTATCCACAACTCCACCAATCTTCGTATCGTCTGCAAATTTACTGACCCACCCTTCAATTTCCTCATCCAAGACATTAATGAAAATCACAAACATATGGATGATAAGGGAATAGTGTAGATGGGCTTTAGAGTGGTTCCACAGGTCGGCACAACATTGAGGGCCGAAGGGCCTGTACTGCGCTGTAATGTTCTATGTTCTGTATCTAAAATAGTCAAATGTGGGACAAAGGAGACTGTGTTAGGACAATTAATGTTTTTTTCAATATAGCATGTGCCCCAGGGAAAATGATGTTTTGTAAGCTGTTTATATGCTTTGCTTTTTGCAGGCTGTTGTCTTGTTTCAAACTGGGTGAAACCTATCTGTTACTACATGACTATGAAGTGAAAATATGGCTTGGGAAATGACTGGTCCTTTCTTACAACTGACACACAATAGAGTTGCTATTCATTCAGATTCCATCTCACTGACTGTTGTGGCAAAACTAGTCCTGTTGCCCCTGTTGAACATCATTCCTCTGTGTCTAATTGCCATAGGCACCTTTCACAGTAGCTCGCTAGAATGATGGATTTTATTTTCTGTTTGGCTGCCCTTCATTAGGCATTACACGGTGAGTGGAGTTGATGTGCTCGTGTTGACCAGTTGGTCAGTCTGATTGTTGCAATTATGCTGATAGGCAGACATCAGAGTTTCAGCAGCTTTATAAGAATGATTTCTTTGCTTCTGGATGCTGTGGTTTTATGCTGTAAATGAATAATGACATGTCTGTTTGATCATAGCCTGCTATCTGTCACTGAGAATGCTGGTAATGTGGGATATGACATACTGTAATGCCACACATTGCTAATTCACACTTGGCCTGAATCTTTCATTTGAACAATATTATAGGATCATAGAATGATACAGAAAGAGGCATTTGGCATATTATCCCTTTGACATTGCTTTGGCCTGTAATTTAATATGTCATACAAATGTTCTTAATGATTCTTAGATTGAAATCGGTATACTTGTACAGTATAACTTATTTGAGATCATTGCTAAAATCGTGTTTGGAAAAGTTAGGCTGATTTCCTGTGTTTTGCTTTACAAATTGGACAGGTAAGTTGATGGTCCGGTTTTAGTCATTAGCCTATAGATTAACTCTGTAAATTTTTAAAAAGCATTTTAAATGGCTGTGTATTTACTTTTTAAAAAGTAAATTTAGAGTACCCAATTATATATTTTTTCCAATCAAGGGGCAATTTAGCGTCCCCAATCTACCTACCAAACACATCATTTTGTGTTGTGGGGGTGAGACCCACGCAGACACGGGGAGAATGGCTGTGTGTATTTACAGTTGTAGGTTTATATCATAGATTCTAAATGTGGTTGACTCTGAATTGCCCTCTGAAATGGCCTAGCAAGCCACTCTATTGAAATGCAATTAGGGATGGACAACAAATGCTAACTTTGCTAGTGATACTCGCATCCCATGGAAAGTAAACTTAAATGAAAATGCTAATGCATCAACTTGTCTTGTGGGTGCCAAACTGCGTTTAGGGACGGTCAGTGCCTGCAATTTCCTTTTACCCCTCTGTTCCAAGTTTTCCAAGTTAACTGAGCTGTAAACTTTGTTCGAATTAACTCCGGTAATTACTGTCATTACTTGTAAAGATACTTGTACCTTTATGAAACGGATTTTCAGTCTGGTGTTCAATTTGGGAATGTTTGCTATTAAAAGCTGTTGGTCGATATTGGTTGACATGCTCAGAGCTCACGGCGCCGAGGACCCAGCTTCACTGACATGTGTTATAGTGCAGTTTTGCCTATTTGGACTGTTTAGAATTTTGTCTGTTTGGAATTTTATTGTTTTTTGAAATAAATTTAGAGTATCCAATTATTTTTTTCCAATTAAAGGGCAATTTAGAGTGGCCAATCCACTTAACTACATCTTTTGGGTTGTGGAGGGATGGGCATGCAGACACTGGGAGAAAACTCCACACACAGTGACCCTGGTCCGGGATAGAACCTGGGTCCTCGGCGCTGCAGGCTACAGTGCTAACCACTGCACCGTGCCACCCTCGGAATTTTATTGTTATTCAAAATGACATACTGATTTAAGTTGTAGAGTGTGAAATTAACTATGCCTGTCAGTTGAATGAGCTGAGCCCTTTTAAACTCTTTATGAAAATGAAATGAATGAAAATCGCTTATTGTCACGAGTAGGCTCAATGAAGTTACTGTGAAAAGCCCCTAGTCGCCACATTCCGGCGCCTGTTCGGGGAGGCTGGTACGGGAATCGAACCGTGCTGCTGGCCTGCCTTGGTCTGCTTTAAAAGCCAGCGATTTAGCCCAGTGAGCTAATTTGACTTATTCAGATAATGCTTCAATATTCAAATGTTAATGGGTCTTTCTTGATATACTGGTGATTAAGTTCCACAGTAAGTATTTAGATATCCAGAGGACATTATTGCCATTCATGCACAATGTATTATTCTCCTGCAAAAATGCAGCAATTCTTAATCAGGCCTATCCTTACAGGATCATAAAGTTGGATTGCAGTAAATAGGGGTTCGAGCACACTTATGGGGTAAAAATGAGGGTTGTTATGGAATTCCATTCTCTACTATAAATTAAATCAGTTCCTATTTCTCAGTTTAAACAAAATACAACACAGAAGCTGTAATCGCTTCTTTGTCTGTCTGTGTTATTTTCTATGTCTTTCTGATGAAAATAATGTGATAGCTTAAAAACTGTGACTTAAACACTTTGAAAATAGATGTGGAGAATCAATTCTTTAAGATATTATTTGTGTATTACAAAAAGGTTGTTTACATTGATTTTTATGATCAATTTGTCATTATACAATATATTCTAGAATATTATATTTTTAAAAATAAATTTAGAGTGCCCAATTCATTTTTTCCTAATGAAGGGGCAATTTAGCATGGCCAATCCACCTATCCTGCACATCTTTTGGGTTGTGGGGGCGAAACATAGAACATAGAATTTACAGTGCAGAAGGAAGCCATTCGGTCCATCAAATCTGCACTGAACCAGTTAAGCCCTCACTTCCACCCTATCCCCGTAACCCAATAACCCCATCTAACCTATTTTGGTCACTAAGGGCAATTTATCCTGGCCAATCCACCTAACCTGCACGTCTTTGGACTGTGGGAAGAAACTAGAGCACCCGGAGAAAACCCACGCAGACACGGGGAGAACATGCAGACTCCGCACAGATGGTGACCCAGCAGGGAATCGAACCTGGGACCCTGGCGCTGTGAAGCCACAGTGCTAATCACTTGTGTTACCGTGCTGTCCGTGAGCAAAAAACCCAAGCAAACACGGGGAAAGCGTGCTAATTCCACACGGTCGGTGACCCAGAGCCGGGATCGAACCTGGGCCTTGGCGGCGTAAGGCAGCAGTGCTAACCACTGTGTCACCGTGCTGCCCCGAATATTATACCTTAATGATGGTCTTAAAATATTAATTGATATTATTTTTTTTGCCTGTCTTTTTCACAATTTGTGCTCATACTTGGATTTCTCATCACTATTCCACAGATTTCATAGTTGTCCAGGGCTGTACCTCTTTGCCAGGCCTCCACACGAGCGTGCTTCTTGGTGTGCTCGAAGGACCCAAGTTAACTTGCCTCCTCATGTTGGTGTCCCTCTTTCTGAAGAACCACTTCTCAGTTTTTTCTGACACCTCTTTTTTTTTTCCTATGGTCCAGCTGAGAATCAAGGCATAACTGCGTGACTCAGACCAACATCCTTCTTCTCCATTGTGATAATTCCTTCCAGATATCAACTGCGATTTGCTCTGTGGGTGGATTCGACCCGGCTTGTGTAGTGTTCCAAGAGAAAGTTCTGCAAAATTTCCAAACTACCCCTCCCTCCAAATTTAATTGAGTAAAATTTTCAGCATGTTTCCTAACCTTGTAATCGGCATTATTTAGCCCAGGCTGTTCATCTTGCAAGTGCTGCTGTATAACCATTGCGGTTAAAATTCCTTTCGGCTCATTTAACAACAATATTTTTACTTCCTGATTGAAATAATGGCAATGGAATGGGGATAATACACGCAAAGACAATTAAGAAACATATTTTATAAACACATTTTAATATCTCTATAATAGTTATTTTGTCTAATTAGTATTAACATAAAGACTGACCACCAGTAGATCAATTCAACCAGAATGTCATCATGGCAATAGGGCAGCACGGTAGTACAGTTGCTTCACCGCTCCAGAGTCCCAGGTTTGATTCCCGGCTTGGGTCACTGTCTGTGTGGAGTCTGCATGTTCACCTGTGTCTGTGCGGGTTTCCTCCGGATGCTCCGGTTTCCTCCCACAGTCCAAAGATGTGCAGGTTAGGTGGATTGACCATGCTAAATTGCCCCTAGTATCCAAAAAGATTGGATGGGGTTACGGGGATAGGGTGGAGGCGTGGGCTTGAGCGGGGTGCTCTTTCCAAGGGCTGGTGCAGACTTGATGGGCCAAATGGTCGCCTTCTGCGCTGTAAATTCTATGATTCTATAATTCTATGATGACATTTACTGCCAAGACTTGGATTGGCCCTGTTAAATATTCTAACCTGGCCTGGGAATGCAGCGGTGGTGCATTCATTGTGGAATGTCGGCCTCTAATCCAAACTGCAAATTGGAGATTCTGCAACTTATTATGGGGAAAAAACTGTACAGAAGTGTGGGATGAGAAGAATGACCGCTAGAAGCTGGACCTTGTAGACCAGAAGATTTTTAATGAGATAAAGAATATGGATGATGTATGTCTGAAGAAGTATGCATGCTGTGCTTTCAGCTTTGGCAAAGGGAGTAACATGGTTGGTCCCAAGTTGGCTGCTTGTTAGATGTGATCTTTTTGTCCCATTTTATGACTCTGGCACCAATGAGAGGGACATGACGGATGTTGAGGTTAGGGATGGATGTTTAAATACTCTAGGTCAAGTCGGCATAAGGAAGGGGGAAGTTTTGGGTATTCTAAAAGGCATTAAGGTGGACAAGCCCCCTTGTCCGGATGGGATCTATCCCAGGTTGCTGAGGGAAGCGAGGAACAAAATAGCTGGGGCCTTAACAGATATCTTTTCAGCATCCTTGAGCACGGGTGAGGTCGGACTGGAGAATTGCTAGTGTTGTCCCTTTGTTTAAGGAGGGTAGCAGGGATAATCCAGGGAATTATAGACCTGTGAGCTTGGCGTCAGTGGTAGGCAAACTGTTGGAGAAGATACTGAGGGATAGGATCTATTCACATTTGGAAGAAAATAGATGTCATATCAGTAAGGCATTTGATAAAGTTTCCCATGGCAGGTTGATGGAAAAAGTGAAGTCGCATGGGTTCAGGGTGTACTAGCTAGATGGATAAAGAACTGGCTGGGCAACAGGAGACAGAGAGTAGTGGTGGAAGGGAGTGTCTCAAAATGGAGAAAGGTGACTAGTGGTGTTCCACAGGGATCCGTGCTCGGACCACTGTTGTTTGTGATATACGTAAAAGGCATAGGTGGTCTGATTAGCAAGTTTGCCCATGATACTAAGATTGGTGGAGTTGCAGATAGCGAGAGGGACTGTCAGAGAATACAGCAAAATATAGATAGATTGGAGAGTTGGGCAGAGAAATGGCAGATGGAGTTCAATCCAGGCAAATGCGAGGTGATGCATTTTGGAAGATCCAATTCAAGAGCGAAATCTACGGTCAATGGAAGAGTCCTGGGGAAAATTGATGTACAGAGAGATCTGGGAGTTCAGGTCCATTGTACCCTGAAGGTGGCAACGCAGGTCGATAGAGTGGTCAAGAAGGCATACAGCATGCTTGCCTTCATCGGACGGGGTATTGAGTGCAAGAGTCGGCAGGTCATGTTACAGTTGTATAGGACTTTGGTTAGGCCACATTTGGAATACCGCATGCAGTTCTGGTCGCCACATTACCAGAAGGGTGTGGATGCTTTAGAGAGGGTGCAGAGGAGGTTCACCAGGATGTTGCCTGGTATGGAGGGTGCTAGCTATGAAGAAAGGTTGAGTAGATTAGGATTGTTTTCATTGGAAAGACGGAGGTTGAGGGGGACCTGATTGAGGTCTACAAAATTATGAGAGGTATGGACAGGGTGGATAGCAACAAGCTTTTTCTAAGAGTGAGGGTGTCAATTACAAGGGGTCACGATTTCAAGGTGAGAGGGGGAAAGTTTAAGGGAGATGTGCGTGGAAGGTTTTTTACGCAGAGGGTGGTGAGTGCCTGGAACGCTTTGCCAGCGGAGGTGGTAGAGGTGGGCATGATAGCATCATTTAAGATGCATCTAGACAGATATATGAACGGGCGGGGAACAGAGGGAAGTAGATCCTTGGAAAATAGGCGACAGGTTTAAATAAAGGATCTGGATCGGCGCAGACCGGGAGGGCAGAAGGGCCTGTTCTTGTGCTGTAATTTTCTTTGTTCTTTGGCACAGTTGAAAACAGGGCCTGTGAAGACCAGCTTTTGGAATCGGACAGTTATTTGTGTTTTTACAAGTGATTCTGTTCTTTATTGGGATTTAAATAATATATCTGTTTCTTTTGAAGAGATCATTTGGAATGGGAGCATTTTAAACCTGCTAACCATTCAATAATGAGCACTCTCATTTGATCCTGACAACATGTCATTAAACCACAGAGGAACATGCTGTAGTGTACTTATCAACGCCAGTTTAGATTCTGCAAAGCATTATTTCTTTCCTACTGTATCAGATATTAACTTACAGTCAGTTGTGACTTGGGTGCTTCAAATGTGAAGGGTACTTTAAATGACACATTTAATGTGTATCAATTGAGAACATAATAAGAAGTTGCAGAATGCTATCATGTTAGAATTTGGATAAGCATCGAGTGAATGATACTAGCTGTAATACTGGATCAGAGGTAACAAAAATTAAGATAAACACGTAAGATGCAAATCCTTTCATTTACTTAGCTCTCTGTAAGAGTTGAAAATCTAATGCGTCATTCACAAACACCAGATTCAATGCTGCCTTTATTTTAGATAAACGTACCTTTTTTTGCTGATGACTGATAAAAGTTTTGATCTTAGGGCTGTTTTTTCAGGTCGCAGAGATTTCCAAAATGTTACGATCAGTTGGGGTGCAGCCCTACAGTGGTTAGCACTGTTGCTTCACAGCGCCAGGGCCCCAGTTTCGATTCCCGGCTTGGGTCACTGTCTGTGCAGAGTCTGCACGTTCTCTCCGTGTCAGCGTGGGTTTCCTCCCACAAGTCCCGAGACATGCTTGTTAGGTGAATTCGACATTCTGAATTTTCCCTCCGGTGTACCCGAACAGATGCCAGAATGTGGCGATTAGGGGCTTTTCACAGTAACTTCATTGCATTGTTAAAAAATTTTTTTTTTTTTTTAAAGAGTATCCAATTCATTTTTTCCAATTAAGGGGCAATTTAGCGTGACCAATGCACCTATCCTGCACATCTTTGGGGTGTGGGGGTGAAACCCACGCAAACACGGGGAGAATGTGCAAACTCCACACGGACAGTGACCCAGGGCCAGGATCGAACCTGGGACCTCGGCGCCGTGAGGCAGCAGAGGTAGTCACTGTGCCGCCGTGTTGCCCTTTATTGCACTGTTAATGTGAGCCTACTTATGACAATAAAGATTATTATTATTGTAAAGTGGCCAATAGGGCATCAATTGGGCCAACAGCAACCTTGGGCTTCGCACGCTACTTTAAAACTGTGAACAGGTTGGGGAGGGTGGCGGAAAGGCCACCCGGGAATTTCAAAAGCCTCCCCACCTGCAAATCCACTTGTGGGGTCTGTAAAAGTCTGTCCCCCGTTTCTGATGCCAATTATTTTAATTTATATCTTAAGATTGTAAGTACTCTGGCATGATCTTATATGTTGGTAATTTGTGTTCATTGTTTACTGGTAAAATAAATTGGTTGGAACAGGTATGGTAATGAGGTTAGGATTTAAATGAGACTTTTAAAATACCTTACAATTTCCGAGAGATTTCTGAGTAGGTTATGGACATCATTAGAATCCCATGAATAAATTATATCTCCGGATTCACTTACTGTGATCCATAACTTAGCTTGTGTTTGGGTGATTTGAATGCGGTGCACTTCAAGTGTCTAATGCAATCTGTAGAATTTGACAGCAAATGTAGATATTACAGTAAGGACCAATTCCTGTATCACAACTTCATAAATTACTTATTACTTAAAGGTTTCCATTAGAATAATTAAAAACTCATGTCTTCAAGAACAAGCTTTTTATTTTGCTGAATATAATCTATTATGGCATTTTGCCTCAGCATTTGGGGTGTAGATTGCTGTTAATCTGTTTGGAATGGGCTCCTTCTGTGCTGAAACCATTCTATAATGGAGCACAATTTTAACC
This sequence comes from Scyliorhinus canicula, assembly GCF_902713615.1. Lineage (NCBI taxonomy): Eukaryota > Metazoa > Chordata > Chondrichthyes > Carcharhiniformes > Scyliorhinidae > Scyliorhinus > Scyliorhinus canicula. Next base: position 140,594,314 of record NC_052161.1, read on the forward strand.
TGGCCCACCTCATGGTCAGATTGTCCCAGTGGGGAAGTTGTCCCGGTTGGCACACTGTGGGGATTAATAGACGCCAGCTGTTCAAGCAAATTTATTTAGATTGGCTCCTGCTGTTAAATCCCTCCATTCTACATGTGGAGTGGATGCATTATCAAAGGCAGAAAAACTACCAGGATCTGAGTAGCTTTGTCTCTCTTACTTTTGCTGCTCTAAGTGTAGTACAGACTAAATGGTTATTAGAGGATCAACAGTGCCATTGCTCGTAGTGATATGCTGCATAAAACAGAATATGTTATCAGGGCAACAGATTTATGGTGACTCTAACTAGTTGTAATTCTGTATTGAAAATAGAGTAGGATTGTTAGCTGCCCTTTTGGTTTTGAATTGTGCCTACATTGTTTTGGTAATTGGAGATAGTTCCTCTTGATTATTAAGGTGTTATATAAGTTTTAGATTTTGTGCTGACGTCCCAAATCCTGAACAATGGACACACACAAGTTGTAGGTAGATGGGTGCGGTGGAGAGCAGAGGGTTTGTTATGGTTTTAGTGGAATTAGTTGGATGTTGGGTGTGGGAGAAGGCTGTTGGGATGTGAGTGGACCAAAGTGATGTTGAGGTGTGGGGAATACGGGGAAAGGATTTTTTTTTTTGTACCTATGTGTTTGGAGTTTGGTGTTGGGATGTGGTAGTAGGGCATGATAATCTGGAGCCTAGGGAGAACAAAAAAGGTGATGGTGGCACCAAGTTTGAGGAACTGTTGGGCGTGAATGAAATGAAATGAAAATCGCTTATTGTCACAAGTAGGCTTCAAATGAAGTTACTGTGAAAAGCCCCTAGTCGCCACATTCCGGCACCTGTTCAGGGAGGCTGGTACGGGAATTGAACGGTGCTGCTGGCCTGCCTTGGTCTGTTTTCAAGGCCAGTGATTTTAGTGACAGGGAACAGTAAACAGGAAGTTACATGGGGGAAATGTGATCTATTGGGAAGCGCTGATGTACAAAGGGATCTGGGTGTCCTTGTTACCAGTCAATGAAAGCGGAGAGGCAGGTGCAGCAAATGGTATGTTGGCCTTCATTGTAAGAGGATTTGAGTTCAGAAGTAGGGATGTATTACTGCAGTTATACAGGGGCCTTAGTGAGACCACATCTGGAGTACTGTGTGCAGTTTTGGTCTTCCTACCTAAAAAAGGATATACTTGCCATAGAGGGAGTGCAACAGACATTCACTAGGCTGATGGTATGGTTGGCGAGACTGTCCGAGGAGGAGAGATTGGTTCGACTGGCCTTTATCCACTGGAATTTCAGTAGAAAAGGATGAGAGGAGATCTGATTGAAATGTATAAAATTCTAACCGGACTGGATACCGGATGCAGGGAGGATGTTTTCCGTGGTTAGGGAATCTGGACCAAGTACACAGGCTTTGGCGTATGGAGTAGACCATTTTGGATAAAGATGAGGAAATATTTCTTCACTCAAGGGTAGTGAACCTGTGGAATCCTCTACCACAGCAGGCTGTGTTGAGGCCGAGTCACTGAATCTGTTGAAGAAAGAGATCATTTTTTAGATATTAATGGCAACCGGAGTTATGGGAGAAAGCGGGAATACGTTATTCAGATGGCGGATCAACCATGATATTGAATGGTGGAGCAGGCTCAAAGGGCCGAATGGCCTACTCCTGCTCCCAGCTTCCATGTTTCTATGAAAGTAGGAATATTGCTTTGCTGTGACCTGCAAGGCTGCAGACCAGTGTTCTTCAAACTTTTTTGCCGGGGACCCATTTTTACCAACCGGCCAACCTTCGGGACCCACGCTGGCCAACCTTCGCGACCCACGCCAGCTGACCTGTGCAACCCACGCCAGCTGACCTTTGCGACCCACGCCAGCTGACTTGTGCGACCCACCATTTTCAAGTACCTTGTTTGCTGCTGACAAAAATGGAGGAAATGGTTTTGGCCCTCGTACACGCTCCTCAAATGGAACTTGTTGGATGAAGGTGAAGCGTTCTGGTGTAAAGCGGCCGCACGGCACGTACGCGCCGATGATCGGGCACGCATGTGCAGTGCGGCCGCATTTTTTTAACATGCCCGTGACCATTTTGAAGGCCCCTTGCAGCTGGTGTTATTAACTGCCATTTGCGCGATCGGGAGCGCCGCGACGGACGGCTCTGTGCCCCTCCCAACACCCACCTGCGACCCACCCGCGGGTCGCGCCCCCGAGTTTGACACTGCCTCCTGTCGACTACGAACCGGAAAATAGGATTAGGCTGGGTAGCTTCTGGGCTGGCGGAGACATGATGGGGCGAATGGTCAACTTGGTGTTTCATGATTGTTTGCTGTATCTTGGTTTTAAACAATCAGTTTCTTGTTAAGGAAGTAAAAACTGTTTCCTGAATCACCCTGGAAGAGGCAACAGGACATTTGTTGGTAGATGTGGAGGGAAGTGGAAGGTGCGTCCCTCTTGGGTGAGTGTGCTGAAAGACGAATGGGAAGGGAGTTTGGCAACAATGGAGTTGGAGGCTTGGGGATGGTGTGCTGTGGTTTGGCAGCAATGGGAGGGGGGATCCTGGAGATTTTGGCAGAATGTGGGATGGAGTGTTGGTTTGCCTGATTGGATTCCTGGGGTCTTTGAGAAGAGGGGAAAGGATCTGCAGCATTTTCTTTGGATGGTTGAGGTGGGACATTGAGGTGGTGGAGTTTTCCAATATTGGTTAATAAGTTAAAACATTAGATCTTTGCAAATAATTTTTTGTGACTGTTTCCTGTTGAAATGATTTATGTTACAAAATGTCCCTAAATTTTTTTGTTGTCGTTTTTTTTTATTTAAATTTTTTAACAGTACCCAATTAATTTTTTTCCAATTTAGCGTGGCCAATCCACCTACCCTACACATCTTTGGGTTGTGGGGGTGAGACCCACGCAGACACAGGGAGAATGGGCAAACACCACACAGACAGTGACCCAGGGCCGGGATTCAAACCCGGGTCCTCGGCGCCGTGAGGCAGCAGTGCTAACCACTGAGCAGAAAAATATTAAACTTTACCTCAAAATGATGAGGTGACGTTTGATTGGAATATTATATTCTAGGGAATGTTTGTTCACTTGCAGGAACACTTGTGCGTATTGTTGTGCGCCTTTGACAATGTCAGCTGAGATCTGCCAAAAGCCATGAGGCGCTCATGGGATCATCATGGGTCCAGCACGGAAGGTGACTATTCGGCCTGTTGTGTCCATGTTGGCTCTCTGCAGGAGCAGTTCGCTTAGGTCACCCCTGCCTTTCCCCCATAGCACTGAAAATTCTTTTTTTCTTTGTTTAATTGTCCAATTCTCTTTTGAAAGCCTCCACCACACGCTCGGGCAGTTCATCCAGATCTTAACAAAAATGTTTTTCCTCATGTTGCCATTGCTACTTTTGCCAATCATCTTAAATCTGTGGCCCCTGCTTCTCGATCTTTCTACCAATGGAAACAGTTGCTCCTATCAATTTTCTCTTTAAATCCCTCATGATTTTGAACACCTCCAACAAATCCCTTTTTAATGCTTCTTGTCCAATGGAAACAGCCCCTTGATGAGAAAATAGTGAAAATCTCAGCCTATCCCAAGGGACGTTTCTCGCTGTGCAAGTTAACATTTTCCTGGGTAAACATTTTGTTTTAAATGGGCAGTATTTTTTAAAGCCATGTCCATTCTTTGACTCTCTCAATCAAACAATTAGTAACAGCTAGCTGCTGTGTGAGATCAGAGCTTGGATAAATTGCCAACAGGCGGAGTGTGTCCGAACAGTACAAGCGAGGTGTTGGAATAAGCAACTGGAAAATTCCTTCACTGTTAGGCAGGTTGAGAGATGCAATTTGAAATGTGCTGTGGATTAAAATTAAAGCACTGGTGATTAGAGAAACTTGCAGGGAAAGTTGTGTTTGAGGTGAAAATCCACAGGATTTGTCACAGGGCATCACGTCACAACAAATCATTTGTTAATACTTTCTGTTGTTCATTAATCTTCCTGTTGCACAGTATTCTGATTTGTTATGAATATTTCTGTAGGAGATCTCATTGTAATGTTTTCTGAGGATCTCCACTATTTGTACTCTGCCTTTTTTACTAAATTTTCTTTACTTATTAATTTTATTCTCGTTTTAACTTTTTTTCAATAACTAGTTCCATCTGCATTTCTGCAACTCCTTAATGTTTCTCTGCATTGTTTGTAAAGAATCACTAAATCTTTAAATCTCTTTTCTAATTTTATAAGTAAACTACTTTTAACAACTTTTTTATTCCCTCAGCCTGAAGGTGACTTTCTGGTATGCATATTTAACCATTTGTTCTGATTATTTAGCATGAATATTTTCTTCTTCTGGATGTGTTTATGAAAAAATGTAATGTACCCAATTCTAAGGCGGCACGGTGGCACAATGGTAAGCACTGCTGCCTCACAGCGCCGAGGACCCGGATACGTTCCCGGCCTCGGGTCACCATCTAGAAAAGAGCTAACATTTCAAGTCCAGATGACCCTTTGTCAAAGCTAGGCCTTTAGCTTTAACAAAGCGTCACCTGGACTCGAAATGTTAGCTCTTTTTTCTCCTTACAGATGCTGTCAGACCTGCTGAGATTTTCCAGCATTTGCTCTTTGTTTGGAGGGACCAGTGGAATTAATTTGGGGTCAATTCTGTGGTTACCCAGATGTTAGACAATGTTTTAATCTGCCTAACCATCCAGGTTGGTACTGCAGGAATGTCCAATACTTTGGATGCTGGAATCTAGCTCAGGATATTTGTGCAGGGTCCCAGGGAGCAAAGAAATTGCCCATCAGAGGTTCAGACTTACTGGGCAATTCCCATTGAGCTCAGCGCATCAGGACCTCTGTCGGTTCTTGTGTGCATCTTGTGATCTCGATCAGCTTCTCCATATTTACTTGCTCAAACTTGAGGGGTTTTGGTATACGCTCTGAACCATTGCCTTAACTGCTTTGCTCAAAGGAAAACAATCCCGACTCTTAGCCTTTCCATATAACTGAAGTCCCTGGTCAATAGTATAATTTTGGTTAATCCCTTCAGCATCTCCAAGGCCTTGACATTCCTCCTAAAGTGGAGTGTCCAGTATTGGACAACCTTGACCAAACCAGTGATTGGCTAAAGATTTACTATAACTTTCTTGTTTAACTACTTTGACAATCGTCAAGTATCCCATATGCTTTATTAACAGCTGGGTCATTTCTCTTACCACCTTTTTGGAAGGCAGCATAAAATCATAAGCGGAACATTCAATATTGTTTCCGAATTAATAATGAGTATATTAGGGCAGCACGGTGGCGCAGTGGATTAGCCCTGCTGCCTCACGGCGCTGAGGTCCCAGGTTCGATCCCGGCTCTGGGTCACTGTCCGTGTGGAGTTTGCACATTCTCCCCGTGTCTGTGTGGGTTTCACCCCCACAACCCAAAGATGTGCAGGGTAGGTGGATTGGCCACGCTAAATTGCCCCTTAATTGGAAAAAATTAATTGGGTACTCTAAATTAAAAAAAAAAAAAATAATGAGTATATTGACCTATCAGTTATCATAGTTATATATTCATTGATAAAATCTCTCAAGAAAAGTAATAAATATTTGCAATCTCAATGCTAAGCTTCCTTCCAAATAATGTTGATCTATATGCTTATTTTATTTTATTACTAACTGTGGAATAACTAGTCTTTAATTCCAATTATTTAAATGGTCCCACACTCAAATTCCCAACAGCAATCATGTATTTGACTAGCTCAGCTGAGTGCAAAAGTGACCCAAAATTATTATTCTTGTGCTTCTCTACACTCGTGCAGGTATCAGTATCCTTCTGAAGGTGGAGTGTCCAAAATTGTAATGTAATTATCCCTATCGATAGTATTATCCCTATCGATAGTATTATTCCTTATTAATGTAACTTCAAATATAAATGGAAAACGCTGAACATGCTAGGCAGGTTGTGCACATGCGTCGAGAGAGAAACAGATGGTGATAGATTATATAAGTGAAATGTTGATCGTTTCTCTCAGGGCAGCACGGTAGCGCAGTGGTTAGCACTGCTGCCTCATGGCGCTGAGGACCCGGGTTCGATCCTGGCCCTGGGTCACTGTCCGTGTGGATTTTGCACATTCTCCCCGTGTTTATGTGGGTTTCGCCCCCACAACCCAAAAATGTGCAGGGTAGGTTGATTGGGCACGCTAAATTGCCCCTTAATTGGAAAAAAATGAATTGGGTACTCTAAATTTATATTTTTTTTAAAAATTGCTTCTCTCTCCACAAATGAAGCATTTTCTGTTTTTATTTTGTTTTTGTTTTTATTATTTTGTTTTTTGTTTTTTTTGTTTTTTATTTGTTTATTATTTTGTTTTTATTTTTTCTGTTTTTATTTCAGATTTCCAGCATCCAAATTATTTTTCCTTTAAGTTTGCTGACTGTGATTTGGAAAAGTACCTTTCAGCTTGCTCATACGGCTTTTCTGCAGCTGAAGCATGGCTCTTGTAAGTTTCTCTACCCTGATTCCCAATATTACTCTGCAGCTTGTTACCCAATATTAGTATTTTTGCAAATTGAAAGTTGCCATGGTCCCAGAGGGCCATAGGCTGCTCTCCCTTTTGAGGGGGAGAGCTGACTGGTGGTGATTTAACCCGAGGGTCACCACCTCGGGGGCAAAGTTGAGAAGGCGGGGCTTTCATGAGTAATCTCAGTTGGTACGGGAATTGAACCCGTGCTGTTGGTATTGCTCTGCATCACACACCAGCCGTCCAGCCAACTGAGCTAAACCAGCTTCCCTTTTGCAAACATGTCTGCCTATAACTATCTTTCAAGGGAACTTCTAACTGAAACAAATAGTTTGATTCAGGACAATTTGATTTCTTTAATGCGAATCTCTTATTGTGGCTTCACTATTGTACTTGCTTATGATGAAGCATTAGGTAATCATGCTGGCAGAGAAGCAGCGGAAGGGGGACTGGGGAAGATGGTACCGTCTGTATAAGCCATGTTGGCTGGGGTTTGTTACTGGGGTGTGTGTTGGTTATATATTTTTTTCCTGTTGAAACTTGATGGTTAAAATTATTAAATTATAAATGCCTCAATAAAAATATTTTCTGGAAAAAAAAAAATCATGCTGGCAGGATCAACTAGAGATGGTTGTTGCAGGAAGGGATTAAGGCAGGCAGGATAAAGCGTCCAGATATTTGCGGCAGAAATAAGCAGGTGTCATTACAGGACTGTTACTTAGCCATTAAGTTTCATTATCTGCAAGTGAGACTTTCTCATGCTATGCTTCACACTTGTGTTTTGACAATGTATATTTTATTCCACTCTAAGTGAGTGGAGTTTGAAGGACACGATGAGATGATGAGTTAGTAGATGGTACAACCTGAGAGAAAGAGAAGGACTTGTTTAACCTAACAATTTTTTTCCCTTGTTGGTAAAATTATGTTCTTAATTACCAAGTTCCTGATCCAGCCTGCCTGTGTTGTTGTTCTTTGAGTGTAATTGCCTGGTCTGGATTCAAATGCTGGTTTTGAGGTGAAAGGATTGCGTTCTAACCCACTTGAGTCATTCCTGGGCCGCTTCCATTACATTTTCTTTATTTTATGGTTGTTATTGGTTTATTATTTTAGCTGACTTCATGTATTTGCATTGAAAATTATGCGTGGTAGTCTTTGGAGTGTATTTTAATTTTCTAAGACAGTAAGTTGTGCCAATTGGATGTAAATGGTGATGTCAGGTATTGTGCCCAGTGGTGAGGAACAGCATGGTATGTTTCTGTTAGTCGTTCGGTGAAAGTTGAAGACAGCACCACATAGCCAGTTCTGTGATTTTGCAAATGTTTTGCTTCCTCCAGCAGATTCCTGGTAAGTAAGAGCAGTTCTTCCCCAGGTGCATTTTTGCAGCTGTGGGGTGTTGGCATGGATCCATTCTGGTCCTGCCATTTTTCGTTGTGAGAAGGAATCTCACAATTGGGGCAGCAGGGTAGCATGGTGGTTAGCATAAATGCTTCACAGCTCCAGGGTCCCAGGTTCGATTCCCGGCTGGGTCACTGTCTGTGTGGAGTCTGCACGTCCTCCCCCTGTGTGCGTGGGTTTCCTCCGGGTGCTCCGGTTTCCTCCCACAGTCCAAAGATGTGCGGGTTAGGTGGATTGGCCATGCTAAATTGCCCGTAGTGTCCTAATAAAAGTAAGGTTAAGGGGGGGTTGTTGGGTTACGGGTATAGGGTGGATACGTGGGTTTGAGAAGGGTGATCATGGCTCGGCACAACATTGAGGGCCGAAGGGCCTGTTCTGTGCTGTACTGTTCTATGTTCTTTAAATGAGCTGCCACAATTGAGCTGTTAGCACTACTTCCCAAAGTCAAATCATGTAACGTATCTGAAACAAGATATGAATCCAGTACTTACTGGGTGCCCTAGTATTTTATAAGGTTTACAAGTTAACCTGGGATTTTTGATGTTTGCTGTCTTATTCAACCTGTTCTTCTGCCCTTGGAGGAAAATTCTTGGGCAGGCTTTTGCTTCATTATGAAACCTTTTCTGCTGAATGTCAATTTCACCAGTGCATAATTGTATCTGTCATTTTTCAGGGAAGCTATGCTGTAGCTGCATTATTTTTCAGATAAAGTAATATCTGTGTCCACTTAAGGCTGGTCTGAATCTCATTTTCCCTATTAGACCTACATTATATGCTCTTTTAACTCTGCCAAATCTTATTCCGAAGCACCATCTGTTTCATACAATCATCTTTCCCTCTTTACACATTCATTTCCCATTTGAGATTTAGTATCAAATTACATTCTGGAGATTACTTTCATTTCCTTCACATCCTATTCCTGTATGGTGTACAATGTACACTTTTCTCTGCTATACAGAGAAACTCTTTGGTATCAGCTGCAAACTGTTAACATTAGAGTTCGAGAAACATGTACTGAAAACTTGTACAGGTAACTGGAAACCAGCGACACATACTTGTCACAGAGGTAAGGTAATAGTTTGTATAAACATTTTGAAGGGTACTTAAATTTTTGTCTGTTAATCTGTCTCTTTACAACCCCCACCCCCATCCTGTAACGCTTATTTTCATTTAATTTTTCAGAATAAAAAATAACTGATCTAAGCCATTGTCCTTAGCTAGGAATTCAACACACAAACGGATTGGGAGGGCAGTGCAGGGGAGAGAGTTTCAGTGAGCTGGGACCTCTGTGTTGAGTGAGATAGGAAGATTTAGGTTGAAGAGAAGGACAATACTATTTCCAGTTCTCTCCAGCTTTGACTAAGAGTCATCCAGACTGGAAACATTACCTCTGTTCTCTCTCCATAGTTGCTGTCAGAGCTGCTGAGATTGTCCAGCATTTTCTGCTCGTGTGAGAGATGCGGTGAGGAAGCTGTACAGATTTGTTTGAAAATTTGCAACTTGCCAAGCTTGGTCGGTACGTGTTGATGGTTGGTGACGGATCTCTGAGGCCCGAGCTGTTTGCAGTGCCTGGCCTGTAACATCTTGCTATGCATTGCCAGAAGAATTGGGAGAGTTTATGGATTAATTATATATTTGTGGTTGTTATCTGAATTGTTTGTTTATTGTGTTTTAAGTGTTTTCGATATTCCGTGCCCAAAGATGGGTAGGGGAAATATGGCGCAGCACCTTAAGAGAACTTTTATTTGGGGCAGCACGGTGGCACAGTGGTTAGCATTGATGCCTACGGCGCTACGACCCTGGGTCACTGTCCGTGTGGAGTTTGCACATTCTCCCCGTGTCTGCGTGGGTTTCGGCCCCACAACCCAAAGATGTGCTGGGTAGGTGGATTGGCCACACTAAATCGCCCCTAAATTGGAAAAGAATAATTGGGTACTCTAAATTTAAAAAAAAGAGAACTTTTATTTGCTGGGATGTGATTGTTGGTTTTATTTGGTGAAATGTGATTGGGTGAATGTTCCGGCATCAAATTATAGAAGATAGCCAATTTAAAAGGATTTAAACATATGAACATTAAAAAAGAAAAATACGTCCCAATAGTCAAAACCTGGGTGATAGACTCTGTGGATATGTATTGGTGAGTCATTTAAAAACAGCTGTTCATCCTCGGTACTTTGAGAAGGATAATGTTTCTCAAGTTTTCTCTTGTGCAATAATACTTCCAGAAAAGACAGTAAAATACCTTTTACACAGATTTTTCTTTTTAAAAAAAATAAATAAATTTAAAGTACCCAATTGTTTTTTCCGATTAAGGGGCAATTTAGCATGGCCAATCCACCTGCTTTGCACATCCGGGTTGTGTGTGGGGGTGAGACCAACGCAGACACGGGGAGTGTGTGCAAGCACCACGTGGACAGTGACTGGGGGCCGGGATTAGAACCTGGGTCCTTGACGTCGTGAGGCAGCAGTGCTAACTACTGCGCCACCATACCGCCTCAGATTTTTCAACGTAAGATGTCAGTAGTATTCCTGATGAGCAGATGTCTGGCAGCATTCTGCCATTTCCACCACAGTATGACAGCAATATTAACACTTTCATTTTTTTTAAATTTAGAGGACCCAATTCTTATTTTCCAATTAAGGGGCAATTTAGCGTGGCCAGTCCACCTAGCCTGCACATCTTTGGGTTGTGGGGATGAAACCCACGCAGACATGGGGAGAATGTGCAAACTCCACACGAAAATTGACCCAGCGCGGGATCGAACCCGGGTCCTCAGCGCCGTAAGCATTAGTGCTAACCACTGCGCCACCGTGCCGCCGCATATTAACATTTTCTTAAAGCATTAACGTATCCGTTGCCCAGCTGACAAGGTAATTTATTTTGCCATTCCTAAGTTGAACAATCCGTGTAACCAAAAACCTTTGTCTCTCTGGAGAATAAACCAGTGTGAGAAGCTCCTAAAAGACTGATAAAGTGATGGCTGTGATGCTGGTAATAACTGTTGTTAATTTGACAACTCTCCTTACAGGCAAAATAGGGTTATAGGTATCAATCTGGTTTAATTTGAACTGACAGATTCTTTTATATTTTAAATATTTCATGTCAATGTTTTAAGGGGAACCATAAAAGTAATTTTTTGCCAGAATGAAATGAACATTCACCTCTAGACGAGAAGTAGATGGAAGTAGAGAAAGTACAGTAACTAGACGGAGACTTTAAAAAAGCAGCAGGGGTTATGTCTGGACAGAAGTGTACAGTGTGAGCTCATTGTCTGTAAAGGTCCATGGCTTTCTTTTGATTTCTTTCCAGTAATGTGCACCTGTTGCTGATCTTTGCATCTTTCTTCCATTAACAGTTTGCAGGTTGTGTTGTAAAATTTACCAACTCAGACATAATAAAGTTCTGTGAATTATTGTCTTTCTTCTTCGGTACAATTGTGTTATAACTAAGTTTGAAGCACTGTAGGGGACAGCAATAGTAGTTTATCTGTAACCGTCATAATTGGACAGTTGCCATTTTAGCTGTTTGGAAATGCTGTTGTAAGGGTGTGAAAAATTAGAATCATACAGCGCAGGAGGCATTTGCTCAATTGTTCCTGCCTTGGTGATGTTCAAAAGACTCCATAAATTGGGGATAGAACTTGGGTGATTCATGAATGTTGTGCCACAAGAAGCTGAGGAATGTTAAATCAGAGTGGGATTGGGAAAGAAACTGCTCTGGTTAGTTAATGTCCCATCCACCAGCGGCAGCAGAAGGTATTTGACGATTTTAACTGACTTGGCTTAAACTTGAACTTTAGTTTTGAACCTTAGTTAGACCCTGAGTACTGCATAGAATTCTGGTCACTGTATTACAGAAAGGTTATAGAGAAAGAGGAAGGGATACAAAAAAGACTTACAAGGATGACACTGGAAATGCGTGGGTATATCCATCAGGACAGAATGAACAAGCTGGGTCGCATTTCTCTTGAAAAGAGGATCTGAGTGGTGGCCTAGTCGAGATCTCTGAAATTATGAATGGTTTTGATATAGTGGGCAGCGATAATGTTCCTATTTGTGGGGAAGAGCAAACCTAGGGGCATTCAGTCACAGAATCACACAGTGCAGAGGAGTCTCTTTGGCCAATCGAGTCTGCACTGACAGGTGAAAAACACCTGACCTACCTAATCCCATTTACCAGCACTTGGCCGTGAGCCTTGAATGTTATGACGTGCCAAGTGCTCATCCAGGTACTTTTTAAAGGATGTGAGGCAATCCGCCTCAACCACCCTCCCAGGCAGTGCGTTCCAGACCATCACCACCCTCTAGGTAAAAGTGTTTTTCCACACGTTCTCTCCTTCCACCCCCCCCCCCCCCCCCAACACCCCGCCCCCGCCCCCACCACAAACTTCCTGCCCCTCACCTTGAACTTGTGACCCCTCGTGACTGACCCTTCAACTAAGGGGAACAGCTGCTCCCTATCCACCCTGTCCATGCCCCTCATAATCTTGTACACCTCGATCAGGTCACCTCTCAGTCTACTCTGATGCAATGAAAACAACCCAAATCTAACCAACCTCTCTTCATAACTTAACTTAAATGTTCCATTCTAGGTAACATCCTGGTGAATCTCCTCTGCACCTCCTCCAGTGCAATCACATCCTTCCTATAATGTGGCAACCAAAATTGCACACAGTACTCCAGCTGTGGCCTCAAAGGTTAAAGCAGCCTGTGGTCATCTGGGACTATGGCGACCATTACCTTTTAGATGAGCATATGAGAGAGAAGGGAACCATATAATCATGAGACTTTGTGCAAGCCAAGATAAAGCAAGAATATCAGCTTACTTTACAGAATGGGGGTGGTTGTCACGGCTGAGCTCAATCTCAACCTCACATCCACACATGCACACTTTACACTTTAGATCATTGGTTGGAATTAGAAGTAGGAATCTTGATTGTCCTGTTTCTCCCACAACTGTTGTGCTATCCTGAGAACCTGTCCCTCGTGGAAATTTTTATGCAGATAAACACTTTGACGACACCTATCGGGCAGTGGGGCGCACATAATGCCCTTGAGGCCCTGTGAGAAATTGCGATAGTGGATCTGTTCAGATGGTTTCCAGAGCAGACTGTCAGAGTAATTTAGTGGAATGCCTCATTGCCAGAACTTTCAAACAAGCACCAAGGTGTAAGTTAGTTAGTTGGTTGTGAGAGGGGTCCTCTTGATCCAATCCTCCTGGCGTGGCCCGAATCTCACCCTATCTGCACATTGCTCTTGAGGTGGCTGTGGTGGCTCCTTCTGGAAAGTGCCTTGCAAAGAAGGTCTGGAAAGAGATGCAGTGGTTTTTGCTGAGCTACATTGTGAAGGGGCTCCATGGTGCAGGACTTGGTGCACTAGGGAAGCACAGGCGAGATTAATATCAACTGTGCTGGATGACCATCAACCCCGTAAAAGATGCTCCTTGTTCAGCCTGAAACTTGGTGGTCTTTCAGGGCAAAGAGCTGTTGAGGACTTGAGTGTTGCAGACTGGCACACTTCTAGGTCCTGGAGTACACGCTGAGAGATGCAGTAAAGCCTGGAGCAGCAGCTTCAAAGGCACTTTGGGGAAAGGACACTTAAGGTTTTCAGCTACAGTACACCCAGGGGTTGAAAACTGTGTTCAATCCCTTGGGTTTTGTGTTTGACAAGTAATGGATACTGTAAATATTGTTTAACTAATTGTAAATGGAGTGAGTAACATGCAGAATTGAAAGAAACAGATTTGTTTTGCACTTTGTCAACTTTGGGTATCGAACATACTTTATTCAGAAAATTGATTAAAATTATATTTTTGGAACTGAACTCTAGTCTGCATGGTTGACAGGAGATCAGTTAATTCAGTTGGCTGGACTGCTGGTTCATGATGTGAAGAGACGGCAGCAGCGTGGGTTCAATCCCATACTGGCTGAGGTTATTCATAAAGGCCCCGCCTTCTCAACCTTGCCTCTCACCTGAGGTGTGACCCTCGGGTTAAATCACCACCAGTCTACTCTCTTTCTCAAAGCGCAGCCTAATATTCTCTGGGACCATGGCGACTTTCATTTCCTGGTTGAGAATAACCGTACACAGTAAAGTTACCCCCACAACTATTGGAAGACATATCCGTTCTGGTAAAGATGTTAATGCACCATTGCTAAAAATAGTTTGAATGCCAGGTTGTTTTTTTTATTCTTCCATGGGTTGTGGCAAGGCCAGCATTTATTGTCCATTTCTAATTATCCTCGAGAAGATGGTGGTGAGCTGCCTTCTTGAACTGCTGCAGTCTGTGGTGTATGTACACCCACGGTGCTGTTTGAGAGCGTAACACTGATCAGTCAGTGGGACGTTAATTGACTTTAGAAATGCCGCCATGACATTTTATGCAGTTGCATTTATGTGACTTATACAAAGAACATTTAGTTTTCTGTCTGAGAAAATCATTCCTTTCTATGATTTGTGTACTTGGTTGGTGAAAGCTGGCAGGAGAGTGGTACAGCAAATTACAGAAACATTTATATTACCATATTTGATTAATGCCAAAATATATTTTGGCATTCACTGTAACATAATCTGACTTAATCGTACAACAGCAGCAGAATCGGCTTCAGTAATTGATGAGAGGTCCTTAAGATAAAACTGGTTCTGTGGTTGCTGCTGAAGTGTTCAGTGGGCTGATCAATTTTAATAAGGGCTCTAAATGATTTGGAGCATCTCCTTGTTGGCAGGACCTAATTTCTGGCTGTAATTTATTTATTCACAAAAATAAATCATTTACTCCAATCACATATAACAGCCGCAGTTTGTCTGGTTAATGAAATTGCATGAAAACTCATTGATGGCTGCTTTTGGACATACACTAGAGTGTATGTGAAGAGTCGAACCGTATCCCAGCTGGTGATTAGAACCCATGTCATTCCTGTGGCCGTGTTGAAGCAGTGCAAGGAAACAAAAATGCACAAGCTGTCACACGCATGGGAATTATAAGATTACTTATGACTTATAGGGGCAGCATGGTGGCACAGTGGTCAGCACTGCTGCACCACAGCGCCAGGGACCCGGGGTCAATTCCCGACTGTAGCTGTGTGCGCGGAGTTTGCACTTTCTTCCGTGTCTGCCTGGGTTTCTTCCAGATATTCTGGTTCCCTCCAACTGTCCAAAGATGGGGCAGCATGGTAGCATGGTGGTTAGCATAAATGCTTCACAGCTCCAGGGTCCCAGGTTCGATTCCCGGCTGGGTCACTGTCTGTGTGGAGTCTACACGTCCTCCCCGTGTGTGCGTGGGTTTCCTCCCGGGTGCTCCGGTTTCCTCCCACAGTCCAAAAATGTGCAGGTTAGGTGGATTGGCCATGCTAAATTGTCCGTAGTGTCCTAAAAAAGTAAGGTTAAGGGGGGGTTGTTGGGTTACGGGTATAGGGTGGATACGTGGGTTTGAGTAGGGTGATCATTGCTCGGCACAACATCGAGGGCCGAAGGGCCTGTTCTGTGCTGTACTGTTCTATGCTTATGTTAGGTGGAATGGTCATTAAATAATTGCCCCTTCATGTCCAGAGATGTGCAATGTAGGTGAGGTTATGGGGATAGGGCGGGGGGAGTGGGCCTAAGTAGGGTGCCCTTTCAGAGGGATGGTTCAGGCTCAATGGGTGGAATGGGCTCCTTCTGCACTTTAGGGATTCCATGATTCTATACTTGTCTGAATCTAGTACTGAATGACCAAAAGTTTCCTCCTGTTCTTTATTGGGAGGTTTGAAGCCGTTGTCTTCAGTCCATTCCATGGGCTCTATTCCTTATCCACAAACATCATCCCTCTTGTTGGCTGAGGCTGAACAATGTGTTCACAACCTTGGTGGAATATTTCATTGCAGGATGAACTTTCAGCCATGCCTATGCTTCTTCATCAATGTTGTTTTCACCTTTGTGAAATTACTCGACTTATCCCGCCTCAGCTGTTCTGCTGCTGAAACCCTTATCCATGCCATTTCTACCTCTAAACTTGACTATTCTAACACACTTCCAGCCTTCCACGTTTTACCCATCGTATGCTTTGGGTCATCAAGGGTTCACTTGCTTGTACCGTACCGTGCACCGAGTCCCAATCATCCATTGTCCCTATAATGGCTCCCAGGTTAAGCAGCACCTTTCAAATTCTCGTCCTTGTCTTTAAAAGTCCCCCATAGCCTGGGCCCTTCAGAATCATCTCCAGCCTTGCAGCCCTCTGACACCTGGAATTCATTGCCTACATAGGTGGTGGAGACAATCCGTAATTTCAAAAGGAAATTGGATAGTCACTTGAGGAAAATGAACTCTTTGGGGAACAAGTGGGGTAATGGTTGACTGGAATGCTCCAGAGAGCTGGCATTGACCTGATGGGATAAATGGCCTCACGTGCCATAATGACTTTATATCCACCCTCTTCTAATCCTGGCTTCTTCAGCATCCTGATTTTAATCACCCCACCATTAATGGCGGTTTGGTTGCCTAGGCCATAAACTGTGGAATTCCCTTGCTAATATGGGTCACCTTTCTTCTTTTATGGTGTTTCTGAAAACCTACCTCTAGATCAGGGGTGGGCAAACTTTTCCGTGCAAGGGCCACATTCAGAAATTCACAATTTTAAAGGGCCGCATAGTATATTAAGTAAAATAATTAATATTTTAAATAGCCAAAATAAAAGGTCTTTAAAGAAAAAAAAGCACATTTATTTGAAAAACAAAGTAACTCAGTAAGTAACAGAACAATGTCAATGAGAATGATGCATCTGACTGCAGTCATTTACCAGTTTGTTGAAATCAGGTGTCAAGTTGCTTGTGCTGATCCTTAACACTGACAGAAGCACAGCCTGGCCGAGTCAACGATAAAAAACGCGCGTAGTGGGGTGGATGAGTGGGGCTGCCTTATTGGTCGGTTTAGTTGGGTGTGCGACCAATAGGAGTCCAGGTTACAAACAATAATAAGGCTTATTGTTTGTAACCTGGACTCCTATTGGTCGCACACCCAACCAAACCGACCAATGAGGCAGCCCCACTCAACCATCCCACTACGCGCGTTTTTATGCGGCCCGCCAATGAGGTGCCCGTAATCATAACCGGCATTTTTGAAAAGCCGCCGGGGAAAAGCCGCTGAAGTAAATGCGCTTATTGAATAAGCGCATTTACTTCAGCGGCTTTTCCCCAGCGGCTTTTCAAAAATGCCGGTTATGATTACGGGCACCTCATTGGCGGGCCGCATAAAAACCTTTGTCGGGCCACATGCGGCCCGCGGGCCGTAGTTTGCCCACCCCTGCTCTAGATCAAGCTTTTGGTCATCTGTCCTAACATCGCTTTATTTTGCTTGGTGTAATATTTAGATTAACATGCCTCTTGTGAGGTTTCCGGGGATGTTTATGACGTTAACAGAAACTATATCAATGCAAGTTGATGTTATTAGATAGCTGTACCATGGAACTCACACAATAGGCATTCTGTGTTGTGTGATTCTATGATTCCAAGTCGGTTTGAATTGGTCCTTCTGAAGAGAAAAAAGTTGAAAAAAAAGAGTTTGTGTATCATATGGTAGCCAATTGTTTTGATTTTATGGGTTGTTGTGCAATGCACAACTAGAGAAATATGTGATTTAAGAATAGCAGTGAAAGGTGGGTGGCTGAGGAGAAAATGCTGGAAATACTGTAAGTCAGGCAGTATCTGTGGAGAGAGAGGAACATTCAAAAGGCTATCAACTTGAAATGTCAACTGTTTCTCTCTCCATCAATGCTGCCTGACCTATAATAATCTTTATTGTCACAAGTAGGCTTACATTAACACTGCAATGCACTAACTATGAAAATCCCCTAGTCGCCACACTCCAACGCCTGTTCGGGTACTCTGAGGGAGAATTCTGAATGTCCAATTCACCTAACAAGCATGTCTTTTGGGACTTGTGGGAAGAAACTGGAGCACCCGGAGGAAACCCACGCAGAATGGGGAGAACGTACAGACTCCGCACAGATAGTGACCCAAGCCAGGAATCGAACCTGGAATCCTGGCGCTGTGAAGCAACTTTGGAGTGTTTCTGGTATTTTGATGTTTTTAATTTTAGATTTCCAGTATCCACAATACTTTGCTTTTGTCAGAGAGGAGATTAATGTGACAGTAGAGAAATGAGGAAAAACCTACAGAGTGATGAGGGAGGGGTAAGGGCACGGGAGAGGTGATCTGGGGTTAGGAGGGGGAAGGAAGAGGGCCTGGTGACTGAGAGAATTGTGTAGAAATTCTTAATCTTTAAGATAACAAGCCCGTGAGTTCTTTATTCTCGTTGGAGGGAGAAGAGAGACACAAGAGACGGATCTCATCCTCCAGAGTAATTTTGGCGTTATCAGAGGGTTTGGTCACAGAGATGGAAACGTGGTCTTCAAGACCATCAAACCAGATCAGCTGTAACAGGTGGTGTTGGAAGATGGTTCATCATTTATATCAACATGTCATGGGGGAACGTGCTTAAGGTGAGGTTTGGCTGAACTGTACAGTGAAAAACCGTAAAATTAATCTACCTCTTTCCTATTTGACCTCTTAAATTTACAATAATTATGTGCAGTAAATGTTAATATTAATGAGACAGCATTTTCAGCTCAGCTGCACATTAATACTAACACATTATTAATTAAAGGCAAGTGCATAGACTGCTTCACTGTCCATTCCCCCTGCTGTTAAGGGTAAGGCCAAAACCTAACTCAGTTGATTATCATTGGCTCATATTCCAGGGAATCATAGTTTAATTTTATATTTGTATCACTTTCTGATTTGGTTGCATGCTATCCTGCATGATGTAGCTGTTTACCAGGAATGCTGTAAAGCACTGATATCTCTCTCTCTCCCCCGGTACATGCAAAGCTCACAAAATGAGGGAAAAAGTGCATTGTGTGACTATGTTTAGTTTAAGAAAATAAGAAATTTTAGAAACTGGCGAAGCCATTAAGCCCGACAAGCTTGTCCCTTTTGCAGAGATCAATTTAATCGACTCGCTTTCACAGAAAATTGCTCAATTTCTTCAAAGTGCACCTACGTAGATATGTTTATTGTCCCCTTTGCCCTCACTCTCTCTCTCTCTCTCTCTCTCTCTCTCTCTCTCTCTCTCTCTTTCCCCCCCCCTCCCCCCCCCCCCCCCCCCCCCAGTGAAGTGGAATACTGTTTGTAGTGGTTTGTATGAAAATAGCTAAAAAATAATCATTAACTGGATGACTAATGTTGGAACCTGAAGGCTAACTTGCCGTTGTTTATGGGACGTGCTAATGCGCTGGATCAGGCAGCGGAGCCAGCATCTGTAGCATTTTGTAAACTATATCGAGTGAAATATTCTCTTCCCATTGTTATCCCAAAGTTGATCAGTAAGAACACAACTTTCTAATGGTGAAACTTCAGCAGTTTAAAATCTATGGTTTCTGTGCTAGACCTTGTAATGGTTGGTGCTAAAGGTAGTGAAGGATTTAGAGGTCAGTCCAGTTGCAAAATCAGCTGGCAACTTGGATTAATGTACAAGATTTCAGCCATGTGTAAAATGAATGATTACCACCATTTCCCTATATGCATTGGGGTAGATTTTCAACTTTCTGCTTGGACGAGAAGCTGTTTATGTCAATTGGGCACCCATTCTGAACATCGCCTAATCTTTATGACCATCAAAATCATTTGCAAGCAGCAAGTTGAAAATCTGCTGCATTCTCTTTTATAGCACAATTTAATAGGGAGCATGATGTTTTAATTACTTCAGCAGGCCCGCCCCCTGTCCGGATGTCCTTGTCTGCACTTTGAAGCTGTGCATCCTAATCCAACCTGATGTGGTGCATTCCCCTGTGGTGTATTGTTCCAAGCATCTGTCAAATGGTCCTGAGAAATAGATTCAGATGAAACCAAGAAAGGAAGCTTGTGATGATTAAAAAGCAAAATACTGTGGATGCTGGAAAACTGAAATGAAAACCGAAAATGCTGGAAAAACTCAGCAGGTCTGGCAGTGTCTGTGGAGGGAGAAACAGAGTTAACATTTCGTGTCCATATGACTCTTTGGAGCTGCGAGTTAATGGCTTTTGATAAATGTCAGATTCTTAATCTAGTAGGGGACCAAGCTGAATACAGATAGTGCAAGGGAGAACTGGAAGAGGAAGAACGATGAGCAAAGAGAACATTAAAATAGTTAGCTGATAACATAAAACGGAACCTGTGAATAGCGGATAAATTGTGAAAGAGTGAGTCCGAGACCAAAAAGGGGAGAATCTTGTGGAGTCACAAGACTTGGCTGAGGTACTGAACAATACTTAGACAGCATGATCTCTTTAATGGAGGCAGATGCAATGTCACAGGATAATACGTTTTTGAGTTCTTTATTATTCTGTTCAAATCCATCCATGGTCTTGCCTATCTCTATAATTTTCTTTAGCCCCATAATCCTCCAAGGTCTCTGTTCGTCAAGTTCTCCAGACGATCAGGGCAGCAGCTGCTTGGCTACAAGTTGTCTAAGGGGCAAAAAACAAACCAAAGTGAAATGAAAATGAAATGAAATGAAAATTGCTTATTGTCACAAGTAGGCCTCAAATAAAGTTACTGTGAAAAGCCCCTAGTCGCCACATTCTGGCGCCTGTTCGGGGAGGCTGGGATGGGAAGTGGTGGTGAACGGTGGTTACTTAGATTGGAGGGGCGTGCGCACTGCCCCCCCCCCCCCCCCCCCCCCCCCCCGGTATAAAGGGCATAATTTCAAAAAATTGCAGATGTCACAAATGTCAGAAATATAATAGTGTTATGACAGGCACAAGATGGGTACAGGCAAACTGGTGGGCAGACACATGGCAGATGAAATTTAGTGCAAAAAAGTGTGAACCGAGTTTGGTAGCAAGAGTGAGAGGATTAGAAACATGAATAGAGTTGGATTCATGTGCAAAAATCTTAGGCGTCAGGGACAATTAGGCTGCTAAAAGGCTTTATTAATGGAGGTTTAGTGAACATAGCAAGGAATTTATACTGAACCTTCATGAAACATGGGGTTGACCCCCAGCTGGTGTATTGTGACCAAATCTGGGTTCCACATCTTATGAAGGGTGTATGATCTAGATCTTGGTGGATGACACTAAACTTGGAAGTATTGTAAACTGTGAGGAGGACCGTGTAGAACTTCAAAGGAACATAGGTAAGTTGGTAAAGTGGGCAGATAGGTGGCAGATGAAGTTCAATGTGGAGAAGTGTGAGATGATGCATTTTGGTAGGAAGACCATGTAGAGACAATATAAAATAATGGGTAAAGTTCTTAAGGGGGTGCAGGAGCAGAGGGACTTTGGGTATATGTGCATAGATCATTGAAGGTAGCAAGGCGGGTGCAGAGAACAGTTAATAAAACATAAGGTATTCTGGGCTTTATTAATCGGGCACTGTGTACAACAGCAAGGAGATGATGCTGAACTTCAAGACACTATTTAGACCTCAGCTGGACACAGATTGAGGGTGATTGATTTTTTAAAAAAACGAGGCGGCAAGATGCAAAGTCAATTTATCTGGTGGGTTGTTGCGATCTGGAATGTACTGTCTGAAAGGGTGCTGGAAGCAGATTCAAGATTTTTAATAAGATATAGATAGCTCTATAGATAGCTCAATAAAATGCACATCACCCTGTCACACCTTTTAAGGATTCTGCAAAACCAGAGCAGGATTCCAAAGTTTGAAAAGTTTTACCTCATTTATAATTGAATATTTGGATTGATTTGGGAAGATGTTAATTAGCACCAACTATCCATCTTCTAATCCTAAATATAGATTTTAACAGTCTGCAGTTGTTTTTTAAAAATATTTTTATTCTCCATTTTCACATTTTATTCAGAATTTATACCCCCAACAAGCAGTAACAAATACAAAATCAATTCCCTTATCAACAACAACGATCCCACCCCCCCCCCCCCCCCACCACCCCAAACAACGGCCCACCTGACCATATAAGCATCAAATAAAACAAACCCATGGTGGGAAAAGCAAAGGAAAAGAAAAAGGAATCCGGAATCGCCTTTGATCACCATTGACCTATGGAGTCCACCCCCCCCCCCCCCCCCCCCAAACATCCAATCCCTGAAAGAGTACCGTAAATGACACCCATGAATTGTAAACCCCCTCCCCCACCCCGACTCCTCCTCTCCACTTCCTCTTATAAAACTTCTCCCCCCAACCTCTGTTCCTTTCCTCCCCCCCCCCCCCCCCCCAACTTTCCTTTGCTAGACTCATCGGACCCTGTTCTGCCAGGCTCCGATGGCTGCAGCCCCTCCCTCCACCTCACTCCCGTTCACTGGCCGGCTTAAACCGGCCAGCTTGGAGGCCCCTGCCCGGGTCTCTTTCCCCCTTGCCCAGTCCCAGGAAAACCAAGAGATCCCCTTTAGCACACAAACCCCGCATACACATCCAAACCCCAAAGATCCATCATTGCAAATGAAAGTCTCATCTCTTCCCTTGTCCAAATATATACAACGTCGGCTCATTTAGCACATACACCAGCACGCAGTGAAAAAATACAGTTACATGAGGCTACATCGGTACAGGACCATTTCTCAATTCTGCCACAGTTCTTCTGCCTTCGCAAACTCCTCCGCTCCTTCCACCGTCCCAAAATAAAAGTCCTTGGATTTGTAGGTCACCCTCAGCGTAGCTGGGTATACTATGCCGCACTGCATCTTACTGATGTACAGTGCCTTCTTCACCCGGCTGAAGGCAGCCCGCCTCCTCACCAGTTCCACCGTAAAGTCCTGATATATGCATATGCCAGCTCCAGCCCACTGCACTACCCGCTTCTGCTTTGCCCAGCACAGGACCTTCTCCTTCACACTACCTACGAAAACACAGCATCACTACTCCTGGCGGCTCACTCTCCTTTGGTACAGGCCTTCACGACCGATAAGCCAAATCCAGTTCATATCGGGAGGGATCATCCCCCTCCCCCAATAGCTTCGCCAACATCGTGGCAAAATACTCTGTCGGCCTCGGGTCTTCCACTTCTTCGGGCAGACCCACAATCCTCAGATTCTGTCGCCTGGATCTGTTTTCCAAGTCGTCCATTTTGGCTCGCAGACCCTTGTTGATCTCTGTCACCTTCTGCATCTCTATCCCCATCGAGGTGAGTTGATCGCCGTGCTGCGATAATGTCTCTTCCACTTCCTTCAGCGCCTCACCTTGCTCCCGCAGCTCCACCACTGCACTCAATACCGCCACCCTCACCGGGGCAATTGCCTCCTCCACCAGCACCTTCAATACCGCCCCCATCTCCTTCCTCATCGCCTCCATGTGTTTTGTGAACTGCCTTTCGAGTTCCGTGGCCATCACCGTAGTCAGTTCTTCAGCCGTGGGCAATGCGGCCTCCCCTGGTGCCCCAGCCTCCGCTTTTCTTGCCGTCCCCACGGTGACCTTTCCACTCCCCGATGGACTTTCAGCCGCTTTTTTCACGGCCGTTTTTTCAAACTTATTTTCGACATTTCCCTTCACTGTGCCTTCCCCCTGCTTTTGTTGCCCCCCTAGGACCGGGCGTTAAACCCTGAAAATGCCGTTCCCGAATGGGAGGCCTCCAATGTGTGGCTGCCTCCCGCCCGCCGCCACCGGAAGCCTCGGCTGCAGTTGTTTTTTTGGCAATGCTCCAGATTATTTAACTATGTTAGAAAATACAAGTACAGTTGCTATATAGATCTTTCTCTAAAGATAATCTCTGTTGATTTGATGAATTGATGTTTTAACACTAGACTCTAAAACCTTGCTGTTCCAGTTGGAAGTTTCCTTAGTTTCATGGTTAGAATGATGGGAAGGTGCACAAGAGAGAAGAGAGAACAGTTTGGCAAGTTGTTGATGTGTATTCCACCAGGTCAGCTGAATACTCATCAGCTTGTAATTTACCAATTTCATTGGTTGGATCGTAATAGCATCCTCTATTTCCTGTTCTCTGTTAAATATCCCATCCTGGCACTACCTGTGGACTCTTTAATCCTTGGGCTGCAGTGATAGTAGAAGCCAGCATTACCGATGATCTATCCATCAATATGTCGCCTCACTGCGCTTAACTTGCATCTCACCTAACGACATGCAAAAGTGAGACACATATGTTAACAAACACTTTTGATTTGATTTTTTCTCAGTAGCCAACCTATTTATGTGAGTTATCACCATTGTGCGTGGTTCGTTTGACTAAATTCTCACTACTGGCTTAATCAATCCCCTACTGTTACTCTAACAGCTGGAGGGATACATGCCCTTTGAAAATGCTTCCTACCTCACTGAAATTGAGATATATTACAAGTCCTGATTGCTCTGGACACTTGGGGCCAGATTGCTAGTCAGATATTGCCGCTAGTCGCCAAATTTCGATTCTCCAACCAAATATGGTTTGCAATTTAATACTTTTGTTGAGTCCAGTCAGGTTTTTGGCTGGTGTAATGCCTCTTAACAGTTGAGGTGCAACACCACAGTAAATAAATGCGATTACCTCATTTTACCCCTGGGTAGAGATGCAAGTTGCAACAATCCGTTAGATAATAAAAGCAATGTACTACGGATGCTGGAAATCTGAAATAAAAACTGAAAATTCTGGAAAGACTCAGCAGGTCTGGCAACATCTGTGGAGAGAGAAAGTATTTCGAGCCCAAAGGGCTGTTCAGAGCTCTGATGAAACATTGATTCTGTATCAATCCTGACTTCCCGTACAAATTACTAAAAATAAGCTCAAAATCTTTGTGAACCTCTAGCCACGCACACGTTCTTGCTGATATGTTATTGTTGCTGTGAACAAGAACAAGACATAACAGATTTTGAAAAAAAAAAAACATTTTATTCCAAACACACACAAAATCGCACAAGCATCCAGAAAACACAGCCAAAGTTCCAACTGTTTGTCATTTTTACCCCTTTTTTAAAACCTTGACTAGCCGTACCCCAAAACAAACCTCCCCCCACCCCCTCAATTCTGCCATATCTCCCAGCCATGTTACTGCCTTCGGTGATGCCACTGACCTCCACCCAGCAGAATTCCGCTGGGTAATCAGAGAGGTGAAGACCACAACATCTGCGCGTGCGCCCCCCCCCCCATTATCTCCAGGAGCTCTGATATCCCAAAGATGGGCACGGTTCACCCTCACCCCTAAAATCTCCGACAGCGCCTTAAAGATCGATGTCCAAAATTCTACTAGTTTCAGGCAGGACCAAAACATGTGTACATGGTTCACCGGCCCTCTTGCGTGCCTCTCGCAGCTATTCTCCATCTCGGGGAAGAACCTATAAGTCCTGTGGACCACCAGCAGGCTCATCCTGGCACAGGAGGAAGTTGAATTTATCCAATGTGATATTTCACTCCAGGCCCCTCCCGCGTTCCTTTACTACCCCCTCCTCCCACCTCTTTATTTCTTCTAATGGCGCTTTCCCCGTTTCCAGTAGCGACCCATAGATATCCACGATCTTCCCTTCCCCCAGTTCATATATGATAGCCTGTCCAGTAGGGTATGCCTCGGCACAGAAGGGAGCTCTTTTTTCACAAAGTGCCTCACCTGCATGTACCTGAATTCACTTCCCCTCGTCAGATGGTATTGCCCTCGCAACTACTCCAGTTCGGCAAACCTCCCTTCCACAATCAAATCCCTAATCTGCTCAACCCCCTCCCTATGCCAACTCCTATATATAGCGTGAACCAGTACCGACATACCCACCTTCCTAAGCTGGTTTCAGATCTTAAGGGATGCCACCACAACCACCGGGCTCACTGTATGTCTGGACGACAGGAACGGGGGAGAGGCTGTCGCTAAAACTTTTAAGCACACTCCCAAGCAGGAGGCCTCCTCCAACCGTGCCTACTCTGACACCCGCCCCACCACACCTTTTCCACATTCACCGCCCAGTAATAATATAGCAAATTTGGAAGTGCCAGCCCCCGCGAATGCTGTCCAATTTGAAAGAAAGCCCTCTGAATCCTGGGTGCCTTGCCTGCCCACACAAAGGCCGAGATTAACTTATCCACCATTGCGAAAATGCCTTTGGGAGGAATATCAGGAGAGGCTGAAACACGGCAAAACCCTTGAGAGAATGTTCATTTTCATGGTCCGCGCTCTCCCATCAAGGACAGCGGCAGGGCCTCTCACATAGTCATATCCCATCTAACCCCCTCTATTCAACTGGCCAAATTCCATTTGTGCATCGTGGCCCAATCAGGAGCCATCCGAATCCCCAAATACCTAAATTGTTTTTAGCAGCTTGAACAGCAGGACTCCCAAGTTAGTACTCCTCCCCTGGGCGTATCCCAGGAATATCTCTCTCTTTAACACTTTGAGTTTCTCCCCTGAAAAGGTGCCGAAATTCCCTAGCAAGCTTTCTCCATGCAAGCAAATGGGTCTGAGATGTATAGCAAGAGTCGTTCACATAGAGCGACATCCTATGCTTGATTACTCCTCTTTGAATAGCCTTCCACTCCTTGGATGCCCGCTACAATATGGCCAGAGGCTCAATATCCAACTTGCACATCACAGATGCCGGCTTTTACCATCCTAGCCTGTTTTGCTACTTCCTATCTCAAGGCAGTTTTGTTATCACATTTAACAATGTGGTGACAAAGAAGTCAACAGGCAAGAATCACACTGTGCCCTTGCAGCAGAAGCTAAAAAGCACAGCTAGCTAAATTGCAACCTGGCACATTAAACCTGAAAGCACCCTAGGAATAAACAGCTTTAACCATTTCACCATTTCTCACTGCAGAACTATTTCATAAGCATTTACAAGTGAAAAGAAAACAAAAAAATAAGCTTTTGTCAAATCAGATGGAGGCAAATCCTAACTCTACACATATATATGTATACACGTGACTAGGATATCTTGCATTACGCGGAGTGTTAGATAGATAGAGAAATACAGCACAGAACAGGCCTTTTGGCCCACGATGTTGTGCCGAACTTTTGTCCTAGGTTAATCATAGATCATAGAATTTTGGACACTAAAGGCAATTTATCATGGCCAATCCACCCAACCGCACATCTTCGGACTGTGGGAGGAAACCGGAGGAAACCCACGCACACACGGGGAGGATGTGCAGACTCCACACAGTGTCCAAAGCCGAAATCGAACCTGGGACCCTGGAGCTGTGAAGCAGTTGTGTTATCCACAATGCTACCGTGCTGCCCTTAAGAACAAATTAATCTACACTCCATTACTCTACCATAATCCATGTACCTATTCAATAGCCGCTTGAAGGTCCCTAACGTTTCTGACTCAATTACTTCCACAGGCAGTGCATTCCATGCCCCCACTACTCTCTGGGTAAAGAACCTACCTCTGACATCCCCCCTATATCTTCCACCATTTATCTTAAATTTATGTCCCCTTGTAATGGTGTGTTTCACCCGGAGAAAAAGTCTCTGACTGTCTACTCTATCTATTCCCCTGATCATCTTATAAACCTCTATCAAGTCGCCCCTTACCCTTCTCCGTTCTAATGAGAAATGGCCTAGCACCCTCAACCTTTCGTCGTAAGACCTACTGTCTATTCCAGGCAACATCCTGGTAAATCTCCTTTGCACCTTTTCCAAAGCTTCCACATCCTTCCTAAAATGAGGTGACAAGAACTGCACACGGTATTCTAAATGTGGCCATACCAAGGTTTTGTACCATCATCACCTCACTGCTCTTAAATTCAATCCCTCTGCTAATGAACGCTAGCACACCATAGGCCTTCTTCACAGCTCTATCCACTTGAGTGGCAACTTTCAAAGATCTATGAACATAGACCCCAAGATCTCTCTGCTCCTCTACATTGCCAAGAACCCTACCGTTAACCCTGTATTCCGCATTCATATTTGTCCTTCCAAAATGGACAACCTCACACTTTTCAGGGTTAAACTCCATCTGCCACTTCTCAGCCCAGCTCTGCATCCTATCTATGTCTCTTTGCAGCCGACAACAGCCCTCCTCACTATCCACAGCTCCACCAATCTTCGTATCATCTGCAAATTTACTGACCCACCCTTCAACTTCCTCATCCAAGTCATTAATGAAAATCACAAACAGCAGAGGACCCAGAACTGATCCCTGCGGTACCCCACTGGTAACTGGGCTCCGGGCGGAATATTTGCCATCCACCACCACCACTCCCTGACTTCTATCGGTTAGCCAGTTCGTTATCCAACTGGCCACATTTCCCACTATCCCATGCCTCCTTACTTTCTGCATAAGCCTACCATGGAGAACCTTATCAAATGCCTTACTAAAATCCATGTACACTACATCCACTGCTTTACCCTCATCCACATGCTTGGTCACCTCCTCAAAGAAGTTAATAAGACTTGTAAGGCAAGACCTACCCCTCACAAATCCGTGCTGACTATCCCTAATCAAGCAGTGTCTTTCCAGATGCTCAGAAATCC
This sequence comes from Scyliorhinus canicula, assembly GCF_902713615.1. Classification (NCBI taxonomy): domain Eukaryota; kingdom Metazoa; phylum Chordata; class Chondrichthyes; order Carcharhiniformes; family Scyliorhinidae; genus Scyliorhinus; species Scyliorhinus canicula. The sequence continues at coordinate 140,622,593 of NC_052161.1, forward strand.
TATCCCTCAGTACCCTTTCCATTAATTTGCCTAAAACCGAAGTAAGACTAACTGGCCTGTAATTCCCAGGGTTATCCCTATTCCCTGTTTTGAACAGGGGCACGACATTCGCCACTCTCCAATCCCCTGGTACCACCCCTGTTGACAGTGAGGACGAAACGATCATTGCCAACGGCTCTGCAATTTCATTTCTTGCTTCCCATAGAATCCTTGGATATATCCCGTCAGCCCCAGGAGACATGTCTATCCTCAAGTTTTTCAAAACACCCAACACATCTTCCTTCCTAACAAGTATCTCCTCGAGCTTACCAGTCTGTTTCACACTCCTCTCCAACAATATGGCCCCTCTCGTTTGTAAATACTGAAGAAAAGTACTCGTTCAAGACCTCTCCTATCTCTTCAGACTCGATACACAATCTCCCGCTACTGTCCTTGATCGGACCTACCCTCGCTCGAGTTATTCTCATATTTCTCACATGTGTAAAAGGCCTTGGGGTTTTCCTTGATCTTGCCCGCCAAAGATTTTTCATGCCCTCTCTTAGCTCTCCTAATCCCTTTCTTCAGTTCCCTCCTGGCTATCTTGTATCCCTCCAGTGCCCTGTCTGAACCTTGTTTCCTCAGCCTTACATAAGTCTCCTTCTTCCTCTTAACAAGACATTCAACCTCTCTTCAACCTCCTCGGGGTGTTCCCGAAAGTTGAAGTGCAAAATTATTGGATTAATTAATCTCTTGATTCCTGGTGGACTGCCTTTCTTACCAGTCACTCGTCACTTTCTGTTGCAGCAATGAGAATGATGAGGCCTGAGGAAAATTAGCATGTGGGAGTTTTAGTACTCTTCAACTATAAATGTCCTGTAATCATTTTCGAACTAATAATGCATTGCATTAATCTATCACACTTGGAATATACAATTTTAAATTCTTGAGAACCAGCTTTCTCATTCATGCTCATTTCTGTACACCTTTATTGAAAAATGTTTAAAGAATCATTATTTTTGCAAACCTTCCTCTTTATGACCGACTGTCCCATTGAATTGACTGGAAAGCGGCTGTTTAAATGCTGACAATTTTTACTGAAGTAGCAGAGTGCTTAACTTTGTTCCATTGCAGGATGATTTCACTTCAAAAATGTGCACTGTAACTGCAGCCAAAGGTTTTGAGATGGTCTCTTGTTCTCATTGGCACAATATAATTGTAACTTTAAATTCAAAATTGCAGAAATGTCCAGGAAATCTATTGAGGAGCCCTGATTGCACAATTAGCTTTTAGTAAAGTTGAAATTTTCACCATCATTTAGGCAATGCATGTTAAAGTCCACATAGAGCGTTAAGTAGGTTGGGTGAGTGGAGTTGAGATCTAATTGAAAGATAAGCCAGGCTGCGCAGTCGGGGTGGAGGGGGGGTTGGCACTGCTGAACTTCTGCAATTACTACTGGCCGGCTAATATAGCCATGATTAGGTAGTGGGGGAGGGGCGGCATGGAAGCGGATGGAGGCGGCGTCATGCAAAGACAAGTTTGGGAGCACTGATAACAGCACCTCTGCCGTTCTACCGGCCCAATACGCCACAAGTCCAGTGGTGCGGGCGGCTCTGAGAATCTGGGGAGCAATGGAGGAGATATAAGAGAGTGGAGGGAATCATCGGTTTGTACCGGGTAGGTTAGATGGTGGGTTCCAGAGTTGGCAAAGGGCAGGAATGAGAAGGATGGGGGATCTTTTTATAGATGGGAGCTTTCCCAACTTGAAAGCCTTGGAGGATAAATTTGAATTGCCAGCAGGGAACGGGTTCAGGTATTTGCAGGTGCGAGACTTCCTGAGAAAACAGGTGCCAGCTTTTCCGCTGCTGCCGCCACGGGGGATACAAGATAGAGCAGTCTCCAGTACCTGGGTGGGAGAGGGGAAGGTATCGGATATTTACCAGGAGCTTTCGGAGGTGGAGGGAACTCCATGGAGGAGTGGGAGGATGAGCTAGGAGGAGAGATAGAGGCAGGGCTATGGGCGGATGCCCTAAGCAGGGTTAATAATACCTCCTCATGTGCCAGGCTCAGCCTGATACAATTTAAGCTCGTCCATCGGGCACACATGACAGCGGCTAGGCTGAGTAAGTTCTTTGGGGTTGAGGATAGGTGTGCGATGTGTGCGTGAAGCCCAGCAAATCATGTCCACATGTTTTGGGCATGCCCGAAGCATAGAGGATTTTGCTAAGGCAATGTCCACGGTGCTAAAAACACGGGTGGTGCTGAGTCCGGCAGTGGCGATCTTTGGAGCGTCGGAAGAGCCAGTTCAGGGGGCAAAAGAAGCTGACGTCATGACCTTTGCCTCCCTGGTAGCCCGGTGACTGATCTTGTTAATGTGGAGGGACTCAAAGCCCCCGGCGTAGAGACCTGGGTTAGTGATGTGGCTGGGTTTCTCAGTCTCAAGAAAATAAAGTTTGCCTTAAGAGGGTCAATGGTCGGGCAGCCGTTCGTCGACTTTCTCGGGGAAAATTAAAGTGTCAGCAGATGCAGTATTCGGGGGGGGGGGGGGGGGGGGGGAGGAGATTGTTGTTGTATGGTTGGGGTGTGTGAAGATTGAGATGTGGGAGAAATGTTTATTATACCATGTTGATGTCATTGTCTATGTTTTTATAAACATTTTCAAATACCTTAATAAAAATATTGAAAAAAAAGGAAGATAGGACAGTCTTGAGAGGCTAAATGGCCCACTCTTGGTTCCTGTTCCTATTAAAGCAGATTGCCTAGCTTTCCGTTCTCCAGGAAGAATAATCCCAACCTTTCTACTCTCTTCGCATAATTGAAGTCCCTCTACCTTGGTATAATTATGGTAAATGTCTGCTGCACCCGGTGAGGGCAGCGTGGTGGTGCAGTGGCTAGCACCGCTGGCTCACGGTGCCGAGGCCCCAGGTTCGATTCCGGCTCTGGGCCACTGTCCGTGTGGAGTTTGCGCATTCTCCCCGTGTCTGCGTGGGTTTCACCCCCACAATCCAAAGATGTGCAGGGTCGGTGGATTGGCCACAGTAAATTGCCCCTTAATTGAAAAAATGAATTGGGTACTCTAAATTTAAGAAAAAAAAGGAAAAATGTCTGCTGCACCCACTCCAACATTTCCCCCTTCCTCACCTGTTCTGAAGGTTCTGATCATTTGTTTGGGCATGATCCTGATCCTATCATGATGAGAATCAGGTACCACCTTAAAGCGGCTATTATTTACATGTGAGCTTTGAATAGGGGCATCGGCAAGCAATTCAATAATGGAGGGTGTTTCAGGCAAGACCGATTTAGTATCAAACCATGCCCATTTCCAACAGAATTTGCTGGACAGTGATGAGGAGAGGGAACCCGTACTGATTTCTACCACTAATTGTTGGATTACTTTCCTGGTCAAGATCACCAAGCTAAATGCAGGCTAGGAATGAAATCTGGGATCTTTGTGGTCCTGATACTTCTTGGCTGAGACATTGGAAAGCAACTGGCAGTCAAAAAGACCAGGAATGGGATAAGTAAAACAGTATTTTGGCTCGATGATCAGTAGCCATTGCTGTTGCCATGAATAGCTAATCTTTGTTGCAGCTTTTAGACTGCTATGTTTCTGGGGGCTCTGGCAACTTGAGCAGTGTGTCACCCGCAAGTGATAGATTGCACATATTTGTCCCTCACAATGATCATGTTTTAAATGAACGCAAAATACTGCAGATTGTGGAGATCTGAAATAAAACCAAAACGCTGGAAAAGCTCAGCTGGTCTGGCAGATCAGTTAACTTTTCAAAACCCGATGATTGTATTTTACCCATCTTGCACCCCTAAGGTTTGATTGTTGCGTACATAGAACTTATCTGAACAGTGCCCCATTTTTCCCACTGAAGGAAGGATTAATATTTTAAAAATTTGAGTTGAATCTAAATTCTTGAAAGAAGAAATGATAACGCTCAGATTATTTAAATAAAATCTGAAATGTTACTCCAGTTCACCTAATAATTGAACTGGATTTGTTTTCATTGTGCAAGAGTTCTCAGCTAAGTATGTCCCAGTTCTGAATGCCAATACCCTCTGCTGATTTGTTTCCATTCGACTAGAATTTGTTCTTGATCTTCGAGGGGGAATGGAAAATTTAGCACGCCCACGATACCTTCTTTGGCCTTAGCTTACTGTCCGTACATCAGTGTAGTTTTTATTCGGGGGATAGTTTATGCACAGATGTTAGTTTAGGCACATATGTTTGGCTTCGAGCAATGCTATCGCGATTCATAGTGGAAAACTGTACCTTCGAGTAGGGAATAATTCCTGTTTCTGGAAAATCCAGATGAAACTGGCTTGTTTTTGTTTGCTGACAAAGGACCTGTCATCAGTTAAATTAAATGTATATAATCTTGATGTAAATAACTCCACTCCTTAAATAGCAGGATCACCAATTTCACCTGAAAACGGTTTATGACTAAAGCGGCGGGAAGAGAATCCCACAATTAATAAGACGCCTCCGAGAAACACACGGCTGAGATCCAGAGAAAATCTTCCAGGGATATTTTAATTTTGTACAAAGGCATTAAAGACATTGTGTTGCCTGGATCATTTTTTTTAAAACAAAGCTCGAGTGATGGTCCCCATATTACTTTTTTTTATCAGATCAAAGGCAACAAGGGGAGCTTAACGCAAAGAGGCTTATCTTCTAAAGGACTTGGTCTGTATTACAGAGAGCAGGAAGTTTCTGGGGTTGATTGCTGCTCTGTCCTAAGTTAGTTGATCTTGTAGGGTTAAAACAGTTGAGCTAAGGAAGAGGAAAGTCAACTTGTTTTCTCCTTAAGCATGCATGTATGAAGGTGGGGCTTCACTATGGCGGTTTCTAGGTTAAATTGGCCCACCATAATTCATTGCACAGGTTCATGCACAGGATAAGATGTTGTACAATATAGTGCGAATCATTGCCTTTGTGCAAAAGAAGTTCAGGATGAAACCCTGTGGGGAAAATTGGAGTGAGATAATTTTGGAACTGCTATTCTTTGCAATGATTAGCACCAATTGGATTATGCTGGCAGATATTCTTTGGAGATATCTTATTTTCAGGCAAAATCATTTTTTAAAAGACATTTTGTTTATAAGACATTGCCATGAAAATGGTATTCGCCTCTAATATGTACAGAAATGATCACTTTATATTTGTTGAACTGCGGTTATTCAGAACAGATCATGATAAAAAACATAATTTGTATGATAATTTGTATTATAAACCAACACACTTTTTCATAATGTAGGCCTGGAATGGAATTCTGCTTTTGCCATTTGCTGCTGCTTATTATTTTGAGATGAGTTGGGAGCAAGGATCTTTGTTCCCCTTCAGAAGGGCACATTTTTGTGCAGTTTTCCACTGAGGATTGCAAGGTTGATCACATCCTTGTGTGAATTTTTTATGCAGTTTTGAACCTGGTCAATGTTACAGTAATGTTCCTCCTCCCCCACCCCCAAACTAATTGATATTTCATTTTTCACCCTGGGGAGGAAGTGATCTTTACGTTTGCCTTTTGCTGGCTGCTGTTTCTTCTTCAACATCTGGTGCATAAGTGCTCGAGAACTTGACGTAAAAGGCATTTTCAATGCTAGCTTGGCATTGTAAAGTTGGATTTCACAGCTGAATACATTTGCGATAACAGTTTATCGTGAATGTGGCTGCCAAAATTCACATTTTAAAAAAAAAATACTACCCACTGTACAGGAGAAAATGTATTCCGTTTCTAAAGGCTAGCAAATACTCAAAGGATTAGAATTACCAGGATGTTTCGCATTCTGAATATTCAGATATAGAATCGGGGTATAATAGATCTACTCCTCAGATTTTCCAGCCTTTTTCAGTTGCGTTTAAAACTACATCAGTCAAGTGGAAGTCAAAGTCATAGTATCATTGCCTTGTTTGGTATGTCACCAGGCTACATTGTGTGTCTCCACAGAGGATTGCTTTTTACTTTGCTGTTGCTCAAGTTGATTATTCCTGTTTGTGGGGCTACAGTAATCTCTACATTCTGTCTCAATGGAGTTACTCTACCATCGTGGCATTAAGTAATGCATTCATTTTCAGCAGTATTTTACTGAGGGTAACCTATTTAATCTCTGGTTGAGATTAATTAATTCTTTTTTAAAAAAAAATTTAGAGTACCCAATTCATTTTCCAATTAAGGGGCAATTTAGCGTGGCCAATCCACCTAACCTGCACATCTTTTGGGTTGTGGGGGCGAAACCCACGCAGACACGGGGAGAATGTGCAAACTCCACACAGACAGTGACCCAGAGCTGGGATCGAACCTTGGACCTCGGATTAATTCTTACTAACTCACCGCTTAATCCTGATCTAAAGGTTGTAAGAGAATGTCAGAACTGCAGAGAGATATGCTTTTTAAAAATAAAGATAGCAGGCATGATCGAATGGCCACACTGATCCTGAAAAGCAGTGCACTGCGGTGCAACATGGACGATAGAAGCCGGGAGACCCCGCTCCCGGGGTTGTGATGTGAATCCTGTCCATTGTGGGTGGGATCACTTTTTGACAAATCTGCATATTAGAGTGCGACAGCTCGTCTCACTGTAATATGCAATTTCCCGAGGCACCTGAGGCGTTGTGATCTATCCCCTTTACCTCAGAGACCTTGGGTAAGCATCACTCAATACTGGTCTGCACAAATGGGGAGCAGACAGGACGCCACTCGAGGGGGTCTCCCAGGGGATCAGAGGCCCCCAGGTGCATGCCCTTTGAGCAGAGTTGTACCCTGGCACTGCTGGTAGCACCCAGAGATGGAAGGTGCGGGGGAGGCAGGGTACAGGGTTGGGGCTTGTGCTGGGGGTTGGGGGCTTCAGAGATCGGAAAGCATTTGAAAATGGCGTCCTGATCCCTTACTACACTGAGGAGTTCCGGCGGGCGGAGCTCTTCAGTGCTGAAAACAGGGCAATGTGCGACCTCAGCTGTGCATCCCCACTGAGACCCCCTGTCCAACCTGAGTGATTTTTTTTTTTTAGAAAATATTTTATTGAGCCATTTATCATTTTAACATTTTAAACCGAGAGATCCAACACCCGCAAAAACCTCACAATAACACACCCAACTCCCCCAGCCCTAACCCTATCTACCTATACATTAGATTCCCTGCCCTTATTCGTCATTTCCTCTAGCCTAAGAAACCCTGTTATGTCACTGACCCAAACCCTTGACATTTGAGGCTCCGAGTCCCAGGCCACCAGGGAGGCAAAAGCCAAAATGTCGCCCCCCCCCCCCCCCCCCCCAAAAACCTGGGCACCCGGATCTTCTGACACTCCAAATATTGCCACCTCGGGACTCTGAGTCACCCTCCCTTCCAGGATCTTGACATGATATCTGAAAATCCCTGCCAAAATCCCCTCAGCCTCGGACACGACCAAAACATATGCTCATGATTCACAGGACCTCCCCCAGTGCTCACACTTGTCCTCCACCTCCTCAAAACACCTACTCATCCGGGCCACAGTCATATGAGCCCTGTGGACCACCTTGAACTGGATCAGGTTAAGCCTGGCACACGACGAGGATGCATTGACTCTCCTTGGGGCCTTCTCCCATAGCCTAACTTCCTACTCCCCTCCCAGTTCTTCCTCCCAATTCCTCTTCACCGCCTCGATTAGAACCCCTTCCCACTCCACCAGTTCCTTGTATATTTCCGAGACCCTCCCCTCCCCAACCCCTGTTTTTGACATCGCCTTATCCTGTAGCTCCCTCAGTGGGAGGCGAGGGAAGCACGCGACCTGCCACCGAACAAAATCCCATATCTGCAGGTACCAGGACCCATTCCCAACAAGCAACGCAAACTCCTCCTCTAGCTCTTCCAAGCTCGGGAAACCCTCCTCAATGAAGAGCTCCCCAAATCTCTCAATCCCTGCCCGCTGACACCTCCTGAAGCCCCCGCCCAGATTCCTCCGGAGCGAACCGGTGATTACCACAGATCGGTGATCATACCGAAGCCCCCTTCAGTCTCGTGCTGCCTCCATTGCCCCCACACTCTCAGGGCTGCCACGATCACTGGACTTGTGGAGTACCGAGCCGGCGAGAATGGCAGAGGTGCCGTTTAAGGGTATTATTAAGGGCATTAAGGGTAAAGTAGTAGCATGGATAGAGGATTGGTTAATTAATAGAAAGCAAAGAGTGGGGATTAATGGGTGTTTCTCTGGTTGGCAATCAGTAGCTAGCGCTGTCGCTCAGGGATCCGTGTTGGGCCCACAATTGTTCACAATTTACACAGATGATTTGGAGTTGGGGACCAAGGGCAATGTGTCCAAGTTTGCAGATGACACCAAGGTGAGTGGTAAAGCGAAAAGTGCAGAGGATACAGGAAGTCTGCAGAGGGATTTGGATAGGTTAAGTGAATGGGCTAGGGTCTGGCAGATGGAATACAATGTTGACAAATGTGAGGTTATCCATTTTGGTAGGAATAACAGCAAGCGGGATTATTATTTAAATAAAATATTAAAGCATGCTGCTGTGCAGAGAGACCTGGATGTGCTAGTGCATGAGTCACAGAAAGTTGGTTTATAGGTGTAACAGGTGATTAAGAAGGCAAATGGAATTTTGTCCTTCATTGCTAGAGGGATGGAGTTTAAGACTAGGGAGGTTGTATAAGGTGTTAGTGAGGCCACACCTGGAGTATTGTGTTCAGTTTTGGTCTCCTTACTTGAGAAAGGACGTACTGGCACTGGAGGGTGTGTAGAGGGAATTCACTAGATTAATCCCAGAGCTGAAGGGGTTGGATCATGAGGAGAGGTTGAGGAGACTGGGACTGTACTCGTTGGAATTTAGAAGGATGAGGGGGGATCTTATAGAAACATATAAAATTATGAAGGGAATAGATAGGATAGATGCGGGCAGGTTGTTTCCACTGGCGGGTGAAAGCAGAACTAGGGCGCATAGCCTCAAAATAAGGGGAAGTAGATTTAGGACTGAGTTTAGGAGGAACTTCTTTACCAAAGGGTTGTGAATCTATGGAATTCCTTGCCCAGTGAAGCAGTTGAGGCTCCTTCATTAAATGTTTTTAAGGTAAAGATAGATAGTTTTTTTGAAGAATAAAGGGATTAAGGGTTAGAGATAGAGAAATACAGCACAGAACAGGCCCTTCGGCCCACGATGTTGCGCCAAACTTTTGTCCTAGGTTAATCATAGAATTTTGGACAATTTTTCATGGCCAATCCACCCAACCTGCACATCTTTGGACTGTGGGAGGAAACCGGAGTACCCGGAGGAAACCCACGCAGTCACGGGGAGGATGTGCAGACTCCACACAGACAGTGACCCAAGTCGAAATCGAACTTGGGACCCTGGAGCTGTGAAGCAATTGTGCTATCCACAATGCTACCATGCTGCCCTTAAGAAGTTAACCTACACTCCATTATTCTACCCTAATCCATGCACCTATCCAATAGCCGCTTGAAGGTCCCTAACGTTTCCGACTCAACTACTTCCACAGGCAGTGCATTGCATGCCCCCACTACTCTCTGGGTAAAGAACCTACCTCTGACATCCCCTCTATATCTTCCACCATTTATCTTAAATTTATGTCCCCTTGTAATGGTGTGTTCCACCCGGGGAAAAAGTCTCTGACTGTCTACTCTATCTATTCCCCTAATCATCTTATAAACCTCTATCAAGTCGCCCCTCATCCTTCTCTGTTCTAATGAGAAAAGGCCTAGCACCCTCAACCTTTCCTCGTATGACCTACTCTCCATTCCAGGCAACATCCTGGTAAATCTCCTTTGCACCTTTTCCAAAGCTTCCACATCCTTCCTAAAATGAGGTGACCAGAACTGCACACAGTACTCCAAATGTGGCCTGACCAAGGTTTTGTACAGCTGCATCATCACCTCACGGCTCTTAAATTCAATCCCTCTGCTAATGAACGCTAGCACACCATAGGCCAGGGGTGGGCAAACTTTTCCGTGCAAGGGCCACATTCAGAAATTCACAATTTTAAAGGGCCGCATAGTATATTAAGTAAAATAATTACTTCACCCGGTTATGATTCTGGGCGCCTCATATAGAACATAGAACAGTACAGCACAGAACAGGCCCTTCGGCCCTCGATGTTGTGCCGAGCAATGATCACCCTACTCAAGTCAACGTATCCACCCTATACCAGTAAGTAACCCAACAGCCCCCCCATTAACCTTAAAAAAAAAAAAAAAAATTTTTTTTAATTTTAAAAATTTTTTTTTAATTTTTTTTTTTTTTTTTAATGACTTGGTGGGCCGCATAAAGACCTTTGGCACGCCGCATGCGGCCCACGGGCCGTAGTTTGCCCACCCCTGCCATAGGCCTTCTTCACAGCTCTATCCACTTGAGTGGCAACTTTCAAAGATCTATGAACATAGACCCCAAGATCTCTCTGCTCCTCCACATTGCCAAGAACCCTACCATTAACCCTGTATTCCGCATTCATATTTGTCCTTCCAAAATGGACAACCTCACACTTGTCAGGGTTAAACTCCATCTGCCACTTCTCAGCCCAGCTCTGCATCCTATCTATGTCTCTTTGCAGCCGACAACAGCCCTCCTCACTATCCACAACTCCACCAATCTTCGTATCATCTGCAAATTTACTGACCCACCCTTCAACTCCCTCATCCAAGTCGTTAATGAAAATGACAAACAGCAGAGGACCCAGAACTGATCACTGCGGTACGCCACTGATAACTGGGCTCCAGGCTGAATATTTGCCATCCACCACCACTCTCTGTCTTCTATCGGTTAGCCAGTTTGTTATCCAACTGGCCAAATTTCCCACTATCCCATGCCTCCTTACTTTCTGCATAAGCCTACCATGGGGAACCTTATCAAATGCCTTACTAAAATCCATGTACACTACATCCACTGCTTTACGTTCATCCACATGCTTGGTCACCTCCTCAAAGAAGTCAATAAGACTTGTTATGGTTATAGTGTTCTGGCCGGAAAGTGGAGCTGAGTCCACAAAAGATCAGCCATGATCTCATTGAATGGTGGAGCAGGCTTGAGGGGCCAGATGGCCTACTCCTGCTCCTAGTTCTTATATCCTTATGTTCGTACAGAGCCTCTAGACTTGTGCCCTTGCAAGATGCGGCCTCCACTCGCTCCCACACTGACCCCTCCCCCACAACCCATTTCCTAACCACCAATATATTAGCTGCCCAGTAGTAATTAATAAAGTTCAGAAGGGCCAACCCAAGTGATGTTTAATAGCGTTGTGTTTCCCGGTACTGCGAGCCCCAGGAAATGGGGCTAAACGCTCTCGCTATGGGACTTTGTTCCCATTTGGTTAAATTGTGTCCAGTGTTATAGCTGGTCTCCCCTCTGGCTAATCTCCCCTCTGGCTAATCTCCCCTCTGGCTAATCTCCCCTCTGGCTAATCTCCCCTCTGGCTACTCTCACCCTCTGGCTAATCTCCCCTCTGGCTAATCTCCCCTCTGGCTAATCTCCCCTCTGGCTAATCTCCCCTCTGGCTGGTCTGCCCCCTGGCTGGTCTGCCCCCTGGCTGGTCTGCCCCCTGGCTGGTCTGCCCCCTGGCTGGTCTGCCCCCTGGCTGGTCTGCCCCCTGGCTGGTCTGCCCCCTGGCTGGTCTGCCCCCTGGCTGGTCTGCCCCCTGGCTGGTCTGCCCCCTGGCTGGTCTGCCCCCTGGCTGGTCTGCCCCCTGGCTGGTCTGCCCCCTGGCTGGTCTGCCCCCTCTGGCTGGTCTCCCCCTCTGGCTGGTCTCCCCCTCTGGCTGGTCTCCCCCTCTGGCTGGTCTCCCCTTTCGCTGATCTCCCCTTTCGCTGATCTCCCCTTTCGCTGATCTCCCCTACATGTTGAATTTGTCATCCTCTTCAGCCATTTAAGTGCCACATCAAGTCTGAGACAACAAGTACGGACTTTTTAATCAGTTACAATGAGATCACAAAAGCAGCCACTTGCTGTCCAGGTTTTCAAGTTTGTGAAGAACTGTCCAGCTTTTTGTTTTGTTTTGCCATCCCTACCACAGCTGTCCAGATTAGAAAATAGCTGTGTGGGGCATTGCAGCATTAGCCTGTACCTTGCAATGTAGTACATCATGCAAACGTGCCAATGAGGCTGACAAGATATTAGTAATCTAATAAGGAAACAATGTTTTAAAGATTTGCTACTAAGGTTTATTTTAGACGTGGTATTTGAAATTATTTTATGGATTTTAGTTTGAGTTTTTCAATTATGTAAAGCGGAATTAACTTTTTGTCCTCTACGTTTCTGATAAGTTTTTCATCTCTTCTGCAAACGTTGACTCCCTACTGGAATATGTTTCAATGAGCGTTAATTATATTTCTAATTCACCAATTATTATCACCTTGCGCACGCACCAGTTCTTCTTGTGTAATCATCGACATTTGGCAAGCCTTTATGACTATGGGGAGCATCGAATCCAGTCCAATCTCGTACACACTCGGAGGGTGACTGAATAAGACCAGGCCTCCAAATCCAATTTTGTTCTCCTGTTCTTCTCATCCGAGACCATGGACATCTCTGCCATCAACCCAAGTTTTTTGTTTGATAAATTTAGAGAACCCAATTATTATTTTTCCAATTAAGAGGCAATTTAGGGTGGCCAATCCACCTAACCTGCACATAGACATAGACATAGACATAGAACAGTACAGCACAGAACAGGCCCTTCGGCCCTCGATGTTGTGCCGAGCAATGATCACCCTACTTAAACCCACGTAACCCAACAATCCCCCCATTAACCTTACACTACGGGCAATTTAGCATGGCCAATCCACCTAACCCGCACATCTTTGGACTGTGGGAGGAAACCGGAGCACCCGGAGGAAACCCACGCACACACGGGGAGGACGTGCAGACTCCACACAGACAGTGACCCAGCCGGGAATCGAACCTGGGACCCTGGAGCTGTGAAGCATTGATGCTAACCACCATGCTACCGTGAGGCCCATCTTTGGGTTGTGGGGGTGAAACCCATGCAGACACGGGGAGAATGTGCAAACTCCACACGGACAGTGACCCAGGGACGGGATTCGATCCCGGGTCCTCAGTGTGTAGCCCCAGTGCTAACCACTGCGCAACGTGCCGCCCTCTATCAACCCAAGTTGACTGGAGTTTGAGCCTGAAACTTTCTGTGCTAAATGGCTCCATTGCTCGTTCCCTTAACCAATTAATCCATTGTTTTGGGGAATTATCCCACTGAATTAAAGTTGGTGAAATGATGGGAATATTTGACTTTATCCTTTTGGTGAAAAATGTTGTTTAATATTCTAATTATTTCTGAATGAATTAAATACATGATTCATTTATTATTCATTCATTACTTTATTCTAAGCATACCAACACACTTTTGGTCTATTTGTATCTAAGATTCACATAATTTCAGTAAACTGAAGCATTGTGTTTACTGTTCGCAGTGACATGCTATTTAACTCTATAAAACATTTTTTATGTAAAGTTATAATGTTTCACACTTGGTTGTTGTCAGATCGCCTTTGAGGCGTAATTGTTTTCTATTTTAATATACTGTGCAAATAAGGTGATAGCAAGGGAACAAAATGTTTTACCTGGAACAAAATGAAAATGTGTCGGTGAAAGAGCTATTGTAGCGTTACAGATTAGGAGGAAAATTGATTAACTATAAATAAAAGCAAACAGTTAACTTGAGGGCCCAGAGTTCTGTACTTGCAAATATTTATTTTTATAAAGCAATATTTGACAAGGGATTGATTACTGACTCCAATCATTCTTTTTAAGCATGATTAAATTGAATTAAATTTGATCAGCAATATTGCACTTGACTGTCCCACTGCTGAGTTGACTGGTAGTGATTGCTACAAAAAGCCTTTGTTCCCCTTGGGCAAGGAGGCAAAAATCTGGACAGTGAAACTGCTCCTGGTTGCTAACATTTGTGCATTATGGTAGGCGAAGACAGGATCAGGCATGGTGCTCATGCCTCCCATGGTTTGATAGCTTATCTACATCCTAGGTAGGAATATGTGATCCCGTATTCCCAATGGTGTTCAATGACGACAGCGATTTAGACAATCTGGGCCACGGTATTGGAGCCCCATGCAGAATCCCTGCTGTGAATATAGGCTCATAGATCAGTCCTTCTTTATCAAGGTCGACATCTGAATATTGGCGAATATTGGTGCTTTAAGGTAGTAAGTCCGTATCTTCAGTGGAAAAGAAACTTTAATCCCCATTATTTTTAAAATAACTTGCTCCAGTTTGTTTTTGAAGTGGTAACAGAATAATCCTGTTGATGTGGTATACGTGGACTCTCAGAAGGCATTCGATACAGTGCCACACACTTGACTGTCTGTCTTAAGTTTGCACATTTTCCCCATGTCTGCGTGGGTTTCCTCCGGGTGCTTCAGTTTCCTCCCACAAATTTGTGTGGGTTAAGTGGATTGGCTATGCTAGATTGCCCCTTAGTGTCCAAAGATGTACATTTTAAGTGCGGTTACGGGGATAGGCTGGGGAAGTGGGCCTAGGTGAGGGGTGTTTTCAGAGGGTTGGTGAAGACTCAATGGGCTGAATGACCTCCTTCTGCACTGTAGGAATGCAGTGTCAAGGAAGAGAACACCAAATGTGATGAGTTGGGGCGGCGAGGTGGGACAGTGGTTAGCACTGCTGCCTATGGCATTGAGGACCCGGGTTCGATCCCTGCCCCAGGTCACTGTCTGCGTGGGGCACATCCTCCCCGTGTCTGCATGGGTTTCATTCCCACAACCCAAAGATGTGCAGGTTAGGTGGATTGGCCACGCTAAATTGCCCCTTAATTGGAAGAAAAATAATTGGGTACTCCAAATTTTTAAAAATGCGCTGCGTTAAAGAGACAATTGCATTAACCAGATTCAAAGTGGACAGCAGTCTTCAAAGCTAAAACAAATGTCTGAAGCTGTTTTAATACAGTCTGGGAATCGAGAGTTGAAGCAATTGTGAGTAGGTTGCACCGCAGTCGAGACAAATAAATCCTAAAGGGGTAATGTAAAATCCTGGACTGGGCTTGCTGTTAAAAGTGAGCGGAAGCTTTGTTTAACAGTGTCATTTGGATAACCTGGTCTAGATTCTGGAATGCAAACCGCGAAGGGAAAGCAGTATTGAGAGAAGATTTTAAAGCGTGTTTTGGGAAGTGGAGTTTGGAAGCTCTCTGTGTGATCATCTCGGGGTGGGGGGAGAGAGGATTAGGAGGAGAAATCCACAAATACTAACTTGGGTTCAGAACAGTGTGTGTGTGTATTTGACCACAGTCATCATGTGTGGTTAAAAGGGTCTCTTTTGTGTTAGAGACCATTGTAGCTCAAGATGTACTTTGTAATCCATATTCATCTTTGAAACCCTCTTGTAATTGTTAAACTAAGGAGCATTGTGTTTTTAACACTGATTAGTGATTCTCCATGTTTTTTTTTTTTTTAATTAGTCTTTTGAGCCAGGATTCCATTCTGGGATCTTCCTGTCCAGTTATAACATCAACGGGGATCATGAAAATGGAAATGTGGTGGATGTATGTTCAATTGAGGAATTGAAGAGGACATGTGCAAGGGTATGGAGGAAAGGCAGGAATACACTTATGTCATAATATATTTTTGGAGAGCTGATGCAGATATGATGGACTAAATGGCCTTAAGCACTATAACACTAATCTGATTATGTGATTACTTTGTCTGCTGATTTTGGTTATGGTTGTATTTTTGGGTGAAATATGTATTTTGTGCCACTTCTTGTATTGCCAAAATATTTCTCCTTTTGTCTCTTTCTCCATTATTTATTTTAATTTACGTTTGAGAATTATTAAGATTTTCCTTGTGCGACGAATTAGTAATGAGTACCAGGCAATGCGCTGTTCCAGATCGGAAATCTGCCAGATAATAGGTCCTGCAATGAATTTCTGTTTGGTCTGTGTCCCTGCCAATTATGCAGATGATTAAGAAATTGGATATATCTTATTTCATATCTGTTGCAGTAATGTTTTTAAAAATGTGGATGAAGGTATAAAGTTGTTGCAGTAATATTATTAAAGAACTTGGCTAAAGCCATAATTAAGGACTTGTAAAAGAGTGAGATAATCATTCATTCCAACCACACGCCTGGTGACAGGAAAAGGGCTAATAGAACAGTGTTTACATTTTGGATGGTTCTCGAGGTATAGATGATTTGAAGGATTGTATTTAGTCCAAGCTAAGCAGGTCATGGGTCATCTTAGTGTGATACATGTGATGTAATTAATTGGAGGAGCCAGGTCTGTCTGTAGTTAGCAGTTTTGCCCAATGCTGTTAGGTTGAACAGAAGGGTCTGACAAGACAGAAGTGTGCTGGATCTGCTCTTGAAAGGATTTCTTTCCAAAAGGTCTACACACAGGACAGCAAGTAAACTTGTTCTATTAACTTTATTTATAAGTGGCATTTGAACTGTATAGGTTTGCAATAGTTGGAATATTTCTAATGAAGGTATATGGTGTAAGTTAAAGTCTTACCATTTATTTAATAACTTTAACTGTTAATTATAAAGCTATTTCTTTGATATTAGTGTGGCTAATTCTGAGTTTAAATTAAAGTTTGTTTTAACATAAAAGCTACCTATTGGTCAGAGCCATCACTCCTGGGGTGAAGTATCTTTACTCACGGTTTTATAAAATGCAAATTTTTTGGGCTTTCTCGTTCAGTATCCTAACAAGATATTGTACTGGAAATTTTTTTTGGGACAGGTAAGACAACTGTTGGGTCAGGACTGACATGTCTGTCTGTATCTCTCTTTATCTCTCCCTATCTTTTGCTCCCTCCCCCTCTTGCTTGTTCTCATGTCATGGATGATTTTTTCTTGTAGATGGCTGGGTGGGAAGGGTTTGCAGGCGGCTAATGAGCATTACAGGCTCTCCCACAGTGAGGACATTGGTTGTCGGTTGGTAGAAATGTTGGCAGTTTGTGGACTTGAGCAGCTGCCCTCTCTTTCTATATCCCTCATCATTCTGTCTCCGTGTCTGTTTTTGTTGATTGGAAGATCCTGACACCATTTCTGATGATGAAACACCATTTTGGTTGTTATTGTGCTTCTGCCTCTCGTGTTGATGTTACTAGAGCAGACCTTAATGCAGGCCTCGAGATTGTCTTTGAAATGCTCCCTTTGGCACTGTGTGAATGAGCTTGCTGATGCAGCTTCGAGTAGAGCATCTCCTTGGACAGTCTTGAGTGAGCATTCTAACAATGTATCCTGTCCACCTCTGCTGAAATGTGATTGTCATAGTCTCTGTACTTGGCATGTCTGTGTTGTGGAGGAACTGTGTACCTGTTCCTTTTGCCCTTCCACTTGATTCAAAGGATCTTTCAAAGACAGAGTTGATTATGCTGTTCTCGAGCATTGACATGACGCCTGTCTAAACTTCAACACTGCATTGGCAGAACTACTGCCTGATGTACCTTAGTGTCAGGGCTGATATCATTCTCAAACTAGAGTATATAATTTGCCATGGGCTGAGCTAGCACGCTGGTCTTGGGTGGTGTGCCTCTTCCATCAATGGTAGCTTTTTGGGCTAGATAGCTTCCAGCACATTTGGCGTGTTGGAGGAAGATTTTGGTCTTCCTGACGTTCAAGGCAAGTCCCACGTTCTCTCAGGTTTCAATGAATATGTCAACTATCTATTGTCGTTCTTCAGTGTGAGCACTAACTTGTGTGCCATCAGCAGATTGTAGTTCTGTCGTAGTCTGTCGACTCCGAGGGACTACCAAGTAGTAGTTCAGTTACAGAAATGGTTGTGTTGGCCGAGATTAAAGAGCCCATCAATGTGCAGGTTACCTGGGGGAACTGTTGGTAGTTTATATAGTGTTGCTGTGAGAAAGATTGAGAATAACTGTGGTGCAGTGACATCTGTTGTGACAAGGAAGATGTCTGTGCTGGAGCCATTGCATAGTGCAGCAATTTACATATTGTCACATAGGAGATGGATGATGTTTTTGAGTTTAACTGGACATCAATATAGCTGTAGCACCTTCCAAAGGGAAGTTTGATTCATTGAGCTGAAAGCTTTAGTGGGATCAGAGAAAGCCATGGGTAAAAGGTTTGCATTTTTCCTGAAACTGGCCGGGAATGACAAACTTCTTCGCATTGGATGAATAGAAGGCTGGAAATTAAAATTGGTTCCATGCAGCATGCTGTGATAAACGATATAAGGTGCAGTGTTTGCTGACTTTTGGGACTAGCTTATCCACACTTGGGAGAAGAGCCATCTCTGCTTATTGTTCTGTTTAACACGAGCTGTGAAGTTTTCCCCAAGACTGTCACAGTTGACTGCAGACCAAGATTTAGAGCTTGTTTCCGTGAGTAATGACCTACTGTTTGTCTTTTTCTTGGTGCCTATTTGACCATAAAATGTGCAAATACTTGATTATCTGATCTGTGCCGCCCTCATTTAAGAGATAAAATCATAATTTATGAGGTTTGGTCCACCCTGTCTGTGCTGCTCGCTGAAGTGCCACCCAGCCTCTGAGGTCCTGCAGGTCACGGCTCTTAAGTAGAATCCAAGTGCTTTTTAAATGTGGTGAGAGTTTTTGCATCTACCATTCTTTCGGGCAGTGCATTCCAGGTCCCTTCCATTCTCTAAGTCAGGGGTGGGCAAACTACGGCCCGCGGGCCGCATGCGGCGTGCCAAAGGTCTTTATGCGGCCCACCAAGTCATTAAAAAAATTTTTTTTTTTAATTTTTTTTTTAAATTTTTAATTATTTATTTTAAGGTTAATGGGGGGGGAGGGCTGTTGGGTTACTTACTGGTATAGGGTGGATACGTTGACTTGAGTAGGGTGATCATTGCTCGGCACAACGTCGAGGGCCGAAGGGCCTGTTCTGTGCTGTACTGTTCTATGTTCTATATGAGGCGCCCAGAATCATAACCGGGTGAAGTAATTATTTTACTTAATATACTATGCGGCCCATTAAAATTGTGAATTTCTGAATGTGGCCCTTGCACGGAAAAGTTTGCCCACCCCTGCTCTAAGTGAAACAATATTTCCTCATCTCCCCCTCTAATCCCCTAAACCATTAATTTTAAGTCTGCGTCCCCTGGTTTTTGACACCACTGCAAAGGTAAATAGGCGCCCTTAATAGTTTAAATATCAACCTCCTCTGTTCCAAGGTAAGCAACCCAGAATTCCCAGTCCTTCCTTGTGGGTCAAATTTTCCAGTGTTGGCAACATCCTTGTAGTAACAGTAAACATGAAATGCCAGAGGTTCTAGCGATGCCTGAAATCCAATTACCTGTTAGGATTTGAATTACTTTCTGAATTCCCATTTCAAACCGCAGCAACTTTTATCTGCTGGAAATTACATTTTGCAACTTTTTGACCTGCAAATTTGCACCCTGAGTTTTGAATTTGCACGTTTATGTTGCAGTCATTGATATTGCCTGCGGATTCCTATTCTGTCAGGAACACCGAGTGTACTCACCTGTGTATCTGTTGCTTTATTGTGGTGTTATCTCATATAGTTCGAAATAATCACAATTTTAGACAGAAATGCTGGAGCTGTCATCAAAAGTATTTGTCAGATCAAACCATGTGCCCTGAAATGATACCTTTTTGCTGTGGTACACTGATTGTAGTGCAGTACTGAGTGATGTGGCCGTCTGGATATATTTGTATGAATGTACATAACATAGTCCTCTTAAATAATATATATATTTAAAATAAATTTAAGAGTATCCAAATTTTTTTTCCAATTAAGGGACAATTTAGCATGGCCAATTCGCCTATCCTGCACATCTTTTGGGTTGTGGGAGTGAGACCCACGCAGACTCCTTGAATAATCTAAAATTTAATGTTTATTTACTCCACAGACACAACTGCACAGAGGTTCCATTTTTAAATTAGAATCATGGGGCACCATACATTATGGTTTTTCTTGTTTATTTGCCCCCTCCTTTCCCCCTCTGAAATAAATGATTAGAACTTGACTTTTTAACTATTTTATTGCAAACTTTACTCATTTTTGAAAAAGATATGATGGTGTTATCTCTTATGGTTCGCAAATAATCACAGGCCAGGCCAGCGTTTGTTGCCCATCCCTCATTCTTTTGTAAGTTTAGAGTACCCAATTTTTTCCCCCCAATTTAGCGTGGCTAATCCACCTACCTTTCACATCTTTGGATTGTGGGGGTGAGACCCACGCAGACACGGGAGGAACGTGCAAACTCCGCACGGACAGTGACCCAGGGCCAGGATCGAACCCGGATCCTCGACGCCGAGAAGCAGCAGTGTGCCCGTCTCTAATTAACCTTGAGAAATTGATAGTGAGCCTCCTTCTTGAACTGCTGCAATATATGTGGTATAGGTGAGTTGCTGCCGTGCAGCTTCCAGATGGTGTACACTACTGCTACTGTGCCTCCGTCATGGAGGGAATAAATGTTTAAGGTGATGGACTGTTTTGTCCTGGATGGTGTTGAGCTTCTTGAGTATTTGGAGTTGCACTCATCCAGGCAGGTGGAGACTGTTCCGTCGCATTCCTGCCTGTGCCTTCTAGCTGGTGGACAAGCTTTGGGGAGGAGGTAAATTTTAGCTGCAGAATTCTTAGCATGTGCACGGGACAAATCTAAATTTAAAATGTCTGAATTTTATAGGGTTCTAAAAACCTGGGTGTGTTCACAGGGCTAAAAAGCTGACCTTTAAAGCAGACCAAGACAGGCCAGTAGCACGGTTCAATTCCCGTACCAGCCTCCCTGAACAGGTGCCGGAATGTGGCGACTAGGGGCTTTTCACAGTAACTTCATTTGAAGTCTACTTGTGACAATAAGCGATTTTCATCTTTCATCTTTTCACATTCCCTGTCCTGTTCCTGCTATTTATCACTGGCCCTGTTTAATTCTGGCCCTTGATTTCTCTGCCTGTCACTTTTTAAATTCTCCTTTCTTTCTTTGTTCTTGTCATTGTTTTCCCTGCCTTTGACTTCTTGCATAGATTTCCAGCCCTCTGCCATTTTATTTTAAACCCTCCTCAACCACTCTAGCAAATACTTCCCCTATGACACCAGTCCCGGTCCTGGCCAGGTGTAACCCGTCCAGTTTGTACTGCTCCAGTCCCAATGTCCCAGGAATCTGACACCCTCCCTCCTCACACCATCTCTTCAGCCATGCATCATCTGATACATCCTGCTATTTCTACTCTGACTGGCACTTGTAGTAATCCATGGTTCACTAGCATTGAGGTCTTACTTTTCAACTTACTTCCTAACTCTCTATATTCTGCTTTAAGGCCCTCATCTTTTTTTTTGTCGTTTGTACCAATGTGTGCCAAGACCACTGGCTGTTTACCCTCCCCGTGGTGCCATTCAACACGATGGAAAGTGCCCTCGATGGGAAAGTGGGACTTTGTCTCCATAAGGACTTTGCGGTGGTGACTCCTACCAATACTTTCATGGACAGATGCATCTGTGACAGCTAGGTTGGTGAGGAGGAGGTAAAGTAGGATTTTCCCTCACTACCTGCTGCAGACCCAGCCTAACAGCAATGTCTTTTTTTAGATGAGGTCAGCCTTGCCACCCTCAGTACATTTTCCAGTGGTATTCAACATGGAGGATTATTGATTCATCAGCTGAGGGCAGGTAGCGGGGGGGGGGGGGGGGGGGCTGGGGAGTGAGAGTGGCTGGGAGAGAAGCTGTAGGTGGTTACTGCTGGATAAGTGGGTGATAATCAAGAGGTTTCCTTGCCCATGTTCGATATGATGCCATGAGACTTCATTGGGCCCAGAATCAATGTTGCAGACTCCCTCGGCAACTCCCTCCCAGCTGTAGACCACTGCGCTCCACTGCTAGTGGGTCTGTGGGACAAGGACATGCTCGAGGATGGTGATGGTGGTGTCTGGAACATTGTAAGTAAAAGTAAATTAAGTTCTGCATCTAAATTAAGAGTCAGCTTGGCTCACTCAGTTCAGCTCACAGCCCAGGGTCAGAAAGCTCTGGGTTTGAGCTGCACGCCAGCTTTTGACCTCCGAATTTAGACTGAATGCTGAACTGTCAGAAACGCCATCCTTCAGAGGAAATGTTAGACCAATGTCCTGCCTGCATGTTTATGCTGCAGGAGGAGGAAGGCGAGTCAAGAAGACAGAGCTTGTGTAGACCAAGAGGCTTTCCTCAGCCAAGCCAATCTGGTGGTTTTATCAGCTTTTTTCTTTTTTTTAAATTTAGAGTTTACAATTATTTTTTTCCAATTAAGGGGCAATTTAGCCAATCCGCCTACCCTGCACATCTTTTTTGTTGTTGTGGTGGTGAGACTGACTCAGTCATGAAATGAAAATCGCTTATTGTCACAAGTAGGCTTCAAATGAAGTTACTGTGAAAAGCCCCTAGTCGCCACATTCCGGTGCCTGTTCGGGGAGGCTGGTACGGGAATTGAACCGTGCTGCTGGCCTGCCTTGGTCTGCTTTCAAAGCCAGCGATTTAGCCCTGTGCTAAACCAACCCCATGGGGAAAATGGGGAAACTCCACATGGACAGGGACCCGGGGCCGGGATCGAATCCGGGTCCTCGGTGCCGTGAGGCAGCAGTGCTAACCACCATGCAGCTTGTGCTTTATCAGCTTCAGACTTGAATAAAAACTGCTCTGTTTTGGAATGTTAAAATACAGTTTTTTTTCATGCAATGCCCTTTAATTTTTTGAGCCTTGGTTTGATGCATGAAATAGTCCAGATTAGGCTTCTGTGTGGTACTCTGTGCACGTCTCTCTCACTTGACGTGCTTGATTTACATTTGTTAGGCTTGTCCTGATGCCCTGCACAGCAGGGGGAGGCAGTCTGCTTTATTTCCAAGTCTCCAGGGTTTGAGAATGAGAGAGCTCGTGCATTACTGCAACATGTGGCGCGTTGTCTACCTCTTCACCTCTCCGTTTGAGCTTTTACCGATTGCATTTGGAAGCTGAGACCAGAATGGCCCTTTGTGCATCGTTCGTGAACTGCCGATTAAGTAATTGGATCAGCAGTGCACCTTCTGCCTGGTTTTATTGAACAGATTACCTTCGGTTATTTCCTCTGAACTCAGACTGAACTGTCACTTTGAGAAATGTATTGTGCAGCTCCCTGACATGGCATACGGGGGTTGAAATTTCTCTCTTTGCTCTTTAGACCCTACACTGTACGGTTTACCTCCTTGCTGTGTGGAATACATTGAAAGCAATGTTTGGATTTACTAGCTGAGAGGATTTATCTCCTTGGAATTATGGCTGTTTATGGTTTGGTATATTTCTTTTCAACTTGGCCAGGATCCTTACCAGAGGTAATGGAACATGATCTGCTGGGTTTTAGTTTGTGCTTAATGTTGTATTGTGTGTTGTTAAAATTAAATTGGTCATGTTGATCTAGTGACCGTTTATCCCTGTGAAGTTGTACATTTCTGCAGTATTTTGTAATAATGGTTTACAGACAGCTATTCTGGTTTTTATCTGGTAAAAGGTGAATAATTCTGCAGCATTTTATATGTACGTAGTTAAGTTTTGATATGTACTGTTACAAAATGTAAGCACTGGGTGTCTTTGATTCCGCTGGTGTTTGAAATGACTAAGTACCATTGCTTTATATGGTACAAGGCTAACTTTTTTACCAGGTTAGAGTGAGCACATGAAAAAGCAGCATCAATGGAAAACATGACAGCGCTAGTACACTGCTTCATTGTTTTTAACTAAACCAAACCCTGCTTACAAAATAAAGGTTCTGCTTTTGACTGCATGCTGCACACTAGCATTAGCCCGTATGCATCTGCAGCTGGTGGAAATTAAAATAACTCATCATTCTATATTAAATTTCTCTGTTGCCAAAATTAACGCTCTTGTTAGATTACATAACGATCACTGTCACAGTTCTTTTTCTTCAGGCTTACATTAGTGCCAATTCTGCCTGTGTTTTTATAAACAGTTTTATTTTAAATTTCTGGGGTGTTTAGTAAATATAGCTCATGAAAGGTCAAATACAAAAAAATACAACAACTTACTTATGTTTTAAACTGTGTGTGTGTGTGTGTGTGTGTGTGTGTGTGTGCGCGCGTGTGCGTGTCTGTGTGTGCTCGCCCAAGACAGAACAGCTTCCTGGTGCTTATGAACAGAGCAAATCAGCTTTTTCAGTATTCCGGAAACTGTATGATGGTAGGTGCAGCTGGCTTGAAGAGAAGGTTTGTATTACTGTAGGAACCTGCCTGGGAAATGTCTAGTGTGGATTATTCGACTGCAGTAAGCACTGTACAAAATAATTCCACCATTTTATTAAAATTAGATTTAATTGGGTTTCTGGATTAAAAAAGGAAAAGGCACTCTAGCATCTCATCAGGTAATCGTGGTTTCTAACACTTCACTAAATAATCTGTTCCACATGCCTTGCAGATTGTGTGCTAGTTTTCAAAAGATAAATACACTTTGCCCTGGTGAATAAAGAGGAGCTAAAGATAATTAACATATTTATATTTTCTTGTGTTTATCCTTAAAATCCTTTTCATTTGGTTCTCTCTCTCTCTCAGCTTTATCAGAAATCGAGATGATGTAGATGTTGACATTTTCTGTTAGTTTATGTCCTTTTACCTTCAGCAAGTTTATTCTGCATCCAACTCAACAGAGATACAAATTCCATATAATTTCCCCTCCGCAACTATACAAGCTGTGCCCATTTATACTCTTTTGGAGGTGGAGCCAATAACCATTACCTGCCTTTAATAAGGCAATTAGCGTAGTTGTAATTGCCAAAGCATGCACTTGCTGACACATTAACAATGAAATGAGGCTCCCTTTATGCTGCTCCTCACTAAGCAATATGTAAAAAGGACAAAAGTGTTGGCAAACACCAAGGCTGGAAGAGTCTGTGGCAAGATAAATTTGTGCTTTAATAAGGACTGCTGGACAACGACAAACTCTGTAAGCTTCTGTCTGGTTGACCAACTCTCATATGAGCGATGGTGATTGCCTATTCTTCAGGTACAGAGCTGGACGCTGCACCATGCTGGTAAATTCTGCCGTTACAGTTTTCTTCTGCTATCTTTGGCTAGACAGCAAAAGAATGAAAACCGAATTGTATAAAAATGGACCTTCTTCAGCATTAAAGGGCTGGATTTTCACACCCGAGAATGAGGTTGGTTTTGTGTGCGCATGTCTGCCGTGCGCACGCCTGGGAGGGTACGTGTGCATGTCTGTCTCTGGGTCGGTGTGTGTCTGTCTCTGGGTGGGTGCGTGTCGGTCACCGGATGGGTGCATGTGCGTGTCTGTCACCGGTGGGTGCGTGTCGGTCTCTGGGTGGGTGCGTGTGCGTGTATGTCACCGGGTGGGTGCGTGTACGTGTCGGTCTCTGGGTGGGTGTGTGTGCGTGCGTGTGTGTCTCTGGGTGGGTGGGTGTGTGCGCATGTGTGTTTCCGGGTGGGTGGGTGTGTGTGTCTCTGGGTGGGTGTGCATGTGTGCGTCTCTGGGTGGGTGGGTGTGTGCGCGTGTGCGTCTCTGGATGGGTGTGTGCGCTTGTGCATCTCTGGGTGGGTGGGTGTCTGTGGGTGCGTCTCTGGGTGTGTGGGGTGGGTCTTCGCTTGTCTGTCTATGGGTGTGAGTGTGCATGTCTGAATCTGGGTGTGTGTGTGCATGCATCTGGGTGTGTGCGCGTGTCTATATCTGGGTGGGTGTGTGTGGGTTTCTGTATCTGGGTATGTGTGTGTGTCTGTCTCGGTGTGTGTGTGCGTGCGTGTCTGTCTCGTGTGTGTGTGTGTGTGTGTGTACGTGTCTGTCTCGATGGGTGTGTCCGCGTGTCTGTCTCGGGGTGTGTGCGTGTGCATCTCTGGGTGGGTGTGTGTGGGGTGTGTGTGCGCGCCAGTCTCTCTGGGTGTGTGCGTGTCTGTCTCTGGATGGGTGTGTGTGTGCGCGTGTCTGACTCTGGGTTGGTGTGTGTGTGTGCGTGTCTGTCTCTGGGTGGGTGTGTGTGCGTGTCTGTCTCTGGGTGTGTATGTGTGCGTGTCTGTATCTGGGTGGGTGTGTGAGCGTGTCTGTATCTGGGTGGGTGTGTGTGCGTGTCTGTCTAGGTGTGTGTGTGCGTGTCTGTCTCTGGGTGGGTGTGTGTGCGTGTGTCTGTCTCTGGGTGGGTGTGTGTGCGTGTGTCTGACTCTGGGTGGGTGTGTGTGCGTGTCTGACTCTGGGTGGGTGTGTGTGCTTGTCTGTATCTGGGTGGGTGTGTGTGCTTGTCTGTATCTGGGTGGGTGTGTGCGCTTGTCTGTCTCTGGGTGGGTGTGTGTGCTTGTCTGTATCTGGGTGGGTGTGTGCGTGTCTGTATCTGAGTGGGTGTGTGTGCTTGTCTGTATCTGGGTGGGTGTGTGTGCGTGTCTGTGTTTGGGTGGGTGTGTGTGCGTGTCTGTGTTTGGGTGTGTGTGTGTACTTGTCTGTATCTGGGTGGGTGTGTGCGTGTCTGTCTCTGGGTGGGTGTGTGTGCACCTGCCTATGCCAGAGTGCTCCCTGCCTGACTGAAACCACGCCCATCCATCAGATTGATGTTGGTTGGGCAATCTCTAAAAGGACAAAAGCCACACGCATGCAGAAAAACACAGACTCATCTAGGTTTCCCGTTTGTAATTGTATAGCCCCCGGCCCCCAATCCCTCGCTTGTGTTCCTGCCCCAATAATGACTACACAATAGTGTCAATGAATATGTGATATCAAACCTCCAGGGTTTGTGGGGAGCTTCAACTAGCATTCAACTATGAGTGTATACTGAAAGAAAATCCTGAAAGTTTAACTCGCATGCCCTACACCTGGGCTGCACATCTTGAAATAAGAATGAAAAAAGATAGGAAACAAAAGAGAGAAAAAGACCAGGGAGAAAAGAGATCAAACCAAAAGCTGCAGCAGTAGAGCTAATAGAAACAGAAAGGAGAAACAGGAAGAGAGAAGTCAAAATAAGAATACAAGACGGAAAATGAGACAACGGGTGAAATTTTCCACCTTACAATGCTACAAACGCAAACCCTGACCGGGTGGAGAACTAGGCGTCCGCCCAAAATTGAGGTTCGCACCTGTGTCAATTCAGGCGCCATGCTTCAGTCCCTGACTTCTGGCGATAGAGATTTGCACCCAACACTGGCAGCGACCTGCAAAACCGGCATTTGTATACATTTAAATGTGATTAGTGGGTTGGACACAGAATGCTCTGCCCTTCCACGATGCTCCCAGAGGTCCTGCGGGTGTGAATTACTACATATACTTACAAACGTGGACTGGGCGCCATGGCTGAGGAGGGGGAGTGGGAGGCTAACAGAACACTGCAAAACCTTTGAAAACTGTCAGACTTGCTGGTGACAGCTGCCCGGGCTGGGGGCAGCAGCAGGTAGTGACTTGGTGTCATGTCCGTAGACTTGGGGTGTCCCCCTCAGATCGGGGTGGTCTGGCTCAGACCCCCCCCATTGCTGCCGTCTGTCTATTAAACACACTCCTTTGCTGCTACTGACAGGCTCCTGTCTGCTCACACTACTGAGTGCTGCCTGTGTCCTTTAAATGCTCAGATGGCCTCTGGTCATCTGGGAGCCCACCCAGGCTGCCCCTCTGGTTATCCTTATTCCCCAACTGTATCATCAAGGGCCAAGCTCAATCAGTGGCCTATCAGGTGTTGGTGCTCCTCAAAACTCTGCCCCATTGCAGAGGAAGCAGGGGATCAGCAGAGCTCACCTCAACCAGACACACCTGCACTGTGGCCTTCGGAACCCTCCCTGGTTCTCTCCCCCTCTCAGGGCAGAGGCTTCACCAGTGACCCCCACCACTCTGGATCACCAGCTGTCTCCTCCTGGTGAGGCTGGCAGCGCTGACTGCCTCTGCCACCACCTCCAAGACAGTGTTCAGGAGGACACACTGGGGAAGAGGGTGTGCCTCCGCTTCTCACTGGAATGAAGCTGTGGGTCCACCTCAAACTCCCAACCTCAGGGGCAGGTCTTCTCTGAACCATCTTGGTGGCTGCAGTGAGTGTGCGGTAAGTGGAGCGCTTAAAAACAGCTCCAGCTGCCAGGCTCTTTGGCACTAACCCCCGCCCCAGCGGTTAGAACACCCGGCGGGCTGGGAATTGCTTGGGATTCGCACCAGTAGAGTGGTGGATCTATAGTATGCCATGAATTACTCCAGAAATATTGCCCCAGTGGGAATATAAACCTCCCAGCGCCTCCTCAGTCCCAGCGGCAACACGTGGCCGTGTGTTTTTCAGCAGTTGAGCCGGCCCACTTATGGGATCTATGCTCCTGCCATTGTCAATGGGATTTCCCGTTGACTGCACCCCTCGTTGCCGGGAAACCGTTCGTCCGGTGTGGGACCGGAATATCCCACCGGCGAGAACAGCCGGTAAATCCTACCAATTGTCTCCCAAACAGAGAATTTCACGCAATGTCTATAAGAATATACAGTGAGGAAGGGACAGTCTTCTAACTGAGTGAGTAACTTGAAGTTTGGAAAGATAGTTCTCTACATTGACACACTGAACACTGCACTGCCTTCCCACCCACACAATGTTGTATTGATCGAAGATAGCTGAGAACATGGCTAGTTAATTTTGATTACTTGAATGGTTACTAGGGATTGTTTTAAGTTTTAAAGTTTACCCCTTGTGGCAGACTCTGCAGTAACTACGCCATTACTGGCTTCCTCCGTGTTAGTTGGCAGGTAAGGTCTGATTGGTTTAAAGCTTTTCTTCCTAAACACATCAGTGGGTTTCTCTCATGATAACCAAAGAAATCCGGTGACTTGGAAATGCGAGTGAGAGACTGAGACAAATTTATTTTTAAAAATGATTTGCGCAGGAGGTTAGTGACTTACAATGTTGAATAACGCCTCCTGTGTTTCAAAATACTGTTTCAATCTCTTGTGACAAGGAGCAGTCTGTACGAAGTCACTTTTTATGACCAACATTAATGACATCCCGAAGTTAGGTGATGGTGCATTCGGAGGTTTTAATAGGTTTATGATATGAAGACTAAGGGTGGAAGGAGATTGGTGCAAGAGTGAGTTAGAAGGGGAGACAATGCAGTAGATTCGGACAAAAGGAGCAACCAGCATGTAAGGCTGTGTATTTAGGGAGAGCAATGACAACAGTTCCCATTTCTATCCCTCTTTATGGACTCTGAATAAGAATGCCAATATGGGCACAATTATGAATATTGTGATGCAATGAGCTCAGACCCATGGGAACTGCCCAAATTAATTTTCTAAAAGATTTACACAGATAATAAGAGACTTTAATTCCACAAGTGTTGATGCGATTTGAACCCAGGTCCCAGAGGTGAAAGAAAAAATGAAACCATCTATAATAATAATAATTGCTTACTGTCACACAAGTAGGCTTCAATAAAGTCACTGTGAAAAGCCCTTAGTCGCCACATTCCGGCGCCTGTTCGGGGAGGCTGGTAGGGGACTTGAACCCATGCTGCTGGCTGCGTTCTGCATTACAAGCTGGCAATTTAGCCCACCGTGTTAAATGCCAACTAGTCCCCTCCCCACATGCCAAAATGCATTTAGTTAATTTATGCAATAAGTTGCCTTATGGTGACCTGAGCTGGCACAGGAATCGAACACGTGTTGTTGGCATCACTCTGCATCACGAACCAGCCAATTGAGTTAACTGACTTCCAGGTTCAATTCTGGCCTTGGGTGACTGCATGTGTGGAGTTTGCATTTTCTCCCCATGTCTGTGTGGGTTTCCTCCGGGTGCTCCGGTTTCTTCCCACAGTCCAAAAATCCACAGGTTAGGTGTGGTGACAGGGATGGGGAGGGGGTTGCAAACTCGATGGGCCCAATGGCCTCCTTCTGCACTGCAGGAATTCTATGGTTCTATTATGTCATTGTTCAGTTTTTTTAAAGATGTTATATATGTGGCTGTCCGTTTGCCTCAGTCGTTATGTTTTTGAAGTTAACATGAAGAAAAGTCTCAACATATTGCCTGAAAGAAAAGGAGAAAAATGACGTTTTAAAAAAAAAATACTTTTTTTGATGTCTTTAAAAAGACCAATTTGGAGGGAAGTATCAATGATGATATTTAAACTGCTACATAATCTAGGCTGACGCTCTGTTGCAGTACTGATTGAGTGCTCTGTTGTATCTTCTTTTGAATGACATTTCAGAAGAAGGCCTGCTTATTACAGTGGTCCAGTGTTTATAATCCTGTCGCCATTTGAACAGGGGCTCAGTATTCCTCCAAGCCAGCAACATTAAATAAAATTAATTTATTTCCTCCTCCTTCTGGGATATCGTGTGTCCTCAATTTATTTTTCAAAAATCCACTTTATTCATAAAATTTGTAAAAGTCCATTACGTGACAGTTCAAATTGGATATTAAGAGCAATACAGTCCAATTTCTTTCATTACAGCATGTGGCACTCGAGTGTAGTGAGGCACTTCGCTTACAGATTATATTAAATATGCATGTTAGACATGAGGTCTGAGGGGTTTTACATGAGTTGCAGCTCCTCTGGCAGAGGCTTTAGACACCGGCCTTTCCCCATTGAGCTTTTCTGCTGGCTGCCCGTGTTTTAGTGCATCCCTCAGCGCATAACCCTGCTCCTTGCAGCGTGTCAATCTTCAACTCTAACTCAAAATCCTCTGCAAACTGACAGCAATGATGTGCAGTTGGTGTTGTCAGACTTCTTACTAAACTGACAGCAGTTAGTGAACGCCAAAAATGTAATCAAATGTACTTTGCTGAGAGGCATGATGAGGCTTTTTATAGATGCAAGCCTTTAAAGAATTGTGTTATCCTGCAGAAAGGTTGGAAATGTATATCAAATACCTGCCAATGATATTCTGTTTCCATTGCTTACTGCACACTTCTTTGTAGGTTTAACAATGCGGTTGTCCTTCCCCTCCCCCAATTTGCAAGGCTCATCAGATGTGAATTTGCATATTGTTAGCACAGACCCTTGACTTGTACATTTTGTACAATATTTTGCACATTCCTGTGAATGCCTCGGAATGTCTTGTAACATAAGAGGCACTGTACAAGTGCAAGTTGTTTTTGTTGTTTAGGTAGTATTTGGAAATATCGTGAGGAAGGATGCTGCATTAGCACAAAGAGAAACAGGGCATTCTGATCTACATGGTGTGTGCACTGTACTGTGCTTCATTCAGTGTACTCACGTGTTGTATTGCAGCAAATCCCATTGCATCATTTATATAATGAGCAGGAATACAATGAGCATATATCGGAGTTATTTTTATTGACTATTGGACATGAGACATGCACAAGTTATCAAGCGACATCAGGTAATTGTTCCACACTGAAGGACAGGTGAAGAATGGAGAATTCACATCCGCCTAATTTTGCAAACTAACAGAAACTTGGAAAAAGAATGTTAATGTCGGCAATATCATAAGCATCATTTTTTTTCAACTGCGATCTTTTTCAAAGCAGAGCATTTGCTAGTTGGAGTACACTTGTTACAAGTCTTGCATACTGTGAATGATTGTGTGTTCTTGAACTATGGAGAACTATAATTCTCATCACGATTCTAAGTAGCTTAGCTTATGCCTTTTCTCATTAAGTCTCCTTCCTTTGTGGTTCCTGGCCAGCGAGCTTCGTATGAATTTCAAATGACAATCAACAGCTTTCAAGTAACAATATTTGGAAATATTTCTGCTGTCAGCTCCTGTCTGATGATGCACAGAAAGGCAGAGACTGTTCTGTTTACTTCTGGTAACATTCCAGCCCAAGGATCTTTAGGCTTCGCTGCATTAATTCAGAAATGGCAAAAAGCAGGAAAGGAATGCTTTCATATAAACTGAGCCTTCCAAAGTTTTTTAATCAATCATACTTCATGGGCAAGACCTTCGTATTGGAGAATGTGTTCACTAAAAGCCAATTACGCCTTTTAAGCTGTACTAGGAAATTGGAATTCTGATTCTGAAAAATGGCAATGTAAATCCTTCATTCACCTTTAGATAATCATTTGATGTTTCTACCAAGTCACTCAAAGGCTCTATCTTATTACTTAAAACA
Organism: Scyliorhinus canicula; assembly: GCF_902713615.1. NCBI lineage: Eukaryota > Metazoa > Chordata > Chondrichthyes > Carcharhiniformes > Scyliorhinidae > Scyliorhinus > Scyliorhinus canicula. The sequence continues at coordinate 140,654,527 of NC_052161.1, forward strand.
GCCTGTGCAATGTATTGTACTACTTCCATGTATGGGACTCACTCTAATTGATGTGCTGCAGATATGAAGAAAGATGTAGCTACAGTCCTTTTACTTTGAGAGCCCAACACTAAGGATTTGTTACTAAGTTATAATTTAACCGTTAATTGCTCTCAAAAGGATTTGATGGAATAAGATGGAGCGAAAAGGAAAAATTTTAAGCATTGGGCGATGCTTCGAGAAGGTCTCGTTCAGATTTCATTCGCATTGGTCACCTCGAAAGCTGTCTTTACATTGAGGAGCCATAGCTATTTTCCTGAGGCAGAGGATGCCTGATACATGGTGCCTCTTGCTGTGATCTGCAGCCTTAATGGGAATACTGTATACAGTAACGGTGTTGTTGTACAGTGGTGGTACCTTCAGCCCACTGGCTGCAAACATTGAAGAAAGTGACTAATTTCCTGGCAGAATTAGTGATTGACAATATCCGGCCTTGTCAGCACCACCGACATCATGATTTAATTTTTAAAATCCTGTATGAATGAACAGGTACATTTTCTGGTTTGAGGCATTTTCTCTCCCCCCCCCCCCCCCCCCCCCCCCCCCCGCCCCGGTTTAATTTCAGTTATTTCATCAACTCAAATTTAGCTTAATCTGAATTTAGAGAAGCACCATTAATGTAAAAATAAAGAACTTGTATTGTAAAAGAGCCTTTTACAGTGTAATGTAATCAGATATAGGAGACACTTTGTGCACAATAGGTTTCCACAAGCAGTTAATGCTATAAATGACTACTTAATCTGTGTTAGTTGAGGGAGAGTGGATGGCTAGGACTTTGGGGAAATCACCTACTCTTCAAATAGTGCCATGGTTTCATGACATCGCTTTGAGTGGGTAGATAAAGGCTATGGTTTTAATGCCCGATTCAAAAGGGAGCACTTTTGACAGTGTAGCACTCCCATGGTGCTGTTTGGTTCTATGATAAAGTAATTATCAATATAGTGGCCCAATGTAGAAATGAACTTGCCTCCTTGTTATTTACTATGTGACAGCTGTCACTCAGCTGGTGGCCCACCACCCTCTTAATCTCTCAATTCTGAGTTGACGTCCTGCTCCAGCCTCGAGTATGTAAGTCCAGGCTGACACTTCAATCCAGTGCCGAGGGAGTGCTGCACTGTCGGTGGTATGGTGTTTTGGATGCGATGTTAAACTGATGCCACCTTGGCCTGCTTGGATGGATGTAAAAGACCCCACAGCACTATTGTGAAGAAGAGAATTGGCGTTATCCCCAGTACCGTGAGGCCAATCCCTCAACATTACAAAACAGATGATCTGGTTATTATCACATTGTTGTTGTGGGATCTTGATTTGCGTAAATTGGCAGCTGTGTTTCCTACATTGCCACAATGATCTACACTTGGAAAAATACTCACTGGCTGCAAAGAGTTTTGGTTTATGTGTTGAGTTGTGCTCACTTAGGAGTGTTTCTTTTGGAATTATAACATCTAATTCCTTGAGGGGTTTTTATGAACAAACTTGTTCTGACTTTTTGCTTAGTGAAATCCGCACTCTTGCATTTACTTGTTAAAACCTGATTTTTGTTTCCTGGTCTTACTGGATGTCCTTTAGATAATGTGATTCGATAAAACAAAATAGAGTTCTGTTAGCTATATTAGTCCAGCGGATTTGGTTGGATAGTACAAAATCTATTAAATAGTTGTTCATCAGTAGTCACTTTATTAAATATTTACCTTTTGAGTTTGTGCTGAATCTCTGATGTTAATTTGTAATGGAAGAATGGGGCATTAATCGTGTGGCCATTCCTGTTTAAATCCATGAAACAGTGTAGCCGCAGAGGTGAAGGTGAAATTGTGTAAATATTTCTTAGAACGTTATCATTTAGTTTATTTGAATAATAAGGTGATCTTCTCAATGACGGACAGCCAGTTTCTTCCCCTTTTACAGTCACCTAAAGATTCCCTAACTTTTAAAGTTATTCCTTTCAAAGTAAGTAATGAAACAAATTTCAGACCTTTGGCTGAACCTTAATGTGTCTACCACAGTTGCCACAGTTAATGTACCGTTGTTTCCTGCTAGGTACACTACAGCTTCGGTTTATCCTTTTTGATCCATGTGGCATATGTTGCAAACACAGGAGTAAGAGAAAAGATAGGCTGAAACAAAACCTAAAATACTTTTTTTTTAAAAGTCAACTCAGGTGATGGAGGAAATTCGGCATGTCTACATTGGCTCTTACCAATTTTTACAGATGCACCATAGAAAGCATCCTATCTGCTGCATCACAGTCTGGTATGCCAACTGCTTGGCCCAAGACCGTAAGAAAAGAGTCGTGAACACAGCCCTGTCTATCACGCGAACCCGCCTTCCATCCATTGACATACACCTCTCGCTGCCTTGGGAAAGTAGGCAGCATAATCAAAGACCAGTCCATAACCAGTCCAAAGATGTGCGGGTTAGGTGGATTGGCCATGCTAAATTGCCCGTAGTGTCCTAATAGTAAGGTTAAGGGGGGGGAGTTGTTGGGTTACGGGTATAGGGTGGATACATGGGTTTGAGTAGGGTGATCATTGCTCGGCACAACATCGAGGGCCGAAGGGCCTGTTCTGTGCTGTACTGTTCTATGTTCTACCTCTACCGCCCAGGTTATTCTCTCTTTCAACCTCTTCTATCAGCAGAAGATACAAAAGTCTGAGAACACACACTAACAACTTCTTCCCCGCTGTTACCAGCCTCCTGAATGACCCTATTATGGACTGAACTGATCTCTCCACACATCTTCTCTACTGTTGTAGCACTACACTCCTTATGCTTCACCCTATGTCTGTGTATTTGCATTGTGTATTTATCATTGTCCCATGTTTTTCATGTATGGAACGATCTGTCTGGACTGTACACAACAATACTTTACCCTGCACCTTGGTACACGTGACAATACATCTAAGTAAAATGTGTGGAAAAAGCAACATAAAATGGGAAAGAGAAAAGAAAAAATTGAATTAAATAATTATAATCAGACTTGAACAACAAGCACAATAATTACATTTGTGATGAATATAATTACCAGAACTTTGGCAAAATGTAGACATATTGGACTCGTTCCTTCGCTAGTTGATGCACTGAGTCCAGCTGGTGTAGCATGAGAGTGTGTGTGTTGGGAATTTAGACAGGAACTCCTTTCACGCGAGCACTGCTGAATGTGATTGTCTATGGCGACTGTCGGTGAGTGCCAGAATGGGTTCTCATGAATTAGGAGAGAGCTTCATTAAGATTCTGAAAATGAATGCTAACAAATGGGAAGATTAATTGATTTTCTTGCTTTCTGTCTACTCTGCTAACTTGTGGATGATGGATGATGATAGGAAGTAACATGCTAGTATTTAAGAAACACATTTTTAATCTTAGATATGTGTTAAGGTTTATGTTGCTGGAGTTTTGGTGCATTTTTGCTTTTTTACGTATGTTTTCCTTGCCTTTTCGTCTTCGGATTTCCTTTTGGTTTTTGCCATCAAAGTTTATAACATGGAGATTCTTTGCTTGGTGTTTTGGACAAAAAGCACAATGACAATGAGAAGCAGGTGCATCAGAGCCTGATGAAGAGTCTGTGAAACAGTTTTACAAATAACTTGATTGATGGGGGTGGGCATTACCCGTTTTACCTGTGCAGTTCTGGCAGGGCTGAAGTATGCTGTTGCATGTTGCACACCTGGGTCAATAAAGAAAAGCCTTGCCATTGAGGAGGCAGGTGAGGATATTCAACCACAGCTAATGGCGAACAAGGCACTAAAATAATGTTGCTGAAATCTATGTGCAGCCTGAACTGGCTGTTGGCTATGAATGAGGTCCTCTTGGGATGTAGCCAACTCAGTGCCTCTTTGTGCTCAGTCATGATATGGTCCAAATGAGCTTGTGCCCAATGACTAGAACACAATTAGTAACTGGTTCTCTTCACTTTTTGGCACATTCAGTTGAGATGGGGGCAGTATGGGTTTGATGTGGTGTGGCCTTGACAAATGTGACATTATTGCTGTCTCTGCCAAGCACCCATGCGAACTTGTTTGTGTACTAATCTGACTTGAGAGCAATTATTTGAAGCTTTTCCTCCAGGATCTCTGATCCATAGAATCCGCACAGTGCAGAAGGAGGCCATTGGGTCCATCAAGTCTGCAAAAACCCTCCAAAAGAGTATCCCACCTAGGCCCCTAGCCTTTCCCCGTAACTCCACCTAACCTTTTGGACACTATGGAGCAATTTAGCATGGCCGATCCACCTAGACTGCGCATCTTTGGTCGGGGGGGGGGAAGGGGCTGGAGTATCCGGAGGAAACCCACGCCGACCCTGGGAGAACATGCAAACTTCACACAGACAGGCATCCAAGATCAGAATCATAGCTGGGTCCCTGGCGCTGTGAGGCAGCAGTACTAACCACTGTGTTACCTCTTGGGTTAAACCAGGTAAGAAAGTGGGCGCGATTCTCCGCAAATGGGGAGAGTCGTGAAGGCTGCCGTGAAACTGGCCGTGTTTCACGGCAGCCTCCGCGCCCCCTCCCGGGACCCGATTCTACTCCCAGGTCGGGGCTAGAAGCGGGGCCCCGTGAACCACGGCATCACAGGCTTAGCGAACTTTGCTAAGCCAGCGCGCCAAGGGTAACGGCGGCTGACGCGCACGATGACGTCAGCCGCGCATGCGCGGATTGGACGGCTCCAACCCGCGCATGCGTGGATGACATCATCACGCATATGCGTGAAACCCGGGCATGCGCGGGCCGTCATGCCCCTCAGCCGCCCCGCGGACTGATCCAGCGGGGCGGCGGAGGAACAAAGAGTGCGCGGGGTTCGGACCCGCTGCCCGCGATCGGTGTCCACCGATCGTGGGCCCATGCCACCCTTGGCACGGCCGTGGTGCGGTCGTGCCAATTGGTGCCATGGTTCTCCAGAATGGCACTTTGCGGCCGTTTTCACGAACGGTGAGAGCAGGAGTGTTAGAGTTTGTGAAAACGGCCGTAAAGGCCTGGGAACTCGGCCCATCGGCTAGGGGAGAATCGCTGCACGCCGTAAAAAAACGGCGAGCAGCGATTCGTGTCGTGGGGCAGCCGTGGGGGGGGGGGGAGAATAGCGGGAGGTCGGGAAAAATGTCGGGAAGGCCCTCCCGCTATTCTCCGACCCGTCTTGGGGGGCGGAGAATCGCGCCCAGTGTCTTTGGAGTCCCATGTTTCTGAAGCAATGATGTGCACATTCACCCGGCATATCTTGGGACCTCTGTCACAAATGCTGTGCTTCAATTCCATGAGGGCACTCGTGTATCTGTATACCGTTTCTGCCAGACTTTCCCCCTCATTCTCTAATGTGTAAAATCTTGCTCCGATAACAGTATCCTTTTTCTCTGCAGGTCATGTAATTTTGGTCTCTGGGTTTGACAGAGGAAGTAAGGTGTGAGCTGTGTCATCCACACAGTTCTTGCTCTTTACTTCAATTCTCCACTTGTTTCTGATGCCATTTGCTCAGTGGTTCACTTGATGCTCTCCATTCAAAATGACTAAATGCCCTGGGCTGGGGTGGCACGGAAGCACAGTCGTCAGCACAGTTGCTTCACAGCGCCAGGGTCCCAGGTTCAATTCCCGGCTTGGGTCACTGTCTGTGCGGAGTCTGCACGTACTCCCAGTGTCTGCGTGGGTTTCCTCCGGGAGCTCCGGTTTCCTCCCACAAGACCCGAAAGACGTGCTGTTAGGTGAATTGGACATTCTGAATTCTCCCTCAGTGTACCCGAACAGGTGGCGACTAGGGGCTTTTCACAGTAACTTGCAGTGTTAATGTAATATCACGATCAGATCTGGTAGTGACATGAGGAGGCAGTGGCCTTGTGCATTGGCACTGGACTGGTGAACTATAGCCCCAGGGTTCGAATCCCGCCACAGAGTGACATGATTTCACATGCCTCGCAGCGCCAGGGATTTGGGTTCAATTCTGGTCTTGGGTGACTGTGTGGAGTTTGCACTCTCCCAGTGTCTGCATCGATTTCCTCTGGGTGCTCTGGTTTCCTCCCACAGTCTAAAGGTGTAGGATTGGCCATGCTAAATCCCCCCCCCCCCCCCCCCGGGCCCAATGATGGGGCTGCACAGTGGCACAGTGCTGTTGCGTTGCGGCTCCCGGGCCCCCGGATTCGATTCCCAGCTTGGGTCGCTGTCTGTGCGGAGTCTGCACATTCTCCCCGTGTCTGCGTGGGTTTCTTCCCACAGTCCAAAGATGATGTGCAGGTTAGGTGGATTGGCCATGGTAAATTACCCCACAGTGTCAAAAAGGTTTGGTGGGGTTACTGAGTTGCAGGGATATGGTGAAGGTGTGGGCTTAAGTAGGGTACTCTTTCCAATGGCCGGTGTAGACGTGATGGGCTGAATGACCTCCTTCTGCACTGTAAATTCTATGATTGTAAGCCTACAATAAAGATTATTGTTATCCAATCTGCATCTTGTGAAAGGTAGCGAGTGCTGTGAAATCCCAGTGTCTTGTGTGACATTGAAATCTGCAACTGACTGGTTTCTGTAGAACCCGAAAAGGAATGCTAGCTGAAAGACTCTTCAAACAGAGGTTATATTGTCAAGTCGTGCTGCAAGACATGCCTGGGTGATACTGATTAAGAGTCTGGGAGTGGTTAGAAAAATAGATCAGGACTGGTGGCATCTGTTTTTTTGAAGCTTTACTCTTCCTCACTTCGCCTATGGTTTTGTTGCCTGTAAATAGTCGTGGCCTGTTCAAATTAACTTGGGTCTTGCAACTACAGGTAACTTTTCTCCTACCCTCGCATAACTACCTGTGGCCTGCTATGTGGAAAGAGCCCATCTTCCTGAATAAAAGTGGCAGTTTGAAAGAACCAACGTTTACAAGTTCCGCTTCAACACGCCATCCTGACTTGAAACTATATCATTGATCACAGTCACCGGATCAAAATGCTGGAACTCCCTCCCTATGGGCATTGTGGGTGTGCCTATGTTGCAGCAGTTCAAGAAGGCAGCTCATCACCATCTGCTCAAGGCAATTAGGGATGGGCAAATAACCTTGTCAGAGAGGCCCATAATCCCAGGAATAAATTTTAAAAGCTGTTTTATCGAACAGCAGTACTCTTTGTACTTCTGCCTTATTATTTGAACACGATTCCTTAGCAGGTTTCTGATTTATGTTCACAAATACTGCCTTCTCCTTTCATGGTAGCTGCAACCTTGTAAGTGCTGCTGCTTCATGGGAAGTCCGACTGCTCCCTCGACAAGCTCCTGGCGGCAGGCCCAGTACAGCATGAGCGCTTACTTTGCATATGTAATTTGGCCAACCTTGGAAGATCTGTTGAAGGCAGCTGCTGCAACTCTGAGAGAGCTAAAACCTCACAGTACCATTGGCCATTGGTTCAGCGTTCGGGTTGAAATTCTCCCCGATTATGTCAGTAAAGTCGATCCAAACTTCTGAAACTATCATTGTGTGGATTAGTGGAATGAGCTGAACAGCCCGATCTTAATTGTTTACTTTGCTTGTGATGTTGCAGCAGCACAGGTCTAATACTACTTCCCTTCTGTAACTCACCCAGGCACTCACTCTTTACTGCTGAGCTTAGATCAAGAATAGTGGTCAGCTTTTGCACTGGAATGCATGCGAATGACGGCCAAGGTCTGTGTTAAACTGATTTCCATGGCTTCCAGTTCTCTATTTCAATCACATTGTAAAGTACTATCTCTTGGGAGAGTTCCATCCCTGGCAGTATGATTAAAAGTCACATTGAATTGCTAGATAACCATTCTTCTGTCAGAGAGAGTTGTCGGTGACTTTTTCCCCTTGTAATATTTGACAGTCCAGTTAACCCTTTCCTTACCTTTGTAACCCTTCTGTAAAATCAAATGCTGGGAAATCAGACTTGGCAGTGACCGTGGAGAGGATAACAGAGTTAAATATGACTTTTCTTTGGAATTCCAGTACTGGGTGAGCAGAAATTTCTCCAATTGAATATTATAAAAACTGAAACCATTGTTTTTGGTCCTCTTTGCAAACTCTGTTCTCTAACTACCGATTCCACCCCTCTTAGGCAATTCAATGACCAAACCAGTCAATCCATAATATTGTTGTCATATTTGGCTCTGGGATGAACCTCCAACCATATGAAATGAAAATGAAATGAAAATCGCTTATATATTGGCAACCTCAAACTTGCCTATTTTCATCTGTACAGCATCACCCGACTTTCCCCCACCGTGGCTCGTCTGCTGCTGAAACCCTCATTCTATTGGGGCTGGTTTAGCACAGGGCTAAATCGCTGGCTTTGAAAGCCGACCAAGGCAGGCCAGCAGCACGGTTCAATTCCCGTACCAGCCTCCCCGAATAGGCGCCGGAACATGGCGACTAGGGGCTTTTCACAGTAACGTCATTTGAAGCCAACTTGTGACAATAAGCAATTTTCATTTCATTTCATTCTTTCCAATGCACTTCTAGCTATTCTCCTACAATCTACTCTCTGTAAACTTGACGTCATCCAAAACTCTGCTACTGTGCCTTACAATGCACCAAGTCCCGTTCCACTATGCCCGCTGACCTACATTACTTCCTGGCTGAGCCATACCTTAATTAAAAAATTTCTCATATCCTCCATAACCTTGCTGTCAAAGGCACTGTGCACATTTAAATTGTTCCTTTTATACCTCAAAAGCAATGCCTGATAGAACCAAAACATTTTACACAGCGGCAGTTTTTAATACTTGTTATTGGGATAGGAGAGCTGCTGTTTGGCCCATTATTTTTGTGCTATCCCTCTGCTATAGCAAACCAGATCCCAGTGTCCTGATGTTTCTCCATTGCTCTGTGGCTCATCTGCTTCCATTGTCTATCTAATTATGATGCAGTGAACTCACAGCAATAGGTACTGACATTTTATTCACAGATTATTATTCCCAAACAGATGAATACTAGAGTTTGGAAGCTTTTATGGTCTATCTGCATGTTCAGAATCTCTAATTTTGCAGCATTGGCAGTGACCAGATCATTTAAAAAATGATGTATTTGTGTCATGCCCTAAAAAATAGTTTCTGAGCAAATATTTAATTATTAACTGTTACTTCTTTAAAGAATGTGAGTCTAATTGGTAGTTTGCCACTTTCTAGTACAGTTTAACAATGTTCTTACAAACAAAGGGATGTAATTAACTAAACCCCAAATAAAAGGCCTGAAGGTAAATGCTGGCCAAATCTTTACCAAATAACTTTGCCTGAATAAGGTCGGCATTTTAAGTACTCTTGAATACTATTTTTAAATATCATTATCTAGCACCAATTGCTGTGTAAATCATTTGTACTGTCTTCACTGGATTTGTTACCATGTGGATTTCAAAATGGTTACATTAGAATTGAAATCTCCAGGAAAATACTCGATTTTGCAGCTTTTGTAATAACTGCTTTATAATTGATGTCAATAATGTCCATGGAGGGTGCAGGCGAAAAGCAGGAATCTTTAAAATAGCGAAACACCAAACACCAACTGCCCTTGGTGCAGTAAATAAACATACCTTAATCTCCCTGTTTAAACCTTGAAATTATTGTAAGTGATGTATGTTTTGCAAACAGTGTTAATGATGCTTATTGTAAAAACACTTGTTTGTATCAAATGCAAGTGTAAACACATTTCAAGTAACTGGGGGGCATTTTGATATGAGTGAATCACATCTTTGTTAACTTTGCTCAAAATAATTTCCAGCCAGTATCTCCAGATTGAAGTTGACGTATTGAACTTGCACAGAAATTCAATCTTTTGGCTACTGTTTATGCCGTTCTGCGCCAATCACATTCTTAGGGTAAAAATAAACCTTCTGAACCTCTCTACAGTATCAGTATTGTGTTTTATCACTAATTTGTCAATTAAATATCGGGAAGTGACAATTTTGCTTTCTGGTTGTGGATGATTTTATGAATGAGGGAAGGAAGTGAACAGAGACAATAAATTCTGCCAATTAGCACTTAATTTTATTCTTTCAATATTGTGTGGCATGTGTTGGACTGTTTCTGATCTACTGTGTTGTTGATGACGTGTAAAGTGTTGACTTTCTTCAAGGCTGACTTTACTTTTACTTTGCTGTGGTGGGCCGCTTTGCAACTTCCCTTCATTCCGACGATTCAGCCTCCATGCTGCCTGTGGGCGGGAATTCTCATTTGATACTCCTTAACCCTGCCCCATTCCTGCTGTCATCTAGAGCCATCTCTTTAATCTTACCTGAAAATAAAAACAAACTGCTGCAGATCTGAAATGAAAACAGTGCAGGAAAAACAGAACTTCTTCCACATTGGACTCTGCATTTTCCCTATTTCCCTCTCCACAGACGCTGCCAGACCTGCAGGGCTTTTTCCAGCACGTTCCACTTTTATTCTTTGCTGCTGTTGGTCATCTGTAGTTAAACAGCTGCCAAATCCTGCCTCATTGGAATGTTTTGCTATGTTAAGAGATATAATTGGAGTCCTGATGACAGCAACCTATGATGTAGACAGCAACTGGCCTCCGCTCTGTTGATTTGCTCGAGATGTAAGAATTTCCTTGCCTGCACTCTGATTCAGGGCCTCAATGCATTTAAATATTGGCACACAATTCTGGCTATGTTTTAGTTCCAAAGTTGCTTGCTTTTTAATATTTTTTTTTGTTTCTGTGGTTCTGCAAGTTTATTTCAACTGATAATTACACTTTTCACTCATTTTCTTGTCATTCCACATCCATGCACTCTGTTCAGTCGGGTGGTAGGATTAGTATTGGTTTTGTCAGAATTGCCTCTATGGGTTAATGGATTCACTGTGTGAGGGAGAATTTGTTTCCTGACTCCTGCCCTCACTTGTCCATGATTCAGCTCTCCAGCATTGAGTATTTGACATAATTGTCAAAACCTAATTTGTTGTTGGTCGGAGGCAGAATACTGCATACCTGGAAATCTGGAATAAACAGAAAATGATGTAAATACTCGGCAGGTTAAGCAGCATTTGTGGGGAGGAAAATAGAGTTAATGTTTTAGGTTGCTGACAATTCATCAGTTGGATTTTCTGTCTTGTTATTGTCAGTCAAACCAGCCTCCTCGTATTGGTGCTCTGTGCTTGGACATGCTAGTCTACACATCGCTTATTAAATGTTTGCAAAGTGATGTGTATAATTATGTTTGGACTCTACGGGCGCGATCCAATGGCCATGCTGCGCCTGAAAAGCAGCTTGCCACGGCGCAATGTGGCCGATGAAAGCCAGGAGACCCCGCTCCCCGGATCTGCCAGGTTCGCCACACCTCGTGAAATCCAACACTATCTTGGGAGACGTCGTGTAAATCCCGCCCATTGTGGGCTGGATCATTTGTTGGAAAATCTGCACATTAGAGCGAGGCAGTAAGCCTTGCTCTAATGTGCAGATTCCCGACGTACTTGAGGCTTTGGGATTCAACTCCTTCGCTTCGGAGACCTCGGGCGAGCGCCGTACAGCACTGGTCTCCACAAACAGGATTTTTCTTTTGCATGCTTGAGGGAATATGGTTTCCATTATAAATTTTTGTGCAGAATGCAATTTATTTATGATGTGAGCATTGCGTAGTAGATTTTGCCGTGAAGTAGTTGTCCATGGGTTCAACTCTCTGGAATGAGTGGGAAAAGTAGAGAGCATCGGCCATGGCTGTTATGACAGTCTATGCACTCTCAAAATGGATATGCTGAAGTCTTGTTTTGAGTAGCAGGGATAGGCAGCAAATCTTTGGAACTTTTTGGGTAAGTCAGTCATATGCCATGGTATTAAAGACAGAATGGCCAAAATTGTGTTCATAATGTTTGCTTTACATTAATGCATTAGTTGGAATACCTTATTTGTTTCTGCATCATAACTAACATACTTCACTCTCGTTCTTGCTGTTCCAGGAACTCATTTTCATGGTGATGTGATCAGGAATTGTTTCATGTGCTAGTGAAAATGAAAAATAGATTTGGAAATTCTAATGACCTGCATGCAAATTGAGATGTGGTTTAGCTTTAATTTGGGGTATCTCGTGAAGTTGGTTATTGCTATTTACTTTCATATGTTGTTCAGTAATATTTTTTTCCTTGTTAATGTCAAATTGTCCCCTTGCACATTCAACATCGTGAATACAGATTGTAGTCGTTATCACATTGCTGCTTATGGACACTTTCTGTGCACAAATTGGCTGCTGTGTTTCCTGCACTACAAAAGTGACTATACTTCAACAGTCATTCTTTGGCTGTGAAGTGCTTTGAGACAGCGGGTGGACGTGAAAATCGCTGCGTAAATCCAAATTTCTTTGTTGCGAAGATGGCAGACAAACTGTTTCCATATCTCCGTCAATATTGTCCTGTAACTGACTGCTGGGAATAGTCCTGATTTACAAGGAGTGAATGCATTCCCATTCTTCCCAGTGAGGAAGTTCTCTGGATATCTCTTCTGAGATTAGAAGCTTGCTGTGTGAGTGATGGCTACTTCCAATTTGCCCCATAGCTGCTGAGAGTTAAATTGTTGAAGTTGCAAAGACCTTTGCCCCGAATTGACAATAATAGAATGTCTGTTGCATGTCCTGCTGTTAGCTGCCTGCATCTTCACAGCACCAAAGTTGAGTGACAACATTGCCTTAATTATAGTTTTTTTGGTATTACACAGACCTTTTTGGGTAAATAAAACAACAATATATTACCTTTCTACTTTTATTACTTTGTCCAGAGTGTTACTGCATTAAATGTATAAGAAAATCAGTGGGCAACCTTTGATCTCAATTCCCACTGGTCATCAAGCAAGGATCCCTCCATTTTGGTGAATAATGGTGGTTCCACTTTATAACACAGCGTTCTAACATTTGCAGTTTTGTGTTAAATAATTAAAGGGTAAGTACCACTAACTTACCACAGTCATATCCAAAGGGCTCCTTTGAACTGGCTTGACCGTTTAATTTAAAAAACCAACATGTAGGTTAAAGCAGGTAGTTTACTCTTTATGGTCCTACAGCAATGATTGAAATAGTGTTTGTGAAGCATTACTTCATTATTCCCTTCCAATTTACAGAGGATTCTTGGATCTGTCAAGCTTTGAGGAATGATGAAAAACACTTTCTAATATTGTATTTTCTGTAAAAATTTAGTATTTATGCAAACATATATTTAAATCCTATGCGGTTCAATAGAGACTATGTAAATTGTCATGATTTACAGTTTGCAGCTTAGCGAATATACGTCTAGAACGCAATATATTTATTCTTGTTTGAAGAATATTTAATTGACAGCTGTGTTTTTTTTTCCTTTCTCAGGTGTCCTAGGAGCCTGGGCTTTCTTTGAGGCATCTTTTGTCATTGCAATAGACGGCATTGCATTTATTTTTTTTGACGGACTGAAAAAGCACTAGTCACCGACTTACAACCATGGAAGTGGGAATGCGTATTGTGCGTGGCGTGGACTGGAAATGGGGGAACCAGGATGATGGGGAAGGACACGTCGGTACTGTGGTTGAGATTGGTCGCCAAGGCAGCACTACAACACCAGATAAAACTGTGGTGGTCCAGTGGGACTGTGGTACCAGGACAAACTATCGAACGGGGTATCAAGGAGCTTATGACCTGCTTCTCTATGACAATGCACAGATTGGTAAGTTAACAGTTCTTCAATTGTTTGGATGTCAGCGTCTCTGTGACATAATATTCAGCTCTCCATCTTTCGTGTCCCCTCTTTTCTCCAATCACCTTTCAGTTCATACATCCGAGAATTGCAGCTTTATGGAAGTACATTTATTGCAGGATGTGAGAGATAAAGTATTGACCGGCTCTATGTAATGAGATGGCCTGTCAAATTGCTGATGAAAGGGATTGCACAAATTTTGTATTTGTGAAAGTATGAAAAGGCAAGTCTTCAGAGTTTGTAAACATAAGCTATGACATCGCCTTCATTACAGTCAGCTCTATTTAAGTGATTAATTAATAAATGTTTGTTTTTAATGAACAGAGAATTACTTAGCCTTATCTCTTGTTAAAATTACATAGTTTGCCATGCTTCAAACCCAGGCTGTACTCGATCACCGCCTGTGTAAATGACCATCAACAACAGAAATACAGGAAATTAAGCACGTTAGTGGTGTCAAAACATTTTCACGGATATATAAGGAGAGACAGTGGAATAGTGCCAATTTAAAAAATTTTTTTTGAAGTATCTAATTCTTTTTAATCCAATTAGGAGCAATTTAGCATGGCCAATCCACCTACCCTGCACATTGTTGGGTTGTGGGGGTGAGGTCCGCAGAGACAGGGAGAATGTGCAAACTCCTCACGGACAGTGACCCAGGGTTGGGATTGAACCCGGGTCCTTGGAGCCATGAGACAGCAGTGCTAACCACTGTGCCACCGTGCTGCCCTATTGGTGTGTAATACAGTTTGAGTGTAGCACAAACCCATAAACAAAAGTTTTAATTGATCAACAAAGATAATCTAAACCTAGCAATTTGATGAATTTGAATTAGAATTGAAATGAAATGAAAATCGCTTATTGTCACGAGTAGGCTTCAAGGAAGTTACTGTGAAAAGCCCCTAGTCGCCACATTCTGGCGCCTGTCCGGGGAGGCTGGTACAGGAATTGGAGTAAGTTTATTGTAAACTCTGTACATTCAAGAGATGCCATGAAGAGAAGTGAAACGTTTTGGTTTGTTTGCCTGAGGTGGTGAAGAGCATTCCTCACATTGATGGACACAAAATATGAATCACCTGGATTCACCTGAGAAAGGAGCTGCACTCCAAAAGCTAGTGATTCGAAACAAACCTGTTGGACTTTAACCAGGTGTTGTAGGACTTCTTACTGTGCTCACCCCAGTCCAATGCCGGCATCATGACTACAAGATCTATGCATTGAGAACCAATGGTACAAGAACGATATCAAACATCTTTAAGAATGCAAAATGAGACTAGGATGGAATTGCAGGAGGGAAAGAGCAAAGAGAGTAAAGATGCTGAAGAGAAAATTAAGTGCAATTGAGAATGTTTAAAAAAAAATTAAGATGGGAGGGAAAAAAAGCAAAGCAAGGGAGTGAGAAAGAGAAAAGGTAGGATGCGCAGGTTAATGACAAGTAAAAGAGATGTCATATAAATTCACAGAAAATGGTTTTGATCTGAGGAATATACATACTCCTTTGATGAAGCCACCTATATAGTTCGAATGTTGATCAAAGCAACAGAGAAGCAAAATAAAACAAGGCCGTGCCAATGATGATGGGATATCTTCGTTTGTGGGCTGAAGTTCACCTGAAGATGTGTCTTTGTGCTGCCATTTTATTCTGACCCAATGTGCTGTCCTTAAGAAAAACTGCATTAACCAATGTGTAAATGGTGTTCAAAACAGATCTAAAATAGAACCAAGATTGCAAGAGTAGGAGGAGCGGCTGTCTTGAGTGGAATATTGACTCTAACATTAACCTTGAAGTAGCTTGCAGTCCTGAAGAACAAGAAGACAACACTGATGTAATAAGCAAAATGCTTTGGAAAACAGATCAGAAAACAACTATTTGGTTTGCCGCAGAAGCAAATGAATGTAATCTTCTTAACTGGGTTATACTGTCCAGGTTTCTGGGACAATTAGTATTTCTGAAGATGGAAATTTTATTTTTTTATAAATAGAGTACCCAATTTTTTTTTTCAAATTAAGGGACAATTTAGGGTGGCCTGTTCACCTTCCCTGCACATCTTTGGATTGTAGGGGCAAAACCCATGCAAACAGGAGGAGAATGTATAAACTCTACACGGGCAGTGACCCAGAGCCGGGATCGAACCTGGGACCTCAGCACCGTGAGGCAGCAATGTTAACTACTGCGCCACCGTGCTACCTCTGAAAATGGAAATTGACTGGATACTTTGATCCTTACAGTCACACCCTACTCCATGAGTAGCCATGTGAAGTATCTTTTAAAATTTTTATATTTCAGGACAAATTGCCGATCTTTGAGGCAGCAAGGGAAAAGATTTAACCAACTTGGCAAACGATTGTTGCAAGATCTTTCTAAAGGTGATTTGAGTTTCTGTGGTACCTTTCACAGCCTCAAGATGTCCCAAAGTACTTCTTGGAGTTGTGTTGTAGGAAATGCAGTAGTTAACTTTGTGCATAGTAACTTTCCATAATTGGAAGTACCATGGGATCTTTTATATCCAGCTGAGAGAGCAGACCTCTCGTCACATAAGACATCGTCTCAGGACGTGCAACACAGCATTAGAATGTTACACTTTTGTGTTCAAGTCCCCAGAATGGATCCTGAACTTTACAGCCTTCTGACTAAGGTGAGGGTGCTACCCACCAAGTGTGGCTGATACTGCACTTTATGGTAATGTCATATAGTTCCATTCAGTCAAATCAAAGAACAAAGAAAATTACAGCACAGGAACAGGCCCTTCGGCCCTCCCAGCCTGCGCCGATCCAGATCCTTTATCTAAACCTGTTGCCTGTTTTCCAAGGATCTACTTCTCTCTGTTCCTCGCCCGTTCATATATCTGTCCAGATGCATCTTAAATGATGCTATCGTACCCGCCTCTACCACCTTCGCTGGCAAAGCGTTCCAGGCACCCACCACCCTCTGCGTAAAAAAACTTTCCACGCACATCTCCCTTAAACTTTCCCCCTCTCACCTTGAAATCTTGACCCCTTGTAATTGACACCCCCACTCTTGGAAAAAGCTTGTTGCTATCCACCCTGTCCATACCTCTCATAATTTTGTAGACCTCAATCAGGTCCCCCCTCAACCTCCGTCTTTCCAGCGAAAACAATCCTAATCTACTCGACCTTTCTTCATAGCTAGCACCCTCCATACCAGGCAGCATCCTGGTGAACCTCCTCTGCACCCTCTCTAAAGCATCCACATCTTTCGGGTAATGTGGCGACCAGAACTGCACGCAGTATTCCAAATGTGGCCTAACCAAAGTCCTATACAGCTTTAACATGACCTGCCGACTCTTGTACTCAATACCCCGTCCAATGAAGGCAAGCATGCTGTATGCCTTCTTGACCACTCTATCGACCTGCTTTGCCACCTTCAGGGTACAATGGACCTGAACTCCCAGATCTCTCTGTACATCAATTTTCCCCAGGACTCACGGTAGCATGGTGGTTAGCATCAATGCTTCACAGCTCCAGGGTCCCAGGTTCGATTCCCGGCTGGGTCGCTGTCTGTGTGGAGTCCGCACGTCCTCCCCGTGTGTGCGTGGGTTTCCTCCGGGTGCTCCGGTTTCCTCCCACAGTCCAAAGATGTGCGGGTTAGATGGATTGGCCATGCTAAATTGCCCGTAGTGTAAGGTTAATGGGGGGATTGTTGGGTTACGGGTATACGGGTTACGTGGGTTTAAGTAGGGTGATCATTGCTCGGCACAACATCGAGGGCCGAAGGGCCTGTTCTGTGCTGTACTGTTCTATTCTATCTATGACTCTTCCATTGACCATATAGTCTGCTCTTGAGTTAGATCTTCCAAAATGCATCACCTTGCATTTGCCTGGATTGAACTCCAGCTGCCATTTCTCTGCCCAACTCTCCAATCTTTGTATATTTTGCTGTATTCTCTGACAGTCCTCCTCGCAACTCCACCAATCTTAGTATCATCTGAAAACTTGCTCATCAGACCACTTATACCTTCATCCAGAACATTTATGTATATCACAAACAACAGTGGTCCGAGCACGGATCCCTGTGGAACATTAGTCACCTTTCTCTATTTTGAGACACTCCCTTCCACCACTACTTTCTGTCTCCTGTTGCCCAGCCAGTTCTTTATCCATCCAGCTAGTACACCCTGAACCCCATACGACTTCACTTTTTCCATCAACCTGCCATGGGAAACTTTATCAAACGCCTTACTGAAGTCCATGTATATGACATCTACAGCACCTTCCCTCATCAATTAACTTTGTCACTTCCTCAAAGAATTCTATTAGGTTTGTAAGACATGACCTTCCCTGCACAAAACCATGCTGCCTATCACTGATAAGTCTATTTTCTTCCAAATGTGAATAGATCCTATCCCTCAGTATCTTCTCCAACAGTTTGCCTACCACTGACGCCAAGCTCACAGGTCTATAATTCCCTGGATTATCCCTGCTACCCTTCTTAAACAAAGGGACAACATTAGCAATTCTCCAGTCCGACCTCACCCGTGCTCAAGTATGCTGCAAAGATATCTGTTAAGGCCCCAGCTATTTTGTTCCTCGCTTCCCTCAGCAACCTGGGATAGATCCCATCCGGTCCTGGGGACTTGTCCACCTTAATGCCTTTTAGAATACCCAAAACCTGCCCCTTTTTTATGCCGACATGACCTAGGGTATTTAAACATCCATCCCTAGCCTCAACATCCGTCATGTCCCTCTCCTTGGTGAATACCGATGCAAAGTACTCATTACGAATCTCACTCATTTCCTCTGACTCCACGCATAAATTCCCTCTTTTGTCTTTGAGTGGGCCAATCCTTTCTCTAGTTACCCTCTTGCTCCTTATATATGAATAAAAGGCTTTGGGATGTTTCTTAACCCTGTTAGCCAAAGATATTTCATGACCCCTTTTAGCCCATTTTATTGCGCGTTTGAGATTTGTCCTACTTTCCCGATATTCCTCCAAAGCTTCATCAGTTTTGAGTCGCCTCGATCTTATGTATGCTTCCTTTTTCATCTTGGCTAGTCTTACAATTCCACCCGTCATCCATGGTTCCCTAATCTTGCAATTTCTATCTCTCATTTTCACAGGAACATGTCTGTCCTGCACACTAATCAACCTTTCCTTAAAAGACTCCCACATTTCAAATGTGGATTTACCCTTAAACAGCTGCTCCCAATCCACATTCCCGACCTCCTGCCGAATTATGTTATAGTTGGCCTTTCCCCTATTCAGCACTCTCCCTTTAGGACCACTCTCGTCTTTGTCCATGAATATTCTAAAACTTACGGAATTGTGATCGCTATTCCCAAAGTAATCACCGATTGAAACGTCAACCACCTGGCCGGGATCATTCCCCAATACCAGGTCGAGTACGGCCCCTTCCCGAGTTGGACTATTTACATACTACTCTTAAAAAAACTCTCCTGGATGTTCCTTACAAATTCTGCTCCATCTACGCCTCCAACACTACATGAGTCCCATTCAATGTTGGGGAAGTTAAAATCTCCCATCACAACCACCCTATTGCTCCTACATAGTTTTAGAATTAGAACAGTACAGCACAGAACAGGCCCTTCGGCCCTCGATGTTGTGCCGAGCAATGATCACCCCACTCAAGCCCACATATCCACCCTATACCAGTAACCCAACAACCCCCATTAACCTTATAGTTGCCTCCAACTATTACAGTTCTTACAGTTCTATAATCTGTCTACATATTTGTATCTCAACTTCACGCTCGCTTTTGGGAGGCCTATAGTAAAGACCCAACAATGTTACTGCACTCTTCCTATTTCCTAGCTCTATCCATATTGCCTCAGTGCTCGAATCCTCCATCGTGCCCTCCTTAATCACAGCTGTGATATCATCTCTGACCAGTAATGCAACTCCTCCACCCCTTCTACCTCCCTCTCTATCCCTCCTGAAGCATCTATACCCCGGGATATTTAGTTGCCAGTCTTGCCCACCCCTCAACCAAGTCTCAGTAATACCAATAATATCATATTCCCAGGTACTAATCCAAGCCCTAAGTTCATCTGCCTTACCTACACTTCTCGCATTAAAAGAAATGCACCTCAGACCACCTGTCCCTTTGTGATCATCATCTCTTCCCTGTCTACTCTTCC
The DNA here is from genome assembly GCF_902713615.1 of Scyliorhinus canicula. Taxonomy (NCBI): domain Eukaryota; kingdom Metazoa; phylum Chordata; class Chondrichthyes; order Carcharhiniformes; family Scyliorhinidae; genus Scyliorhinus; species Scyliorhinus canicula. Next base: position 140,674,292 of record NC_052161.1, read on the forward strand.
CCTTAGTCACATTGAGTTTATTATCTAGTACCTTACTGACTTTAGTTGCTGCCTCTTTACTGACCTCTAACTTCCTAATCTGGTTCGCATCCCCCTGCCACATTAGTTTAAAACCTCCCCAACAGTGTTAGCAAAAGCACCCCTGAGGACATTGGTTCCAGTCTTGCCCAGGTGTAGATCATCCGATTTGTAATGGTCCCACCGCCCCCAGACCCGGTTCCAATGTCCCAAAAATCTGAACCCCTCTCTCCTGCACCATCTCTCAAGCCACGTATTCATTCTGACTATTCTTGATTTTCTACTCTGACTGTCCCGTGGCACTGGTAGCAATCCTGAGATTACTACCTTTTGAGGTCCTACTTTTTAACTTATCTCCTAACTCCCTAAATTGTGATTGTAGGACCTAATCCTGTTATTTTTACCTATATCGTTGGTGCCTATATGCACCACGACAACTGACTGTTCACCCTCCCCCTTCAGTATGTCCTGCAGCCGATCTGAGACGTCCCTGACCCGTGCACCCGGGAGGCAACATTCCATTCGGGAGTCTAATTTTCGACCATAGAAACGCCTGTCTACTCCCCTTACGATTGAATCCCTATGACTATAGCCCTGCCAGTCTTTTTCCCGCCTTTCTGTGCAGCAGAGCCAGCCACGATGCCAAGAGCCTGGCTACTACTGTCTTCCCCTGGTGAGTCATCTCCCCCAACAGTATCCAAAACAGTATACCTGTTTTGGAGGGAGATGACCGCAGGGGACACCTGCACTGCCTTCCTGCTCTTTCTCTGCCTTTTGGTCACCCATTCCCTGTCTCCCTCACCAATCCTAATCTGCAGTGTGACCAACTCACTGCTATCCACGACCTCCTCAGCATCGCGGATGCTCCAAAGTGAGTCCATCCGCAGTTTCAGAGCCGTTATGCGGTCTAACAGTAGCTGCAGCTGGACACACTTCCCGTACATGAAGGAGTCGGGGCATCGGCCGCGTCCCTGAACTCCCACGTTGAGCACGAGGAGCATAACCCGGGTCTGGGATCTCCTGCCATTTTCACACTTTACCGTAACTGATTGCAAATAAAGTATCAAATAATGAATAAATGAAAGGAATAAGGATTTTACTTACAACCACAATACTTACCAACACACAAAGAGTTAAATAGCTGGGAGACCTTTCAAAAGACCTTTACAGATTTACCCATTTGTTAAGGTTTCCTACTTTAATGCCAGAGATTTCCAGAAAAAAAATCCTCCCACTGAAACAATGTTCAAAACATGGATGGAGCATTTCCCTAAATCAATCATAATCGGAAATTAACAAAGGGCACAGATTTAAACTTTGAGGAAAGGTAAAATTATCATTTAGATTTAATTAAAAGATGTATGTGAATTTAAATGAATGCATGGAATGAACCACTTGTGGAGGTTGTGTGCGCCAACAAATTCAAGAGGGATTTGGATAAGTACTTTGTGCAAATTGGATGATATGGTGAAGCATCAGCAATTTTTCCTAATTAAAAGTGGATTCAGTAGTGTGCGTATGAACCGGTTGAGGGCGGGTTATTTAAAACTACACCGAGGGATGAGGCAAGGGTGTCCCCTCTCCCCACAGCATGGTAGCACAAGTGGATAGGACTGGCTTCACAGCGCCAGGGTCCCAGGTTCGATTCCCCGCTGGGTCACTATCTGTGCGGAGTCTGCATGTTCTCCCCATGTCTGCGTGGGTTTCCTCCGGTGCTCCGGTTTCCTCCCACAGTCCAAAGACGTGCAGGTTAGGTGGATTGGCCATGATAAATTGCCCGTAGTGACCAAAAAGGTTAGGAGGGGTTATTGGGTTACGGGGATAGGGTGGAAGTGAAGGCTTAAGTGGGTCGGTGCATACTTGATGGGCCGAACGGTCTCCTTCTGCACTGTATGTTCTATGTACTGTTTGCTCTGGCCATAGAGCCACTGGCCATGGCATTAAGAGCCTCTAGGTACTGGAAAGGGCTGGTTCGGGGGGGGGGGGGGGGGTATAACTCAGACCCGTTAGAGGGGATGGGGGAAGGTATGCAGATCTTAGGGGTATTTGGTAATTTTTCAGGGTATAAATTGAACATGGGGAAAAGCAAAATGTTCGTGATCCAGGTGAGACGTCAGGAGAAGAGACTGGGAGAGCTGCCGCTTAGAATGGTGGGAAAGAGCTTTCGATATTTGGGAATCCATGTGGCTCTGGAATGGGAGGCACTGCACACGTTAATCCTATCCCGGCTCGTAGAACAAATGAAAGAGGACTTTAAGAGATGGTACATGCTCCCGCTATCACTGGCGGGGAGGGTACAGACCGTGAAAAATGACGGGCCTCCCCAGATTTCTGTTTGTCTTTCAGTGCCGCCCCATCTTCATACCAAAGGCCTTTTTTTAAACGGGTGAATCAGGTTATTTCGGGCTTTGTGTGGGTGAGTAAAACCCGCGAGTGAAGAAAGTGTTGCTGGAGCGCAGTCGGGGGGAGGGTGGGTTGGCGCTGCCGGACTTTTGTAATTACAACTGGGGGGCAAATCTAGCCATGATTAGGAAGTGGGTAGTGAGGGTGGGATCGGTGTAGGAGCGAATGGAGGTGGCGTCATGCAAAGACACAAGTTTGGGAGCATTGATAATGGCCCCTCTCCTGTTCTCGCCGGCCCAATACTCGACAAATCCGGTGGTGGTGACGGCTCTGAGAATCTGGGGGGCAATGGAGGAGATATAAGAGAGTGGAGGGAGCATCGGTTTGGACCCCGATTTATAATAATTATCGGTTTGTACCGGGTAGGCTGGATGGTGGGTTCCGGAGAGGGCAGGAATTAGGAGGATGGGGGACCTATTTATAGACGGGAGCTTCCCCAGCTTGAAAGCCTTGGAGGATAAATTTGAATCGCCAGCAGGGAATGGGTTTAGGTATCTGCAGGTACAAGACTTTTTGAGAAGGCAGGTTCGGGCCTTCCTGCTGCTGCCGCCATGGGGGATACAGGACAGCCTAGTCTCCAGGACATGGGTGGGAGAGGGGAAGGCATCAGACATCTATCAAGAACTTGTGGAATCAGAGGAAACTCCGGTGGAGAAGCTAAAGGGCAAGTGGGAAGACAAGCTGGGGGAAGAGATAGAGGCCGGTCTGTGGGAGGGTGCCCCAAGCAGGATTAACACATCCTCATCACGTGCCAGGCTTGGCCTGATACAATTCAAGGATTGGATGGGATTGGATTTGTTTATTGTCACGTGAACCGAGATACAGTGAAAAGTGTTTTTCTGCCAGCAGCTCAACAGATCATTAAGTACATGGGAAGAAAAGGAAATAAAAGGTAGTCCCCAGGGAATAAATGGTAGTCCCCCGGGCACACACGAGGGTGGCCCGGATGAGTACGTTTTTCGGGGTAGAGGACAGGAGTGCGGGAAGTCCAGCAAATCATGTCCACATGTTTTGGGCATGCCCAGAGCTTGGAGGGTTTTGGCAGGGTTTCGCTAAGGTGATGTCCACGGTACTCAAAACACGGGTGGTGCCGAGCCCGGAGGTTGCGATCATTGGAGTGTCAGAAAAGCCGGGAGATCAGCGGGTGAATGAGGCTGACGTTTTGGCCTTTGCCTCCCTGGTAACCCGGAGACAAATCTTATTAATGTGGAGGGACTCGAAGCCCCCGAGTATAGAGACCTGGGTTAGTGACATGACTTGGTTTCTTAGTCTCGAGAAAATAAAGTTTGCCTTAAGAAGGTCAATGCTAGGGTTCACCCGGAGGTGGCAGCCGTTCGTCGACTTTCTCGGGGAAAATTTAAATGTCAGCAGAAGCAGAATTCCAAAAAGGGGGGAGGGACAGACTGTTGTTTTATGGTTGGAGTGTGTGAAGATTGTGATGGGGGTGGAAATGTTTATTGTGCCATTGTTATTATTATAAAAATTGCAAATACCCGAATAAAAATATATATTTTTTAAAAAGTGGATTCCGTGTGAAGGAGGGAGGGACAGGATTTCGGAGTTCTAGTTTTGAGATATGCTGCAAAGTCAACTCCATCAGAAAGACAGATGAGAGGTTTATACTGTGAAATGAAGTTGAAAGGATTCCAAATGAGTATTAAATAGTTTAACGAGTATTGGGATTAATCTGTAAAAAGGTTGGAGTTATGCTTCGGAAAATGACCGGTTTAGTGTGACGCATAATTTTTTGATAAAGGATTATCAGGGCGGCCTGGTGGCTCTGCTTAGTAGCTTTCTAAAGCCTGGTGGCATAGAACGAGTACCAGCTCTCCCTGAAGCAGCAAATCAGTCCCATTCCACACAATATCCACAAGGATGCTCATCCAATTTTCTTTTGAGTTCATTGTTTCCACTTCCACCACCTTCATGGGCAGCAAAATCCAACCCATTGCTACTCGCTGCATAAAAATGTTTCTTCTACCCTCGCACCCTAAATCTCTTGCTCAAAATCTTAAATCTGTGTCCCCCTAGTCCTTGTACCACTAACTTACAGCCCAGCTCCAAGACGCTATAATAAGTGAAGCACACAGCACATATAATAATAATAATCTTTATTATCGTCACAAGTAGGCTTACATTAACACTGCAATGAAGTTACTGTGAAAATCCCCTAGTCGCCACATTCCGTTGCCTGTTTGGGTACACGGAGGGAGAGTTCCTCTGTGACCTGCTGTTTGTCGGTTCAAATTCCAACGGTGTCCTTGACCGCAGTGCAATTCGCAACCTTGTTGACTTATCTGGCGAGGAAGGTGAGCACAACATTTACAGCAACATTGGCTTTGTAGAGATGCACAGTGACCAGAGTAAACAGTGGTTCCACTGTAAGGATTCTCATCTGTGGCAGGTTTCTCTTCCAACCCTCTTGAGGAATCTGCATGCTGCAACGTTCTTGAAGTCACATCAAAGTATCTAGCACTGGGAATGTCTTGGAGACAGTAGATGTCCACAGCTTCAAATCCAAAAAGATTCTCTTGATAAAGAAGGCACGATCCCCCTCCCCCGGCCAGGAACTCACCCGGTGATTAGATTTTGCTGTGCATCATTGTTTTGTTCGCTGAAATGTACCTCCTTGCTATTTTGCCACACTTGTGAACAAGCTAGATTATAGTTATATTATATAGCTAGTTATATAGCTAGATTATACATGGGCAGCAGGGTAGCATGGTGGTTAGCATAAATGCTTCACAGCTCCAGGGTCCCAGGTTCGATTCCCGGCTTGGGTCACTGTCTGTGTGGAGTCTGCACGTCCTCCCCCTGTGTGCGTGGGTTTCCTCCGGGTGCTCCGGTTTCCTCCCACAGTCCAAAGATGTGCGGGTTAGGTGGATTGGCCATGCTAAATTGCCCGTAGTGTCCTAATAAAAAAAAGTAAGGTTAGGGGGGGGGGTTGTTGGGTTACGGGTATAGGGTGGCTACGTGGGTTTGAGTAGGGTGATCATGGCTTGGCACAACATTGAGGGCCGAAGGGCCTGTTCTGTTCTGTACTGTTCTATAGTTAGTCTTCCACTGTGTCAAAGACATATCTTTATAAAATGAGCTTGGCTGTATGACTATATTTCAGGAGACCTTTACTACAGATGTCTGATGATGATTAAATGGAGCATATATTCATTTCCAGATTGCTGGATACAGTCTGACAGTAACAAACGTTCTTGTCTCGAATCATAAACACACCGCTGTCATCGGATTTTTTTTCTGTGGCTACAGACCTCCTTGTCTACATGTCCAGAATTGTAACATGCAACCCACAATGGGAAACGCATGATATCAGTTCATAACAAGCATTTCGAAACACTGGAAAGTTGGCAGAGTTCACCTTTTTAATCAACAAACTGTTTTCCACTATTTAAAATCAAAGATCATCACTTAAACATTTTTGCTCAGATTGGCAAATGTGCCTGCGAGGCCAGCCTGAGCTCGGTGGTGTATTTTCGAATAATTCAGACAATTTACAACTTAATTGAGGAATCAAATTCATAAATCCTAATAATGGAGATTTGGACATTGAATGCTTTCGTTCCTGGTAATGGGGCCTGACTTGTGCTGAGATTCTGTACTATTTACTCGAGCTTCTGTGTATGTATGCATGTGACATTTAAATCAAGATTTTAAATACAGTAACTCTACTGTATGGTTCAGCATTTGTTTTGCGAAGTGATTACTAATGCTTGCCCTTCTCCGAACTGTACAAGACACTGGCACGCATGCGCTAATTCACTGCATCTGGTCGTGCACCTCCAGTTTGGCTATTTTCCAAGAGCAGAGTATTTGGTTTTATCACACAAGTAACAGCCCCATCTTGTTTGTGTGCACGTGTGAGCAAATAGCTTTTTCTGAGGAACAGTGCAAGAATGTTTCTGAGTTAAATGTCAGTTACAACATTTAGATGGAAAAGTGTATTGAGCAATAAAATATAAACAGAACTTTGCAAAATAAATATATACTCTATGGGCACGGCACAGATTTACAGGCAAAGGTGACTCACAACGAATGTAGTTTTAAACTGCATCATCGCTGTTTTAGGCAATTGAAGGGAACTTAACAGAAAAGGTTGATGGGGGTTGTAAAATATTTCATCAGCTATTGTATTTTTTTCCAATTAAGGGACAATTTTCTTTATTATTGTCACAAGTAGGCTTGCATTAAAACTGCAATGAAATTACTGTGAAAATTAGTGTGGCCAATCCTGCACATGTTTGGATTGTGGGGGTGAGACCCACGCAGTCACTGGCAGAAAGTGCAGACAGTGACCCGGGTACAGGATTGAGGCAGCAGTAACATAGAATTTACAGTGAAGAAGGAGGCCATTCGGCCCATCAAGTCTGCACCGGGTCTTGGAAACAGAACCCTACTTAAGCCCACGCCTCCACTCTATCCCAGTAATCCCACCTAACCTAAGGGCAATTTATCATGGCCAATCCACCTGCCCTGCACATCTTTTGACTGTGGGAGGGAACCGGAGCATCCAGAAGAAACCCACACAGACACGGGGAGAAGGTGCAGACTCTGCACAGTGCTAACCACTGTGTCACTGTGCCGCCCTTTGCCGTTGTATTAAACAGTGTATTGTCATGTCCAGAAGACATGAAGGAAAGTAAATATTTGTCAATATCATCCTGACTACTTTATAAAATTATTACTTCCAACAAAAATGGACAAGGCTTTACACTGACTAAAATCTGACTAGCTACAACTCAAAAGGACTTTCTTGCCATCAGAAAACAGCAAGGATCTTGTTCTTTCTAAAAGGGTGCTAATGCCTTCTGTGACTGCAGAAATCAAATTCCAAGTAAATGCACAAAGGTCCTTTTCATTTTTAAGGCAGAGCTCTGGCCAACGAAGACGATACATTTGCAAGGACAAAGGGGCCCTGAAACCTCAAACTAATAATAATGTTTATTAGTGTCACAAGTAGGCTTACATTAGCACAGTAATGAAGTGAAAATCGCCTCGTACGCCTCATTCTGGTGCCTGTTCGGGTACACCGAGGGAGAATTTGGAATGTCCAATTCACCCAACAAGCACGTCTTTCGAGACTTATGGGAGGAAACCAGAGCACCCGGAGGAAACCCACGCAGACACTGGGAGAACATGCAGACTCCACACCCAAGCCGGGAATCGTACCCGGGTCCTGACGCTGTGAAGAAACAGTGCTAACCACTGAAACTTATTAATGGATGCAACATTACCCCTCAAGAATTCAGCCCAGGATCCTTTGCCCAAACCAAGTGCGGTTATGTCATATTCTCGCCCCCGCCTGGTGGAAGCTGCAATATTGCTTTTGTGCGGCTGAACAATGGCAGCCTGCCATTTCCATCAATAAAGCAGCAGCAGAAACCCAATGCTGTCCAGGTTTAAGCTGCCTGGCCCTCATTTACACTGTTTCCTACTGGAATGTCTGAACTGTTGTACCATTGCCTACTGTAAGATTGATTCACCTCTCTGTGCATCTCCACTTGTGTAAGTGGATGATCCTGAATCAGCTTTAGCTATCTAACCTCTCTGAAGGAATACACAATTGGACTTTTGATTCTAGACTCGGGTGAAACAATAATTATTGTGTCTGTGGTCTTTGTCCTGGATCTCTTTCTTTCCCTTAACCTGTTTTAAGTGTGCGAATGTACCGAGGATTGCATTGTGTGCATGACACAAAGCCCCTCCTATTTTACCCTATCCGTGGGGTTATTTTTAAAAATAAATGAGTACCCAATTCGTTTTTTCCCAATTAAAGGGGAATTTAGCGTGACCAATTCCCCATAACCCAAAGTTGGGCAGAGTGTGAGACCCACGCAGACACGGGGAGAATGTGCAAACTCCACATGGACAGTGACCTGGGGCCGGGATCGAACCCAGGCCCTCGGTGCCAAGAAGCAGCAGTGCTAACCACTGTGCCACCCTGCTGCCCCTCCTATCTGTGGAGTTATAATCGGGGATTGGATCACTCCAAAACTGAGGGGTTCAGAAAAGTATGCCACCACCTAAGGGAATCAAAATTTCTCAGAAAATACTTTTCTGTTTACGAACGAGTGGTGAGAAGAGAGACCAGGTCTGTTTTAAATTAAACCCCCTCTTGTGTGTAACAATATTAACTATTAATGTGTTAGAAGTCTTGTACAAATTCCCTGTCCCTGAAAATGAAATTTCACGAGAAGACTAGATTTAGGCGTAGGAATGGACCACCTGGCCCCTCAAGCCCACTCCACCATTTGACAAGATCATGACGGATCTAATTTGTGGCTTCATCGCCACCTTTCCGTCTGCGCCTCATCATAACCTCCCTGTGGGTGGAAAATCTGTCTAACTCTGCCTTGAATATATTTAATGACCAAGCCTCTCCCACTCTGGGGTAGAGAATCCCACCAACTAACAACCTCCTGAGAGACAAAGGACACAATCTAACAGCCTCGGCCGACACGGGACATCACGCAGCCAGTAAATCTGGCGCGAGGCCCCCTGTGAGATTTACCCGGCTCGGTACGCCTAACGAGATCTAATGGGATCTTGGGAGGTGTCGTGATCAGGATCCCACCCACTATGGGTGGGGCCGAGATTTGCATATCCCAGTGTGCAGTCAAGCGTCCCGATCTCTTCATGCACTGGTGAGCGGAGCTCGTTAATGCAGGAAATGGGACTAAGTGCAGCCTCGGCGGGGAGTTCTTCGCCAAGGCCCCAAAATGAAGCAGAGTCCCATTTAATAGCGGGATGGTTTTCTGCATTGCCAATGCCAGGAAGCCCCCGGCTAAATGCACTTGACATGGGACTGTTTCATTTCCCTTTGTCCCCAATGTTTCTCTTAGTCTGAAATGGGAGACCCCTAATTTTTAAATTATGCCCCTGGTTCTACATTCCTCCATAAGCAGAAACATCACTCAGAATCCACTTCGTCAAGTCCCCTCAGGATTTTGTATGTTTCAATCAGATCATCTTTTATTCTTCTAAACTCCAGCGGGTGTAGGCTCAACCGTTCCTCATTAGATAACCCCTTCATCCCAGGAATCAGCCCAGTGGAGCTTCCCTGAACTAACGCAAATATATCCTTCCTTCAATAAGGAGACCAAAACTATACAAAGTGCTTCAGATATAGTCCCACCAGCACCCTGTACAACTGTGGCATGACTCCCCTCCTGTAACTTTCCAGCATTAAAGTCTTTTTTCTGCTGTGCTTTTTCCACCAAGATGAATTTCCCTATTTTTCGAACTATTTCCAGCCTAGTTCTCATTGTTATAAATGAGGTGAATTGATGATGTTGGCATTCTCTATGGTTTTGTTATAATGTAGAGAAATGCATTGCTTCACCTGAACCTTCTAGATTCAACGCAGTTCTTTTGTAATATTTTTGTGCCAACCTCCAGTGGAATGTTGCTGCTGCAGATCGAGATTCCCAATGTAGTTGAGGCCAAACATTGTATGGTTTCAAGAAGCAGTTAGATATAGCACTTGGGGTGAAGGGGATCAAAGTATACGAGAGGAAAGTGGGATTAGGCTATTGAGTTGGGTGATCAGCCATGATCATAATGAACGGCGGAGCAGGCTTGAAGGGCCAAATGGCCTCCTGCCCCTATTTTCTATGTTTGTACGATGTGGGCGGCATGGTAGCACAGTGGTTAACACTGTTGCTTCACAGGGTCCCAGGTGAGATTTCTGGCTTGTGTCACTGTCTGTGCGGAGTCTGCACGTTCTCCCCGTGTCTACATGGGTTTCCTCCGGGTGCTCTGGTTTCCTCCCACAAGTCCCAAAAGACGTGCTGTTAGGTAATTTGGACATTCTGAATTCTCCCTCCGTGTACCCGAACAGGTGCAGGAGTGTGGCGACTAGGGGCTTTTCACAGTAACTTCACTGCGGTGTCAATGTAAGCCTACACTAATAAAGATTACTATGATTTTTATTATGGACTAAAATATCACCAGATGGAAGTTCTCCTGAGAAGCTTCACTGTGGAATAATTTCATTCTTTGTGCCTTATTCTATCTGTCATGCAAACAATCGGGTATTGCAAAAGGTTTTCACTGCTTAATGCCACAAATTCTAGGCTGACTCTCCAATGCAGTACTGAGGGAGACGGGCCTGCGCAGCTAAATGGCTTACTCCTCTTTCTATATTCCGAAGTGCTGTCGCTGTCAATGTCTTTCAGATAAGATATTAAATTGAAACATCAACTGAACCCCGGGTGTGTGTAACAGACCTGTGCTGTTATTTTAAAGAAGAACCTATCCCCTGTGTCCTCACCAATGTTTATCCTTCAATCGGCACAAAAAGCAGGTTAGCTGCTCCTTATCACATTACTGTCTGTGGGAGCTTGTTGTGGGCAAATTGACTACTGTTTCCTACACTACAGCAGTGACTGCCCTTCAAAACGAGGAACATAGGACTTGGGAACAGGAGTCGGTCATCCAGTTCTTCAACCCTGCTTTGCCATTTAGTAAGATTGTAGTTGATCTAGTGGTGGTCTCTTTGGTGTCTACCCCTCACAACCCTTGACTCTGTTGTCTATCAAAAGTCTGTCTATCTCAGCGTGAATGAATTCAGTGACTTCATTGGCTGTGTCGTGCTTTGGGATGTTGTGAAAAGCGCTACATCAATGCACGTTCTTTTGTCTTTAATATAGTCCAATAGGAATTGTGATGTCAATTTTTAAAAATAAATTTAGAGTACCCAATTCATTTTTTCCAGTTAAGGGGCAATTTAGCGTGGCCAATCCACCTACCCTGCACATCTTTTGGGTTGTGGGGGCGAAACCCACGCAGACACGGGGAGAATGTGCAAACTCCACACGGACAGTGACCCAGAGCCGGGATCGAACCTGGGACCTCAGCGCCGTGAGGCAGCAATGCTAACCACTGCGCCACCGTGCTGCCCTTGATGTCAATTTTTAATTTTCATTCTTGTGAAAGGCAGCTGTATTTAGTTTATATCTTTTCACTAGGGCAGCATGGTGGTGCAGTGGTTAGCACTGCTGCCTCATGGCAACGAGGTCCCAGGTTCGATCCCGGCCCTGGGTCACTGTCCGTGTGGAGTTTGCACATTCTCCATGTGTTTGTGTGGGTTTTGCCCCCACAACCCAAAGATGTGCAGTGTTGGTGGATTGGCCACGCTAAATTGCCCCTTAATTGGTAAAAATGAATTGGGTACTCTAAATTTTAAATAAATAAGTATGTTCACCGAAAATGGGCAGCACAGTAGCACAAGTGATTAGCACTGTGGCTTCACAGCGCCAAGATCCCAAGTTTGATTCCCTGCTGGGTCACTGTCTGTGCGGAGTCTGCATGTTATCTCTGTGTCTGCATGGGTTTCCTCCGGGTGCTCCGGTTTCCTCCCACAGTCCAAAGATGTGCAGGTTAGGTGAATTGGCCATGATAAATTGCCCTTAGTGACAAAAAAAAGGTTAGGAGGGGTTATTGGGTTACGGGGATAGGGTGGAAGTGAGGACTTAAGTGGGTCGGTGCAGACGCGATGGGCTGAATGGCCTCCTTCTGCACTGTATCTTCTTAAAAAAAAGAACATTTCTTATTGAGAACTTACTTCTACCAAACAAAGCTTTCCTTCTGTCTCGCCATCTAAAAATGCCATTCTCAGTTTGCACAGTGATTTTCCTGAGAACTAATTTGTTAAGTCAACCTTTAAAATAGACCTGCACCAGGTGATTGTATAATGGTCCATTATCTCTTTACAGTTGAATGGTTTGTGTTGGGGCATTAGGGGCTCTTTTCAAAGACTTCCTGAAGGTTTTGCTCGCTGAAATGTGTTTTGAATAAAGGTAATTATTATTCCTTTGAGATCATCATGGTGCTTTTTTGTTTGCCAATTTCTGCCTCTCCTGAACACAGGCTGTTCGACTGCAGGACACATCACAGTAAAGCTCAGTCCTGTCCTCCTACTGGTGGTCAATTCAAGAATTTAAGACGATGGCTGGTTTACACTGACCAATGGTGCTGAGGCAAATTGTGTTGTGAATTTAGCACAGACCAGGTCTTGTACTCATGGCTCAGCTGCTGGTTGGATAAACTCAATGAACCATGAGGGAGCCCCCTATTACTAGGAAAACTACATGTTTGAAATATAGTACTTGCATCCAATAATTTAGTAATCGGTACTTTGTAACAACCACAATGGGCAACCTAATGTGTTGTTTTGGGTTGGGTGGGATGGGGACTTGGAGGGAAGGAAGATCAGATTGGCACCATCCTGGTATTCCACCCTGCCTGATTACACACAGCACTGAAATCGGTGCAGAGTAATATTTGATAATACAAAAAATCAAGGGGCTACCTGTGAATAGTTTATACTGTGATCTAATATTCAAATATATAGATGTGAGATCCACACGCTACAGACTAGGAAACTGATTTCGATTTAGTTTCATTATTTTTAATTGCAGATGATTAATTTCTACAGCATTAATTTGCATTCTGTCTTGATGTGATCAGTTTTTCAGTATAAAAGCTATTTATTTTGCTATCTAGTGTATGCATAGGAAGACTAATATCTGCAAACAGTGAAAATGTTTGAAGAGTTTCATTGGTGTTTTTCGGTCAACATTTGGTGTATGAAGACCTTAATGTCATTGATACGAATTGCCTGTACAGTTGTATCTGGAAGCTCATCATCCACTATATTGGGTAAGGAAATAAGAATATATGCCCTTTAACCAAATCTGAAATGGGCATTAGGACATTTGCATTGGCAAGTAAAGGGCCGAATGCCTGTTGCCAGCTACCTGTTTTGCAAGACTGATCTTGTCTTGGCTGGCTACACTTGAGCAGGTGCAGGCATCACCTGCTAGGCTCAACCAAGATGATAAATAATTTACCTGAATGTGGAACTGGGAGAGGTAGTGCTTCTCTCCCACCCATCACTTCCACTGCACCCTCGTCATTGTCGACCCTGATCACTGGCTCTGGTTCTGGATCCAAGCTATGGGATCATTCCTGACTTAGTGAGCTGACCTTGCACTCAGCATTGCCAGCTGGCCTCATGCCAAGATATCTGCAGAGCTTAAAGTCTCGTTGTTCAGGCACCAGGAAAGCATCCATAAGCCCAAACATTTCTGGGTCAATAACTGTGAACTAAATTATGAACAACATTATAGACATGGCTTTACTCTAGTTACCTATATATACATAATTCATGAAGTTAGTTACACTCCTGATCAGGTTTTCTGATAGAATTTCCCTTGGGTGAATACACAGTGATTTTCTACTTTTGTAAATGGGTAATGTAATTAAGTATTAAGAATTGCAGGAAATTGGTACAAATAATATTTTGGAGTGTTCGGATGGTTAGGTTCAGTAATACAAAATTAAATATTTGGAATCCAGAAACGTAGATGAGTAGTGAAACGATGGCATCCGTTTTGATATCCTATTTGATCGCTTCTCAGCCTTTTGGCTAAGGTCAAGTCCAAGAAGGCAGCACGGTAGCACAAGTGATAAGCACTGTGGCTTCACAGCGCCAGGGTCTCGAGTTTGATTCTCTGCTGGGTCACTATCTGTGCGGAGTCTGCATGTTCTCCTCGTGTCTGCATGGGTTTCCTCCGGGTGCTCCAGTTTCCTCCCACAGTCCATAGACTTGTGGGTTAGGTGGATTGGCCATGATACATTGTCCTTAGTGACCAAAAAAGGTTAGGAGGGGTTGCGGGGATAGGGTGGAAGTGAGGGATTAAGAGGGTTGGGGCAGACTCGATGGACCGAATGGCCTCCTTCTGCACTGTATGTTCTATGTAAGAGGTGCAATGCCGCTTCTTGTCAGTTGGGATCCCATCAATTGGCTTCAACTTGAATTTGAATTAGCTTTTGGAGCAAACCATGAGATGGATGAAGGGTTTGTCCTGTCCACTCTGTGTTGTGGCTTTGTAACTTTAAGGATGGGATTTTTAAAAAATGTTTTAAATCCTATTTGATTCTAGCCCGTAAAGTGGGGGTGAGCTTAGATTTTTGTGCCGTTACTCAGTCTGTTACATGCAGTGTTGCCTACTTGAACTTGCTGAACTCTCTGACTCCTGGGGGTCCTATTGTATAGCCTGCCATTTCCCTTGATCTATGTTTGAGTTTGACTGGGACTAGTTTATATCAGAGCTCACAGTGGAAACGTGCACATTCTCGGTAAAATGTTGGCACAACATAAATATTTAATAAACTGTATGACCTCTAGATTTCTGGTTCATGTTTCCACAATGACTTACTCGTGTCAGACAAAGGCAGATGAGGTTGTGAAACACTATTGCCGTTCTGGGCTCTACTGTTAATCTGACTGCAAATCTATCATAAGACTTATGTTAATACCATTCATAGGCAGCAACATTTATGTCCTTCCCTGTCCTCTGCATGCTTGCACCTGTTGAGCTTTGCCTCAGATTACCATTGAGTCAGGGCAGCAAGTGCACCCAAAAGTGATTTTTGAGCTATTTTAAACAAGTGGCCAGTTTAATCGCATGTAATTTTTTTGCTGTACAAAGTGTAAAAAAGCAGCAAACCAGCTAACTAAATTGAACATGATGCCCCTTTTCAAGGGCCCTCATAACAATGAGCTGTGTAATGTCTTGTCGAATGTAGAAACATTATACCATTGTTTGTTATACCATGTTTTGGGAACACTGATGTGAAACTTGATTGGTGATATGAGAGCTCTTCATGTCCAGCTGTATCTTCAGGCGGCATGTTTTCGTACCACTTTGTGCCAGCGCTGCCTTACAACTAGCATAAAACTATGTCTGTGTTGCATTTGGAAAAGATCCGTCTCAAACCTGTCGTCCAGGATCAAGCATTATCTGCCGTTCATCACATATACGCATGTTTAGCATTAGGAGTTGCTATTGCTTCGTGTAGGCCTGGCGTAAGGCCATGCGACCTGATCAATGCAGTTTGGAGTGACCTCCGCCGCTTGCCGACTCCCCCTCTTGCTGCCAACCCTCCAGTTTGCAGCCACTGCCACTCCCGGACTCTCTCCCTTACTGTCTTTTTTCTGATTCACAGCTTCTGCTGTCTCTTGGCCTTCTCTCTTTCACTGCTTCTCGAGCTTGCAGCTAACGTTCGGCAAGGTGAAGCAGTTATTTATGCCTCTCGTTGTTATGTGTAAAAGTTAATTTTTAAGAGATGTGGGTGTTGCTGGCTGGATCAGCATTTGTTACCCATCCCTAATTGTCCATGGGAAGGTGGTGGTGAGCTGCCTTCTTGAACTGCTGCAGTCCCTGAGGTGTAGGTACACCCACAATGCTATTAGGGAGGGAATTCCAGGATTTAATAATAATAATCTTTTATTGTCACAAGTAGGCTTACACTGCAATGAAGTTAGCAATAGTGAAGGAACGGAGGTATATTTCCAAGTCAGGGTGGTGAGTGACTTGGAGGGGAACCTCCAGGTGGTGGGGTTCCCAGGTATCTGCTGCTCTTGTCCTTCTATATGGTAGTGGTTGTGGGCTTGGAAGGTGCTGCCTAAGGAACCTTGGTGAGTTCCTGCAGTGCATCTTGTAGATGGTACACGTGGCTGCTACTGTGCGCCGGTGGTAGAGGGAGTGATTGTTTAGGGGCAGCAGGGTAGCATGGTGGTTAGCATAAATGCTTCACAGCTCCAGGGTCCCAGGTTCGATTCCCGGCTGGGTCACTGTCTGTGTGGAGTCTGCACGTCCTCCCCCTGTGTGCGTGGGTTTCCTCCGGGTGCTCCGGTTTCCTCCCACAGTCCAAAGATGTGCGGGTTAGGTGGATTGGCCATGCTAAATTGCCCGCAGTGTCCTAATAAAAGTAAGGTT
This sequence comes from Scyliorhinus canicula, assembly GCF_902713615.1. NCBI lineage: Eukaryota > Metazoa > Chordata > Chondrichthyes > Carcharhiniformes > Scyliorhinidae > Scyliorhinus > Scyliorhinus canicula. The sequence goes on from NC_052161.1 coordinate 140,690,512, forward strand.
AAGGGGGGGGTTGTTGGGTTACGGGTATAGGGTGGATACGTGGGTTTGAGTAAGGTGACCATGGCTCGGCACAACATTGAGGGCCGAAGGGCCTGTTCTGTGCTGTACTGTTCTATGTTATGGAAGGGGTGCCAATCAAGTGGGCTGTTTTGTCCTGGATGGTGTTGAGCGCCCTGAGTGTTGTTGGAGCTGCACTCCCCAGGCAAGTGGGGGGTATTTCATCACACTCCTGGCTTGTGCCATGTAGTTGGTGGACAGGCTTTGGGGAGTCAGGAAGTGAGTTACTCTCTACAGGATTCCGAGCCTCTGATCTGTTCTTGTAGCCACAGTATTTGTATGGCTAGTTCAGTTCCGTTTCTGTTCAATGGTAACCCCCCCCCCCCCTGTGATGGTAATGCCATCAAATGTCATGGGGTGCTGGTTTGATTCTCTCTTGTTGGAAATGGCCACTACCTGGCACTCATACAATCGACAATGGTTTCATGGTCTTCATTAGACTTTTAATTCCAGATATTTATTGGCCAGATTTGAATCTTAGAGAATTACCCTGGGTCTCTGGATCACCAGCTCAGTGACATTGTCACTATGCCACTGCCTCTCATCATTCATACAGAGGATTCTGGAGAGGGAAGCAGCGAGCAGAGAGATGGTGCAGTGTTCAAGACACTGAAATTAAACATTTCCATTTAGATGCTATTTAATACTGATAACAGAGGGGCACTTGATCTTTGCGGTTAATAGCCCTCGGGTAGATGTAAATAATGTGGTGGTGGTGGTGGGGGGGGGGGGGGGGGGGGGGGGGGGGGGGGGTTGATCCCAGTCTGGATTTTGAAGATGTCTGCTTCAGGTCTCTCACTCAAGACAGTTGTAGTCATAATCTTGAAGCAATTGCAGGCGTGCCGCTGTCTGAAAGAAAAAGAGAGAAACCAAAGCATACAAAGAAAAGCAAACAAAATAAGGTTACAAAACTATTGAACTCTGTCCTGTGTCCAGAAGGCTGTTAAGGTACATAATCAAAAGTTCCTCAACTTTGCTTTGAGCTTCACTGGAGCAGTGCAGCAGGCCAAGGACACAGATGACAGTGTGAAAGCAAGTTGGAGACTCAAAATGATCGGCCACTGGAAACCCAGGGTCATGTTTGCAGACTGAACGGAGGTGTTCTACAAAGTGACCACCCATTCTGTGTTGGGTCTCCACGATGTAGGGGCTTTTAACAGTAACATCATTGAAGACTACTTGTGGCAATTAGCGATTATTGTTATTATTATTATTATGTAGACTGCGTTGTAAGCAGTGAATACAATGGTTGAAATGGAAAGAAATGAATGTAAATCACTGCTTCACCTGGAAGTTGTGTTTGGGCGTTTGGATAGTGTGGAGTCAGAAGGTAAAAGCACAGCTGTTACATCTCCTGCACTTGCTGGAGGGGTGCTGTGGGAGCAGGGTGTTGGCCGTATAAAACAAACTCTTCTGTTGTTTAATCTCTCCTGTCTTCCACCCTATCACAGACCATCTTGCCGCACCCACTCTGTGCTCGAGACCTATCACATCCCTAACGTCTGTCGGTTCTGATGAAAGGTCATTGACCTGAAACATCAACTCAATTTCTCTCTCTGACGATGCTCCTGACCTGCTGAGTGTCTCAGAATTTTCTGTTTTTATTTCGGACTTCCAGCATCTGTTTATTGATCAAATTAACATGCCTTACTTTCACAGCATTACCCTTTGATTTCAATGAACTGGATCTGCGACAGTGTTAACAGGTCAAGGATTTTAATATATTATGTGGGTAGCTATTCAGAAGATGTTCGATAAGGTACCACATAAAGATTGACATTTTTCTGCTCTGTTCCTAGGTGTGCGTCACCCCAACATAATCTGTGATTGCTGCAAGAAGCATGGGATCATGGGAATGCGATGGAAATGCCAAGTGTGTTTTGACTACGATCTATGTACACAGTGCTACATGATCAACAAGCATGATCTTACTCACTCGTTTGAACGCTACGAGACTGCACATTCACAAGCGTATGTAACTGCTTCGTCTCATTCCCGCTCTATCAGAATTACAGTAGTCGTGAATGCAATTCTATTATTCTTCCATGGGATGTGGGCATCTCTGGGGAGGCCAGCATTTGTAGCACATCCCTAATTAGCCTTGTGAAGGCGGTGGTGGCTACAGACAGTTAATACATTCTCTTTCATGTTCACCGTTTCTTATTTTGTGCACAGATATTACTATGATCGTACCAGTAACATGCAGGGGGACTGGAAACCAGAAACTGGTTGTTTTCTTCTTTCCTAGCACATGTTGTATTTGAGGAGGGATCAGATATTTCTTGCTTTTGATACTGTCACTGTATCGGCCACATTCCTGGAGAAGCAATTTTAAAACTTTTATGTGCTTTGCCTAGTGTGACACTGAGACATATTGGCCAGGAAGGGCTCTGATTCATTCTTTGATCAATATCTGGGTCTAGGAGGATTTCCCATTCCTGATCCCTATCCTGTTGGAAAGTATATTAAAGGCAGGATCAGGCTCAATATTAATCCCCAATCATGATCAAATGGTCTGCTGTTGGGGGTATCTACAGACTTGCAGATGAAGTGTTGAGACTAGTTGCGGTTTCGGAGGGTAATGATATATATGGAGCCATAACCCAGATCATGGAGATGGAAGGAAAGAAAAAACACATTTTGTTCATTTACCTTTACCAGTAAAAATCCATAAATTTAAGAATAGTAGCTACCTGGCAATAATCATAAGCCTTTGTTCCAATTAAGTAAAGCTTGTCACTGTCATCCGAGACCTCAAAGCCGGCGTCATTCTGCTGTAATAGTCTGTGACTCATGCAGCCTGAGCTTTTTGGTTATTGTCCCATCCTGATTGAAGAATTATTTACCTCCACCTCGTCCCCATCCAACCCTTGACGAGTTCAAATCTTTCCTTTCTCTAATGCTGATATTGTTGATGGCTGAATGTTGCATCTTTTATTTTAAAAAAAACACTGACCTGTTCTAAAACTGTCACCTAATTACTAATCTGCTTTTCCTTTCCAAGGCAGTTGAATACTTTGTTGGCATCAGCCTCCATTCTCAATTCTCTGTCAATTCCCTGTTTGAATCCCCTCAATTAGATAACTGCATGGAGTCATGCACAGGCCTTCCTTGTGACCCCTCTGCGGTGTTTAATATGGTAGACCACTTCACCCCTTCCACTGTGGTCTGCACCGTGTTGTCCCAAACCTATGTGTTGCTGCAGCCAGCGTGACTCTAGGAATAGCTTGTCTTTCCATTTTTGCACAGTCACATCCAGAGTATCCATTCCATTTCTTTGTTTACATGTTATATCTCGTTATCTGTAGTTTCCATAGCTACGCTTTCAAAAAGGTAAGTTATAGGCTAGTGAATGTAAGACAATTTAACCTTTTTTTAGTCTATTTTCTAAATTCCAGAAATATCTTTTTAAAATCCTACTGATACATCTGATTGTAATCGTCTAAAAGTGCATTGAATCAAGAACGATTGGTTAATTCTAGGGCGCCCATGAAGCATTAAATGATGGAACTTAATGTGAACATCCTAAATGACTGTCGTTCTTGTGTATCAGCCTTAACGATCAGATATACAAGGATTATAGTGCAGAAGAATTAAACTTGTAATGTCTGAAAGCTAAATGAAAAGCCTAGATGCTTTAATTCCAGGGGGTTAATGCAATCCAGATAGGTGTCGTCGGCTTTGACAATTTAACATTTGTTCCAAATGATATGCAGCCAAGTTTTTTGAATCTAAGAAAATTTCATCATAATGTTGGCATTGCTTTTGGAATTATATTTTGTGCAGTAACTTTGCTAATTAAGCCTGTAAATCAGAAATACTGGTGGCAAAGCAGGGGTTGCAGCTTGCTTAGCAACCAACCGTTAGAATTAAAAATTAAATCTTTATTGAAGGATAAATACTGCATAAGGAGCAAAGATCACTTGAAGGATTTACACTTTCTAAGGGGCTAATAGCTTAATCTGTGAACCTGAAAGATAACTTTCATGAGGTCTTTTCATTGATGAGGAGGTATTTTGAGAACTGAACGTTTAATATGGTGCAATAAACTGCCAGGCAGAATCATGATGTTCCAGGCCTGGCTCTGTTTCTGGTTAATGCTGAGTTAACAAACCTAAATGGGGCAGCATTTGGATGTTACACTTGACATTGGTACCCTTGGCATAGCAAGAGCTTCCCGCCCAGATGGTTATTCGGTGACTTCCCTGCTGGAAAGTGCATGTATGGAAATCGGGTAAGAACAAGATCAGGGTCTAAGAGATAAAATAGCTGCAGCACAGAAGGAAGCGATTTGGCCTGTTTTATCCGCACGCTTCACAGTTTTAAAGTCTTGCTATGAAAGCTTATACATGAATAGTAATCCAGTAACAGTCAAAGCATTCAGGCAAGGAAAGGAGAAATTAAACAAGTTTGGGAAAAATAGATCCTACATAAAGAGAAGGAGTTCCATACTATTCATTTTTAAAGGAATAAAATGTAAGGATCCTTTGAATAATTGATACATCACAATAATTTGCAGTATTGTAATGAAACCTTGAGGATATCGATCCTAGTACTTCCAGTGCATGTGACATAACACAATACCGGTAAAGTCTCCATTTTATTCATACAATTTACAGTACAGAAGGAGGCCATTCAGCCCATCGAGTCTGCACCGGCCTTGGAAAGAGCACCCTACTTAAGTCCATGCCTCCACCCTACCCCCGTAACCCCACCTAACTTTTATTGGACATTAAGGGCAATTTTGCATGGCCAATCGACCTAACCTGCACATCTTTGGACTGTGGGAGTAAACCGGAGCACCCGGTGGAAACCTACGCAGACACGGGGAGAAAGTACAGACAGTGACCCAAGGGAATCAAACCTGGGACCCTGAAGCTGTGCAGCAACAGTGCTAACCACTGTGCTACTGTGCCGCCCTTCAGTCTGTGCTGAATTAGCTGATCTTAGAACTACAATAGGTACTTTTTAATTGCCTGTGGGTTAAGGAGGAGGAAATCTGTTTGTTGCAAATGTGCATCTATCTGTATGGATGCCAAATGAGGGCAACTTTACCAGTGTGACTCGCACATGAGTAATTTATAGCATTATTGCTTTGTTTCATCATCCAATTGTGCATCTTTTAATGTTGGTGTGTACGATCCCATATGGTTGAAGCATATACTGGTTTGACTGTTCAGATTGTCAGAGTAATTGCTTTTGTTTATGGATAATCTTTGAGTTATTGTAATAGATGCGCATGACTTGAAATAAGGATTGTTTGTCCAGTTCTGAATTTCATCATCATTATTTTTAAAAGGTATGCAAATTTCTGATGGCATCTTATTTCAAAACTGAAGTTAAATCCCAGAGTAAATTGTAGCTTATCTCTGTGCTGTTAATATCCCATGTGTGGATGAACATACTTTTGGTCACCTGTATTGTTCTTCGCTATGTAGCTGACTTAATATATCAGTGTCTGTGTAACTAGCAACCTTTCTATTTCTGTTTTGAACCAAGCCAAAACCTACAGCTTGCATTTAGAGAACAATGGTCTTTTATTGTGATGATAAAAAGCTATGGATTCAACAAATTTTGTCAAGCCAATTTGATTCTCAAGTATTTAGAATATTTCCCAACAATGAGTTGTACAAAGACAGCATTTCTTTTTTCTAATATAAATTTAAGAGTACCCTATTAATTTTATTCCAATTAAGGGGCAATTTAGCGTGGCCAATTCACTATCATGCACATCTTTTTGGGTTGTGGGGGTGAGACCCACGCAGACACGGGGAGAATGGGCAAACTCCACACGGACAGCGACCCGGGGCCGGGATTGAACCCGGGTCCTCGGCGCCATGATGCAGCAGTGCTAAACACTGTGCCACGTGCTGCCCCTAGGACAGCGTTCCTGTCTACTATCAATATAGCTTGTGTTAGTCAATGAGTCTAGCATTTCACGGGAGTCCAATGCTTTTGCTGAATATCCATTCCAAGTTGCGGGTACCTGTATTTTCTTGTTCCCACCTGAGCAGGAGTGAGACATCAGCCTGACCCTGACATGATCCCAGCTGTTTGGCTGGCATCAGTTACATGGCTCCCAACTCCCAGTGATATCTGATTGCAGATGAAGCTCGCACGCCGCAAAGGAGAAAAGCAGACGCTTTTGCAGCAGAAAACTCATCATTGCACCAGAAATTAATATTTATGTAAAGGAGTAAAAAACACACAAATTTGTTGCATGAATCAAGTTTTCATGGATCTGACTGAACCATTGGGTCAAAATAAACTGATGGAGTAGAAAAGGGAGAGTACTCCTCTCTCTTCCATGAGGTTCTGCTACCTCATTATACGACAGTCCCCTCGATGGAAATTGTCCCATTGGGCAGACGCAGCGTGGGTTCATAAAGGGCAGGTCATGCCTAACTAATTTAGTGGAATTTTTTGAGGACATTACCAGTGCAGTAGATAATGGGGAGCCGATGGATATGGTATATCTGGATTTCCAGAAAGCCTTTGACAATGTGCCACACAAAAGGTTGCTGCATAAGATAAAGATGCATGGCATTAAGGGTAAAGTAGTAGCATGGATAGAGGATTGGTTAATTAATAGAAAGCAAAGAGTGATTAATGGGTGCTTCTCTGGTTGGCAATCGGTAGCTAGTGGTGTCCCTCAGGGATCAGTGTTGGGCCCATAATTGTTCACGATTTACATCGATGATTTGGAGTTGGGGACCAAGGGCAATGTGTCCAAGTTTGCAGATGACACCAAGATGAGTGGTAAAGCAAAAAGTGCAGAGGATGCTGCAAGTCTTCAGAGGGATTTGGATGAGTTAAGTGAATGGGCTAGGGTCTGGCAGATGGAATACAATGTTGACAAATGTGAGGTTATCTATTTTGGTAGGAAAAGCAGAAAAGGGGATTATTATTTAAATAATAAAATATTAAAACATGCTGCTCTGCAGAGAGACCTGGGTGTGCTAGTGCATGAGTTGCAAAAAGTTGGTTTACAGGTGCAACAGGTGATTAAGAAGGTAAATGGAATTTTGTCCTTCATTGCTTGAGGGATGGAGTTTAAGATTAGGGAGGTTATGCTGCAATTGTACAAGGTGTTAGTGAGGCCACACCTGGAGTATTGTGTTCAGTTTTGGTCTCCTTAACCGAGAAAGGACGTACTGGCGCTGGAGGGTGTGCAGAGGAGATTCACTAGGTTAATCCCAGACCTGAAGGGGTTGGATTACGAGGAGAGGTTGAGTAGACTGGGACTGTACTCGTTGGAATTTAGAAAGATATGGGGGGGATCTTATAGAAACATATAAAATTATGAAGGGCATAGATAGGATAGATGCGGGCAGGTTGTTTCCACTGGCGGGTGAAAGCAGAACTAGGGAGCATAGCCTCAAAATAAGGGGAAGTAGATTTAGGACTGAGTTTAGGAGGAATTTCTTCACCCAAAGGGTTGTGAAACTATGGAATTCCTTGCCCAGTGAAGCAGTTGACAATCCTTCATTAAATGTTTTTAAGATAAATATATATAGTTTTTTTGAAGAATAAAGGGATTAAGGGTTATGGTGTTCGGGCCAGAAAGTGGAGCTGAGTCCACAAAAGATCAGCCATGATCTCATTGAATGGTGGAGCAGGCTCAAGGGGCCAGATGGCCTACTCCTGCTCCTAGTTCTTATGTTCTTATTATGTTGTGTTCTAACCCGTCAAGTGTTTGGTCAGTCAATTTGATCAAAAATTGAATGGTGCCCAAAGCAATTCTTCCATGTCATTATCCAGAAACACAGGCCAGTAAACATGAGCAGCATCCTCGCTAGTGCAGGTGAAACTGAAACCTTGGCATTGGTGCTGGTGCTGTTGGTGGAAACACTAATCCACAGTGATATTGGGCAGGAGGGTGTCATCGGCAGATATGAGCTGCTTGCTTCCCAATTTTCTTGGATTATCTGGATTACTTTATCCCAGCAAATTGGAAAAGCAAATTGTGGGACTGAAAAGTCTGATAGCCGGATGGATTGAGAGAAATTCTAGAGAGGGCAGATGCATTCATGTCACTTTAATAGTGCACTGCACTGAAGGATGTTATGTTGACCATTTTTGATCAGAGTGAAGTGGCGAGTTGAGGTTTCATTGCCTGCAGATATCATGATAAAGTTAGGGGAGTCATTGCTCTGTTTATACACACTGGAGCACTAACTTGATTCCTACTCTGTTTTTATATTCATTTACGGGCTGTGGGCATCGCTGGTTAGGCCAGCATTTATTGCCCATCCCTAGTTGCCCTTCAGAAGATGGTGGTGAGCTGCCTTCTTGAACCCGCTGCAGTCCCTGAGGTGTAGGTGCACCCACTGTGCTGTTAGGGAGGGACTTCCAGGATGTTGCCCCAGCGACAGTGAAGGAGCGGTGACGTATTTCCAAATCAGGATGGTCAGTGACTTGAGGGGAACCTCCAGGTGCTGGGTTCCCAGGTTGCTCTTGTCCTTCTAGATGGAGTTGGTCGTGAGTTTGGAGGGTGCCGTCTAAGGAACAGTGAGTTGTTGCAGTGCATCTTGTAGATGGTGCACACGGCTGTCACTATTTGTCGGTGGTGGAGGGTTTAAATGTTTGCGAAAAGGGGGAACAATCAAGCAGGCTGGTTAATATATCCAATAATTGAAAAGTGATGACCGGGTAGTTCTCAATTGTTAATTTGTGATTGTGGGTAACTGAGCTATGAAGGTTTGCTTTTTTTCCCCTTTACATTTAATTTTGCATATCCCAGCAAATATCTATTCTTAGCACTAATGAGATGACCTCTTCCAACTGAATTCACTAATAGGACACAAATGAGTATTTACCATTTTTGTGCTGCACTTTGGTATTAGGGCCATATATCATGGCCCTGCACCAATAGCAAAAGTGTGGTTATAAATACAGCATAACGGGTATAATAGAGAACCTCCCCTAATGGAGCTGTGGGTTTGAGGACTGAGTTAATGGATTACACAAAGATGTGTGCATTTAGATTGAAGGCAAACTGTTGGTCACTTGTCTCTCGTCTCCTTTAGTATGTTGCACACGCACCTCTCTGGTTTCGGGTTCAATTCCGGCCTCGGGTGACTGTCTGGAGTCTGCACTTTCTTCCCGTGTCTGCGTGGGTTTCCTCTGGGTGCTCCGGTTTCCTCTGACAGTCCAAAGATGTGTAGGTTAGGTGCATTTGCCATGCTAAATTGCCCCTTAGTATTAGTGCCACAACTGCGCTATCATCCGCATCGGACAAACACTCAACGAGCCCAGTGGTGATGGCCATACTACAGTTGTGGAGCCAGCTACAACGGCACTTCGGATTAACTAAAATGTCCGGAAAGGCCCCTAGAAGTCCGCCGAGAATGCACCTGGTCCTGGCGCCTTCCCCTCCTGTGTGGAGTTTATACTCTCCATGACTTCACGACTGGCATGTCCAGTCCATGGAGGAACTGTTCCTTCCCCAAGTCCCCTTCTGGGGGCTCGGAGGTGTAGAGCCCCCTGAAGAAGGCCTCGAATACCTTGTTGACCTTTTCCGGCTTCGCTACCAGTTTGCCGTTGTTGAGTGGCTGTAAAGCACTTTGAGGCATCTGGTGGTTGTGAAAGGTGCTGTGATTGTGCTCGGGCTTCAAGATTTGGCATTGGGCAGGACTGTTGGGAACAAGTGAAAAGATGAGAATTGCACAGTTTTAGCTAACTTGGCTAGACAGCTGGTTCATGATACAAAGCATGGGTTCAATTCCCGTACCGGCAGAGGTCATTCGTGAAGGCTCCGCTTTCTCAACCTTGCACCTTGCCTGAGGTGTGGTGACCCTCGGGTTAAATCACCACCAGTCGGCTCTCCCCCCTCAAAGGGGAAAGCAGCCTATGGCCATCTGGGACTATGATGACTTTACCTTTAGTTGATTGGAGGAGAAAGTTTGGTGAAAAAAAGATGTCAGCAGAACGTTGACTCATCGTTCATTCAAGCTGCTGATCGTCCTGGGAGCATAACTAACATTTTCTGGTTTTATTTCGATCTCTGACAATATTTTGCACTAAAAATGGGAAACCCCCGCTGGATTTTTGCAAGTAAATTCTAAAGACAGTCATTTGTCTTCCTATAGACATGGGAAATCTTGTGATTAAATCTTTGTTAATTAACATTACAGCGGTACTGCTGCCTCGCAGTGCCAAGGACCTGGGTTCAATACCAGCCTTGTATCACTGTCTGTGTGGAGTTTGCATGCACGTCCCGTGTCTGCGTGCGGTTTCCTTCCACAGTTCAAAGATGTGCAGGTTAGGTGGATTGTCCATGATCAATTGTCCCTTAAAGGGGTTTACAGGGATAGGATGGGGGATGAGGACTGGGATTAGGTAGGGTGGTCGTTCGGAGGGTATTTGCATTTAAGACCAGGAAGGGATCAGCCATGATCTGATTAAATGGCGGAGCAGACCCGAGGGGCAGAATTGCTTACTTCTCCTAATTCCTGTGTCTGAGGGAGATTTATTCTAGTAACAACATGAGAATGACTATCTGTAATACATTGAGACAGGTTGTGAGAGATTTGCATTGAGTTCATATCACAGCAACAGACCATTTGGCCCTCCTGTTCTAATGTTTGTGCTGAGAACCTCCTCCAGTGTTTTATCATCAACCTATTAACAAATCCCACTATTTCTTTCTCACTCACATTGTTATCTAGTTTCCTTTTCAAATCATCCACGCTAGTTGCCTCAACTTGAGAAGAAATAAATACTAGCTTTCTGATATGAAGTGTTTTAAAGTTTTTATTTCTTTCCATGTTCACTGTAAGCCAATATTTTCCCTGACCTACTCTCAAGTCATTCTGACCAAATTTGGTCAAAGCATCTGTGCCTGTTCTTTTCAAAAAAAAGATCAGAGGTTATTTTATTTTGGTGCTTTATTTTTCTGCCCTGCATTCAAAATGCAGTTGCTGTCAATTCTTCTAAGGACTTCAGTCGCCTGCCTTCTGCCACCCCCAGGTTTTGATGCGTTGCCTCCTTCATCAGTGATAAAATTTATATTTTATGAGGGTCTTTGATGGAACCTTCTATGATTCACTTTTTGAGAGTTCCTTTTTGCCAGTCTAATGACTTGATGCAGGTTTCTCGTACTCTGATCTTTCTGTTACTGAATAATAACTTCAGGGCAAGTCTTTTCATCATTATTATCCATGTACATTTCCTTTAACAAAGCTTAGTGCTCTGTGTTTCACATTCTCCTTCCCCACTTTGGTTAGAACAACAACTTTATCTGATATTAATATCTGGATTTCCAACTCTTACAAGGCCCACTTTTATCATACAGCTATTATTTGGTGAAATTCTCCGAATACAACATAATTGAACTGTACTGAGAGACTTGGCAGCTAGTGTTAGGGTCAATAGTTTTGGGCTAGCAACTCGCGTAGTAGAGGCTGTTGCTACATAGTTGAATGGAAACTCGTTCACCTTTGTAGGGGCAGCACGGTAGCACAGTGGTTAGCACAGTTGTTTCACAGCTCCAGGGTCCCAGGTTTGATTCCCGGCTTGGGCCACTGTCTGTGCAGAGTCTGCACGTTCTCCCCGTGTGTGCGTGGGTTTCCTCCGGGTGCTCCGGTTTCCTCCCACAGTCCAGAGATGTGCAGGTTAGGTGGATTGGCTATGATAAATTGCCCTTGTTAGGTGGGGTTACTGGGTTATGGCGATAGGCTGGAGGTGTGGGCCTAAGTGGGGTGCTCTTTCCAAGGGCTGGTGCAGACTCGATGGGCTGAATGCCCTCCTGCTCTGTAAATTCTATGATTTGTAGTGGTTGGAAAGTTATATTAAGAATACACATGCTACTTTCAAATGGCTGTGTAGTGTCACCCCTCCACCTTGCAAACTACCGTCTCACGTCTAACCATCCTTTCCAAAGTTTTCTGAATATGTTTCCCAAATTTATGCCTGTATTTCCCAGACTCTGTGTTTGAATCGCTCCAAACAGATTTCGGCCTCTGCTGCAGTTGGAAAATGGCTCTCATCAAAGCCACAAATTACATCCAATGTGACGAAGGTAAACGTTTACTCCCTGTACTTCTCCAGCTCTCTGCAGCTTTTCAGAGTTGACCACCACCCCCCCCACCCCCACCAATGTTTCTCCATTATCCAGCTGAGTGGGACTTTGTTCGCCTGGCTCCCTGCTTATTTACCTAATCATAGCTGGAAAACTGCATGCATTGGCTTCATTTCCTCCCTCTGAGCGGTTTGTGCTGGTGTTGCTGAAGTTTTTATCCTTGTTCCTCTTCCTGTTCCATTGTCAGATGCTGCCTCTCAGCAACATGACGTAAAACAGTGACAGTTTTCACATGGCAAATCATGGAAGCTTCGGTTGTCTCTAGTGGCCACGTGTGATGGAAGTGTGTCCAACTGCAGCTACTGGCGAACCGCGTTTCGGAGCTGGAGCCGAGGGTGGGGCTGGAGCCGAGGGTGGGGCTGGAGCCGAGGGTGGGGCTGGAGCCGAGGGTGGATTCACTGTGGAGCATCCACCATGCTGAGCAGGTTGTGGATAGCATGTTCAGTGAGATTGGATCGACTGGGATTGTTTCTCTTGGAGTAGAGGAGACGGAGGGGGGACATGATTGAGATGTATAAAATTATGAGGGGCAGAGATAGAGTAGACAGGAAGAAACCTTTCCCCTTGGTGGAGGGATCAATGACTAGGGGGCAGAGATTTAAGTTAAGGGCAGGCGGTTTAGAGGGAATGTGAGGAAAAATCTTTTCACCCAGAGGATGGTGGGAGTCTGGAACTCGCTGCCTGAAAGGGTGGTGGAGGCAGAGACCCTCGTAATATTTAAGTATTTAGATGTGCTCTGGTGATCCCAAGGCAGACAAACTATGGGCCAAGTGCTGGGAAATGGGATTAGAATAGTTAGGTGGTTGTTTTTGATCGTTGCAGACTCGGTGGGCCAAAGGGCCTATTCTGTGCTGTATGATTCAATGTAAGTTGATGACATCCAGCTTGCCACCAGCTCCTTGACTCTCCAACTGTGCCCAGGTTGTCTGGCTGCTTGTCTGACATCCAGCATTCGATGAGCAGAAATTTACTGTAATTAAAAATTGGGAAGAATGAAACTATTGTTTTCTGCCCCTACTACAAACTCCATTCCCCCCAGCGACCAGCTCCTTCTCTCTCCTTACCTACCCGACGCTGAACTTGATAGTCCACCACCTTGGCGTCATATTTAACCTGACCACACATTCATGCCACCACCAAGACCTGCCTGTTTCCACCTCTAATGCTTCTGACTTCACCCTGTCTCAGCCTGTCGCCTGCTCAAACCCGCAATCATCCTTTCGTTAACTCTAGACTCAACTATTCCAATGTAGCTTTGGCTGGCCTCCCAGATTCTATTCTGTGTAAACTTGAGATCATCCTAAACTCTGCTGCCTAAGTCCCAGCCGTACATTTGCCCTTACATTGGCTCCCGGTTAAGCAATGACTTCAAATTCTCAACCTTGTTTTTAAATCCCTTCCTTCCTATCTCTGTAATCTCCTCCAACCCTAGAATCCCCCGCGATATCAGCCCTCGTCTACTCCTGGCTGCTTGAGCATTCCCAGTTTTTAATCATTTCACCATTGATGGCTGAGCCTTCAGCTACCTGGGCCCTACGTTCCAGAACCTCCTCCCTAAACCCCTCAACCTCTTTCTCCTCTTAGGCATTCCTTCAAGCATTACCCTTCAACCATGTGTTTGGCCATGGTAACGCAATGGTTAGCACTGTTGTTTCACAGCGTCAGGGTCCCGGGCTCGATTCCCTGCTGGGTCACTGTCTGTGCGCTCCGGTTTCCTCCCACAGGTTCCAAAAGACGTGCTGTTAGGTGAATTGGACATTCTGAATTCTCCCTCTGTGTATCTGAACAGGGGCTGTAATGTGGTGACTAGGGACTTTTCACAGTAACTTCATTGCAGTGTTAATGTAAGCCTACTTGTGACACTAATAAAGATTATTATTATTATATCTCCCCAGTGACTCGGTGTCAAATTTTGCTTTAATTGTCTTGCGCAGCATTTTAGTCTGTTAAAATTGCTATATAAATGCAAGTTATTGTTGGTGTGAAGTACATTCTGTCCCGTCAATAATTGCCCTAATGTGATTCAAGTTTTATTATTAGCAAATTCATTCGCATGCTCGTTTAGAATTTGTGCATTATCTGAAGCAATGGAACTAATTATTCGTGAATGATTTTTGTAGGATTAAAAAATGTCGACCGTCTGTGATAACTGCCAGCCTTTTCATCCCTTGAATGTAATAAATGTCGCGCTTTTGGTCTCAGAGAATTTGATTAAAGACCTAAAATGGATTTGTGGTTAATATTTTTGTCTGGATATGCAGAGGCTGTTGCCGATTTTCTTTATTTCTGCCCCATGGCAACCTGTTAACAAGAGCAGACCATTTAACCCTTTCCAGAGTCGAGCAAACATGTTCATGTTGCCGGTAAATAAGGCCGGAGAAATCGATCAAGCACTTCTTTTGAATGTTTTAAGATTTTAACATGTGGGCTAACAATTGAAACTAAAAAAAATAATGTTTTTAATGTGGGCTTCGCTGACTGTCCCCTGCATTTATTGCCCATCCTAACATTCCTTGGGCTGAGTGGCTTGCTCGGCCATTTTAGAATTTCAGAGGGCATTTAAAAGTCAACCACAGCGCTGTGGAGTTGCACGTAGGCAAGACCAGGTAAAGACGGCAGCTTTCCTTCCCTAAAGAACATTTGAACCAGATGGGCTTTTACGACAATGGTTTCAATTGTTTCATGGTCATCATTTGACTTGTAATTCCATTTTTTTTTATTGAATACAGAATTCACCAGCTGCCGTGGTGAAATGTGTTCCCGGGTGGGGGTCTCTGGATTACTAGTCCAGTGACCATATCAGAGTGCCACTGCCTCCCCTAAGCGACCAAGTAATTGTGACTCCTTTGCATTGTGGAAGGGTAGCAAACTCATGACCGTTACCTTGCCTAATACATCAGGAATACAAGTGGTGGGACCAGCATAAGTACACTCAACCCAGACTCCCAGACTGTGTTAATTTAGAAGCATTGAAACATTAAAAATCTACAGCACAGAAGACCCTGAGGAATATTCTTCAAATATGTCCTTGGCCTCCTCTGGCTTTTCTGCCTTGCTCGCCCTGCATCCTGGTTGGTGTGTCTCTTTTCTCCCCCTCACCCCTTCCTTTGTTCCGTTTATCCATCCCAGCCTGTTCTGCCCCCCTCTATTCTCTCATTGGTTGTTGGTTACAAACAGGTCTTGGAACAGTCTGGTGAATTGCTTCCACGTGTTCGGTTCGGTCGCACAGCCAGTCGTCAGCCTTGTGTTGGGCTGCCGATAATCAGCTGAGCAGGCGTCTCCGGCAGGCGATCAGGGAGGCAAAGACTAGGGCGCCTGTCCCTCTCCCCTGGTCTGGCTATTCAGAGACCCCGAAGACCACCACTAGTGGTCCTGGCTCCACCCGTACTCCCACAACCTTGGACATGGCCTCGAAGAAGGCGGTCTAGTACCCGACAGATCTGGGGCAAGACCAGAACAACTGGGTGTGGTTGGCCAGACCTTCCTGGCACGGTTCACGTTCGTCCTCCACCTCTGGAAAGAACCCACTCATGCGTGTTCTGGTCAAGTTCAGCCTGTGCACCACTTTCAGCTGCGTTCGGCTCAGCCCCACCCACGCACAAGGATGTGGAGTTCACCCAATACAGTGTTTTCCTCCAGAATCCTCCCCCTATTTCTATGTCTAGGTCTTGCTCGTATTTCTCCCTCGTCTCGTCCAGTGGTGACCACTGGGAGGGGCAGCATGGTAGCACAGTGATTAGCACTGTGGTTTCACAGCGCCAGGGTCCCAGGTTCGATTCCCTGCTGGGTCACTGTCTGCGGAGTCTGCACGTTCTCCCAGTGTCTGCGTGGGTTTCCTCCGGGTGCTCCGGTTTCCTCCCACAGTCCAAAGCTGTGCAGGTTAAGTCGATTGGCCAGGATAAATTGCCCTTCGTGACCAAAAAGGTTAGGAGGGGTTATTGGGTTACGGGGATAGGTTGGAAGTGAGGGCTTAAGTGGGTCGGTGCAGTCTCAATGGACCGAATGGACTCCTCCTGTACTGTATGTTCTATCACTCCTCTATCAGCAGGGTAGCATGGTGGTTAGCATCAATGCTTCACAGCTCCAGGGTCCCAGGTTCGATTCCCGGCTGGGTCACTGTCTGTGTGGAGTCTGCATGTCCTCCCCCTGTGTGCGTGGGTTTCCTCCGGGTGCTCCGGTTTCCTCCCACAGTCCAAAGATGTGCGGGTTAGGTGGATTGGCCATGCTAAATTGCCCGTAGTGTCCTAAAAAGTAAGGTTAAGGGGGGGTTGTTGGGTTACGGGTATAGGGTGGATACGTGGGTTTGAGTAGGGTGATCATGGCTCGGCACAACATTGAGGGCCGAAGGGCCTGTTCTGTGCTGTACTGTTCTATGTTCTAGTAGCTGCCCGTACATGTCAGCGCAGTTACCATCCCTGGTTTGGTTAGTAGTCTGTCCAGTAGGGAGTGCTCTGGTAGCTGGGAAAATGCTGTCTCCTTACGGAGGAAGTTCCTTAATTGCTTGTATCGTAGCTCATTCCCTTTCAGGAGCTGGAGCTTGTCTCCCAGTACCCCCAGGGTCGCTACTCTGCCGTCTAGGTACAAGTCCCCTACTGTCAGTTTCTCCTGAGAAAGTCAAGGAAAGGTTGCCACTGCCGGGAGAACCCCATCAAGGACCCTCTCAAGGCAAACTTTATTCGCTCCAGGCTGAGGAACCCCGCCATGTAACATAACCCAGATCTCCACGCTCGCGGGTTTCGAGTCTCCCTACATTAACAAGATCTGTCTCCGGGCTACCAGGGAGGCAAAGGCCAACACTTCGACATCTTTCGCTTCCTGCACTCCCGGATCCTCCGACACCCCAAATATCACTATTGTTGGACTCTGCTTCACCCGCGTGTCCAAAATCCTGGACATAGCCCTCGCAAAGTCCTGCCAAAATTCTTTAAGCGCCAGGCATGCCCAAAACATATGGACATGGTTCGTCAGACTCCCTGCGCATCTCGTGCACCTGTCCTCCACCCCAAAGAACTTGCTCATTCTCGCCTTCGTCATTTGAGCCCGGTGTACCCCCTTAAACTGAATTAAACTGAGCCTGGCGCATGACGTGGACGAATTCACCCTGCCCAGGGCATCAGCCCACAGGCCCTGATCCAGCTCCTCCTCCCAATTGCTGTTCAACTCCTCCACAGAGGCTTCCTCTGCCTCCTGCAGCTCCTGGTATATGTCCGACACCTTCCCCTCTCCTACCCAGACGCCAGACACAACCCTGTCCTGCATCCTTCGAGGGGGTAGCAGCGGAAATGTCCCACCTGTTTTTTGAGAAAGTCCCGGACCTGGAGGTACCTGAAAGCATTTCTCGGGGGCAGGCCGAACTCCTCCAGCGCCTTCAAGCTAGGGAAAGTCCCATCTATAAACAGGTCTCCCATCCTTCTAATGCCTGCCCTATACCAGCCTTGAACCCCCCCCCCCCCATCTATCTCGCCCGGAGCAAATATATGGTTGTTCCGTATCGGGGTCTCTCTCTCTCCCCCCCCCCCCCCAACCAGCCCCCCCAACCAGCCCCCTCCTCAGGACTATGGCCAATGGCTCAATTGCCAGGGCAGATAGTAATGGGGATAGGGGGCACCCCTGCCTCGTCCCTCAGTGCAGCCTAAATTACTCCGGCCTCAGCCGGTTCGTGGACACACTAGCTACGGGGGCCTGACACAGTAGCTTGACCCACCCTATAAATCCCTCCCAGAATCCAAACCTACCCAACACTTCCCACAGGTACTCCCACTCCACCCTGTCAAAGGCCTTTGCCTGCTCTTGATGAAACGCGATCACTCCCGGGACGCAGTCCTCTATTCTGGTAGCCAGAATTTTTGTCAGCAGTTTGGTGTCCGCATTCAGGAGCGATATCGGCCTGTAGGACCCACATTGAAGCAGATCCTTCTCCCTCTTCAAAATGAGCGAGATCAATGCCTGCAACATTGTCGGGGGGAGGGTTCCTCGCTAAAGGTTCTTAGCAGGAGTGGGCTCAGTAGCTCCGAGAACTTCTTATAAAATTCTACAGGGAAGCCGTCCGGACCCGGGGCCGTGCCCGACTGCATACTTACCAGCCCCTTAACTATCTCCTCCAACTCAATCGGGGCATCAATTTCTCATCCACCCTTGGGAACCTCAATCGATCCATAAATTGCTTCATCCCTTCCCCTCCCCTCGGGGGTTCTGACTCATACAGCTTCCCATAAAACTCCTTGAAGACTTCATTGATCCTTTCTGGGCTCAACACCGTATTGCCCTCCTTATCCTCACTCCCCTGATCTCCCTGGCTGCCTCTCTCCTGCGCCAGCATCCTACTTGCTTTCTCCCCATACTCGTAGACTGCCACTTTCGCTTTCCTCAACTGCGCCTCCGCCTTCCCCGTGGTCAGCAAATCGAACTCCGTCTGTAAACTCTGGCACTCCTTTAGCAGCCCCCACTCGGGGACCTCTGCGTACTTCCTGTCTACCCTAAGCATCTCTCCCACCAGCCTAGCCCTCTCCCTCTTCTCTCTGTGGGACCTAATAGAAATTAACTCCCCTCTGATGACCACCTTCAAAGCCTCCCAAACCGTTGCTGTTGTTACCTCCCCTGTGTCATTTGTTATCACATAGTTCTGAATGCTCGACCCCCTCCACCCTCGGGATTAATGCCCCTGCTCAACACAAAAAAGTCAATCCGCGAGTAGACTTTATGGACGTGGGAGAAAAAGGAGAACTCCTTGGCCGTGCGAATCTCCACGGGTCTACGCCCCCGTCTGATCCATGAACTCCCACAGGCCCCCCCCCCATGATCAAGTTACTTCACTCCAAGTCCGGGATTTTACCCAACATGCGCCTCATGAATTCCGCATCATCCCATTCCCCCCCCCCTCAGCCCCCCAATCCCAACCCCCCATGCCAAGCACCCGTTTAGCACTGATTTCCCCCCATTACGCTTCCGTAAGTCAGCTGACCCATGCTGACCCCGGCCGCTCCCGCCTCTATCTCCAAACTTACTATTGTCTCCTCCTTCGGGCCCCCAACTGCCCCTCCCCCACAGGGTAAGAGGGCAAGTGCCATCCAGATTCTTCCCGTGCACCAGACAACACAACCCGGGCGTTCCCCCGCCCCCGAAACAAAAAAAGGAAAAGAAAAGTAAACAACTTAAATTCTACTAACTATCTTACACCAGGCCAACCACCGATTACCCATCTCTACCAGCGCGTTTCATCCACGTGCAACTGCCTCTTAGTTCAAGTCCAGCTTTTCGTGCCTAATGAATGTCCACTCCTCATCTGGTGTATCAAAATAATGGTGCTGTCCTGGTATGTAACCCAAAGTCTTGCCGGATGCAGGAGCCCGAACTTCACCCCTTTGCGGTGGAGGGCCGCCTTAGCCCGGTTGAAACCTGCACGCCTCCTCACCAGCTCAGCTCCCAGGTCCTGGTATGTGCGAATCTCGCCGTTCTCCCACTTACTGCTCCGCTCCTTTGCCCAATTCAAGACGCGCTCCCTGTCTGTGAAGTGGTGGAACCTTATCACCATCGCCCTCAGTGGTTCGTTCGCCCTAGGTTTCCTCACGAGGACTCTATGCGCCCCGTCCAGTTCCAAGGGCCGCAGGAAGACCCCCCCGCCCATCAGTGTCCCCAGCATTGTAGTCATTGTAGTACATGCTCCCATCCGCCCCCTCCGCACCTTCAGGGAGGCCCAGAATCCGCAGGTTATGACTCCTAGACCTATATTCGAGGTCATCCAGCCTCTCCTGCCATCTCTTGTGTAAGGCCTCGTGTGCCTCCACTCTGACCGCCAGGCCCAGGATCTCATCCTCATTCTCAGATACCTTCCTCTCCACCTCTTTTATAGCCTTCTCCTGCACCTTCTGAGTCGCCACCATCTTTTCCATGGAGGCCTTCATAGGAGCCAGCATCTCTGTCTTCAGCTCTGCGAAGCAGCTCCTCAGAAAGTCTCGCTGCTCTCTCGACCACTGGGTCCACGCTGCTTGGTCCGCGCCGGCCGCCGTTTTGTCCTCCTGGACTCGCTCCGCTTGCTTCCCCGCAATCGCTTTTTTAACAGCCCTGCTCCTGGTTCCCTCCATACAGCAGTGGGGGGAACCTCTCCAGCATCCATTCCCACACCGGTAATCACCGTCCAAGTACCGTTGCCGCCCCGTTTAAAGGCCCAAAACTCCGATCCCGGCGGGAGCTGCTGTGTGCACGACCTATTCGGACATGGCTGCTACTGGAAATTCTGTCTCCACCTTTTAATGGAGGCGTCCATTGTCGCCAGGGTAAATTCATGGTTCTTGCAGATGTAGGCCACGGCAGTACCACCACTAGGTTTCTTGTGTACTTGGCTGGGAGGAATGGGAGTGGGGCCGTGGGCAGTGTCTGGTGGGACATCCCTGTACAGGAGCTCTTCTCCGTTCATACCCATTTCAGTCCCGGCCCCTTGATCAAACCCCGTACTCTGTCTGCAATGGCAGTGTTGTAGGTTTGGAAGGTCAGCCCTACCATGTTCTTCCTTCTCTTTAGGACGCTCTTGCAGATACTAGGGTTCTTTCCCCCCACACACAAACAGCATGACTGACTTGTCTACTCTGGTGAAGAAGGCCTTGGGGCTGAAGATCGGAATGGATCTGAACAAGGAGAGACCCTGGGCATCATGTTCATCTTAATTGTCTGCATTGTCCCCGCCAGGGAGAGTGGGAGTGAGTTCCAGCTCTGCAGGCCCCCCTTTATCTCCTCCACCAGACTCGACAGGTTCCATTGATCCCCAAGTATCAGAATTTGGTTTGCGCCAGCTTGAACGGCAAGTTGCCCAGCTCTGATGATTACCCCGGTGCAGGTTCACCAGGAATATTTCACTCTTGCTCAGGTTGAGATTGTAGCTTTTTCCAGTCCCACGCCATCGCCTCCTGGGTCTCCAAACACCGCTCCGTCCTCTCCAGCACCTCCTTGAAACGGGGGGGCTAAAGCAATGACTATCGCCGACTTCACGGTTAACAAATGGGGAGGTTCCTTGGCTGATTTGAGGGCATTTCCTCAGGTGGTTGTTAGCTCTGGGTGGGTGTTTGTTGGTTTATTAAGGGATTTTCGGATTAAGGACCCAAGTTGAAGCTTCCCGGGGGAGCCACCTTTCATGCGACTGTTCAGCCGCCACCGGAAGTCAAAATCAAAATACTTAAACCAAAATGAACAACACCTCACACCAAAATCTTGAATCCTACTGAGTACCGTGTAAATTAAAGCACAGGAGAATGGTGGAAAATTACTATTCTACCAATAGACTTCATTATTTACAGTTTAGCTTCACGGAAGTGATTTTAAATTGAAATAGCAAAATCCCTTTCTAGCACCTTGTGGTAGCCTATTTGGTATTTATGAATGCTTCGATCATCATTGAACCACCTTCAAAACTAATTAACATTTTTGCTCACGTCCTCAGTAAGCTGCGGATCCACAGGGAGCCTTTGCATTAATTTTTATTCTACGAATATAAAGTGTAAGATGAAACTGCAAAGCACTCAGTTTATATTTGAAAGAGCTGCAGCAAGAATATAGATGCTGATGGGCAGCACCGCAACAGCAGAAGCATTTGGAGAGGAGAATTGGACCAAAGAATGGTGAAAGTAACCTTTTTTTATTGAGTCCCTTAAATAATAATTATCTTTATTATTGTCACAAGTAGGCTTACATTAACACTGCAATGAAGTCACTGTGAAAATCCCCTAATCGCCACATTCCGGCGCCTATTCGAGTACACAGAGGGAGAATTCAGAATGTCCAATTCACCCAACAAGCGGGTCTTTCGGGACTTGTCGGAGGAAACTGGAGCAGGGTTCAACAAAATTACTTAATTGATGCTTCGCTCTCAGGCTGGTGAACTATTTTAAAGGCTCCTAATGGAAGAATTAGGTAATAATACAATGGAGGTTATTCGGCTGACCAAACGTGCTGGTACTTTGAAAGAGTTATCTAATTGGTAGCTTCATATCCTGCTTTTTCTCATAGATCTGCAATTTTTCCCCCTTCAAATATTTATCCAATTCCCTTCTGAAAGTTCTTGGATCTGATTACACGAACCGTTCCATTCAGTCCATTCCAGATCGTCATAACTCGCTGCCTAAGTTTCTTTTTCCTCACATAGCATCTGGTTCTCTAGCTAATACGTGAAAGACATCCAAGATCATTTTCAAAGTGACCCTCATCTGTTCCAAATTACTCCAGGTTTTTTCTTTTTGCCATAGTCCTG
The DNA here is from genome assembly GCF_902713615.1 of Scyliorhinus canicula. Taxonomy (NCBI): domain Eukaryota; kingdom Metazoa; phylum Chordata; class Chondrichthyes; order Carcharhiniformes; family Scyliorhinidae; genus Scyliorhinus; species Scyliorhinus canicula. The sequence continues at coordinate 140,712,888 of NC_052161.1, forward strand.
CAGACTTATTCTATTTATCCATCTCTTTGTTCGTTCTTCAACCATCTTGTGGCTCCTTACTCAGTCTCAAAGGAACTCTCCTTGTTTTAATGTTCCATCCCTTCGTCTTAAATTTTCCGTTCGCTAGTTTTCTTTGTTAACTTCTTCCCTGCTGTGGGTAAGCACCAAATCAGCTAATGTTCCCACGTCTCAGCCTTTCCCTAGCATAGTTGCTTAAAAACTATGGGCAGCACGGTAGCATTGTGGATAGCACAATCGCTTCACAGCTCCAGGGTCCCAGGTTCGATTCCGGCTTGGATCACTGTCTGTGCGGAGTCTGCACATCCTCCCCGTGTGTGCGTGGGTTTCCTCCGGGTGCTCCGGTTTCCTCCCACAGTCCAAAGATGTGCGGGTTAGGTGGATTGGCCATGATAAATTGCCCTTAGTGTCCAAAATTGCCCTTAGTGTTGGGTGGGGTTACTGAGTTATGGGGATAGGGCGGAGGTGTTGACCTTGGGTAGGGGGTAGGGTGCTCTTTCCAAGAGCCGGTGCAGACTTTATGGGCCGAATGGCCTCCTTCTGCACTGTAAATTCTATGTAAAACTGCAGGTACAACTTTCATCTTCTGGCTGTGGAAGTTCAAAATAGCAAAGCAAAGATGAATGAACAGGCTGGGGGGAGGTAACATAATAGCCAGTTTTAAAAATATGAAAGGTAGATGCAGAAAAAGTAGATTCATCCAAGTATAAAAGAGGTTTCCAGTTTCTCTAGTGTTCGATACCGTGAGGTAATGTCAGCGTCTTATTATTACAGTAGTGCTGCCAAATTTGAGTCAGCAGCCATCAGCAAAGACTTAATTTACCTGCAGCATTATTGTCCTATACACTCTCTCATTCTGGAATCAATTATAGTTTTATGGAATGTATCAGTTTCGATGTGCAAGGGAACATGCATCATCAGAACTTCTGCATGGAGAAGCACCATTTCAAAATGGAGATACAGAGACCGTTGGGATGGCCAATTAGAAATATATTGAATAGATGGAGGGAATTGGATTCAAATATGGTCTGCAAAAAGGTGGGAGGCAGGTCACAACCAATTCACTTATTCACAGTGTTAGGAGTATTTATCTTTAACCTGCAACCCTAATATCTGAAATGAGTTGAATGGGAATACATGGGGAGTACGCCGCGCAGCCTGGGACCGACCTGTGGCCACTGCCAGAGGCCCCGCTCCGCCATTCTCTGCCCCCGACCGGCTGATGTCCCGATGGCGTGGATCGAACGTGGTCGGGGACGGGCTGATCGGAGGGCAGGGAGGGGCCTTATAGGCGGCAGGGAAATGTTTGTGCGGGCATTGAGAGTCAGGCGTGCAGCCAATCGGGGGGTTTATTTTTCGGGTCCAGCTCCACGGTCTGAATCCGCCATGGAGCACGGCGTGGCCGCTGGAGACCGCCGCCGTGTGGCTGCGCAGCCTATGACCCGGAAGTGCGGGTGCCCGTGTCTACAGCAAAAGCTGCTAGATCTACGCCAGGTCCCTGCTAGCCCGCTGCAGGGCTAGGAATTTGTGGCCCTTACACGGCAGGTTTTTCTGGCATGGAACCCCACAGGTTTGACGCCGGCGTGGGGACGTAGTTCCAATAACAGAGAATCCAGCCTTTGTGCCACATCACATGGTGTGTTTTGCCAATCGAGCCAGTGATGGGCAGGACTATCCCTCCTTATCCCCAAGAGTTTTAGAAGATATTGTCTTCACACCCCGGGCCCTTTATAGAACCCACCTGCTTTTTCATTCCATCAATTTGAATGGAAGGGAAATCTGGCAGGTTCTCCCAAGGATAAGTGGGCTATTCCATCAGGTTACCAGCCAATGAAGATGGAAGTTCACCTGTTGGGAGTGTAAAATATTCAGCCTGCAACTCGGTCAACTTGATATGGCTGTGAGGTCACGTCATTTGTAGAATACAATATGTTTTAAAGTTGGCGTGTCAATGGGCGCTAACCTGTATCTCTTTGTAGGATTAGTTGCATAGCCAGTAAAGCAGCTGACTTAGTTTAGATATTCCAGAATAATCTTCAACAAACATGAAACATATTTTAAGGATTTGTGGAAATACTGGAGTGCTTGTGGTGGTTAATTCTGTTCAAAACAAAATAACTGGGCTATGAAATATGGAGAACAGCACGATTCAGTAAAGCTGCCAGCTGCCACACTTGTACGCCTGCAGCCATATTTGACTGGAACATTTAACCATATCAAGACAGTCGAATGTGCAATTCATAACACGGAAAGGTCAATTAGTGGCAAATGGCATGTAACTGTGATTGTTAATAGATTTCGAAATAAAATGTAAAACGTTAGAAGTTTTAAACTTTCAATTCCAAAAACGCAATTTTTCTACTTTTCTGGAAATTAGAGGAAAATTGTTGAGTACATAGACCAGGAATAAGACATGAACCAAAAAAGGAAAAATATGTGCATAAAAATGTGAACGAAAAGTGTAAGAAAACTTGCCAGCATTTGCAGTGTTATTCAGACTTGCATCTATCAAAGGTCAGAGTGGTTCCAAACCTTTTGGAGTTTGAGAGCAGTGAGCACCAGCATAAATATTTGTAATAGAACGTTACGGAGAGCAGGAGCGGCTGCGTTTTCACGGGACCAGGCTCTGTTCATCTTTTAACCTGTCTTTTCATCCATGTGCACATTTCTTTTGTGGCTTTTCATGGTTCACATGGTTTATACTATGTTCCAAGAATTGTTGGTCGGTGTTTTTTTGCATGACAAAGCCGAGTTAGAATGTTTGAATATTTGTTTGTGGTGGCTGGAAGGAGTTTGGGATGGGGCCCTGCCTTTGCTTTTGAGAGGGCTCCTGCCCTGACGGTGTGGTGTGCATCGATGGATGATGGCAGCCAACGAAGATGCGATTCTCCCTGGAAATCTTGGAACTGAGGTACAGATCGTCAAGGCCCAATTCCAAGAGTTGTGTGATATTTTTATGGAGGTAATGGCAGCACATGAGAAGGTTCTTGCAATAGAGAGAGCCCTGTCCATGGTGGAAGCCCGTCTCCATATGGTTAAGTTCCTGCTTCATGGCCCACGCCTATCCTGATGGGGTTGGGCGAGAGAGAAGGGGAACAGGAGAGGCGTGCTGCTGAGTTTGGTTTCCGAGGCAAGGCGAAACACACCCCCCCCCCCCCCCCCCCCCCCCCCGGCCTGGGTTCTGCTGAGATGGCATGGTGGAAGTGATGGCTCTTCGTTCGTTAACATCCTGGTGAATGCTCATTGATCTTGATCCTGCTTCACCCTTGATTTTGATTGTCTTCATGCGCCATTGAAAAGGTCTTTATCCTGAGGATTGCCTTGCGTCCCTGCATCCTGGGCTTTCCCCCCTGTTGATCCCCACTCTCCATTTTTAGTTCACAACAATCTTTTCCTCTTCTGGCAGTTGCATCCACCCCAAGCACCCCTCTGTGCTGCTGCTCACCCCCAACTCCCAGCTACAGTCTGCTGCTGTTCCTCAGGGGGATAAGGCATTGGTGCAGTTTGTGGGGTAAACTCTGGGAACAGCGGTCCCGGGCAGTGGATGCTGAGAGGGAGACAACCTGGAACTGTTGCCAATTTAGATTCGTGGGCTGTAGCCTAAAATGACTGGCCGTCAAGGGCAGCACGGTGGCCTAGTGGTTAGCACAACCGCCTCACGGCGCTGAGGTCCCAGGTTCGATCCCGGCTCTGGGTCACTGTCTGTGTGGAGTTTGCACATTCTCCCTATGTCTGTGTGGGTTTCGTCCCCACAACCCAAAATATGTGCAGGGTAGGTGGATTGGCCATGCTAAATTGCCCCTTAATTGGAAAAAATAATTGGGTAATCTAAATTTAAAAAAAAAATTACTGGCCGTCATGCAGATGATTGGTACGTATGCTGTTGTTTGAAAGTAAAGGAGCACTGATAGAAAATGCCGGCGATAGGGATATCAAAAGAAAACCTGAAGTTATAAATAAAGAAACCAAAAAACTTGAGGTCAGAGGTTGACAGTTTCGCATATATTCCTGATTTATTAAAAGGAACTGAATGATCATTAATTCGCAGATTAACATTCTGTTCAAGCATTTGTTCAGAAACCTAAAACCAATAGAGAATCTAGAACAGTACATCACAGTACAGGCCCTTCAGCCCACGATGTTGTGCCGACCATTTATCCTATTCTAAGATCAACTTAACCTACACCCCTTCAATTTACTGCTGTCCATGTGCCTAAGAGTCGCTTAAATGTCCCTAATAACTCTGACTCCACCACCTCTGCTGGCAGTGCATTCTACACACCCACCACTCTCTGTGTAAAGAACCTACCTCCCCAATACCTTCCTCCAATCACCTTAAAATTATGTCCCCTCGTGACAGCCATTTCCACCCCGGGGAAAAGTTGCTGGCTATCCACTCTATCCATGCTTCTCATCACCTTGTACACCTCTATCAAGTCACATCTCTGCCTTCTTCGTTCCAGTGAGAAAAGCCCTAGCTCCCTCAATCTTTCTTCATAAGACATGCCCTCCAGTCCAGGCAGCATCCTGGTAAATCTCCTCTGCATCCTCCCCATAGCATCCACATCCTTCCTATAATGAGGCGACCTATAATGAGGTGAACTGGACACAAAGCTGCAACAAAACCTCGCAGCTCTTAAACTCAATCCCCCTGTTAATGAAAGCCAACACATCATACGCCTTCTCAACAACCCTGTCAACCTGGGTGGCAACTTTTGAGGGATCTATGTATGTGGACCCCAAGATCTCTCTGTTCCTCCACACTTCCAAGAATCCTGCCTTTAACCCTGTGTTCAGCATTCAAATTTGACCTTCCAAAATGAATCATTTCACATTTATCTAGGTTGAACTCCATCTGCCACTTCTCAGCCCAGCTCTGCATCCTGCCAATGTCCTGTTGTAACCTGCGACAACCCTCAACACTATCTACAACTCCACCAACCTTTGTGTCATCGGCAAACTTACTAACCCACGCTTCCAATTCCTCATCCAAGTCATTTATAAAAACAGAACAGATCCTTGCGGGACACCACTGGTCACTGACCTCCCGGCGGAATACTTTCCATCCACTACCACTCGCTGTCTTCTTTCAGCCAGCCAATTCTGGATCCAGACCACCAAATTTCCCTGTGTCCCATGCCCCCTAACTTTCTGAATGAGCCCACCATGGGGTACCTTAGCAAATGCCTTACTGAAATCCACATACATCACATCCACTGCCCGACCTTCAGCAATCTGTCTCGTCACATCCTCAAAGAATTCAATGAGGCTTGTGAGGCATGACTGCCCCTCACAAAGTATCTTTATCTTTTTCAAAAACTGTTTTTCTAAATAATCATAAATCCTATCTCTCAGAATCCTTTCCAATATTTTGCTCACCACAGACGGAAGACTGATGGGTTTATAATTCCCAGGGATTTCCCTATTCCCTTTCTTGAATAGGGGAACAAAGTTCGCCTCCCTCCAATCATCCGGTACTACTCCAGTGGAGAGTGAGGGTGCAAAGATCATCGCCAACGGCGCAGCAATCTCCTCCCTTGCTTACTGTAGTAACCTTGGGTATATCCCATCAGACCCAGGGGACTTATCTATCCTGATGCTTTTCAAAATTTCCTGCACATCCTCAATATCAACCTGTTTGAGTCTATTAACCTGGTTCACACTGTTCTCATGGGCAACAAGGTCCCTCTCTCTAGTGAATACTGAAGCAAAGTATTCATTTAGGGCCTCCCCCAGCTCTTAAGACTCTAGGCACAAGTTCCCTCCACTGTCGCTGATCAGCCCTACTCTCACTCTGATCATCCTCTTATTTCTCACTTAAGTGTAGAACGCCTTGGGGTTTTCCCTAATCCTTCCCACCAGGGCTTTTTCATGCCCCCTTCTAGCTCTCCTCAGTCCATTTTTGAGTTCCTTCCTGGCTACCTTGTAACCCTCTAGAGCCGAGTCAAATCCTTGCTTCCTCAACCTTATTTAAGCTTCCTCCTTCCTCTTGACTAGAAGCTCCACTTCTCTTGTCATCCAAGGCTCCTTCACCTTACCATTCCTTCCTCGTCTCAGTGGGACAAAACTATCCAGCACTCGCAGGAAGTGCTCCTTAAGCAATCCCCAAATTACTGTTGTGCATTTCCCCAAGAACAATTTTTCCCACTTTATGCTCCTCAGCTCCTGTCTAATAGCAGTATAATTTCCCCTCCCCCCAATTAAATACCTTCCCATACTGTGTGTTCCTATAGTTCTCCATGACTATGGTAAAGGTCAAGGAGTTGTGGTCACTGTCACCAAAATGCTCTCCCACCGAGACATCTGACACCTGGCCTGGTTCGTTGCCGAGTACCAAATCCAATATGGCCTCCTCCCTAGTCAGCCTATCTACATATTGAGTCAAGAATCCTTCCTGTACACACCTGACAAAATCTGATCCATCCAAGCCATTTTTGCACTAAGGAGGTTCCAGTCAATATTAGGGAAGTTGAAGTCACCCATGACAACAACTCTGTTACTTCTGCACTTTTCCAAGATCTGCCCCACAATCTGTTCCTCTATCTTTCTGCTGCTATTGGGGAGTCTATAGAAAACTCCCAATAAAGTGACTGCTCCTTTCTTATTTCTGACTTCCACCCATACTGACTCAGTGGACAAACCCGCCTCAACTACCTCTTTTTCTGCAGCTGTGATACACTCCCTAATTAACAGTGCCACTCCCCCTCCTCTTTTACCTCCCTCCCTATTCTTCTGAAAACATCTAAACCCCGGAACATCTAGCAACCATTCCTGCCCCTGTGAAATCCATGTCTCCGTAATGGCCACAATATCGTAGTTCCAAGTACTGATCCATGCTCTAAGTTCATCTCCCTTATTCCTGACACTCCTTGCATTGAAACAGACACACTTTAACCCATTCCACTGAGTGCAACTTTGCCCTATCAACAGTCTATCCTTTCTTAAAGACATCTGCATACTATTTCTGCCTGTTCAACAGCTACTCTATCCTCTGATCCATAGCTCTGGTTCCCATCCCCCTGCCAAACTAGTTTAAACCCTCCCGAAGAGCAAACCTCCCACCCAGGATATTGGTGCCCCTCCAGTTTACGTGCAATCTGTCCTTCATGTACAGGTCCCACCTTCCCCAGAAGATATCCCAATGATCCACATATCTGAAGCCTTCCCTCCTACACCAGCCCTGTAGCCACGTGTTCAGCTGCGCTCTCTCTCTGTTCCTTGCCTCACTTGCACGTGGCACCGGTAGCAATCCTGAGATCACTACTCTGCTTGTCCTGCTCTTTAGCTTCCAACCTAACTCCCTAAAATCTTTTCTTAGATCCTCATCCCTTTTCTTAGCTATGCCGTTGGTGCCAATGTACACCACGACTTCTGGTTGCTTCCCCTTCCCCTTAAGAATCCTTAGATGGCCCAGATTAGGTTAATTTGTCATTTGTTGCAGCTGTTAAAGTTTCTAGTAGATGCATATGAATGAAAATGAAATGAAAATCGCTTATTGTCACGAGTAGGCTTCAATGAAGTTACTGTGAAAAGCCCCTAGTCGTCACATTCCGGCGTCTGTTCGGGGAGGCTGGTACGGGAATCGAACCGTGCTGCTGGCCTGCCTTGGACTGCTTTAAAAGCCAGCGATTTAGCCCAGTGTGCTAAATCAGCCCCTAAAGTTTCTAGTAGATGCATATGAGGCACACTGAGACAGAAAGATGACTAATTAGATGATCAGAAGCTGAGATCCAGAAGACGGTGATAACAACCTGACTGTTTTGAGAAAAGGCAATGAAATGAGTTCCGTTATTGCAGCGAAATATACATGAAAGGTTAGTAATGCTGAGGGTGCAGCAGAATGTTTTGCTTTATTACTGTGAATTCCAATTATAGTTAAGTAATAAGCTGGCACAGTGCTTTGGACACCAAATGAGTGTCTGCTGAATGGTAGCAATGGGTAACATCCTTTATACTCCATGGGAGAAAATAACCAATCTTGGCATGCCATGGGGGCCGGGTGCTGGCTGAAGCCAGGTGCTTCTTTATGTATCTGCAGAGGAGAATCGGAGAAAAGCTACAGAGCTCCCTGATCTGCAGTTAATAGTGTTGGTGTCTCGCTAAAGGCATCCTGGGAGGTGACCTGAAGTCACAGACACCAGAAAATGGAGAACCGTATGTCTAATTTTTTTTTAAAAACAGCTTTTGACCAGCAGAGCTTTTGACCAGCAGAGCTTTTGACCAGGAGAATTCTGAACCTGTTTGCTACTACACCAACCAGAGTGATATTCATGTGTCAGCTCACATAGCCAACAGTATAGTACAGACATGAATTGCCTTATTTCTCCGGAAACCCAATTCTTTGCAGTTTCAAATTATGTTTCACATTGTCAACAAATCCATCTCATCACCGATGCCTTCGAGAAATGGTAAAAGGTATATCAAAATCCCGGCCAGCTATAATGCTTCGTTACTCTCAAAATAAATAATACTCAAAATAAAAATGGAAGCTCTAATCATTTGACTTTCTTCAGGCTCAGATGACGCCTGTTTCCCGTCTACCATTCTAATGAAACTCAAATATAGGATCATAAAATGGTTACAGCATAGAAGGTGGCCATTCGGTCTGTGATGCCTGTGCTGGACCCCTGCAAGAGTAATTCACTCTTGAGTGCTACTCCCCCACCCTTTCCCATAGCTCTGCACATTTTTCTTTTCAGTTGATGACCCAGTTCCCTTCTGAATCCCTCGATTGAGCCTGTGCCCACTCTACTGTCAGGCACTGTACTCCAGATTCTAACCACTCATTACATGAAAAAGCTTCCCTTCATTTTTCACAGTAACCTCATTGCAGCGTTAATGTAATCCTCCTTGTGACACTAATAAAGATTATTATTCTTTGAGCACTTAACTTAAACCAGTGTTTGATAGGGTCCCCCTTGTTCTCATTTTTTACACCACTAGCTGCATTGAAAGGACCATCCTCCGCCAATCCTGCCAGCTGCAGCACGATGCTACCACAAAACACATCTTCCCTTCACCTCCCCATCAGCATTCTGCAGGGCCTGCTCCCTCTGTGACACACTGGTCTACTCCTCCATCATGCCTAACCCACCCATCCGTTGCTCACGGCACCTTCCCTTGCAATCGCAAAAGGTGCAACATCTGCCCGTTTACCTTCTCGCTGTTCAAGGCCCGAAGGGTCTGGCAGATGAAGTACAATGTTGGTAAATGTGAGTCATTCATTTGGTATAAAACAACAGCAAAATGGATTATTATTTAAATGGTAAAAAATTGCAGTGTGCTGCTGTGCAGAGGGACCTGGATGGCCTTGTGCATGAATCGCAAAACGTTGGTTGCAGGTGCAGCAGGTAATTAAGAAGGTAAATGGAATTTTGTCCTTCATTGCTCGAGGGATGGAGTTTAAAAACAGGGAGGTTATGTTGCAGCTGTATACGGTGCTGGTCAGGCCACACCTGGAGTACTGTGTACAGTTTTGGTCTCCTTACTTGAGAAAGGATGTACTGGGATTGGATGGAGTGCAGAGGGCATTAACTGGATGATCCCGGAGTTGAGAGGATTGGTTTAGGAGAGATTGAGTAGACTGGGTCTATACTCGTTGGAATTTAGAACAATGAGGGTGGAGTCTTATAGAAATATATAAAATTATGAAGGGAATAGATAAGATAGAAGCAGGGAGGTTGTTGCCACTGGCGGATGAAACTAGAACTTGGGGGAGTAGCCTCAAAATAAGGGGGGGGGGCGGCAGATTTAGGACTGAGTTGAAGAGGAACTTCTTCACCCAAACTCGGGGAAGCAGTTGAGGTTACCTTGTTGAATGTTTTTAAGGCAAAGATGGATAGATTTTTGAACATTAAAGGAATTGAGGGTTATGGTCGCTGAGTCCACAAAAAGATCAGCCATGATCTCATTGAATGGCGAAACAGGCTCAAGGGGCCAGATGGCCAACTTCTGCTCCTAGTTCTTGTGTTCTTAAATACTCCTTTTCAGGTTAAGCAGCGTTTCACTTGCACTTCCTTCAATTTGATTTACTGTATTCCTCTACACTGGGGAGACTAAATGTATACTGGGTGACTGCTTTGCGGGACACCTTTGCTCAGTCCGCAAGCATGACCCCAACCTTCTTGTCATGAGCCATTGTAACTCAGCACCTTGTTCTCCTGCCCACATGTTCCTTGGCCTGTTGCATTGCACCAGTAAAGCCCAGAGCAAGCTGGAGGTGCAGCATCTCATCTTCCGGTTGGGCACATTGCAGCTCTCAGGACTCGGTGTTGTTTGGCAACTTTAGATTTTGACCTTCTTCTTCATCTTAACCCCCCCCCTTCCTTTTTTTAATATCCCACACATGTATTGCCTTAATGCAAAACATTCCTTGCCCTCTCAGTTTTCTGCTTAACATAGAACATAGACATAGAACAGCACAGAACAGGCCCTTCGGCCCTCGATGTTGTGCCGAGCAATGATCACCCTACTCAAACCCACGTATCCACCCTATACCCATAACCCAACAACCCCCCCCCTTAACCTTACTTTTTAGGACACTACGGGCAATTTAGCATGGCCAATCCACCTAGCCCGCACATCTTTGGACTGTGGGAGGAAACCAGAGCACCCGGAGGAAACCCACACACACACGGGGAGGACGTGCAGACTCCGCACAGACAGTGACCCAGCTGGGAATCGAACCTGGGACCCTGGAGCTGTGAAGCATTTGTGCTAACCACCATGCTAAAGTTGCTACTTTTTGTTGCGGTTTCTACATTCTCCCTATTTTCAATTCTGAAGAAGTCTATGGCTCGAAACATTAACTCTGTTTCTCTCCTTACAGATGCTGGCAGACCGGCTTAGCTTTTCCCTATCTACTCCTTCCAGACCCAGACCCTTTATGATTTTGATCACCTCTTATCAAAACTCCTCTAAACCTTCTTTTATCTGGGAAGGCACGATGGCGCAGTGGTTAGCACTGCTACCTCACAGTGCCGAGGACCCGGGTTCCATCCCGGCCCCGGGTCACTATGGAGTTTGTACATTCTCCCTGTGTCTGCGTGGGTTTCACCCCCTCAACCCAAAGATGTGTTGGGTAGGTGGGTTGGCCACGCTAAATTGCCCCTTAATTGGAAAATAAATAATTGAGTACTCTAAAATTAAAAATTGCCGCTTAATTAGAAACAAAATTACTTTTTTTAAACTTTTCTCGTCGGAAAACAGTTTCAGCTTCACCGTTCTAAGTCCATCGTCCCTGTAACTATTTCAGTAGAATCCCTACAGTGCAGGAGGAAACCATTTGGCCCATTGAGTCTGCACCAACCCTTTAAAGCCCACTCCCCTATCCCCACCTAACCTGCACTAAGGGGCAATTTTAGGATGGCCAATCCACTTAACCTAAACATCTTTGGATCTTGCGATTTTTTTTTGGATTTTTTTTTTCCCTTCCTAAGGTGTGGTGCTCTGTACCAGACACACTACTTCAGCTGAGGCTGAACCAGTGTATCATGCTGCACCGAATTTTATACAAAATCATAGAGCAGTTTTAAAATGTTTTTCAGGGATATAAGACTACATTAATCCAGGCTGGCATTCTTTAAAGATGGGATTTAAATTGTTGGCCTGAATTGGATTGAGTGCCAGGATAAGGCAGGTAATGAGATACTGTTCCTGCCTCTGGCACCGCCCAATTGGTCTATTATATCACACATCTTTTGTGTTTCTTCAAACCAAATGAAAACAAGATTCATAAATGGCAGAATACGCAGTGTGCGGCACTCAGCTGCCTGTCTAAAATGTATTGTTATAATGAAGATCATGGGGCCTTTGCAAAATAGTATTAAAGACATAACTTGAAAGGTTTTAGATCATTGAAAAATAGCTGAATCAGAATCTTGGTTATTTTATTTTATTTGTGGAAACATCAACAATTTCAATCTTCTATATGCCGACGTTTAAAGTACCGAGGAATTTTGTTTTTAGATCTACCCATAATCCTGTAGTTGACCCAGATTTGAACGAGCGAGAAGTATTCCTGCATCACCACTCTCGCCTTTCAAAGCATATTAAAAAATATATAAATCTGTAGGGAGATAAAAAAAAATTCCACAACATCACAACAGATTTTCAGTCGTACAGTTGAAGGTTTAAAATAAAAGCCTCTTTACTGCCTGAACTCTGAAATAAATAGTACTGTTCACTACACGTGAATATCTTAGCATAATAATAGAACAATGTGAAAAATTGGTGGAGCAGTGAAAGGAAAGGACAAGCTCTAGTTAGAATACATTGATGATCTGTCAGAAACAGAAACTACTATTGTTATGTCAGGCGGGGTGTATAACTCTTCAGAGATTTGTGGATGTAATAAATGTCATCCATGTCAAAACTGTTTATATGCAGTGATTTAATGAGAATGCATTTTATTTTTGTCCCTATCAAAATCTGCTTGTTGTTTTCTGAAGCTTTGTACATCAGCAGATTGAGCTATCACTTTGAACTGAAATGGTAATGATGTTTCCTTAGATTACAAGAGCTTTTTGTATCTTTGGTATGACACGGATGAGATTACTCCATTTAACATGAGTAGCAAATTGATATTAAATTTAACAAGTGTCAAAGCAAAACCCATTGTCCTGGGTCTTGAGACTACCTTTTGGAGATCGTATATGCTACACTAAACTATTATTTCTAAGGTAGGCTGTAAGAATCATTTAAAAAAAAAAATCTATACTATGTATAATTGTGAGTTTAAAATATCTTGCTTTGACTATTGCATCCTGTAGTCTGACATTAAGTTCAAATCATAGTTCGAGTTGGTATTTTACACTGGCTGCTTATATTGGGTGAGTTGTTCACTTTGGGCTGAATAATACCTGTTAGTCTGTACATTGACAGAATTCCTGGAGGCATTTAGAAGCTGGACTGGAATTCTTTGGGCAAGGCAGGGGTGGAGGCGGTAAAGCTAACCTTACATATTTTAACTGCATGTTTGCTTCTGCTAACCTGAGGGAGAAAATAGTAGCAGTGGGGCAGGTAAAGTTCTGGAGGTAGTTGCCCTTTATAGCTGACAGTTGGAAAAGGGGGAAAAATACATGTAAAGCGGTATCCGGCTTGTACCTAGAGTTCATGATTGGCTAGATGGAGAGTTGGAGGGTGTTATAATAGCACAGGGGGCATTGATCATTAGTATCCCTGCTACAGACATCACCATAGGTGACGGATATACCACTGAACAATGGAATCTGTGCAAACTGTTAAGGAAATCTGTTGTAGTCATAAATAGCACCAATGTTTTAAGGAATTTATTCACTCGCGCCACGTTATTGTGCTGCAAGTTCAAGATATAATATTTACATCAAGGGGGAGCATATAATGCAGCAGAACAGATTAATTATGCAAATAGATTTAAGTGTGGGCATCAACGTCTGTGCTCCACCTCTACCATATCAGCTATGCAGCTTCCTTTGTGTTTTACTGACCTATTGATTGGAAAGTTTCACTCTTCACCTCCATTTAAACAGCTTGGCAGATTCTACGTGCTGTAATATAGTCAGTTGTTTTCCATGATGTTGCTTTGAGCTCCTTTTGAAAATAGACCATATTGAATAATGATTACTGTTGTGATATTTTAAGAATCAAAAGCACTGGAGAGGCCATTAATCCTCTGAAGCGGAGCACACACAGCACCATCTGCTGAAATACATCATGGAGAGAAGAACACTCGAGGGGAAGGGGAAATTCAATACCCATGGTGAGCTTTTACTGAGCGTGTTTAGCTGGGTGTTCAGCCATACACTCGGTCTCTGCTCTGACCAAGCTGACCCTCTCCACCTCCCAGACCCTACAAAAGTTGCATTTTTCTTACAGAAAAAAAGATAAAGAAAGAAAAATATAAAAGTCTGTAATCTACAGAAAAATAAGGCAGTGCAAACAGTGGTGGTGTTCAATTAATAGGTTTTAGTGATTTTGAAAACTAGGACATTACGTGGCATGCAAGTTGGATTTGGCGGGCAGGGGGGCAGGATTTCACATCCTCCATGGGGATTTAAAATCTCACTTAAGCTATCTCCGTAAATGTAAATAAAGACATTATTTCCTTCCTTGTCTGCCAATTTCTGTATCCCTCCACCTTTCCTGAAGGTGATAGCTCCTTACTGGGATATGTTTTCATACCAGCACCTGGATCAAATAACCATTATTCAGGCATGAACGCAGTGAGAGTTGGGTGGATGTTTTTAACCTGGGTGTCATTGCAGCAATGCTCAATCCTCTATTTACCTGATCCTCCTATCCAGTAGAGCTCCAGTGGGTGTGGGTAGAGTGCTCTTTCCAAGAGCCAGTGCAGACTCAATGGGCCGAATGGCCTCCTTCTGCACTATAAATTCTATGATTTAATGAGCTCACAGGATAGTGACCAGGAATTTATTGTCTCATTTCTAATGCAGAGCATTGTGGCCAATTGAAATGCCCCTAACTCTACACGGTGTTACAGACAGGAGGGACCATTCAAACTGCATTGATTTCCTCTTAACCACCTGCCCACAAGCATAAGGCTGTTTTGAATTAGTGTGTTTCAAAGAAATTGTATATTTTTCCCAATCCCCTTGATTTTTGTGTGATTTGATTTTACAAATTATCCGCAACAAACCCGAGTTGGGGTTTACTTGAAAGGTTAGTTTATTTCACACGTACAAAATCCATCAAAGGAGTGTCCACAGTGTCCCACTCTGCATTCACGCAAAAAAGAGGAGATGGAACAAAAGAGGTTTTACATTCTAAGTACCACAAAAACACTGGCTCAAGTGCATTTCAGAGGCCTTTGGAGACCCCTGGGTGGTCGGGGAGAGTGGTACCCTGACATGATCCTTGGCACGGACACCCTGGTAGTGCCAGAGTGCCCGGTGCCAGATTGGCACTGCCAGGGGTCAGGTCCGGGTAGGGCCTTTCCAATTAGAGAGGGTGTGTGTGTGTGTGGTTCCCAGGGGCCTCGCCATGGTTTTTGATGGAGGGGGTGAGCTGGTGAGGAGACAGAGGCTGCCAATCACAATAGGGCTCAGATCTGCAAACAGCCCTTCCTGCTGGTGAGATCAGCTTGGCAGCAGGAAATCACTCTTTGCAGCCTCAGCAGAGTGAATAGCCGGGTGTTTCTTGGCTCTGCCGCCACCGAGAAACACTCTGATAAACGGTCCGACAGAGGATTTAGTTTTAAGTTCAATGATTCACGCCCATTGTTTCATGTGGGTTCCATAGTCTAAAATCAGTCCAATAAGGATTCCGTCGCAAAGGTGAGTGAGCTGACGACCAGTGCTGGATAATTCACTTTCCTAGTGGGGTTTACTTCACATGATGTGATGGGCATGCAGAAATTAATTAGTGTAGTACGTGATGGCACAGAATTTCCAACAGAAGCAGCTTTAGATGGGGCCAGGGGCGAGGCGCTCCTCGTCTGTGAGGCTGGTGCTCAGGTGGTTAAAAAAGCAGACTGAGAATCTGCATTTCAGCAAGGCAATATTATTGGTTCCACAAGCCCAGAGGCCTATGTCGCATAACTTCCACCTTGCCACACATCTCTATATATTTTATAGGAAAAATATAAGATCTTCCTCCTTAACACGTCAAAAATATGTTTATTCAACGTTTGGAATTGGCCTTGTTTTCAGGACTGATGATGGCTCAGCCAATGTGGATTGATTGTTGAGGTTCTACATTTGGGAAGCCGTTGTCCTATTTTCTCAATAGATGCACTGGCGCCACTAGCAAGATTGACAAAGGAGGTGTACCCCTTGTTCGTACCCCTGAGATTAACAATCATTAAGAATTGAAGAGAAGATTGCAGTGCCTTCGATTCCAGTAGGTTATGGAATGCAGATGGCCTTTATATAGCTCTCTTTGAATTTAGCCTGTGTTGCCCACATACAGTTCTTCAGGGAGTTTCTCTGATACTGCCAGGTGGCTTATTTTGTTCGGGATCACAGACAGATATAGATTCAGCTGTTTTAGGTCTTTATGCGGTTTAAACCTTTTGTAGCAATAGCAATGAGTACATCTCTATATATTTTATAGGAAAAATACAGAGTGAGATCTTTGTCCTTCACACTTCAAAAATATGTTTATCCAACGTTTGGAATTGGCCTTGTTTTCAGGACTGATGATGGCTCAGCCAATGTGGATTGAATGTTGAGGGTCTGCATTTGGGAAGCCGTTGTCCTATTTTCTCAATAGATGTACTGACTCCACTAGCAAGATTGACTTGTCAAATGCAAACAGCCTTCCTATTTGAAATTGGTCTGACCAGTCACAGGTAGTCTTTTAGTAGTTGCTTAGACATAACTGGGTGTGACATTCCCGAAACTGAGGAGAATTCCTTTGTTCCGCAGACTGCTGGGGATAGGGTCAACTGTCTTAATTGTCTAAGCTCAGCAGAAAAGTGCAGTTTAGAAATAAGAAATAGCAATAATCTTTAAATGTGTTGGGTTTCTATTCTGTGTCAGCGGAACCCAACCACTGGTTAAGTTTAACTAATGATCCATCAATGGATTATTTCGGTCTACACAGTTCAGTCACTTGCTGCTGAATCTTCAGAAAGTTTGGGAAGAGCATCTTGATAGAGATGAAGTGGATTGGATAATGCAATTGTCAAATGTTAGTTTATAGATTTTGTTTGAATGAAGGTGGGCTTCAGGAAAGATGACGGTTTTGCTGAAGTGTTTAATTCATTTGTGTGGTAATTGCTGTGAAAATTAACATTCTTAAATGATAATTCTTTTATTATTCGAAAATTGGAGAAGTACATTACATGGCATCAGAAAGAGAACAAGTCGGAATTGTGTCTCCTGCAAAGCGGAGGAGTCTGTGGGAAAGGCGGAGGAGTCCGTGGGAAAGACATTGAAGGCTCCATTTTTCAATAAACAGGAGTAAATAAGACCATAAGACATAGGAGCAGAATTAGGCCACTCGGCCCATCGAATCTGCTCCGCCATTCAATCATGGCTGATATTTTCTCATCACCATTCTCCTGCCTTCTCCCCAAAATCCCTGATCCCTTTATTAATCAAGAACCTATCTATCTCTGTCTTAAAGACACTGAGCTACACAGTGGGAGTGGCATGTGGAGAGACAGGCTGCATGTAAATGTTGGGGTTTTAAAGCAAAGTATATATAAAGCTTAAAATAAATGAACAGGATGAAAGCTGGTGAAGGTGTCAATGGGCTCAACACTAAAGTTGTTTCCCTAAAAGATTGATAATCGTGAGCTGGTCCTTAGCTCATCTTGGTGATCGGCAAACACCATGCATTCGTCGCTTTAGAAGGTATTTGAAAATTACTATGATGGAACAGGAGTCGGTTATGGAGAACTTTCGCCTGATTCAAAAAATGTAATGTAGAAGGGTAGTTAAAAGTTCTCTAAGTCGAGAAGGGGACTCACTGGGCATGTCTAGTGTTTTTTTATTGTGCAAATAGAAATTATACTGATTAAGCTAAATGATCCTGCTCAGAGGTGTTGCTCTGCATGTTCACTTACTCCAGAATGAAGCATGTTGAGTCATTTGCAGTCTCATTTTACTAAGTGTTTTCTGAGTCCATCTTTAAAATGTTTGAAGAGTCGCATGTGGTGCTGTGTATGAAAGACATGAAAATCCATTTCAGATCACGGGACAGTACTGTTGTTGCATCCAGGCAATATTGTGGACCACACAATTGTATGGTTAGGCAATGAGTGCTCTGTTGCACACTTAAACTAAATGAAAGATACTCCGAACAGCAGCATTGTACAGAGAGGATGACTCGGGGCAAACTTGTAACATTGGGTTAGAAATCCTAAAAAAAAATAAGTAGATCATTGAAATAAAATGAAGCCTGCATTTTAATTCATTTCCAGAGAGAGTACATGGGAGCAGTGAATGATTTAAACTCCAAATCTACTGCATATGTTTTGAACTATTGTGACATATTATCACATTACAGCCTACTGAATGTTATGATATGGTTTTGATATCCATTTTCCTGGCTCTATTCATACATTGCTATAACTGTAAGGTTAGATGTATTTTCTTTCATTCATGTATTTCCCAAGCCAGAAAATACAACCAATGGTCTTCAGCATTTAATCCTTCAGAAGGTTTTTGTTTTTAATTATTTTCCTGCTTTTCATGATTTATCAAGTTAAGTCCAGGATGTTGTATTTTTACTCGGAAGAGAACGGAGTTAAACCTGAACTTTTCTGCCCCGCCAATTGTAACTCAATCAATTTAGAAGGAAAAAGTTCAGTATTAATATTTCATTCATTTTATCCTACTTTACGGATGAAATTAGTGTCAGCCCGAATATCCAAATTTTTCTCTGGAGTATTGTAAGCAGTGGAGCAAAGTATTAGAAGCCGTATGAGTGCCATCTGTCATTGTGGCATTCATCGCTGAACCTGTCACATTGTGATTTATGCATGGCCAAGGCACAGCATGCACACTGGGGCTATCAGGAAACTTAATTAGAAATATCCACCAGAGGAAACAAAGATGTTACGGCAGCGTTGTGATACTAACTGACCTATGTATTTTGAGGTTAGTTGTGACAATATTAACAACTTGCATTTTATCCTACTTTACGGATGAAATTAGTGTCAGCCCGAATATCCCGAAGCAGAGGGGCTTAGGGAGGAAATTCCAGAACTTGAGGCCCTGGCAGCTGAAGACACGGCCACTAATGGTGGAGCAATAAAAATCGGGGATGATCACGAGGTCAGAATTGGAGCAGTATGGGTATCTTGGAGAGTTGTGGGGCTGTGGGGAGTTAAACCGAGATGGGGAGGGGAGAACAAGGCAATAGGTTCATATGAAAACAAAGATGAGAATTAAAAAATTTGAGTATTAAACTTAGTTTTTATTATTATTTGTTAAATTTAAATGTTGAATTGTTGCTTAACCTGGATAGGTCAGCAAACACAAAGCAGGAATTTCCTTGACAGATTGGAGATTCCTACAGCTCCTTTATACAGTGCATATTTATGAAATAAGAGTTCAGAAGAATTTGTTCTGCAAAGCATTCATTATTGGTATCCTATTATTGGTACCTGGTCAGTACACATGCCATATATTCAGTGTGCTGCCCAATAGTCTGCTTCTACAATAAACATATAAAATAAACCAGCAATTTGTACCTGATAATTCCTGCCATCGACAGCAGATTGCAAGAGTGTTGAGGATTCCCGTTATCCTGTGAGCTGTTCTCATTATCTGTGCTGCTTTTGCGTGGTTTCTCTAGGATGTGGAACTGGAAGTATAATTATATTGTAAATATTTCCACGTCCAAAATTGCTGCACTCAAAGAGAATGACAGGATGCAATGTGAAATTGTTATGTCATTGTTTCGTGAACTTGGTTTGTAGATGCTGAAAAACCAAAATTGTAGACATGCGCAAAATGGCAGCCTCTGATGGGCCGACTGCCAGAGTGGTGACGCAATTGAAAGCATGGCTAACAGCACAAAGTCTCCATTTCTGATCAACTTTCCCAAAATGCTAATGCTATTGTCCCTACAAACCTTTTTTTTAAGCAAAATACAATTAAAGTTCTTGAAATTTCCTATCGGTGTCATAATGCAATAATGATTTATTGTGGACTATTTTGGAGGAACTGGCTCGGAGGAGATACAGATTCCAACAGTGAAGGATGATAAATTGACAGGCACAGTTAAAATTGTATGATCACTGAAGCAATCAGGGCTAATGACTACTTCTGCTAATGTTCAGCTTGCTTACCAGTGTTAGGCTAAACACTTCCCAATCATCATTGCAATTATTTCTTTTAGGAGAATGCAAAGAGTGAAGCTAATTGCTTCCTATAAACATTTATAAAACCAAGACTACTAATTTTAAACTAAAAATTCCCAAATTTGAGAAATTTCCTTTTGAGTCACCTGTACAGTGATACAATATAAATCGGGAGAGAAGGTCATTCCAACTAGTTACCTTCAGACTTCAATATTAATTTAAACAAAACTGTTAAGGTCCTTTGAGTACCCTCTGAATATAGTGGGCGGCATTGTATCTTGTGCCTTGTTTTTGTGGGTGGGAAACGAGTGAAACATGAGGCCACCCATTTTGGGGCGGGCGATATTAAGAGAACTGTTGTTGGTAGCACAGAACCTGAATATTGCTGAAAAGAGAAACATGTTGCCAAAGCTTTTGTCTTGCACAGGACTTGTTCCCTGCAAACAAAATGCATATGTTCAGTGTTCTGAATTACCCAGGAGCCTATAGGTCCCTGTTGCTTCCTCCTTGGCAATGCATCCAGACACAACTCTCCAACCCTTTTCCTCCTGTAGTAAATTGCCGTGATCATTTGAAATTTGGTATTTTTGTGTTTGTCCTGATGAATGATAGACAAAAAGCTTAAGCAACATGTCTCTCTTTTCAGCAATACTCAGTAAGCCCTGGTGGCCACCAAAAATAGCCTTTTCAATATGTAAATGAGCAACCGGATCTTATTTCCGCTCCTCTGCTGGACCCAGTTGTTGGCCAGTACCAGTGAAGGGAGCTAATCCAGATTTGTTATGTTAATGCTGGCTAGTCCTTGAGGCACCCAAATGACATCTGCAGCTCCACAGAAATATTCAAAATATATATATATTTTTATTAACCGATTTTTAT
Organism: Scyliorhinus canicula; assembly: GCF_902713615.1. Taxonomy (NCBI): domain Eukaryota; kingdom Metazoa; phylum Chordata; class Chondrichthyes; order Carcharhiniformes; family Scyliorhinidae; genus Scyliorhinus; species Scyliorhinus canicula. The sequence continues at coordinate 140,733,538 of NC_052161.1, forward strand.
AACACCTTTACATCCATATACTTACTACATACAACAGTTTTCAATATTTTAACCCCCCAACCAAAAGGAAACAAACAACAATCCCGTCTGCAACCCCCCCCCCCCCCCCCCCAACATCTGACAATAAACAGCTGCCACAAAGAACAAAGAAAAGTACAGCACAGGAACAGGCCCTTCGGCCCTCCAAGCCTGTTCCGACCATGCTGCCCGTCTAAACTAAAATCTTCTACACTTCCGGGGTCCGTATCCCTCTGTTCCCATCCTATTCATGTATTTGTCAAGATGCCCCTTAAACGTCACTATCATCCCTGCCTTCACCACCTCCTCCGGCAGCAAGTTGCCCACTACCCTCTGTGTAAAAAAAACTTGCCTCGTACATCTCCTCCAAACCTTGCCCCTCAGACTTTAAACCTATGCCCCCTCAGGTAGAACCTTTCTCAGCCGACCCGCTCATTACATAACTGATTTCTTTCAAAGTGTAAAACCTCCTTAACCACGTCGTGGCACTGGGCAGTAACAAAGACTTCCAACCAAACAGAACTCGCCTTTGGGCTATTGAGGATTGGAAACGAAGGCAAGGACATCTGCCTTCACTCTTGTCTGCAACTCCAGTAGATCTGAGGTCCCAAAAATAGCCACCAACGGTCATGGTTCCAAATTAACCCCAGGAATTCCCGAAGCTCAACAGAAATTTGCTGAAATCTTGTATCCCTATCTTCTGGTGTGTGCTCTGAGCGATCATCTATTTCAGGCCCAAAGACCAGTTTACATGAATGTGTCCCAACCAGGAAGAGTATACTCTGTTGATGGCTCTTGTTAATTCTGTACCTTTTGATAACTGAGATCTTATTTTTCTTTGTTACAGAAGTGGGTACAGAGGTATAGCAAATAAAAGCCACCACATATTAGCCCTCTGATGACCTACAGTACACATGTACATGAAGGAGCAAGACACGGGTGTAAAGTTTTTCTTAAATGCCCTAGTAGCAATGTGAATGACTGTATTATTGTGGGGCCATTGAATGATCTGCCTCTAAAATGGTGAAGAATAATGGCAAAAATAAATGACATCAATCTATCCTATATATGAAGGCCGTGAGGCAATCAGAACAACAAAGGCAGTCAGTCACTAGAAGGGGACTCATTGTAGCTGTCTCCTATTTCAGTGGAATCATCTGCTTTCAAGGGAGTTCTGTTAAAGTAGATTGATGAATAATGGACAATAATTACTGCCCTCCTGTTGTGGGAGAGGTGGATGGGGAGCTTGCTGAGAGCCACAGGCCGTCTCTTATTGCTGACTTTCCTCTATCTCCTGTCCAGGGAAAGCCCACCATTGCCCAGTTAGATGCCTGATTGGTGCTCTCCAGCTGCAATGCCAGTGTGCCCAGTATCTGTAATCTCACACAATGCCACAGAACTGTTCCCGTAATGGGCTGGCTGTGACCCAATACTTTATTTGCCCATTTTGGGACTTGGATAGCAAGTAAGCAATTTAAGCATTTCAGTAGGAATGATTATTCATCGAGTAAAATAATTTAAATGAAGCATTGAAATGTTTTGCCAACCATTTCTTGTCTATAAACTTGCCCTAGTGCATTGCAGAAGTGGATTTCATGTAATTAAGGAACATAAGTAATATTGTTGGATGTCCATGGCTGATTTTTTTTGATCGGTCATACATTTGCTACATTATTTTTGTATTATTGCACTGCATTAATCTTATAATTTTCATGGGATAACATTGAATTTTTGCCAAGATAATGGCAATGGTGGTCTTTTTAAAACAAAAGCACTGGTGATGGTTCATGGCTATGTCAAGGAAACGAGCGCACGCTATGATTACTATAGATATATATCTTTTTAATTGACATGTCATATTTGGATGTTTGTATTTATTCTTCACGCCAACATTCTGACACTTCCTTGCAAAATATTAACTGGGACAAAAGTGCAGCATGATTGGCCCAAGGTTAATTATAGTCATAGACATAGACATACGTTAATTGATACAGATCATTTGGTATTTTTCTGAATTTATCTTGTTCAGATTAGAAAAGACTTGTGGTGTCAACTTCACCTGTGCCGATTAAGAAAATGGAAAAGGTTAACACTTGAAACCATCTAAGCTTAGCTGGGATCGGAAGCATGTGGAGTTGAGGTCACAATCAGATAGCCATGATCTTATTGAATGGCGGAGCAGGTTTAAGGGGCCGAATGGCCCACTCCTGCTACTAATTCTTATGTTCGTATGTTCTGTAAAGTCAACCTATTGTACTGTTGAACTTGGCTGAGCCCAAATCATATTCCTTGAGATCCCAAGACTAAAATTTACGGTTGCTCTTAATTTTACAGTACAATTTGCAAAAATGTTTATCCACTTTTTAAAAGTCATTAAGGATTTTGCTTTTACCATTGTTTGTGATAGGTTGACGGAGTGACGGCAACAGCGTGGGTTCAATTCCCGTCATGGCTGAGATTATTCATGAAGGACTCGCCTTCTCAACCTTGCCCCTCACCCAAGATGTGGTGACCCTCTGGTTAAATCAGCACCAGTCAGCTCTCTCTCAAAGGGGAAAGCAGCCTATGGTCCACTGGGAGTGTGGCGCCATTTACATTTTCCATATCATAACCTCTCTCCTAACCTCTTCCTTTGTTTTGTGATGACCTTAAATAGATTTCTCTTCGCTGTTAACTTATCAACCAGTAGACATTAGTTGTCCTAATTTTGTCTCATCAAACCCATTGTAATTTTGAGACCCTCTTATCGGATTTTCTCTCTGCTGCCTTTGTAATGAGAAAAGCCCCAGTTACTCTAGTTTTCTCTTCAACTAAAACCCCTAATCCCTGATTACATTTTAGTGAATCTCTTCTGCAGTCTCTGGAGTGCTTTGCCATCCACCTTGTCTTAAAAAAAATATATAAGTTGTCCAAAATGGAGCTAAGGCTCTAAATGTGGCCTAACCAATAATAAGGTTTAGCATTTTCTTTTGCTCTGCTATGTCCTATTATTGAAACTTAACATCCTTTTTAAGGTTTCTTAAGCTTTCCTCCCCTTTTAAAGACTTCTGTATCCAAACCTTTAACCTGGACTTTTAACAGTTTTACCATTTAATATATTTGCTTTCTCGTTATTATTAATTTTACAATTCATGCTGGTAGAAGCATACAATGAAACTTTTGGTTTGAAAACTGATGCTGTTTTTTTCCAGAATTAAACAGTTTATAATATTTGGAAAAATCAAGATTGTGCAACTGGTACAAACATTGGTGCAGTGCTAATGTAAATGTTCGAACATTGTTCACAGTCAGTACCACATTGTGTAAGTTTTGTACCTCTGTCTTACAAACAAGCAGGAAAAGCAAAGAAGATTGCGATATTAATCAGGGCAAATGTGTTCCTGTATTTAATAGTTGCAGTTTCTTTCAATTTTGTGCCTGACACACAGTTCGTTATCTTATGTCTGGTACAGACTGATAGCTGCACACTGAGCTGTCATTCGTATCTTTTTAAAATTTGTTCCCGGGATGTGGGCGTCGCTGGCTAGGCCAACAGTTATTGACCACTCCTAATTTTCCTTGAGAAGGCGTTGGTGATCTGCCTTCTTGAACCACTGCAGCCCATGTGTAGGTATGCCCACTGTGCTGATACGGAAGGAGTTCCAGGATTTTGCCACATTCCGCTGATTTCTGTTCGCATAGGTTTTTCTCCTGTTGACTGAAGTGAAACACACACAAAGCAAGGGCACGTGAAATGAGCTATGTGCTGATTGCTCACAACATTGACTGTGAGAGCTGTGCACTCCCCTCTGCTTCCTGAGCGCAAATATTTATTTTGCTTTTACCATTTGAAGTTGATGACGGTTCTATTAATATATGAATGATTAAGCATTTTCTATCATTTGTTACCTTATCGATAGGATCATGGTTAGTCATCAACTCCAATTTCAGTCCTGCGGCCCATCGAGATGAAGGAGTGCCACTCATGCGGCCCACTCACTAGGTTAGGTTGCCCATCACTCTCCGAGATGGCGTTGAGCTTCTTGAGTGTTGTTGGAGCTGCACTCATTCAGGCAAGTGGGGAGAATTCCTTCACGCTCCTGTCTCGTGCCATTGCAGATGGTGGACAGGATTCGGATAGTCAGGAGGTAACATAGAACATACAGTGCAGAAGGAGGCCATTCGGCCCATCGAGTCTGCACCGGCCCACTTAAACCCTCACTTCCACCCTATCCCTGTAACCCAATAACACCACCTAACCTTTTTGGACACTAAGGGCAATTTATCATGGCCAATCCACCTAACCTGCAAGTCTTTGGACTGTGGGAGGAAACCGGAGCACCCGGAGGAAACCCACGCACACACGGGGAGAACGTGCAGACTCCGCACAGACAGTGACCCAGCGGGGAATCGAACCTGGAACCCTGGCGCTGTGAAAACACAGTGCTAGCCACTTGTGCTACCGTGCTGCCCACTGGGGTGCGTTACTTGCAGAAGGATTCCCAGCCTCTGACCTGTATTTGTCGCCACAGTATTTATACAGCTAGTTCAGTTCAGTCTCTGGTCAATGGTAACTCCCAGGATGGTAGTGGTATCTGAGATGATACCAAAGAACAACCTTCCTGAATTGCAAATAAAATAATTGAAATCCTCAATTTTTTGCTGACATAGTGCAAAATAATGTAAATGAAAATGTAGCAACCGAGGCCATAAATCTCTGCCATCAGCTGTCTTATGACGAATTAACAAAACAAATTTAGGTGATTCCAAGGAAGGTGGTAACATGTAAATTGTACACTTACTGGCTTTAAATACTGTCCCTTTTGTTTCCAGTATTGGTTAATAATCTAGTAAAAACTGATGGAATGCCCATCACCTCCATACCAACAGTCATTGTGCAAAGTAAAAGGAATAAGGAGGTTTTGACCAGTTCTTGTAGTTAAGAGCCAGAACCCCAAACTGCTGATTGCACAACTGTAGGGCTAATGTATGTTATTGTCTGCAGAGAGTGCATCTTTAATGCCAGTATCTGAATTATTGACAGAAAGATAAAATATACTGATCGTTACAATTTTAGGAAGGAAACATGGCATAGAATAATAATAATCTTTATTAGTGTCGCAAGAAGGCTTACGTTAACACTGCAATGAAGTTACTGTGAAAATCCCCTAGTCGCCACATTATGGCCCCTGTTCGGGTACACAGAGGGAAAATTCAGAATGTCCAATTCATCTAACAGCATGTCTTTCGGGACTTGTGTGAGGAAACCCACGCAGACACACTGAGAACGTGCAGACTCCACACAGCCAGGGACCCAAGCCGGGAATCAAACCCGGAGCCCTGGCACTGTGAAGCAACAGTGCTACCCAATGTGCTAGCTGAGGGTGTGAATGGAGAGTGAGATGAGCAAGGTGAAGAGAGATTGCAGGTGGAGCAATGGAGCTGAGGATTGGTGAGGCTGCAGGTGGCTTTGTAAAATCCATTAGCTCCAAACATTTAGTGGCAGTAGAGAAGCTGGAGTTTGTGGGTGGTTTGAGGTTGGTGGTGGAGATGGACCTATAGAGAGGAAGATTGTCGTGCGGCTAAGTGATTTCCCCAGAAGGCGATCTAACACCGCCCAGTTTAAGAACAAAAGAAACTGCCAGGAATTGCCACAAGATCTTGATTGCTGTTGTCCAATTCCTAATTTGTGGTTTGATGTCTCCTTTTTGCTCCCATCGCAATTAGAACAATTTGTGCCATTGTTTCCTGAGGTATATTATATGTGACATTAATGTCATTGTTATTATGATGCAGAAGTATGCCACTCAGCCCGTCGACTCCAAGCTGGCTCCCTGCCGATCATTCCAGTCAGTCCTGTGCCCTTGCTCGATCCATTTAATGTATCTCACAATTTATGGCCCTTGTTTGTAGCAAACTGAAATCACTGAAGTGCAAATGCAGTTATAAAGGCTGTACATCTGTGTTCAAATACCCAGTCACGGTTAAAGTGGGACCAGTTGTACTGGAGCCAACATGAACTCTCTGCTGTGTTTGCTCTCTCATTCCCTGATGGTTCTGTAAACCTGTGGTTATGTGAATATCTGCATTAACACTCATCTTAAATTCTCATTGGACCTGAAGTCAATAGATGATGCTTAATTTGGCATGCTGGGACCATTTTCTATATGCCTCTGGACGTCTGGGTCGTCTTGCGCAATCTATTGGAACAAATACTAAATACTGCGATGTTTTATCTCTCTCTTTCTAAAATGCCGTATGTGTGTGATTGGCAAGGCTGGCATTTATTGCCATTCCTCAGTGTCTTGAGAGGTGGTGGTGACACTTGAACCATTAGGTAAGGGTTTGATACAACAGAGTGACTTTCTGGGCTATTTCAGAGGGCAACTTGGGGTCAACCATGCTGAGATGGAGCCAGAGTCCTATATGTGCAAGGATGTTAGCTTTGTGTCAGTCATGGCTCAGTTGGTAGCATTCGCCCCTCTGAATCGTGAGGTTCTGGATTCAAGCCCTCGTTCAGGGCTTGAACACAAGTTGAGGCTGATACTCCAGTACAGGAACATTGCATTTGTCAGAGCTGCCTTCTTTCAAATTATATATTAAACCCAGACCTCTTTTGCCTGCTTGGCACTACTTAGAAGAAGTGTAAGGGCATTATCCCTGGTGTCTTGGCTAATCTTTATCGCCCAATGACCATCTCAAAAAACAGACTATCTAGTCATTGTCACATTGCTGTTTCTGTGAGTTTGCTGAGCGCAAGTTGATTGATGGGTTTCCTACATCACAATATTGACTATATTTCAAAAAGTAGATAAATGGCTTTAAATGTTTTGAAAGGTTGTTGTGAAAAGCAGTGTACAAGTCCAATCTTTCTCTTCTTTTAAAATATATTAATGAGCCAGTTGTGTTTTAACAACAACCTGACAACCTCTTGGCTTTTACTGTTACAGGCCCGGATCAAATTCTCAAACTGTTTTGACGAAATTTGAAATAGTGTTCTCTGGATTATTATTACAGATCCCCAGATTACTGGTTTTGTTACATAACCACTACATTACCATTCTGTTAAATGTTAGAAAATGCAGTGGTCTTGTGGGACAGTGTCACGCTAAGCACACACTGTCATCTCTTATTCACAACTTTAAAAATGCCGTGTTTGTGGATCTTTCGGTAACATGTTTATTCCACCTCTGTTTGACTCTCCAAATCTCCATTAAATTGACTGCAGGACTGAAAGTGAAAATAGTAGAAACAGACCTTTTGTTGGCTGTTAAATAGCAAATTGTTCAGATTTTAAGTCAATTGCTGCAATAAAGGCACGTTTATCATTTGGTATTCTCCAAGTAATGTATCTTGAATCCTTCAGAGTTTTTAAACTTTGTTCCAAAACATGTCTTCATTTTTAATCAGTTAAGTCATTTGTCATATCTTTTGGGATTTAATTGCATTTCCCTCTGACGATGTACGAGGAGACACTCACCTGAAACTATAAGTGTTAAATAATTAGGGTCAGAGTTAACTACACACTGAACAAACGGGGAAGGAATTCCCGTTTTGGAAAAGGGAAGAATAAGTGATTTCGACCTGGTTTGGGGAAGGACTCTGAATATTGGGTATGCTCTGCTTGTTCTGTGGCCTATATTCCAGTTGGGGGAGCAGATGAGTCTGTCCTTGTAAATCTTAGGACTGCTTGAGGTGAGTGTCTGGGTAAGTTCCTGCACTATCCCGCCCATTACTATCTCCCTCTCGACTCAATGGAACTCTCCCAGTTGAGAGAGATCATGGTTCCCATTGAGGGCCCAGTAAAGGTCCCAAGATGAAAAGAGTGAAGAGTGATCAAATTCCTCCTGGGAATGTCTTTAAAAACATGGAAACACATTTGAGGCTGGGAGGAGAAATAAATGATAATACTTTTGAATCCTCAATCCTTTAAGGGCTCTCTCTTCCTCTCAACTGGTTTTACCACACAGGCATGGGCTGTGGTTTAGGTCCTCATTGCTAGCTATATGGATCCTACTCGGCTACATTTCTACTTGGTTCTACCTAATTTTCTGACTGATAGAGTGAAAGACAAGCAACAGAATCAAAATACTCTAGAAAGTACAGTAGATTTAATCTATCCTCCGAGGTGACATTCTAATGTGGATCCTATATATGGTAATCAATAATCAAAGGAGATGGCCAAATAGGTAAGCAATAAGCAGAGGATGGCACAGCACTTGGAAGCATTGTAAACTGTGAGGACAATACTGTAGAACTTCAAAAGGACATAGACAAGTTGTTGGAGTGGGAAGACAGGTGGCAGATGAGGTTCAATGCGGAGAATTGAGAGGTGATATATTTTTGTTCAAAAGAACATGGACAGACAACATAAAATAAGGGGTGCAATTCTTAAAGGGGTGCAGTAGCAGGTGAACCTGGGAGTATATGCGCATAGATTATTGAAGGTTGGAGGACAGATGGAGAGAATAGTTAATGAAGCATACAGTATCCTGCGCTTTATTAATTGTGGCATAGAGTAAAAGGGCAAGAAGATTCTGCTGAAATTATACAAGACACTAGTTAGACCTCAGTTGGAATATTGGGTACAGTTCTGGGCCACACACTATAGGGAAGGATTTTAAAGCATTGGAGAAAGTGCAGAAGAGGTTTACAAGAATGATTCCAAGGTTGAGAAACTTTAGTCTGAGGATAAATTGGAGACATTGCATAGAATCAATGCTCAGGGATCCAGGGAAAAGGCGGTAGAGCGGCACTAAGTCAGGATGCCTATTTTCAGAGCCATTGCTGACACACTGGTCCAAATGGCCTCCTGCTCCGTAACAATTTTGTGACTGTCCTTGTCCCGTCGGGACGTTTCCAAATATAACCCAAATCTAGCCGAACATATATCTCTTTTTCTCCATTCATAAAGCAAAACAGGGAATTCTTTTGAGGTAAATTTAGGGAATGCTTCTCACCAGCAAGGAATGAATTTCTGGTGCAACACCAGGAGAACAACACATGAAGAATCCACCAGATAATTGATATCTTTATGACCTACAAATGGTTATTATTACAGAATCCACAACCACCACCCTCATCGCCATGATAATCATCCATTCTATCACACTAGCAAAACTTCCTGGGCTATTCCATTAACAAAGAAGGGGAATTTCTTCATTCAGGTGACATGGGCATCGCTGGCTCGGCCAGCATTTATTGCCATCCCTAATTGCCCCTTGAATGGAGGGATTTGCTAGGTCATTTGACAGGTCATTATGTGGATTGGAGCCACGTGTAGTCCAGACCAGGTAAGGACGGCAGATTTCTTTCCCTAAAGTGTGTTAGTGAACCAGGTGAGGGTTTGTAACGATCAGCAATGGTTTCATGCTCGTCAATAGACTTTGGAATGTCTTTAAAAACTCAATTCCAGATTTTTATTGAATTCAAGTTTCACCATCTGCTGTGGTGATTTGAACTCTGGTTCCCAGAGCATTACCTTCGGTCTCTAGTCGGGGACAATACCACCAGGCCACTGCGAACAATGCAAGCTAAGGAAGTTATGTTGTTGTACCGTGGCAGCATAAACGTCATCATTTTTTTCTCTCTGATAAAGCACTTTTCCTTTCTTCTTTTAAATGGCAACTTGACTCCAGTGAGAGCTTTTGTCACGACACTTCATACTCACTTAGGCTTTGTAATGTGATTGTGCTACGAACTGTGCTTGCTGTGGCTTTTTGTCAGACAAACCACAGTGACCTTGTTTTTTCAAGTGAAGCAGTTTTCAGGATTTGAAACTATTGCTGTAATTTTCTGCTCAAGTGCTTTGTGTTTTGACCAACAAGTGGGTCCTCATGCAACTCTCAAAATGACCCTGAAATAGTGTAACATCAATCCTAATACCTACTATAGTTCCAACGGAACAGCCCTTCATATTGTTATTTTCAAGGTAGAATTAAGGTAAACAATAGCTTTGTATTTTAATGACTGAGTTAATGCTGCTCTGTACAGATTTTGTCTCTTAGATGAGGGTCTGTACGTCTTCTTAGGTGAATGTAAAATATTTTGTGGTGCTCTTTTGAAGAAGAGCAGAGAGTTGTCGCAGTATCTTGGCTAATATTGTTACAATTCCAGCTGGTGACAAGTCCGTGAAACCTGGCTTGATAAATCCTAACTATTTTTTAAAATCATGGAGGAAAGTTACTTGGATTTGGATTTTGTTTATAGCCAACGTGTACTGAGGTACAGTGAAAAGCATTTTTCCGTGAGCAGTTCAATAGATCATTAAGTACATGAAAAGGAAATAAAATTTGTGCGTGTTCTCAGACTTTTCTATCTCCTGCCCGATGGAAGAAGTTGGAAGAGTGAGTAAGCCGAGTAGGAGAGGTCTTTGATTATGCTGCCCGCTTTCCCCAGGCAGCGTGAGGTGTAGATGGAGTCAATGGATGGGATTGACTTAAAAATAGCTTCTTCCCCGCTGTTACCAGACTCCTAAACGACCCTCTTGTGGACTGACCTCATTAACACTACACCCCTGTATGCTTCATCCGATGCCAGTGTTATGGGGATCACTTTCAGAGCGTCGGTGCAGACTCAATGGGCTGAATGGCCTTCCTTTGCACTGTAATTATTCTATGGTTCCTATGAAAACATCTATTAAACAAGAAAAATTACTTGTATTACACAAGACAAAAAGGTTGAAAAGATCTCCATACAAACACAAGAAAATGATTCAAGTCACACCGTTTCTTTACCCCAGCTATATCTTTACAGACACGTACAAATTCAGACAGATAAACAATTTACAATAACTATACTATCCTCTAATATTCAGGGCAAGTATGAGGGACGTGTAAATTAATAGGTGAACTGAGGTCAAACACACCGCACTCCAAAGTAAATGACAGATGCGACTAAAGGCAGGTTCCATGGATTTCTCAACAACCCATCTGGACGTTTGTTACATTGTGAGCCACCCAGTCTCATTGAAACTCTGTCTTCCCCACAAGGGACTCTAATCTCCACAGCTGAAGAACTCGTTTTGTAATCCTCTCTAAAATCGCTCTCTCTTGGGCAGCTTCAACAAGGGTTTTAAGCTCACCTCCAAGATTTCTTTCCCCTGGATCTCCAAACACAGCTAAGCTTCACTTTCCAAGAACGCATTGCATTCTTGAGACCCTGTGGGAAAAGGAGATGGTGAACCCTGTTGGATGGTTCCATGAGCAGGCTGTCTCCAAGTTATTTGGCAGAATACCTCATCACCAGAACTTTCAAAGGAGCACCACAAAGTGGTATGGTTGGTCATGAGAGATGGGTTCTCCCCGTTATCCTCCCTGCATACCAAGTTTCACTTCCTCCACATAATACCTTGAGGACTTTTGTGGTGGCATAGAGACCATTGTCCACCTTCTTGAATGTGCTTCTCTGCAAAGAAGGGCTGGAGAGCAATGCAGTGAGTATTTGTCAAAGTTCATTCTGAGCAGTTCAATGACACAGTGCGCTATGGGCTATTCCAAAGGGCGCATACCCAAGATAAATAACAACTGAATGGCCATTAATCGAAGGAAGATGCTCTTTGGTCTGCCTGAGGCTTGCTTGGCTTCAGTGCAAACCCTTGACCAAATTTTGTAGACGGGCCTTTCAGGCCGTTGGTATATAGAGAAGCTGAAACTGCAGAACCTCTGCAACCTCTGCTTGATGCAGAAATCTTGTAAATATGGACTGCAATTGTAAATGGAGTGAGGAATATACAATATTAGAAGAAATTGATTTGGTTTGCACCTTTGTAGAGCCAGCTATCAACGGTCACACATTGAATACAATATATTTTGGGAGAGAAAACAGTGACTCGACTGTAAAAGTATCACGTTAACTTTGAAACAGCTGAGGTAGTGAAGGTTACGAAACAAATGCAAAATTTTTCAATTGTCTTTTGTTAAAGTGTGCTTTTTATTTCAATGAGGGGGTTCATGAAATTCACATTTCAGGTAGCTGTACATTTCTCTCGCACTTTCTGAAGTGAAGTGGCAAATGAAATACAATGTGGAAAAGTGTGAGGTTATGCACTTTGGAAGGAGGAATCTAGGCATAGACTATTTTCTAAATAGGGAAATTCATCAGAAAGCAGAAGCACAAAGGGACTTGGGAGTCCTTGTTCATGATTCTCTTAAGGTTAATGCGCAGGTTCAGTCGGCAGTTAAGAAGGCAAATGCAATGTTAGCATTCAGGTCAAGAGGGCGAGAATACAAGACCAGGGATGTACTTCTGAGGCTGTATAAGGCTCTGGTCAGACCCCATTTGGAGTATTGTGAGCAGTTTTGGGCCCCATATCCAAGGAAGGATGTGCTGGCCTTGGAAAGGGTCCAAAGGAGGTTCACAAGAATGATCCCTGGAATGAAGAGCTGGTCGTATGAGGAACAGTTGAGGACTCTGGGTCTGTACTCGTTGGAATTTAGAAGGATGAGAGGGGATCTTATTGAAACGTACAAGATACTGCGAGGCCTGGATAGAGGGAACATGGATAGGATGTTTCCACTTATAGGAAAAACTAGAACCAGAGGACACCATCTCAGATTAAAGGGACATCCTTTAAAACAGAGATGAGGAGGAAGTTTTTCAGCCAGAGGGTGGTGAATCTGTGGAACCCTTTGCCGCAGAAGGCTGTGGAGGCCAAATCACTGAGTGTTTTTAAGACAGAGGTAGATGTATTCTTGATTAATAAGGGGATCAGGGGTTATGGGGAGAAGGCAGGAGAATGAGGATGAGAAAATATCAGCCATAATTGAATGGCGGAGTAGACTCGATGGGCTAAGTGGCCTAATTCTGCTCCTATGTCTTATGGTCTTTATGGAAAACAATAACGTGCTGATAATATTGATAATGAGGATACAGTGGCACCTACTTTGAAACAGTCAATTGATGGGGGTGATTAGTCTGAGCAACAGCATCATATTTTATAGATTGCACCAAAACCAAGATGCAAGTTCAAACCTTCATATTGAATTCTGTCCCAAGTCCTTCAATATAACGATTTGGGACATGGATGTTAAGCCGACAGCAGATTGCATGTGGTCAGAGCTGATTTAAAATAATTTTCAAACCTGACTTGAACAAGAAGCAAATTAAGCTCTCCGAATGGTTTGCTGCAAATCCTCCTCCTCCTCTTGAGCAGCGTATTTTTCACCGTTTGCTTCTCACTGGCATGTGGGCAAACCATCTAAGATGTTGTGCTGAGATGGTGAATTGGTGGAGTGATACACCAAGATGTTTATAACCGGTTCAGTCAAAGACAATAAGGTAAATGTTTTGTTGTTGGGTCCTGGAAAATAAAGCAAAGTAACATTGCTGTGTCTGGTGCCGATGAGAATCACAGTATTCCTCCTGACCCCTCAAGGAGCCGGCCTGCGCGGTTTTCATTTGACCGGCAGGGATTGTTCCAGGCCAAGACGTGAGGCTGGATACTCTGTTAGCCCTCCATTGACCTTTTCAGCATTCAAATCGTCGGGCACTCGGAAGGAGGAATATACAGGGAATCAGTGGAACTGTCGCCTCCTGCTCACTGCACCTCCGCCCTGGCAGCCCTCCGCCCTGGCAGCCCTCCGCCCTGGCAGCCCTCCGCCCTGGCAGCCCTCCGCCCTGGCAGCCCTCCGCCCTGGCAGCCCTCCGCCCTGGCAGCCCTCCGCCCTGGCAGCCCTCCGCCCTGGCAGCCCTCCGCCCTGGCAGCCCTCCGCCCTGGCAGCCCTCCGCCCTGGCAGCCCTCCGCCCTGGCAGCCCTCCGCCCTGGCAGCCCTCCGCCCTGGCAGCCCTCCGCCCTGGCAGCCCTCCGCCCCCCCCGGCAGCCCTCCCCCCCCCCCCCCCCCCCCCCCCCCCCCCCCCCCCCCCCCCGGCAGCCCTCCGACTGTTCAGAGCCCATCGTAAGGAAACCGATCAGCTCTTAGAAAATGCACATACGGCTGAATCCTCCGAGGGAAATAGAGGTACGTGTGGAGAATCGGAAGAAGGAAATCACAGCAAATGCTAATTAGGGGAGACAGTGGCGTAGTGGTATTTTCGTTGGACTAGTATTGTGGAGATCCAGAGTCGAGCCCTAGGGTCACGGGTTTAAATCTTACCACGGCAGATGATGAACTTTGAATTAAATTAAAAAAGTCTGGAATTTAAATTCTAATGATGACCATGAAACCATTATCGATTGTCGTAAAATCCCACCTTGGTCCTTTAGGGAAGGGAACCTGCGATCCTTGTCCAATCTGGCTTTCATGTGGCCCCAGACCCACAGCAATGTGGTCAAGGATGAGCAACAAGTGCTGGCCCAGACAACGACGCCCACATCCCATTGACAAATTTGTGTCCTCTTGTTCTTGACCCTTTTACGAGGGGGATAGGTTGAGATGCAGTTGGGATGAGGAAACTTATGTGAAGCACAGTCAGAAGAGTTAGACTGAAAGACCTGCTTCAGTTGTGTAAATTCCACATCATTCTACATTATCTTGTCCTATCTCCCCTGTGGATTTAGTGGAATATTATTTCCATTCTTGTATGATAGAATGATTGTCTCCAATTGTAGCGCTTAATTTTCTTTTGGGTCGCTAACCCTGCCTTTTGGAGTGGGATCTGCAGGAACCATTGTCTCCTGCTTGCGCGCAAGTCTGAACAACTGGCTTCCACTGTGAATGTTAATAGTTTCAATTATTGAGGCCAGTGGTATCAGCAAGCTGAGATAAATCAGTAATGAAAAGTAATTAATCCAAGATTTTGCATCAACATGTTCTGCTTCCAAATGCTGTCAGGCTTAGTAACTTTCACATTAACACCATCATCACGACATTCAAAGCTATGTTGCATCTAAACACAGATGAAGATCACAAAGAGATGGCATTCATTTTTTAATAATTATTAGTGTTGCCATGATTTGTTTATCAGCGCACTAATGATGGGAACTCCCTTTAAAAAGATTAGATCATCTCATCTGGGGCTCAATTTTATTTCGGTTTGATTGACTAGTTTTTACGGTATGTTATGAGGATTAAAAATTTGTTTTAAGCAAGTTTAATCCTGCAGTGTCTCTGTCCTAGTGTATTACTTTCTGATCCATTGGCATGAAACAGGAGCCCTGAGCACTTGCATGTTGTTGAATGTTATTATACACCAAGCTTCATATTTATATTCTAAATATGCAATCGAACTAAATCAATTGAAGCATTATGAATCTTAACCTAGCTGCAAAGTAGAGCTGAAAAATGAATGTAAATTGCAGTCATTTATAAAGATCAGCTCAATTACATCTAAAGATTCCACATAGAATTTCAAGCGCAGGCAATTTGATGTAAGGTAAGAGGAATGTTATTTATCTGTCTATAATTTTGTCATGCAGTGACATGCAGAGATTATCTTTGACCTTTTCATCAGGTCGTATACCTCTCATCTTGGAGAAAGTGACTTCTTGATTTCTGAAAGCTGTTTGTCAGTTTTTCCTGTCTGGAAGCCTCTGCGGGGAGAGAAAATACAGTTAACGTTTCGAGTCCATATGACTCTTGTTCAGTGCTTTGTTTTTATTATGCTGCGCTGCTATCTGCCTGGCTTTTGTGTGATGAATGATGTTTTTCATGTTGTTCTGAATATGTCAGACAAATGTAATGTAGAATGAAGGTGCAGTTGGGAATGGATGATTTGACTGATGAGTCCGTATGATGTCCGGCCCCGAGTCACCTATACGATGATCAGAATAAAGAGACTGTGACCCTGATATTTATGGGAAGGTGAGGTAGATGCAGGAGGGGGTGCAGTGTTTTTTTTTGGAGGGGGTTGGAGGGAAGAGATTTAAGAGACCCGGAAAGCCTAGGGCCTTGGCGATCTTGGTATATTAATGACTGGGATTGCATTATCATTTTCCGCCTGGGAGCTGACCAGATTGACGGGCTGTCTGCTGTCTAGTGGGAAAGTCAACAGCAGGAAGCCACAGCTGGGAACCATAAATATGGCACAGGCTCATGTAAGGTGACTGGGGAGGTCCTTCCCTGATTTTTTATTATTAACCTCATCTCTCCTGATTCTCTCCCAGTCATTACTAATATCAAGGCTAGTGTTGCAGGCTGAAATATGAACAAACTGTTATAATTCCACAAATATATCCATGGTTATTGTGACAATTACTTGCATGTGGATATCCTACATTTTGGCCATATGCATATTGACGTTATAAGGCTGAATTTATTTTTTGGGAAAATAGATCTCACTCTAGTTATTCAAATCCGTTGCAGCTGTAAATCTTTCTTTAGGGGGATTAACACACATCTCATGCACATCACAATTGACAAAAATTCTAATTTTGAGTACATAAAGCTCAAGGTGCAGAATCTCCTTTGGAAATGTGATTCACAATTTAAAAGTTCTAGTGTTTTGCAGCGAATTCATTTCTACATGCCTTATGTGTTCATTGTGCCTATTGTGACACTCGGCTTTGAATGACACTTTTAAATCACACTAAGAAGTCTTACAACACCAGGTTAGGGTCCAACAGGTTTGTTTCAAATCACTAGCTTTCGGAGCGCTGCTCCTTCCTCGGGTGAATGAAAAGGTGGGTTCCAGAAACACATATATAGACAAATGTTACATCGCACCCAGTATATTGAGCTCTGTGTAGTTCAGTTTCACATCTCTTTGCATTCAATTTGTGAATTAAGTCTTAAAATTTAATTGCACGCTAGTTAATTTATAGTGTTTTTCTAACAAGATTTGTCAAAATATAAACAAAATCAAATCTTGTTGTTAGTTTCCAGTAGCAAGAATTGAATTGTTTCACCTGTACCTCCCTAACTCTGAAAGAGAAGAGTAAGCATGGAAACCATGTACTTCCTGAATAACACTCACGTTTGCTCCTGAACATATTGAAATGTTGCAACAAACGCATTTTATTTCAATCATAAATTCACTCCAGTTGAGCTCGCAATAGGATTTTCATGCTCCGGCTGTACATTACCACAGTCTTGCATTCAAGTTAAACACTTGGTACACAGCTTTGCGATACCACTGTGTGAATGTTTAATGTGATCCTCTGAAATTGCCTTCTGTAGACAGGAGCCCCATTTCTTTTAAATGAATCAACAGCTTTGCAAAAAATAACAGAAAGGCATTTCAGGTATGAATTGCTTATACAAGTGTGTTCAGTGGCATAATTTCAGAGCTGTACACAATCCAGATGATACCTGATTGTGTGTGTGGACTTGAGTATTATTTATTATAAGGTACCTTGAAAATATATGGTAAGGTACACTTCATAATCCATGTGGCTGGGAGAGGGGGGTGAATATTGTTGATTGCAACATAGATGTGTAGGGCATGAGACCGAGGAGGGGTTAATGACTTCTTTGTTGCAATCTCTTCCAGCTCCCATCGATCACTAACTGTCTCTGCTTGAGCTGCTCCACCCCCACTTATATAATATATAATCCATCACGCTTCTCTCTCTTCAGCTCTGAAGCAGAGTTATACAAACCCGAGACATTAACTCTTGTTTTCTCTGACCACAGACCTGCTGAATTTCCAATTCCAGCATCCGCAATATTTCGCTTTTTTGTAAAGCAATATGACGATTTTGTGTGATTTAGCTACAAAACAAGAAGTGGAAATCAATTTGTAGCAACCATTTGTGACTGAACAGTGATTCTAAGTTGAAAAACAGCAGATTTTGACACAAAGCATGTCCCTGGATGTGAAGTTTTATGTGTGGTGATTGTTTTCAAAACTAAAAGGGTGTGTGCTGAGCCAGCCCATGATTTTGAGGTTGATGTTTGAAAGATCACGTGAAAGCAATTGAATTGGGTCATCGAGGAGCATATAATTGGGCTGATTATCACATGGCATGCTAAAATAGTGAAAGAGAAATATCAGTTCCGAGAAAGTGAAATACTGAACAATAGACTAGATTGGACTGTGATGCATTGATCTTACCTGACATTCGTAATTGAAGCTCAGGAAAGCTGATTTGTTAAGCTTGTTTGAAAAATGTATTGCAGTATGTTGAGAGGATGAAGTCAAGCCTATATACGCCAAGCAGAAAAATCCTGGGCATATCTTTGGCCTAATAAGGAAGGGATGTCATAATGATAACTCTGTAATTTGAATTTTAGATATTATATGATACTTGAATAAGATGCACTCTAAGATACACCCTTTACAGGGTCACCTGAGAAAGGGGGGTTGCGGACATGTTAGGGAGTTAGCCAGCAGGACAGATTAAATTCCGTTATTCCTGAAGTTTAATCTGTGACTTTGAGTGTTATTCTATCACTTTCAGTTGTGTAACATTTTTAGGAAAACCAAGGTAGTTTTACGGGATTTATATTTGTATTGGTAAACATTAGAAATAAGGTATAGTTTCAAGTGGGTTTAATTGAATGTTTCTGTGTCTGGAAGGGTAAAACCTATAGTTCGATTCATGCTGGACAAAGATGTTTGTATGTGTGGGGTTGGTGTATGTGTGGGGTTGGTAAAGTTAAACTGTGTTTCTATTGTGCTTAGAGAGGGCTGCGGCATGAAGAATAAATAAAGGTATAGGCATGTATGTATTGCTTGGCAACTGGGGCCTTGTAAGGTAGAGAAGCTTTGAAGTTTTAGTTTAGTTAATTTGATCGACTTTGGAGGTAGGTAGTGAGGGAGATGTCAGCTCCCTTGGCTTTGCTAGGCACAATTGGTTTAGACGGTAGAGAAGAAACTTCTGGCTTTGCTAGAAAAAAAGCCATACTATGAGGTAATGGTTAATAAAAGAAGTGGAGATCTGAAGAGCAGCTAGTTAAGGAAACTATAGAAATGAAGAGAAGTTTCGAAGAAGTCTGAGGTTAAAGGTACTAGAATAGAGCACTGTTCAGTAAAGCCAGACAGAGCTGGGAAGACGGCTGTGACGCCAGAAAGATATCCAAAGTGATTTTGAGGTTTGAGATTTTACTATATCCTATGGAAAGTGAGTTCAAATAACTTTGGAAATCGTTGGCTCAATCTTTGAGTTTGTATGACAGCAGTTAAATAAAAGGAAACTTAAAATGGGGGGATGTACAACACTGGACTGGATTTGATTTGAAACTGGAGCGGCAGCTTTGTTTAAAAGTATCACTTGGAAAATCTGGTATGGATTTATTTTCGGTATACAAACTGCTAAGGGAGAGCATTGTATTCAGAGAAGATTTTAAAGCGCATTTTTGGAGTGGAATTTGGAAACTCATGTGATCATCACCTGGGGGGATTCTGAGGAGAAATCTTCAAACATTCCCGTGGGGTTCAAAGTGGCAAGTGTACTTGCCCACAGTAATCTTGTGTGCTTAAAAGGGACTTTGTGTTAATGAGACCACTGTAGATTAAGATGTACTCTGTAATCCATATTAATGCTAAAACCTGTGTGTAATTGTTAAGATAGGGGGGCAGAAAGGCGTATTGTATCATCATCCAATTTTTTCATGTTCAATAATGTTTTTCTCCTCTTAAAACTAATAGCACAGTGGTCAGCACTGTTGCTTCACAGTGACAGGGTCCCAGGTTCGATTCCGGCTTGGGTCTCTGTGTGGAGACTGCACATTCTCCCCGTGTCTGCATGTGTTTCCTCGGGGCGCACCGGTTTCCTCCTATAAGTCCCGAAAGACGTGCTGTTAGGTAATTTGGACATTCTGAATTCTCCCTCGGTGTACCTGAACAGGCACCGGAGTGTGGCAACTAGGGGCTTTTCACAATAAATTCATTGGAGTGTTAATGTAAGCCGACTTGTGGCAATAGTAAGAAAGATAATTAGCGGCCCTGTGACTTTGTTCCTCTGGGTTTTATCAAACAAAATAAAAGTTCCATACTGGGATCTTCCTATCCACTTATAACGCCAACTGGGATCGTAAGAATATGCATAACTGTTTTCTAAGTAATTACTTGTGACTTCAGCATTGAGCTAACCACATCTGTTCTGAAATAGCCACAACAGATGTTACCACTGTGCTTGTACTCCGCACTGTGACATGCAGTCTGGAGAATTATAGCGTCAAATTATATTTCACTATCATTATAAATGTTGCCATAGACAACAAAGAACCACTGTTTGTACATATTCAATCTAAATATTTAGAATCTATAATTTCACACTTTTTTCCCCCACTTTAGCTCATTGCTCTCAATGTTGCTCTGTAGGTTGTGAAAGGTAACCAAGAGTGTCTGACTTATCGGTACTCCATCTTTCTGGAGAAGCACAAAGTCTGTGTCTTCAGGCTCCATCTTCAAACACACACTGAATTGGAGGATCTTTACAGTGTAGAAGGAGACCTTTCAGCCCATCGGGTCTGCACTGTGCGGTGCACGGTTGTCCTTTTCCATGATTTTTCTGCGTGGGTTTCAGTTTTTTCCTTTCAGGTGTTCAGTTTTTTTTCTCCATCCAAATGAGTCATTTTCTATTCATTTGCTGGAATAGTTATTGCGGCAGCGTGTCGCCAGGAGCAAGGACAAAGGGACAAGGATGAAGCAGCACTGAAATTCCACAACTGCTGCCCACTTCAGTAAGCTAGCAGCATCCTAATAGAAAAGCTGGATTTCAGACATGCTGCAGTATTATGTCACAATGACTGAACATAGGGAACAGCAAAGTGGGGCTATCTGTGGAAGGAGCCTACTTGCTAAAAGTACTTGGTGCTTTAACGTGCTAGTTTATAATGTCAGCAGTGCCTTTGTATTTCCAGTGCAGACACAATGGGCCGAACGGCCTCCTTCTGCCCTATAACAATTCTGTGAACTTGTGACCAGGATTACACACTTAGTGATCCTCATTCACTCATTTATGTTTGATGTTTCTGCCAGGTTCCGAATCGCGGACTCATTCACTCATTTATAATAATCATATGTCACAAGTAGGCTTACATTAACACTGCAATGAAGTTACTGTGAAAATCCCCTAGATGCCACATTCCGGCGCCTGTTTGGGTACACCGAGAGAGAATTCAGAATGTCCAAATTACCCAATAGCATGTCTTTCGAGACTTGTCGGAGGAAATTGGAGCACCCGGAGGAAACCCACACAGACACGGGGAGAACGTGCAGACTCCGCACCGATAGTGACCCAAGCCGGGAATCGAACCTGGGACACTGGTGCTGCGAAGGCATAGTGCTAACCACGGTGCCACCGCCCTGTTTGAAGGAACTTCCAAGAGGGGCACTTGACAAGTAGGAGGGAGAGGCTTGCCAGGCTGCTTTCAAATTCACACAGCTCTCGGTCGGTGCAGACTCGATGGGCCGAATGGCCTCCTTCTGCACTGTATGTTCTAAGGAAACCAGTTTGAGAATGATATTTCACTCAATTTTGGAAAATAACACTCTAAAACAAACTCACTTGCCAAAATCTCTGTTCTACATTTTATTGTTGTACACAGTATTTTCCACTAGATGCTGCTAGCATCTCTGTGTAGCGTGCTAGTGCCACCCCATGGTAGAAATCAGGTGCTGTTGTAGTGTTTAATTGAATACTCCGATCAACTATGTTGTAGGACTGATAAGAACATAAGAACTAGGAGCAGGAGTAGGCCATGTGGCCCCTCGAGCCTGCTCCACCATTCAATGAGATCATGGCTGATCTTTTGTGGACTTAGCTCCACTTTCCGGCCCGAACACCATAACCCCTAATCCCTTTATTCTTCAAAAAAACTATCTATCTTTACCTTAAAAACATTTAATGAAGGAGCCTCAACTGCTTCACTGGGCAAGGAATTCCATAGATTCACAACCCTTTGGGTGAAGAAGTTCCTCCTAAACTCAGTCCTAAATCTACTTCCCCTATTTTGAGGCTATGCTCCCCTAGTTCTGCTTTCACCCGCCAGTGGAAACAACCTGCCCGCATCTATCCTATCTATTCCCTTCATAATTTTATATGTTTCTATAAGATCCCCCCTCATCCTTCTAAATTCCAACGAGTACAGTCCCAGTCTACTCAACCTCTCCTCATAATCCAACCCCTTCAGCTCTGGGATTAACCTAGTGAATCTCCTCTGCACACCCTCCAGTGCCAGTACGTCCTTTCTCAGGTAGGGAGACCAAAACTGAACACAATACTCCAGGTGTGGCCTCACTAACACCTTATACAATTGCAGCATACCCTCCCTAGTCTTAAACTCCATCCCTCTAGCAATGAAGGACAAAATTCCATTTGCCTTCTTAATCACCGGTTGCACCTGTAAACCAACTTTCTGTCACTCATGCACTAGCACACCCAGGTCTCTCTGCACAGCAGCATGCTTTAATATTTTATCGTTTAAATAATAATCCTGTTTGCTGTTATTCCTACCAAAATGGATAACCTCACATTTGTCAATATTGTTTTCCATCTGCCAGACCCTAGCCCATTCACTTAACCTATCCAAATCCCTCTGCAGACTTCCAGTATCCCCTGCACTTTTCGCTTTACCACTCATCTTAGTGTCATCTGCAAACTTTCAGATCCAGGGACTGATCAAATGTTAAATGTAAATACATTTGCAGATTGTGTACACTCTCTACAGCAAAGATATAGTCACAGATACTTCATCCCCTCCGGATGAGAGTGACTAACAGGCTGGCTGCAGTTATTTTCCATCCCAGCTACCTTAATTGCCTGAGTGATTGTACAAACGGTGTGGCTTGCTCAGCTCTTTATACTGGAAGAATTTGGAAGTCAGACTGGTTAGCAATGTCAGGCAGAGTAAATCAAGTGTTTTTAACAATCCGGCTGCTTTTGTGAGCATTCTTTTAGGTTTCTGAACTCCGATGTTATTTAAAATTTTACATTCTTGGGGGATTATCAAATCGAAGTTTAGTCAAGAGGTGAGGAGAGTATCATTGCTGTTTTAGGGTCAGTTTGGCTCAGTTGGCTGGATGGCTGGTTTGTGATGTAGAGAGCAAACGGCAACAGCGCAGGTTCATAGATCATAGAATTTACAGTGCAGTAGGAGGCCATTCGGCCCATCGAGTCTGCACCGGCTCTTGGAAAGAACACCCTACCCAAGGTCAACACCTCCCCCTATCCCAATAACCCAGTAACCCCACCCAACACAAAGGGCAATTTTGGACACTAAGGGCAATTTAGCATGGCCAATCCACCTAACCTGCACGTCTTTGGACTGTGGGAGGAAACCGGAGCACCCGGAGGAAACCCACGCGCACACGGGGAGGACGTGCAGACTCCGCACAGACAGTCACCCAAGCCGGAATCGAACCTGGGACCCTGGAGCTGTGAAGCTATTGTGCTATCCACAATGCTACCGTGCTGCCCCATATCAATTCCCATATTGGCAGCGATTATTCATGAGCCCTGCCTTCTCAACCTTGCCCCTCACCTGAGGTGTGGTCGCCTTCTGGTTAAATCACCACCAGCCTGCTCTCTCTCAAAGGGGAAAGTAGCCTATGTCTTCTGGGACTGTGGCAACATTTACATTTTCTATGCGCTCTGAATGCACAAAATAGATTCCCTGATCTAATCGTTTAATGGAGGAATTATTCATTTATTTTTAATGACTTAACACCATCACAAAAATTGTTTATGAAGAAATGCCATATGAATAATTTAGCATTTACACAATAATATTGTGTACACAATAATAATAGTGCTACTTCCAGACCACACTTGATAACTACAGCAACAGGTACTGCAGCATTTATAGTGTCTTTTTTTAAAAATAATTTTTATTGAAAAATTTTGAGTTTATACAACAGTAACGCACCATAGTAAAATACCAAAATACATAACAATAATATTAACAATCATAAACATTCGCCCCACCTCCATGAACAACACAACATTTTAACAACAACGCAAATTAACACAATATAAAGTTACAGAATAGACACTACAATAAGGAACCCCCCCCCCCCTCCCCTCCCCGGGTTGCTGCTGCTATTGACCAAGTTACCTACCTTTGAGCCAGGAAGTCCAGAAAAGGCTGCCATCGTTTATACAACCCTTATATTGATCCTCTCAGGGCAAATTTGACCCTTTCCAATTTTATAAATCCCGCCATGTCACTGATCCAGGCCTCGCATCCTTCCACTAGCAGAATCCTTCGTCGGGCTACTAGGGACGCAAAGGCCAGGACACCGGCCTCTTTCGCCTCCTGCACTCCCGGCTCTACCGCAACTCCAAAAATCGCGAGTCCCCACCCTGGTTTGACCCTGGATCCAACCACCCTCGACACCGTCCCCGCCACCCCCTTCCAGAATTCTTCCAGTGCTGGGCATGCCCAGAACATATGGGCATGGTTCGCTGGACTCCCCGAACATCTGGTACACCTGTCCTCACCCCCAAAGAACCTACTCATCCTAGTCCCGGACATGTGGGCCCGGTGCAGCACCTTAAATTGGATGAGACTAAGCCTCACACATGAGGAGGAAGAGTTGACTCTCTCCAAGGCATCCGCCCAAGTCCCGTCCTCTATCTGCTCCCCAAGTTCCTCCTCCCATTTAGCCTTCAGCTCCTCCACTGACGACTCCTCCACCTCCTGCATTACCTTATAGATGTCAGACACCTTCCCCGCCCCGACCCACGCCCCCGAAAGCACTCTGTCCATCGTCCCCCGCGACGGCAGCAGAGGGAATCCCTCTACCTGTCGCCAAGCAAACGCCTTTACCTGCAAGTATCTGAACATGTTCCCTTGGGGAAGGCCAAATTTATCTTCCAGTTCCCCCAGGCCCGCAAACCTCCCGCCAATAAACAGGTCCCTCAATTTGCCGATGCCCACCCTTTGCCACCCCCTAAATCACCCATTCTTGTTCCCCGGGATGAACCGATGGTTGCCACCCAGTGGAGCTTCCATCGAGCCTCCTGTTTCCCCCCGATGCCGTCTCCACTGTCCCCAGATTCTTAGGGTCGCCGCCATCACCGGGCTCGTGGTAAATCTCTTAGGGGAGAGCGGCAACGGTGCCGTTACCATGGCACCCAGGCTCGTACCTCTACATGACGCCATCTCCATTCTTTTCCACGCCGCCCCTCCCCCCTCCATCACCCATTTACGAACCATTGACACATTGGCTGCCCAATAGTACCCCAGAAGGTTGGGCAGCGCCAGTCCGCCTCTATCCCCCCCTCGCTCCAGGAACACCCTCTTCACTCTCGGAGTCCCATGTGCCCAGACAAAGCTCAAAATACTGCTAGTCACTCTCCTAAAGAAGGCCCTGGGGATAAAGATGGGCAGGCACTGAAAGAGGAACAAGAACCTCGGAAGCACCGTCATTTTGACGGACTGTAAATGAAAAATGAAATGAAAATCGCTTATTGTCACGAGTAGGCTACAATGAAGCTACTGTGAAAAGCCCCTAGTCGCCACATTCCGGCGCCTGTCCGGGGAGGCTGGTACGAGAATCGAACCGTGCTGCTGGCCTGCTTGGTCTGCTTTCAAAGCCAGCGATTTAGCCTGGTGAGCTAAACCAGCCCCTCGAGCTAAACCAGCCCCAGTTGGCAGGGAGGACTGTACCCTCCCTGCCAACGACAATGGCAGCATGTCCCACCTCTTGAACTCCTCCTCCATCTGATCTACAAGTCTGGTGAAGTTATGCTTGTGAAGAGTCCCCCAGTCCCTGGCCACCTGCACCCCCAGGTACCTAAAGCTCTCCCCTGCCCGCCTAAGCGGGAGCCTACCAATTCCTTCCTCCTGGTCTCCAGGGTGCACCACAAACACCTCGCTCTTGCCTAAATTTAATTTATAACCTGAAAAGGTCCCAATCTCAGCTAGCAACTCCATCACTCCCGGCATCCCTCCCACCGGGTCCGCCACATACAGTAACAGGTCATCGGCATACAACGACACTCTATGTTCCTCTCCACCTCGCACCAAGCCTCTCCACCTCTCTGAATCCCTCAACGCCATCGCCAGCGGCTCGATTGCCAGTGCAAACAACAAGGGGGACAGGGGGAAACCCTGCCTGGTCCCTCGGTAAAGCCGGAAGTACTCCGACCTCCTCCTATTCGTGGCCACGCACGCCATTGGGGCCTCATATAGCAGCCGTACCCATCTAATGAACCCTTCACCAAATCCAAACCTCCCCAACACCTCCCATAGGTACCCCCACTCCACTCTATCGAAGGCCTTCTCCGCATCCAGTGCCACCACTATCTCTGCCTCCCCCTCAATCGCCGGCATCATGATGACATTCAACAATCTCCGCATATTCGTGTTCAGCTGCCTTCCCTTCACAAAACCTGTCTGGTCCTCGTGCACAACCCCTGGCACACAGTCCTCTATCCTGGTGGCCAGGATTTTTGCCAGGACCTTGGCATCCACATTGAGGAGAGATATGGGCCTGTATGAACCACACTGCTGGGGGTCCTTGTCCCTCTTTAAAATTAACGAGATCAGCGCCCGCGACATCGTCGGGGGCAAAGTCCCCCCTTCCCACGCTTCATTGAGTGTCCGCACCAGCAAGGGGCCCACTAGGTCCACAAACTTTTTATAAAATTCCACCGGGAACCCATCCGGCCCCGGTGCCTTCCCTGACTGCATCTGCCCGATCCCCTTAACTAGCTCCTCCAGCTCAATCGGTGCACCCAACCCCTCCACCTTCTCCTCCTGCACCTTCGGGAAAGAGAGCCCGTCAAGGAACCTCTCCAATCCCCTCCTCTTCCCCCGTTGGCTCCGACCGGTACAGTTCCGTAAAATTCCTTGAAGACCTCATTCACCTCTACCCCCTTCCGCACCACATTCCCACTCTTGTCTCTCACTCCAGCAATTTCCTTAGCCGCATCCCGCTTGCGGAGCTGATGAGCCAGCATCCTACTCGCCTTTTCACCATGTTCGTACACTGCCCCTTGTGCCTTCCTCCACTGTGCCTCCGCCTTTCTAGTGGTCAGCAAATCAAATTCAGCCTGCAGGCTACGCCTCTCCCCCAACAGTCCCTCCTCTGGTGCCTCTGCATACCTCCTGTCCACCTCCAGCATCTTTCCCACCAGTCTATCCCTCTCACTCCTCTCGCTCCTCTCCCTGTGTGCCCGGATGGATATCAGCTCCCCACGAATCACTGCCTTCAGGGCTTCCCAGACCATCCCCACTGAACCTCCCCCGTATCATTCACCTCAAGGTACCCCTCAATACTTGCCCGGACCCTCCTACACACCTCCTCCTCCGCCAACAACCCCACATCCAACCGCCACAACGGACGTTGGTCCCGCACCTCCCCCATCTCCAACTCTATCCAATGCGGAGCGTGGTCGGAGATTGCAATGGCCGAATACTCGGCCTCCTCCACTCTCGGAATCAGTCCCCTACTCACCACGAAGAAATCTATCCGAGAGTAGACCCTATGTACATGGGAGAAGAAAGAGTACTCACGTGCCCTCGGCCACACAAACCTCCATGGATCCACCCCACCCATCTGATCCATAAACCCTCTCAGTACCTTGGCCGCCGCCGGCCTCCTACCCGTTCTAGAGCTGGACCGATCCAGTGAAGGATCCAACACCGTATTAAAGTCCCCCCCCCCCCCCCCCCCATGATCAGACCTCCCGCCTCCAGATCCAGGACCCGTCCCAACATATGCCTCATAAAGCCCGCATCGTCCCAATTTGGGGCATACACACTAGCCAGTACCACCTTCTCTCCTTGTAGCCTGCCCCTAACCATAACATACCTACCCCCCTTATCCGCCACCACCTCCGATGCCTCAAACAACACATTTTTCCCCACCAGAATCGCCACTCCCCGGTTCTTCACATCCAACCCAGAGTGGAAAACCTGCCCCACCCATCCCTTCCTCAGGCGGACCTGGTCCGCCACCTTCAGGTGAGTCTCCTGAAGCATTGCCACATCTGCCTTTAGCCCCTTCAGGTGAGCCAGTACCCTCGACCGTTTCACCGGCCCATTCAACCCGGTGACCAACCGGATCAGAGACCGTCCCCCCCCCCCGTCCCCCCAGGCTAGGAACCCTCCCAGCCGCAAATCGTCCTCCATTGTACTTCCGTGGGTCAGTTAACTTCTGCTGACCCCGGAAACTCCCGCCAATAACCCGACCCCTCCCAAAGTGGGATCATCCCCCAATCTATCCCTCCTCCAGGCACCGTTCCAGCGCGGGGAAGAACCAGTTAAGGCCCCACCTCCCCCGTCACCGTCTCCGCCCCCCAGCCCCGCAGCGCGGGAAACCAGAGGAAAGCCCGCTCTTTCGCACTGCCCCACCACACCCTTCTGACGCAGCTCCCAAATAACAGCCCCACTCCATACCCCCAACCCGACATAGAATACAACAAACCCCCCCAACCCTCCCCGCAAGATACACAACTAAAACAATGCCCCACAGCAGAGAAAAACATAGCAGAACAACACCCCCATAAATAACCATATCAAAATTGCAAAAGTACAAAAAAAAGAACATAGCAACAGCAGAATCCAGCGCTAAGATATTACAACCGACCCCGCAACCCCAAACCCCTAGTTCAAGTCCAATTTCTCCGTCCGCACGAAGGCCCACGCCTCCTCCGGGGAATCGAAATAATAATGCCGGTCCGAATAAGTTACCCACAGGCGCGCGGGCTGCAACATTCCGAACTTTATCTTTTGCCTGTAAAGCACCTCCTTCGTCCTATTAAATCCGGACCGCCGCTTAGCCACCTCCGCACTCCAATCTGGTAGATCCGTACTACCCCATTCTCCCAGTTGCTGCTCTTCACCTTCTTGGCCCAGCGCAGCACACACTCCCGATCACTGAACCGGTGGAACCTCACCAGCACCGCACGCGGGGGTTCATTGTCCTTAGGCCTCCTGGCCAGTACTCTGTGTGCTCCCTCCAGCTCCAAGGGCAGATGGAAAGACCCGGCCCCCACTAGCGAGTTCAGCATTATAGCCACA
Source organism: Scyliorhinus canicula (assembly GCF_902713615.1). Lineage (NCBI taxonomy): Eukaryota > Metazoa > Chordata > Chondrichthyes > Carcharhiniformes > Scyliorhinidae > Scyliorhinus > Scyliorhinus canicula. The sequence continues at coordinate 140,762,331 of NC_052161.1, forward strand.
TAGGTTGTCAGGTCCGACCCCTCCAGCCCCTCCGCAAGGCCCAAGATCCGCAGGTTTTTCCGCCTCATGCGGTGATCAAGTTCCTCGAAGCGTTCCTGCCACTTCTTGTGGAGCATCTCGTGCCCCTCCAACTTACTCACGAGGACCACGGCCTCCTCCTCTCGTTCAGTGGCCTGCGTCTGCAACTCCTTGATGGCAGCACCCTGGGTGGTCTGAATCTCCGACAGCCTTCTGTTTGTTTCCTGCAGAGAGCTCAGTACCTCAGCCTTGAAGTCTGTGAAGCAGCGCAGGAGAGCAGCTTGTTGCTCCTGGGCCCACTGTTTCCACTCCTCTGGAGCTCTGCCGGTGGCCATCTTGGATCCCTTCCCCTGTTTTTTCTGGGGAGCTGCTGCTGCTATTTCCCCCTTTCCACTCCGTGTTCGAGTCAGGGACTGCAGGGAAAGTCGTTCAGCACACCTTCCCCCACCGGGAGACGTTGGAAAAATTTCCGTTTTGGGCTCTAAAAAGAGCCGAAAAGTCCGTTTAAAACGGGAGCTCCCAAATGTGTGGCTTCCTACTTCATCACAGCCACCGGAAGTCGCATTTATAGTGTCTTTAATGTAATCAAACATCTTGAGTGCTTTGCTGGAACAAAAGTAAACAAAATGTGACACTGTGTTAGTACACCATTCTCTAGATGTGGTCTAACCAACTGTAGCAAAACATCACTGTATTTATATCCCATTCCCCTTGTAATGAGTGTCAACATTCCATTTGCTTCCTAATCACTTGCTGAACCTGCATACATTCATTTTTTTAAAAATTTAGAGTACCCAATTCATTTTTTCCAATTATGGGCTAATTTAGTGTGACCAATCCACCTACCCCACACATCTTTGGAAAACACGGGGAGAATGTGCAAACTTCACACGGACAGTGACCCAGAGTCGGGATCGAATCTGGGACCTCGGTGCCATGAGGCAGCAGTGCTAACCGCTGCGCCACTGTGCTGCCCTCCTGCATACATTCATGTACAAGGACTCCCAGATCCCTCTGTACCCTCAAGAGTTATGCTATTAAATAATCTACTTCTCTTATTCCTGCCTAAGTTGGCACGTTCACATTTTTCTACATTATACTCCTCCTGCCTGTTTGCCTACTCGCTCAACTTACCTTTGTCCCCGCTTCACAACTTACTTTTCTATCTTTGTGTCATCAGTAAATTTAACAACCGTACATTTGGTCCTCTCATTTAAGTCATTGACATAAATTGTAAATGGTTCAGGAGTCAGCTTTGATTCCTGTGGCACTCCATGTGGATCCTCTCTCTGCAACTGGATCATCTCTCTGCAACTGGATCATCGACTTCTTGACCCATAGACCACAATCTGTAAGAATAATCAACACCTCCTCCATGATAGTCCTCAATACTGGGGCCCCGCAAGGCTGCTCACTAGTAAGCCTATGAGAAGCTAATACAGGGAGAAACCAGCCTCTGATTGGACAATTATTCAGAGCATTTTTCAAATTTTATACATCAGGCTGGCCTCCACTGAACCCCTGGATGTATCTCACGGTATGCTGGGGTCTGTGGAATCAACCTTCGGAAACGTTCCTTAACTGAATTTTGAAGTTCTATTCAGCCTAATCTGTCTTCATGCACTCATAATTGCCCTTATTTAAGTTTAGAACCCTGGTCTTAGATCCACTCTTCCCACTCTCAAACCAGATGTGAAATTCAATCCTATTATGGAACAATACAGAACAGGAACAGGCCCTTTGACCCTCCAAGCCTGTACCGGTCAATACCACCCTTGTGATCACTTCTGCATAGAGGCATCTTCGCAATGTGGCCGTTCATTAATCCTGTCATGTAGCCTTGAATATTTAGCTTCTAGTTTTTGTTATCCTGCAGCTATATCTCTAATAGTTATTGGATCGTACATTTTTGCTGTTTGTTCTGTCCACTCATCTGTTTGTTATGAATGCTACATGCATTCAGGTACAGAACCTTTAGTTCTGTCTTTTACTATTTTTGTAACCTCTGCCTTCATCTGCTGGTGCACTCTTAGGTTTGCGTACTCTCTTTCCCTTCCTGATCATCATTTCCCGTCTGCCTACCTTGCTCTCTTGCTTTATCTTCACTATTTAATTTATGACATCTTTCCGAGCTTGGTCCCTTCATAGAACATGGACTCACTACAGTGCAGAAGGAGGCCATAAGGCCCATTAAGTTTGCACCAACCCTCTGAAAGAGCATCCTCACACCCACCCTATCCCAGTAACCCCACCTAGCCTTTTTGGACACCAAGGGGCAATTGATCATGGCCAATCCATCTAACCTGCACATCTTTGGAGTGTGGGAGGAAACCGGAGCACCGATACGGGGAGAACGTAAATCTCCATACAGACTGTAACCAAAACCAGAATTGAACCTGGGCCCCTGGCGCTATGAGGCAGCAGTGCTAACCACGTCATCCTTAACCCCATTGTTTAGTTTATAAGACCTCTCTACCACCCTAGTTATACAACACTTGTTCCAGCACAATTCAGGTGAAGACCATCTCAACAGTGGAAACAGCCGGTTCAGCAATGATCCAGAGATATAGTCGGAAGCTCATCTCTGGATCCGATACATATCAAGATTGTAAAGAGTATGGTTCAGTCTCGGACAGTTGCCAGAGAGATCAATGGAGTGGATGGCAATGGGATGGAACTTGTAACAGGGACTGAAGCCAATGTTAAGAGAGGGCTGGGTGTCGTAAGCATACATGTGGAAAAGTTTTTTAAAAATACATTTAGAGTACCCAATTATTTTTTTTCAATTAGGGGGCAATTTAGCCGGGGCAATCCACCTACACTGCATATCTTTGGGTTTAGGGGTGAGAACCATGTGCACACTGATCAAACCAGGGTCCTTGGTGCCGTGAGGCGTACATGTAGAAACTGATGCTGTGTTTTGGATGATGCTGCTGAAGGGTAACATGAGGTGGAAAAATTTTAATACAAGTTTTGGATAATTACGCAGTTTAAACCCAATTCAAACAATACTTAGAAATGGAAAATACTTGCAGGAAATGATTTAATAACAGTCTTTCTTTGCCTTTGGCTGTAAGAATATTAAATTTGTTTGAGCAGTTTAGGCTTTGCTCCACTTGAGAAGATGCCCTTAGTACAAAAGGTTTCCCATGGCTGGCTATTTTTTTCAGGGAGGCCACAAGGAAAGAGGCCGCAGTTACACTAATTCTGCACGAGAATTTCTACTGAGACGAGCTGATCCACTTGGAGCAACATAGATTCTCAGTTCAAAAATTCCCAGACTTTAGTGATGCACTCCCAGTGCAACTCAATAGGAGTGCAGCAGAAAGGCTAGAAATTAGGCTGAAAATCCTCAACTATACTAAATTTCCTGCTCTGGTATTGGGGTATTTGCTCAATGACACCAGGTTAGAGGGTGGGGAAAAATTGGCTAGGTTTCTCATTGGGAAAAAATCACTCCTGCTAGATCCTGAGTGAGGGACTGGTTTAGCTGACATGGATCAGTGGTAGTCAGTATGGTATCAGAGACTTGTCACTCCCAGTCACCCTGAACTGCGACATGAGGGCTTTTTTTTTTTACAGCGTCAGTAGGATAATTACATTGAGAAACTAACTCTTATTATTACATAAAGCACATTGTTAAGTGAGTAGTGAGTGTTTAATTTTATATTGAACAGTATGTGCTATTAACACAGAGCATTGTGTCGCCAGGTAGTCACCGTCAGCAATTGCAGTGTATGCTTTCCAAAACCTGCTTTCCCACTCTAGAACCTGCTTTTCCAACGTGCGACATTTTGAATATATTATGTTGCTTGATGTACTTTATGGCCTTGAACGTTATTCAGAGCATTTGGATTTCCGGTGACTGCCACCATCAGAGTGGTCAGGATTCAGGGAACACGTTAAATGCAATTGACAGCACTCTGTGATAAACAGCTTGGCAGAGATCATCTGCTTGCCCAGGACTGGCATTGCTGAATTAGTCTGCTGCTCATCGGCAGCTATCTGTGGCAATTGAGTTGGTTTTGAGCTTTCTTTCTGTCTGTGGATGGTGTTGAAAACATTTCAAACCTGCAACAAGGTTTCTCCAGTTAGATAATGAGAGTTTGTAAATTGTAACGGCAAAGAAATAGGATCTTACTATAAATTGTTCTGATGAAAAGTTTACTGTTTTTAACTATTGGCTATATGTTACACTGGAGGTGAAGCCAAGGACTAATTTCTACTTTTGCATGGCAATTGAGCTCTATTCAATTCTATTTTTGATACTGTTGATGACTACTTTAGTATTAGAACATAGAACATAGAACAGTACAGCACAGAACAGGCCCTTCGGCCCTCAATGTTGCGCCGAGCCATGATCAATGTGGCACATTGCTTTTTGGAGTCAGAGTCATTGCCATATTTTTCACGATCCAACATCTGGTAAAATGCTCAAAGTGTAAAAGATTGATTTTTCTGTGATGCATGTTTGATGGAACCAGGGCAAACTTCATTTGAGTTGATTAGGCAGTAAGCGTTCCTGTTCCTCCCACAGCTTATTTCTCATCTGTGCGTCTGTTGATTCAGACTGTAATTGGTACCTCTCACAAACTATCATTATTAGAATTTGCACAAATTGTTTGCAATAGTCATTTTTTAAACTGTTGAGAAACTGCAAAAGAAAAATCTTTGTTACTGATAAGAGCTTGAAATGAACGCATCTTTCTCTAAACACCACAAAAACTCTTCCAACCAGCTCCAAGAGCAGAACACCTTCCCTCACTGATAAGATCGACAGAGCGATCCTGGGAAGTGTGAGCCCTTTTCCACATCTTGGGAGCCTCCTCTCAATAAAGATATGATGTGTAGATGCCAGTGTTGGACTGGAGTGAGCACAGTAAGCACCAGGTTAAAGTCCAACAGGTTTTTTTCAAATCACTAGCTTTTGGAGCACTGCTCCTTCCTCAGGTGAATGAAGAGGTATGTTCCAGAAACATATATAGACAAAGTCAAAGATGCAAGATGATACTTTGAATGCAGGCATTTGCAGGTAATTAAATCTTTACAGATCCAGGCTAAAGAGGTGTGAATTGTCTCAAGTCAGGACAGTTGGTAGGATTTCGCAAACCCAGGCCAGATGGTGGGGGATGAATGTAATGTGACATGAATCCAAGGTCCCGGTTGAGGCCGTACTCATGTGCGGAACTTGGCTGTAAGTTTCTGCTCGGCGGTTTCGCGTTGTCGCGCGTCCTGAAGGCCGCCTTGGAGAACGCTTACCCGGAGATCGGAGGCTGAATGCCCTTGACTGCTGAAGTGCTCCCCGACTGGAAGGGAACATTCCTGCCTGCGATTGTCGCGCGATATCTGTTGTCGCAGCGTCTGCATGGTCTCGCCAATGTACCACGCTTCGGGATATCCTTTCCTGCAGCGTATGAGTTAGACAACGTTGGCCGAGTCGCACAAGTATGTACCGCGTACATGGTGGGTGGTGTTCTCGCGTGTAATGGTGGTACCCATGTCGATGATCTGGCACGTCTTGCAGAGATTGTCATGGCAGGGTTGTGTGGTGTCGTGGTCGCTGTTCTGAAGGCTGGGTAGTTTGCTGCAAACAATGGTTTGTTTGAGGTTGAGCAGTTGTTTGAAGGCAAGCAGTGGGGGTGTGGGGATGACCTTGGCAAGATGTTCACCTTCATCGATGACGTGTTGAAGGCTGCAAAGAAGATACCGTGGTTTCTCCACTCCGGGAAGTACTGGACGACGAAGGGTACTCTGTCGGTTGTATCCCGTGTTTGTCTTCTGAGGAGGCCGGTGCGATTTTTTGCTGTGGCGCGTTGGAACTGTCGATCAATGAGTCGAGTGCCATATCCCGTTCGTACGAGGGCATCTTTCAGCATCTGTTACGCTGCTCCTCATCTGAGCAGATCCTGTGTATACGGAGGGCTTGTCCATACGGGATGGCTTCTTTAATGTGTTAGGGTGGAAGCTGGAGAGTGGAGCATTGTGGGGTTATCACTGGGCTTGCGGTAAAGCAAAGTGCTGAGGTGACCACCCTTGATGGAGATGAGTGTGTCCAGGAATGCAACCGGTTTTGGAGAACAGTACCAATAGCAGTGCCTTTGCAAGATCCTCCAAACCCACTGACAAGGAAGGCAGTCCAACTGTGGAATCCTCTTCAAAGCCAATCTGTCCAGCATCAAGGCTCAAAACCAGTTTCTTAAATGTCTGACGCCAGACCCCAAAGCAGCTGCTGTACTTGGAACTTGGTCAAGGCACAAAGACAGCGGAAATACTTTAAAGTATCCCAGAACAGGTTAAACATTCCCACAAACTCATGGGAGTTCCTGGCTTGTAACCGACCAAAATGGAGAATGATCGGAGTGCCTGTAGAGAGGCAGGAAGGGCGTGGATAAACAAGGCGGCAAAAAAAATGACCAAATGGCAGGAAAGACAACCAGTTGGAAGGAAAAGACATCAGTCGACATTCGGTCAATACTATTCACCTGTGTCAGCTGCGGAAGTGATTGCCACTCACGATCGGCCTCCACAACCAAGTTCAAATCAAAAGCAGCATACACCCTGGACCCAGTCCATCATCACCCGAGGTGGATGGATGCCTGTCTAACATTCGGGAAGGTACTAAACACGTTGCTGGACTTGGCCGGGAATGTGAAAAGATGAATTCAAGGTGTCGGAGGGAACGCACACCCCTCCCAACAACCCACCTATCCAACCTGTGGAGAACCACCCGTGGCAGAGTCTGCAGATCATGCATTCAATTTCTCAGACATCACAGAACCCATCGAGCCAGATTCGCAGCAAATCATTCACAATCACGGCGGACTGCCTAACAAGGGAAGAAATGAAAGATTGCCTGGCTGCTCATTATGTTTAGCTCAGTAGCACTAGCCCCTTGCAAAGCTAAATTTAGATTCCATTGATAGAGGCCTTTGTGGTATACTCAACAACACTGTCATTGTAAACTTTTAATGCTATTTTGAAAACATTGTGACCGACACAGCTATGTACCCTAACTGGCATGTTGAATCATGATGCAGGAAAAATAATGGAAGAATTATTTGTTTAAAATAAATTTAGAGTACCCAATTATTTTTTTTCCAATTAAGCGGCAATTTAGCATGGCCAGTCCACCTACCCTGCACATCTTTGGGTTGTGGGGATGAGACCCACGCAGACACTGGGAGAATGTGCAAACCCCACACGGACAGTGACCCAGAGCCGGGATTGAACCTCGTGCCGCCCCAATAATAGAAGCAATTCTAAAGAGTTGTCTGGAGGCGTATTCTAAATAGCAGCAGCTTTTTATTTAGTATTGATTTAAAAGGGGAAATTTCTGCTTAATAAACTCGTTTGATGTCTTTGGACATATCACCATAATAAATCGTGGAGCTTCCTATCAGCAGTTTTAGAATTTCCACAAGTCTTTGAGGTTCCAAATAAGAGACACTGATTAAACTGAAAAGCATGGAAATTCAGTATTGAATATTGGACTGATCGGTGAGATAAAAATGAAGACGACAAAGATGTGTGTGAGAGTTGTAGTCAGATTGTGAGAGAGGTGATGAATGACATACTCCAAGGACCAGGGCTGTTTCCCATCTGTTTAAACATTCAAACTAGTTATAAGCTTGTTAAGATTGCAGCATTCACTGAAACAGGGAGAACTGTGGAGACAGATGAACAAAGTTGAACACAGCACTAAAAAATTTAGGTGAAAAATATATTGGGTGAAAAGATTGTTACGATCCCTGTAGAGACTGATAACTTTTTAAAAGAAATTCAAGCTCCCAGTTAATAGTTGAAAGAAGGACACAACAAAATCTCACACGACTCCCTTCATTTTACTTTGAAGACACTGTCTCAAAATATAATAATCTTGTGAAGCTCATAATTGTAACAAGATGTGCAATGCCAGTCTAGAATGAATGGAATAGAATTAGTGCGGGGAGATTTTGGGAGGAACTTGGGTTTAATGATAGATTTGTCACCTGCATGTTTGTGGAAATGCAACAAATCAATTAATAAAGGGAATGGAACACTGATGGAGGAGTAGAATGTACATCTACAGAGATCATTCTATTCATTCGATCATTGTAAAAGCACTCAATTCAATTCCGGTCACTAATTCCAAAAAAGGTCATGAATGTATTTGAGTGAGCGCAGAAAAGAGCCTCTGGATTGATCACCAAACATTTTACCTTAAAGACACCGTACAAAAATATTTCAATCTTAATAAAGCTCATCATTGTAACGAGCTGTGCGATGTCAGTACAGAATTAATGGAATAGAATTAGCACAAGGAGATTTATAAAGAAACAAAAATGAGACTCGGATTCTACAGTGAATCAAAGTCTAATGTTAACAGTAAAGACTAAATTGTGGGTGGCACAGTAGTACAGTGGTTAGCACTGTAGCTTCACAGCACCAGGGTCCCAGGTTCGATTCCTGGCTTGGGCCACTGTCTGTGCAGGGTCTGTTCGTTCTCCCTGAGTCTGCGTGGGTTTCCTCCCACAAGTCCCAAAAGACGTGCTGTAAAGCGAATTGGACATTCTGAATTCTCCCTCTGTGTACCCGAACAGGTGTCGGAATGTGGCGACTAGGGGCTTTTCACAGTAACTTCATTGCAGTGTTAATGTAAGCCTACTTGTGACAATAAAGATTATCATTAAATAAACCCATAATATTACTGCCAAGGAATTCTGGCTGGTAGGAGTAGACCATATCTATTTCAACTTGAAAAGTAAACTCAGAACAGATATTAGAGCCTGTTTTATGGAAAGGGTACCAATCTATCAGGAAAGCTAGCTGAAACAGTTATTAGAAACACCAGACTGGAAGAGTTAGAATAGGTGGCTGAGCATTCTAATGTATTGCTCAAGTGAACAAATTGTTTATGTACCAGTCAGAGTGGTAACAAGCAAATTTTAAATAAGACGCAATACCACTATTAATTTGATGCTTTCTAGTGTTTTGCTTCACACTTGGCTCGCTGGAATAACTCAATGTTTCAATGCACTCCACGTGGTGGCCTGACTGAGCCTTCGATAACCTGAATTGTCTCGCACACTGCAGAAAAAAATACAGTCAAATTTTACCCAAGGATATATTTTGACATAAAGTTTATCTGTAGGTTTGTGCTTAAATAAAATAGTCTTGTGTTCATTATTGTGAACTAAAATTTCACTTGTAAATATTCTTCTAATTGCTTCTCTACAATGTGTAAGCGTTAATTGCTGTTGGGCTCTGTGAACCAGAGAGAGCGAGCGAGAGTGATAGGTGACAGCTGGCCTGTCTGCCAGATTGCATTGGCTCCACACTGAGTGCAAGTGATTCTCCTACCACTCCTGCATCAAGACTTGATCCTTCTGGCAGTCGTCTGTAATGCCAACCAGAGCCAGCTGGCCTTTGAGAGTTCTATGTCATGGCCATGTAGGCATTGCAGTGTCTGTTATAGTGAATCCAAATCTAAATTGGACTAAGTAATTAATTTGCTAGACCTGAGCAACACCAAGCAATCGTGATGGTAAAACATATGGCTGTTATTTTGCAGTTTATCAAATGCACAGTGAATATATATATCCAAATTCACTGTGGTGGTACAACGTTGGCATAACTGCTTTTGCTTTAGTACTCTTTTGTTTTCTTGTAACATTAGGACGGTTTGGTTTCCATGTGGTTTGCGTAGAATGTTGACTCTTGTAAAGTGTTGTCTTCAGGAAATTCTAGAGCGAGGGAGACAGAGAGTATAAAAATAGCATGAGCAAAAGAGACAAGTATATCACCCACTCTCTAAACGAAACCTTCCGGGATAGACCGATAGAAGATGATGGATGAGCCTGGAAACAGGATACAATTAAGAATGTCAAAGCCGTTGACCTGAAAGAACGGCAAATGTCAAGGCAAATCCAAACTAAATTGAGAGAAATATGCAGAAGAGGGAGATATCTGCGTGAGCGTACTCTGGGGAATGACTAGATCAATGAGATAGAAGGAGGAACATGCATACAATCATACCTGAGAGACTCGCACTAGTCAACTGTAAAATCTGTATATTGTAATGTGCAATGATGGATTGAGTCAAGACAAATGCCATAGAAATCTGGTATTTTTGAGCATTCCCTCACGGGGATGCATGCTGTATGTGATTGGAAAGGTCTGAGGAACCCTGAATGTAGGGTTTGAATCACATTTAAGGAAGGACTTGACCAAGAAAGGAGCCCAAGAAGGTGAGTAAAGAACAATTGGGGGAATTGCAGCATTTCACAGTTAAGTGACCTCTGGGTTGATAATCAAAGCACTCTGGCGAGGAGCGGCAATCTGAAGATTCGGGTGGTGTAGTGATAATCTTTGTCCTTTCTTTTCTCAATTTTCTCTCTGCTCCATGTGGCAGTGTTGCCTGGCTCCTTATTTACTGTATTTTTCTGTTTGCAACTATTTTTGAAAATTTTAAATCCTGGGTTATTTCTCATTGATGAGCTCGCAAAATATTATTCTGGAAGCTTTTGTTAAACCCTGATTTCCGAATGTGTGGTGTGGCCATCTCGCTATGCCATGTCTCGGTTTCTGAGTGTCCCCGTCACTTCACATAACATGGGTTTTGTCAGGTCTCAGCTGTTGTGCTGGAGGACTGTTTCACCCAGGAAATTAAATCATCTGTCTTGTCCATCACATTGTGCAACTGCAGGTTAATCCATGATATAACATTGAGAAGGAGGTCATGTTCCACCTTCTCTCTCTGAGGATAAAGAGCCTCACCAGTCCATTTAAAGAGGAAGGGAGAAAAGGTTTGAAGGGCGTAAATAGTTTTCCTTCTTGCCTTATGCAGGATTTTGTAACAGTTCAAGAATTTAAGAATGTTCAGTGGTTGTTCCCCTGTTGGCTCAGGGAGTTAGACTTGCTGACCAGAGAGGTCCTTATTCTGCGGCAGGAGCACTTGAAGCAAGTCGCCTATAAAGTAAAAGTAAAGTCGCCGTAGTCCCAGATGACCATCGGCTGCTTTCCCCTTTGATAGGGAGAGCTGACTGGTGGTGATTTAACCCGAGGATCACCACACGAGGGGCAAAGTTCAGAAGGCGGGGCCGTCATGAATAACCTCAGACGGTATGGGAATTGAACCCACGCTGCTGGCCTTGTTCTGCATCACGAACCAGCTGTCCAGTCAACTGAGCTAAACCAGCTTATAAACTTAAGAAAAAAATGGACATGATCCACTGTCCTGGGTGGCATCCAGCGCCCATTGAAATGTCCCTCAACAAAGCCAACATTTACAGGGGAGAATAAGTAGCAAATTCAGTGTCGCATTGGAGAGCAGGACTGAGGTGCAGCAGTGCATGCACTATTATAGTTGATATGATTGACTAGTTACCCTTATAAGTTAGGTGTCGGTGCTTGAGCACTGATATGAGAGGCAGTGTTGTCGAATGAATATGATATACAAAGCAAAAGTGTTTAAATATCAATCTTTCTTTATTAATTGACGCTCATTTTCCTAGCTCAAGACTAAATTGGGTTCAACCCCCCCCCCCCCCCCCCGCCGCCCCCATGTCTGCGTGGGTTTCCTCTGGTGCTCCGGTTTCCTTCCACAGTCCAAAGATGTGCAGGTTAGGTAAATTGGCCATGCTAAATTGCCCATTAGTGCCCAAAAGGTTAGGCGAGGTTGCGGGGATGGGGTGGAGGGCCCTAAGTAGGGTGCTCTTTCCAAGGACTGTGCATACTCGATGGCCGAATGGCCTCCTTATGCACTGTGGGGATTCTATAACAAATAATTCTTGGAAACATACCACCCCTACACACGTGCGCACACACAAGACAGCAAACACAGAGGGGAAGAAAGCGGTGAAAATAATAAATAAAAGGAAAAGTCTTTGTTTCAGATGATTTTCTTTAAGAACCTTTCCTTCAAACCAGGCTTTCAGGTTGAGGTTTCTGCTTTCCAGTATGTAATGGCTTTCACTGTAGATTCATTCAGGTCTCTCCAGTTTCAGAAATACAGCAGCAGGGTGAGGCAGTGGTGTAGTGGTATTGTCACTAATCTAGTAATCCAGATTTTACTGAATGGCGGTGCAGGTTGAAGGGGCTGCATGATCTCCTCCTGCTCCTGATTTGTATGTTTGTAGGTAATCTGGGGAAAAGACAGCTCTTGCAAGCAATGTGTTGCTGTTGTCTATTCCTTTAGATGCTGAGATTGAAGACTAAACATGAAAATAGACCCTTCGGTCCAATCAGTCCATGTTCTCTACTTGGCCAATTTGTTCTAATTACACTAGATATCCTGTTCCCGTTTTCCTCCAACCCTATTCCTTCCTCTATTTAGCCAATCTAATCTTACAATAGCCACTGCTTCATAACTCCCTGTGAAAAGTAGTTTTTCCTATTCTCTTTCCCAAACTCTTTCATTTAATTGTGCATCTTTCCTGATCCTGCGACTGCTGAAAATAGTCTGCTTCCATCTGTACTATCCTTCCAAATTTTTAACCATTTCTGCTATATCACTACAATCTGTGTTGGTCTAATAAAAGAAGACAATTATTCAAGTCTTTTGATTTATATAACTACATACCAAGCAGCTTCCCAGTGAATGGACATTGTACCCTCTCTATAACTGTTACATTCTTCCTGTTGAGTGGGATTCAACAGTCGCCCATTCAGAACATGATTACTGTTGTTACTTTAATAAAAGCATCATTGAGTATACTGGAGAGTCTTGTCAGTTCTGTTCAAAAGCTTTTTACGATATTGGCCCTAATCTGGGCCAGATTTGGTGAAATCAACTGGGAAATTGCTCTTTAGCCTGTCCCCAAGTCACCATCTCTTTTCAGGGCTCAACGCTGACTTCTGATCTTCCCACATGCGAGTTACACGCAAGAGTTCTGTGCGAAATCCAATCACGTTCATCATCCAGAATTGGGAACGACAAACCCATCTCAACCAGAAATGTTTTGCTCTGTTTTTTGTCCAAAGTCAGCATTTATGCAGGGGAGGGAGAGAAACATGGTCAGGGAAGTGAAATATGTCGGCATTTACGATACAAATTGGAGATCTTTGTATCCGATTTCTGTTGAAGTACAAAGTGTGAAATGTCCGACTTTTTTGAAATAATATCTACAAGTAATATTTTATAATTTGTCAAAATATGTAAACTGCCACACAAAATTTATTTTGCTTTGACTATAAATTAATATTGGATTAAATTCTGCGTTTAATTTGTTGATGATGCAGTTATCTGTCCAGTAGAAAGTTCCTGAAAATAATTTGCTTTTCAGAATCTATTTAATTTTATATTGATAATTAAAATTATTGCCATATCAATATTTTATTAAATATAAATTTAGAGTGCCCAATTCATTTTTTCCAATTAAGGGGCAATTTAGCGTGACCACTCCACCTACCCTGCACATCTTTGGGTTGTGGGGGTGAAACCCACGCAGACACGGGGAGAATGTGCAAACTCCACACAGACACTGACCCAGAGCCGGGATCGAACCTGGGACCTCGGCCCCGTGAGGCAGCAGTGCTAACCACTGCACCACCGTGCTGCTCCTGCCAGATTGGTATTTTATATTGATAATTTTAAAATATTTTTGTGCAAAATATTGTAAAATATGCTAGTTTATTGACTAGAAAAGGTGATCTTAGTTCAGACCTAACTGAGACTTCCATAATTGTAGATCTACAGCTCTCAGCATTCATAGAATTAAGTTAATTACCTGAAATTGACTTTCTCCCACGCCATCGTTCTGACCATTAATTAAGCCTGAAGCTTTTGAAACTGATACAATTTATTAAAAGGGTATTAATATTCTATTAATATTCTGATAATCTATCATTTTTATTGTAGCCTCTTTGATTGCAGTGTTAATTCTTTATTTTTGTTTTTTTTCTCTCTGCGCAGTGTTCCTGTTGGTCCGAGACAGAATCTGCCAAGAATTGTACTAAAGGGGATCTTCCAGGGTAGTAAAGTTGTTCGAGGGCCAGATTGGGACTGGGGCAATCAAGATGGTGAGCACATTGTTTTTGCCAGCTCAACTGAATTATTAAGAATGCCAGGAGGTGGTAACAGCTGGCATCTTTTGTTTTAGAAAATAGAAAAATACAGCACAGAACAGGCCCTTCGGCCCACGATGTTGTGCCGAACTTTTGTCCTAGATTAAGAACAAATTAATCTATACCCCATCATTTTACCATAATCCATGTACCTATCCAATAGCCACTTGAAGGTCCCTAATGTTTCCGACTCAACTATTTCCACAGACAGTGCATTCCATGCCCCCACTATCTGGGTAAAGAACCTACCTCTGACATCCCCCCGTATATCTTCCACCATTCACCTTAAATTTATGTCCCCTTGTAATGGTTTGTTCCACCCGGGGAAAAAGTCTCTGACTGTCTCCTCTATCTATTCCCCTGATCACCTTATAAACCTCTATCAAGTCGCCCCCTCATCCTTCTCCGTTCTAATGAGAAAAGGCCGAGCATCCTCAACCTTTCCTTGTAAGACCTGCTCTCCATTCCAGGCAACATCCTGGTAAATCTCCTTTGCACCTTTTCCAAAACTTCCACATCCTTCCTAAAATGAGGCAGCTAGAACTGCACACACTACTCCAAATGTGGCCTGACCAAGGTTTTGTACAGCTGCATCATCACCTCACGGCTCTTAAATTCAATCCCTCTGCTAATAAACGCTAGCACACCATAGGCCTTCTTCACAGCTCTATCCACTTGAGTGGCAACTTTCAAAGATCTATGAACATAGACCCCAAGATCTCTCTGCTCCTCCACATTGCCAAGAACCCTACCGTTAACCCTGTATTCCGCATTCATATTTGTCCTTCCAAAATGGACAACCTCACACTTTTCAGGGTTAAACTCCATCTGCCACTTCTCAGCCCAGCTCTGCATCCTATCTTTGTCTCTTTGCAGCCGACAACAGCCCTCCTCACTATCCACAACTCCACCAATCTTCGTATCATCTGCAAATTTACTGACCCACCCTTCAACTCCCTCATCCAAGTCATTATTGAAAATCACAAACAGCAGAGGACCCAGAACTGATCCCTGCGGTACGCCACTGGTAACTGGGCTCCAGGCTGAATATTTGCCATCCACCACCACTCTCTGACTTCTTTCAGTTAGCCAGTTCTTTATCCAACTGGCCAAATTTCCCACTATCCCATGCCTCCTTACTTTCTGCATAAGCCCACCATGGGGAACCTTATCAAGTGCCTTACTAAAATCCATGTACACCACATCCACTGTTTTACCTTCATCTACGTGCTTGGTCACCTCAAAGAATTCAATAAGACTTATGAGGCAAAACCTACCCCTCACAAATCTGTGCTGACTATCCCTAATCAAGCAGTGTCTTTCCAGATGCTCAGAAATCCTATCCCTCAGTACCCTTTCCATTACTTTGCCCACCACCGAAGTAAGACTAACTGGCCTGTAATTCCCAGGGTTATCCCTATTCCCTTTTTTGAACAGGGGCACGACATTCGCCACTCTCCAATCCCCTGGTACCACCCCTGTTGACAGTGAGGACGAAAAGATCATTGCCAACGGTTCTGCAATTTCATCTCTTGCTTCCCATAGAATCCTTGGATATATCCCGTCAGGTCCGGGGGACTTGTCTATCCTCAAATTTTTCAAAATGCCCAACACATCTTCCTTCCTGACAAGTATCTCCTCGATCTTACCAGTCTGTTTCACACCGTCCTCTCCAACAATATGGCCCCTCTCATTCGTAAATACTGAAGAATTTTATGTTTTGCTGAAGAGTTTTATGACGTAGCACCTCCGAGAATTGCAGATATCGGATTCACAGTTTCCTCATTCCGTACATCAATCATCCCTCTCTATCCTTCATTCAAAGAAAATAAATTGAGTTCAGTTCATTGTTAAACTTTTTAAAAACTGATTTTAATGATACAAAGTATGATGTTTCAGCTTCCTGGTCCATGGCTGTATGCACATTAGCCATTTAGAAACTATAACAGATGCCTTGTTCCTTAAGGCCATGTACTGTTGTCTAAGGGGTTCTATATTGGTGGTCACGTGATAAAACTATTCGCGCGGTGTTTAAATCCATGTTGTTTTGTGCAATCTGAACTTTTATAAAAGGTAGATTCTGATCTAAAATGAACATAAACCCACCTTGTTTAAAATTGGTACAGTTGGGCACTCCAGGAGGAGTTAGTGTCATAGTGTTAACGTCACTGGACTAGTAATCAAAAGTTCCAAGCTAATACTCCGGGGCAGACACTGGTATATATTTTGGAATTTAATTTCAATTAAAAGAATGAAAAGCTGGTCTCTAATAGTCACCATGAAACCATTGTTAATTGTCATAAAAACCTATCTGGTTACTTTTGGGAAGGAAATCTGCCATCCTTACCTGATCTGGCCCACATGTGACTCCAGACCCACAACAGTGTTGACTCTTAAATGACCTCAGAAATGGCCCAACAAGCCACTCCATTGGATCAAACTGAAGTCCAAAAGGAATTAAACTGGGTGGACCACCTGGCATTAACCTACGCAGCAGCAGAATTGTACTCCACCACAATTGGTAATCTCATGGCCTGGCCTATCCTCCATTCTACCATTACCATCAAGGCAGGGGATCAACCCTGGTTCACTGGTGAGAGCAGGTGCAACACCAGGCGTTCCTAAAAATGAGTAGTCAACCTGGTGAAGCTACAAAACAGGACTATGTGCATGCCAGACAGCGGAAGCAACCAGTGATAGACAAATCTACGTGATCCCACAATCAACGGATGAGATCTAAGCTCTGCAGTGTTTCAACATCCAGCCGTGAATGCTGGTGAGCAATTAAACAACTCGTTAGAGGAGGAAGCTCCACAAATATCCCCATCCTCAATGATGGAGGAGCCCAGCACATCAGTGTGCAAGAGGCAAGGCTAAAGTGTTTGCAACATCTTCAGCCAGAATTGCGGAGTGGATGATCAATCCCTGCCTCCTGAGACCCCCAGCATCACTGGTGCCAGTCTTGAGCCAAATTGATCCACTCAAGAAATGTCTGAAGGCACTGGGTACTGCAAAGGCTATGGGTCCTGACAACATTCTGGCAATATTACTTGTGCTCCAGCAGTGGCAGCGCTCTGAGCCAAGCTTTCCTGTACAACTACAACACTGGCATCTATGCAGTAATGTGGACAATTGTTCCGGCATGTCCTGTACACAAAAAGTAGGGCAAATCCAATCTGGCCAACTCTCAGTCGGCAACAAAAGTAATGGAAGGCGTCATTGACGGTGCTATCAAGCACACTGGCAATCAGTTTGGGTTCTGCCAGGGCCACTCAGCTCCTGTCCTCATTGTAGCCTTGATCTAAACATGGACAAAAGAGCTGAATTCCAGAGGTGAGAGTGACTGCCCTTGACATCAAGGTTGCATTTGACCGAGTATGGCATCAAGGAGCCCCTCTGAAGGCCATGGGAATCAGAGAGGAAATTCTCCGCTGGTTGGTGTTATACCTGGCACAAAGGAAGATGGTAGTGGTGTTTGAGATTCAATCATCTCAGCCCAGGGATATCCTGCAGGTGTTCCTCAGCGTGGTGCCCCAGGCCCAACCATCCTCAGCTGTTTCTTCAATGACCTTCCCACCATTGTAAAGTCAGAAGTGGAGATGTTCGCTCAGGATTACACCATGTTCAGCTCCATTTGCGAATCCTCAGATACTGAAAAGGCCCATACCCATATACAGCAAGACCTGAACAGTATCCAGGCTGGAGCTGATAAGAGGCAAATAACATTTGCACCACACAAGTGCCAGCCGATAACCCCAAGAAAGAATCTGACCATCTCCCCATGACTTCAAAGGCATTACCATTGCTGTATCTTCCATTATCAACATTTTCGGCGTTGCCATTGATCAGAAACTGAACTGGACCAGCCATATAAATACTGTGTCTACAAGAGCAGGTCAGAGATTGGAAGTTCTGCAGAGTGTAACTCACCACCTGACTCCCCAAAGCCTGTCCACCGTCGACAAGTCAGGGCTGTGAGAGAATACTCTGCACTTGTCTGGATGAATGCAGCTCCAACGATACACTGATACAATCCAGGACAAAGAGCCCCGCTTGGTTGGTACCTATCCACCACCTTCACCATTCACTCCCTGCACTACCGATGTACACTGGCAGTCCCATCCAGAAGATGCACTGTAGCAACACCCTTTGACAGTACCTTCCAAACCCTCAAAACAGTATTGCTTTTCCTGCACTGTCACTGGATCAAAATCTGGAGCTCCCTCCCTAACAGCTCAGTGGGTGTACCTACACCACACAGACTGCAGCGGCTCAGTATGGTTGCTCACCACCATCTATTCGAGAGAAATTAAGGATGGGCAATAAATGCTGGCCTGCATCCCATATGAATGAATAAGCAAAACTCCTGACTTTATGCTGGACTGGATCTTGCCAGCAGCATTGATATAACTGGAGTTTATTAACACCGTTTATTTTTGTCTGACGTCTCCAGGGAAACATCATTGGAATTGGTCCATCTAGGAGTATGACTGATGTATTGGAAAGTAAGAATTTATCTTACATTTGCACAATGACCAAGTTGTGGTTGTGCCAGTTCAAATAATTACTTTAAGCAATTCTTGAAATATCATAAGGAAATGGATGGCCCTATAAAACTCCATGAGATACTAATGTGGAGGCACTTGTATCTGCCTGGAATTCCTAATTTAGTGCAGACATTAATCCATGGCTTCCCTAAAGTTGCTGAGTGAGAATTTCAGGCTGTGACTTAGATGCTTGGATCCCATGATTGTAAGTGAAATGAGGTTGCCCACAGACAGCAGAATAGTATCCTGCAGATCATACTTGCAGATCATTTATCATTATCATGGGTAATGGACCTTATGTTGGTGAAATTCAGCTATTAGTCACTCCATGTATCTTAAGTCTCCATGAATATTAAGTGTGAGAAAGTTTCAAATAAGCACACCTTCTTTAGAGGTTTTAAATCTCGTCGGCCAACCCTGGAACAGCAGCCACCAAACCCCCAGAATAAAAGGCTAAAAATGCTTTGTGTTGAATGTAGTAACAACAGTTCCCCAGCAGAATACCATACTCCTCCAAAATCCTTTCAGTCTTCCCAGCCTAACTTAAACAGAAGTGATTCGGGACCATTCAGGACATTCAGCCGTCCTGTTTGACTGGTTCGTTATCTGAAGCAAAACTCTGGATATTGTTGGGGAAAAATGTGAAATTGTTTGATGCAATCCGTAGGTTAAATTGACGTTACAAATTCAGTTCCTATTAATCTTGTTCAAACTGAGCTGGTTATTTTGCAGCCACTAGCCCGAGCAGTCGACCTGAAACTCCACTTTATCTCTGTGCAAATTAAGACAGAAGTAACTCGTGTGCTGTGGACTATTTAAGCTACTGGGTTGCTGTAGAGTAAAGTAGACAAGAGTTTTGCTTCTCCACGAAACATCTTTATTTCTTTGATCCAATTCTCAGACAAATATCCACCAACCAATAATGCCACCTGTAAACCCCTTTATATATCAGTGACCTCTATTGGATAATTGAAATCAAATTAGTATTTAATTGGAGTGTCTGTTAACCCATTCCTAACATGGACAACTGTTGAATGTTCTTTCAGTGTGGGCTAAGCTACATGGGGGCCTTTGGGTACAAGCTTGCAAGCAGATATGCCGATGGTAACATTGTGTTCATGGTGCTCAAATTACTAAATCCTTGTTATTTTCACGGTGTGCTGGATTTAAAGGTCTTTCATCTCTCAATTTTGGATTTTAGATGTTATTATGGGCAGCTGCAAACTCATTAACTGCTCATTTCGACACTATGCAACAAAGGGTTGTTAATGGCGAAAGAGGTAAAGGAACTTTCATTCTACTTTTTTTGTGAAAAGAATAATTTTGCTTTCCAGGCAGTGAAGGCAAAATTGGGAAAGTAGTTGATATCCGAGGCTGGGATACTGAGTCAGGACGAAGTGTTTCGAGCGTCACCTGGTCAAACGGGACAACCAACGTCTATCGGATGGGTCACAAAGGGAAGGTGGATTTAAAGTACATCACAGATTCCGCAGGAGGCTACTACTACAAAGATCATTTGCCAAAGCTAGGTATGTTTTGGATTGTTTCTGTAAAGTCGGATCACCAGATAGCAGCAGGGAGGGATTCTGCATTTCCCTTCATTGAGTCTCAGGTCCACATCGTACATTTCTTTTTTTGTATTCTATAAAAACACTGATCTCAAAAACATATTTGGTCTGTACTTGTACTTTATGATGCACAGATTTTAAAATATTACTTTTTTGATGTGAAAGTTTATTACTTTAGATGAGTGTCATTGTAACGTGTACCTCTTTTGAATTTTGAATGCAATGCAAGTACTCTTTTGTGTTCTCAACTTCAGCTAACAGCCCCAGTTCACTGGGCAGTTCAATAGTGTAGCAGTCTGTATCCTGCCTGCAATAAAACCCACACGGCATTTAAACATTGGGCCTTACTCCTGAGGAAGTTCGGAGATCTGAGAATGAATCAGTTTGTTCTGCTCAAATGTACCCTCTGGTGGTTAGTCATTGAACTGCATTGGTAGAGTCTTGCAGGAAGGTCAGTTCCTCTTAGTTGTGGATTGATCTGTGGGATGTAGGGAACTGTGATTGCCTTAGAGGTGAAGATTTATTCTTCTTTGAAGGGGAACACTTTGACTGACGTCAAACCAATGTGATGTCTGGATAGCTGCTAAAAAATGTAGCTTTATCAGTTGAAATCGAGACGGAATGTACTAAAAACTATCTTGCTTAATAATTGAACAGCGCTGTTCAAAGCAATCCGCTGGCACTGGATCTGTGTTTTATAGTTTCAATAAGATGAAAGCGACACTACCTTGTTTGTTGTGAGGAACAGCGGCTGTTGCAATCACATTTTGACAAAAATCATTGGTGTCAGTATTTTGCAAGCACAGGAAATATTCAGCCAAGCATACCTTCATAAAAATATTGCTGCTTTAGTGTTGTAAAATATTTTATTTATTTCTAAAACTCCCTGGTGTTAAATCAGACATTTCAATAGAGAAGGAGGGAATTTGTCAGTTTCACATTGGAGCTATCCAGTTGAATCCCATTTGCTGCTCCTTCCCTGGCCCTTTAATATTTCTCTCTGTTTACCCAGCTCCCTCTTAAATATTATGATTGCTTGAATATCAATGGCAGTAAGAAATGACACATTATGTGATTTAAGATCCTCCGTTGGGGAGAAACATTCCATTTTTTGCTTCTATTAATACTAAATTAACTCAATTTTGTTAATTGAGCACATGCCGGTGGACTTAATATTTTTCTGTTTGTCATTTTCTTCCCCCCCCCCCCCCCCCCCATAAGTTTAGAGTACGCAATTCTTTTTTTCTGATTCAGGGGCAATTTAGCGTGGCCAATTCACCTACCCTGCACATCTTTTTGGGTTGTGGGGGCGAGACCCACGCAGATACAGGGAGAATGTGCAATCTCCACACGGACAGTGACCCAGAGCCGGGATCGAACCCGGGACCTCGGTGCCGTGAGGCAGCAGGGCTAACCACTGCACCACTGCTGCCTCTGTTTGTCATTTTAAACATTGCAACGGTGAGGACTGCTCTAGATTTTCATATTTTTTCCTTCATAATCATGCTGGGACGAATTGCCCATGGCGGTGACAGGGGTATCTGAAACAGCACCCCAATTGTAGTGTAATTAGCATTGTGAACAGGTTCATCATCACCTCTTTAATGGTCAGTATTCCACATTTAAACAACATTTAAATGCCATTTAACCCTGTAATTGCATTTTCTATCTGTCTGGATGATTGCATTTAGAGCCTTTGAGAAATGTGCCATTTAATCTATATTCCCTGATCCTTTACTGTATTATATTAATTTACATTTATCTGTATTGAACTGTGTTTGCTAATAATTTGTTGCACTCTTGCTCCAGTGGTTAATACAAAGGTTGGTATTATTTCCAAGCATATCTCTAAATCATTTATGTTTATGGAGACCACAAGGTTCTGTAGAAATTCTTGGATCTGTTACTTGGTAATTCGTGAAGTGCCCGTTTTACTCTTTTCGTAATACCCAATAAAAGAGCTATGAGACATGACATGCTTTTCATAGCTCAAGGCCAGTTTTCAAAAGTAAACAGACTTGTATATTACAAATAGTTCTAACAGTTAGAGGACATATGGATATAATTGAGAACAGAATGAAAAAAAATGAAAATCGCTCATTGTCACGAGTAGGCTTCAATGAAGTTACTGTGAAAAGCCCTAGTCGCCACATTCCGGCGCCTGTTCAGGGAGGCTGATACGGGAATTGAACCATGCTGCTGGCCTGCCTTGGTCTGCTTTAAAAGCCAGCGATTTAGCCCAGTGTGCTAAACCAGCCCAATTGTGTACATCATTGGAGTACATGGTGGGTTTGGGATAAGTGTGTGTGTGCATGTGTGCACAGCATGAAAACCTGACCGTGGGACCTAGAGATGGCGCAAAACAAAAGCCTTCATGATGAAGCTATTCCGAGGCTGGAGAGGCAGCAGCTCCATGCAGCTGGCTTCTGAGAAGTCCGTGAGGTGGTGCTCAGAGAAGCCTGGGCACGGTTTATAGCAAAGTGACGCTGCGTGCTCTGTGAAACTGGCAGTGGAGGCAATATTAAGCCCACGGTGAACAGCGATCATCTGCTGGGATTGTGCAGGTGGTTAGATGTTTGGGTGCAACCTGGCCAACCCTGTCTCGGACAAAGTGATTGAATGGCTGGGAGGTGAGCGGTCGTTGGGTCAGTTTGAGTTGGGAGTCCGGTTGCCTGAGAACTCACTGTAGGCAGAAGACGCAACAGGGCTGCCAGGCTGAGCTGGAGGTGCTGTTGAGAGAAATCAGGCCATATCCTGGAAGGAGGAACTGAAATCATTTTTGTTTAAAACTGCGATCTGTGGAACTGTGATAGTAAATACCTGGGATCTCAAATTCTGACTGCATTTAAATGAAAATTACTGGTCCCTAATCAGAAGTATGAACTCTCATTTATGCAGATGAAGTAGATTTGATTAATCATGCAAAAGATAGATATAGATGACAAAAGGGCATTTGTCCCAAAGAACCCAAATCGTACACAGTTTACCAAATCGACACTGTCCAGCTCACTCATTTCTCTAGAATTCCATGGAGGTTAAGCTCTTTGAATTTTGTCGCTGCCGTGTCAAAGGAACAAAAGCCCAGGATTTGAATCTTGATGCTCACACTGTTCAAGTTGTTGCCCACAGCAAGAAGCAGAAATAAACGCTACAAATCAGCAATTTCCAACGACCAAATTGTTGCCCCTGGATGATGCTGTAAAATGGATGATACAAATTGAGGCGGGCTGTTGTTCATCTTTCCTGATCTTTATTCCACTGACTTCTATCCCAATTCTGAGCTCGACAAATAGAAGATTGATGGTAGCAAGGTGTCAAAAAGCAGCCAACGAAATTGTTCCAGCTGGGCACGTCCTGCTGGGTGTCAGTTTGCAAAATAATGAAAACATTTGACTTCAGGCGAAACTTTGGGGTTCCTCCGCTTTAGTAATGTGCAAATTAAATAACCTGCCCAGGGAAAGAGGATTTCTGGTTTGGCCCCAGTTCTGCAAGGACCACATCGCTTCCTGCTCCCAATCTATTATATAACCCCCCAGCCCCTATCCCCACCTCCATGGTGGAATTTCATCAGCCATCCTAAATCCTGGCAGCTCCACCTGAGATGTGTCTCGGCAAACTGATGTGCAGTTTACGCCAGGTCTAAATGCTGGTGGAGGGGAATCCAGCAGTTTCATAAATGTTGTCTGAGATAGTCAATCGAAGGGCTGCCAATATGAATTCCAGGGCTTTTAACCCTCTTTTGGGCTTAGACTGCAGAACATTATTGTACGGTACTATAGCAAAACTGCAATTTCGACCCCAGTGCCGGTTTAAACACATTGCAGTTGTTTTGCAGCATCATGCAAATCAAATATCTAAAATTCCCTTTGTTTAATTATGCAGCTCATTGAACATTTACACAGTTGCATGCTGTATACATCAACGAGCAAGACTCTTATTGCTGTGTTTCAAATTAACAACGGGGTAAAAAGAAATTAGACTCAAAGTCGTCATCTGTACATCTGGGTGAATAATCTCGGATTTGTTTCAGAGCTTTCTTTGATTGCTGGTCTCTCATAATACTGGCATTTAATCAACAATGATCACAGAACTTGGCTCTTCTGCTGAAACCCAGAATTGCAGCATAAATATTCAGTTTTATGCCACGTGTTAAAAATCCATCCGAGTGGAAACCGAGGCAGCTTTAATTTCTGAGTATTGTGGAAATATGTTGCCAATACATTCAAGAATATGGTACTTTTTGTTTCATGCTGAATGTGTGTTGAACCACAGTCAGCTGTGGGCAAGGAATGCAAACAGCCTAAGATGTTCTAAAAGCAGAACTAAAATGGGAGTTGTAAGGCAAAATAAACACAATCGCAGTTTTCATATTTTCTCATTTTCACCGTAATCTACTTTGACCAGTTGACCACACGTTTCAGAGTAGAGCTTTTCTGTACATACAACACATCAAAAACAGTCTGGAAGATTTACAGCAAAAGCAACAATAATGAACACTGACATTAGGCTGGATGATTGCAATTGATTATCTTCTATCATTTTGTTGCAAATCCATAATGCTGAAGGTATGCTACTTAACAATAATAATTGCTTAGTGTCACAAGTAGGCTTTAATGAAGTTACTGTGAAGAGTCCCTAGTCGCCACATTCCGGCGCCTGTTCGGGGAGGCCGGTACGGGAATTGAACCCGCGCTGCTGGCCTTGTTCCGCATTGCAAGCCAGCTATTTAGCTCACTGTGCTGAACCAGCCCCACATCTATTTGGTATTTCTTTGGTATACTTCTATTTGGTAACACCTAACTTTGTTTTGCCTTTCAGCACCATTTTCTGATGGTTCATGATTTTTAGATTGGATTCGGTGATGGCACTTTCGCCTCCGAGTTAGAAAGTTGTTGGTTCGAGTCTCGCTCCAGTGACTTGAGCCGTAACCTAGGCTGATACTTGGTGCAGTGTCGAAGGGGCTAAATCATAGCTCTTTCCACCAATAGATCTGACAGCACTATGTGAAGCTGACAGGGAATCCTCCCAGTGTTTTGAATGTCAAATATCCCTTTGGCCAGCAAAAAAAATCAGTTACTTGGTCATTTGTCTCATTTCTGCTTTCGGCACCTCACTGTAGTCAATTGACTGCCGCATTTCCCTGTTTGAAAGTATTCAAAGGTAATACTTTTATAATTTTAAGTAAGCCCTCAGATCATGAAAGATGCTGCAAAATACTTTCTTTCCAGTCCTGTCATCGCTGTGCGGTTGTTCTGAGCTCCTCTGGCAATGGCATAATAGAGACAGAAAATTCTGCAAATAATCAGCAGGTCTGGCAGCATCTGGCAAGAGACCCAATTAGGAATCGGCCTGTGACCACTCATCAGTCTTGATTCTTGTTCTGCCAGACCTGCTGATTATTTCCAGCATCTGCAGCATTTTGGTTTTGTGTTGGTGGTCCGGTTGGAGCCAAATCTATTTTACTCCGAGTCCTCCACCGTCTACAGTTGGGGCCGTTTTTCAGCTGATGTAGTTTTACCTTGGAAGGAGCAGCGATTGAACAGGCGAGAAGTAGCAAAATGCATCTATACCTCACAATGTTTAGCTTTCAAATTGTTTTTTTTAACCAATGTCTGAAAAGCAAAATACCGCGGATCCTGGAAATCTGAAATAAAAACAAAGTAGTAGAAATGATCAGCAAATTTGGCAGAATCTGTGTCGTGTCTTGAATCGAATGACTGTTCTTTGCAACGCAGTTAACTCTGTTTCTCTCTCCACTGATGCGCCCATCCTGTCGAGTCTTTCCAGCTTCTGAAATTCCCTGTTCTTATTTTGCTTAATATTAAAAGATTTGCCTTGCTGAGCAGAATTTATAATCCAGTCTTTAAAAGGTTATTTTATTTTAGTGCCAAGATGTTGCCACACTTCTCAATGTTCATAAACGTTCCAGGTTGAGATTTCCATTCTCCTTTCAGGTGAACATGTTGAACTCCCCAGGCAGGAGAGCGCTGACAGCCACTTGTTCCAGCATAATGACAAGGTGAAATGCCTTCTGGAGGTAGATATTCTACGGCAGATGCAGGACGGACACGGAGGTTGGAATCCTAAAATGGCGGAGGTAACCCTCAGCGCTGCCAGCGTCTCCGAAATGTTCCATTCTTCCTGGGCTGGCCATTTTTAAAAGTTTTCTGCTCCGTCTGTGGATGCTAAAATTAACTCTTAATATATGCATTCCATAAATAAAACTAGAGTGGCTTTGGAATCGCTTTGGTCAGGGAATGTGGGTATCGCTGGCTAATCCAGCATTGGTTGCCCATTGCTAATTCCCTTGAGGAGGCAGTGAGCTGCTTTCCTGATCTGCTGCAGTGCTTGTGTTGTAGGCACACCCACAATGTTGTTCGGGCCTCCCTAACTGCATTGGGGGTGTACATCCACATCCCTCTTTCGCTCATTGTTTAGATATTTTGCTTTCTTGTCGTTGCAAATTAATATAGCCCTTTCACCTGAATTAATTCTTGAGGCATGGACATTGCTGGCACGGTTGGTATATTTATCTATTAATTCTCAGGATATATGTGCCACTGGCAATGCTGGTGTTACTAGTCACTGCCTTAACTGTTCCAATTGTGCGGTGTTTTGAACTCACGGCGCTTTTGGGTAAGAATTTGACCCTGTTTCAATTAAGGGACAACAATATATGTCCAAGTTAGGGTAGGGTATGGCTTGGAGGGGAGCTTGTAGGTGATGTGCGCTTACCACCCTTGTCTTTTTACATGGTGGAGGATGGAAATTTGGGATGTGTTTCTGAAGAAACCGTGGCATGTTGCTACAGAGCGTTCTGAAGACACTACAGCCACAGAATGCCAATAATGAAGGGAGTAAGATAGTGAAATTCATAACTGGTTTTTCCTGGATGGTGTTAAGGCTGTTGAATGGTGTTGCAGCTACATCCATCCAGACAAGAGTTTCCCATCAGTCGCCTGACTTGTGCCTTGTTCTGGGGAGTCAGGAAGCCAGCCACTTACTGAGGAATATCTTTTGAGGTTGAAAATTGTGAGGGTTTCCCATTCCTCTGATGGCACCATGGTGCCCATTTTAGATCTGCCCAATCAGTTCTTAATCTAACCCGCTTAGCATTGCATTTCCATGAGGAATGGTCGTAGTCACTCCATTGGTGAGGAGAAGTCAAGTTGGTTCTGTCATCACTTGATACAAGTCAAATTTGTTTCATTCATGGCTCAGCCAGTTAACACCAAGCCACTCTGATAGACGCTGAGGTCCACAATTCAGAGCGTGTCTTTAGTACCCTCAGCATGTTCTTCAAATGGTGATCAATATGGAAGACTACTGATTCACCAATCAAGGAAGGACTGTAGGTGGTAACCAGCAGGAGGTTTCCATGTCCTAGTTGACCTGAAGCCATTGGACATCATGGAGTCCAGAAGCATGATTAGGACTCCCAGGCGGTTTCCCTGACTCTATATTACTGGGCCTTTACCTCTGGTGGATCGGTACAGCTGGTGGGACAGAACTTATCCAGGGATTGAGTGTTTAAACTTTTCATGGTTTTTCATGGTGTTACCGTTTCTAAGTCTACAACGCCCACCAATGCCTCTTAACGTTTCATTTTATCTGATGCTGTCCTTTTGTGCCCCTCTTCTCTCTCTCTCTCTCTCACTCTTCCACCCCCACCCCCCTCATGCCTTCAGCTGTGCAGATCCTACACTCTTCAATTGTGTTGTGTATCTTGGAATACTTTCCTGCTGGTTCTATGTCACTGATGTGTAGCAACGTCAGCAGAGTGTTTGCGCAGGTTTTGGGAAGGTATCCATCTTTATTATATTGGCCAACACCCTTCATAAACCTCTGATCGTGCTTTACAAGAATCCAGAGTGTGGACACCTCCACACCTATTCTCTTTGAGACAACAAAAAATATAAACAATTTTCTCACAAAACGTCTGCTTTTCCACTTGTCCCTCCTCCTTCAATTTATCTGTCACGGGCGTCACTGGCTTGTTGTTTATCCCTAATTGCTCTTGAATTGAGTGGCTTTTTAGGCCATTTAAAGGGCAGTTACCCCCCCCCCCACAACCCAAAGATGTGCAGGGTAGGTGGATTGGCCATGCTAAATTGCCCCTTAATTGGTAAACAATAATTGTGTACTCTAAATTTAAAAAAAGAGTCAATCACATTGCTGAGAGTCTGGAGTCACATGTAGGCCAGGCCAGAGAAGGACAGCAGAATTCCTTCCCTGAAGGAAGGAAAGAGCATTGATGAATCAGATGGATTTTACAACAATTGGACACCATTATTGAGACTAGCTTTCAATTCCAGATTTTATTTTATTTTTTAATTTAGAGTACCGATTTCTTTTTTTTTCCCAATTAAGGGGCAATTTAGCGTGGCCAATCCACCTATGCTGCACATCTTTGGGTTGTGGGGGCGAAACCCACACAAACACGGGGAGAATGTGCAAACTCCACACGGACAGTGACCCAAGGCCGGGATCGAACTGGGTCCTCGGCGTCGTGCAGCAGCAGTGCTAACCACTGAGCCACCGTGTTGCCCTCGATTCTAGATTTTGGTAATAAAATTTAAATTCTCACCATCTGCCATGGTGGGATTTTAACCCATGTTCCCAGAGCATTTGCCTGGTCCACTGGATTACTAGTCGATTGACATTACCGCTATGCTTTTTTCTGCAGTATATTGGGCGGACAGGTACCGTGCACAGAATAACGGACCGCGGAGATGTGAGAGTTCAGTACAGCAATAACATTCGATGGACCTTTCACTCTGGAGCTCTTACAAAGGTACAGTCGATAATAAAGCCTGTTTTATGTTGAAAACTATTTGCAGTGGTGAAACATGTGTCACATTGAACCGCAATAAGACAGCGCAAATAATTCAGTATTCCAAAACAATGCTGTTTCTATTTGTAATTCTTAATCAGCCTTAATTTGTGATTAGTATAGTGCAGGAATTTAGATTTAATGTAGATGTGAGCTCTCCAATTCAGTGATTCTGAATGGTTGTATGATTGATTTTACCAGACATATAAATCCCTGGGGTTACATAGACCATAGAAAAATACAGCACAGAACAGGCCCTTCGGCCCACGATGTTGTGTCGAACATTTGTCCTAGATTAATCATAGATTATCATAGGGTTATCTGTTTCAAAACATTGTGGAAGGGGAAGGATTGTCAAGATGATAATACAATAGAAGCAGGAAGTAAATGTCTCAAATAAAAACAGAACATGCTGGAAATACTGAGCAGATTGGGCAACATCTGTGGAGAGTGAAACAGTTAAGTTTCCAAAGCTGATGAGAAGCCACTGACCTGAAACGTTAACTCTGATTCTGTTTTTTGCTGCCTGACCTGTGGAGTTTGTTCAGCATTTTCCGTGATGATTCCTGACTCCCAGCATCAGCACTATTTGGATTTTGCACTGTTGTAGCCAGTGTCCCGGTTTGTTACCCATCAGCCAAAACAATCCCCGCTGGTGACTGCAAAGGTTTGTTTTTATCGTTGTCAAATCAACTCAATTTCACTGAACATTGGTACTGATACGAGGAAGCACATCCTGTGAGCTCGCATTGCCCATGTACATCGATTCTACTGTGAACATAAAGGGACTGTGTCCATGGAGAGAGAACGACAACTGGGGGTATGTTTAAAAACAATTTTATCACTCATTTTCAGATGGATAGCTGATGGTAAGTTTCCCTCTTGTGCCTCAGCTAGTTGGCCTATTGGTCTTCTAGCTTGCTTGGAATAGTTTGACTAAGTTGCTGGTTCTTGCTGCACCTCTAGAAAAAGTTGTCCCTGTGGCCCGATCTAATCTTGTATTGGGTAACTCCTGGAAGGCGCGCATACTTTGGTGGCAGCCTCCAATGCACCCCCCCCCCCCCCCCCCCCTTACTCCACCAATCTCCACCCCTTCAATCTCTCCCACCCCACCCCACAATGACTGGTTAGGCTGCTTGGAGACCAGGTATTACTGAGACGGGTAGGACAGTGTCTGTTCCACTCCAGATGGAATATTCCATGTAAGGGGCCCAGTAATCAGTGCCTTGCCATTATTCTGTCTCACAATGAGGTTGGCGCCCGTTCAGGTGGCTGCCTAACGAGACCCGGATCATTTTAGCAGAAATCTAGATCCACAAGCGATTGGATGTGCCTTTCCCACTGCTAAATGTGTTATCGGTGCGCTTGTTTTACAGACAGCCACAATCTTGTTGAATTTCTACGCCATATTGTTCACAGCAAGGAAACTACATCCAAGTTGTGATCTGGGTTAAAAGCTTAATACTCATCGGGACATGGAGCTTAAACCCAATTTAAAAACAGCATAAACTCAGCAGGTTTGGCAGCATCTGTGGAGAGAAAAGCAGAGTTAAGGGTTCAAGTCAGTGTGACTTCAGATCTAAGGAGAGGGAGAAATGTGATGGAATTCATACTTGTAAGAGGGGGTGGAGCAGGTGGAACAAAATAGAAGGTCCATGATAGGTGGGAGCTGGGAGAGATTGCATATAGATGTTTAAGGCACAAGACAGAGGAAGTGGTAATGTCAGTGTGAAGTGCGACAGAAGATGCTGATAGTGATATTAAGGGAAGATAACATAATCTGTTAATAGGTGAACAAAGGTGGGTGCCCTTTGAAAGCAAAACTAACAAGTGTACTGATGGCCCTGTAGGGAGATGGGGGTTCCAATGGGACAAAAAAATATATACTTTTGAATATAAAAAAGCTTCAAAATGGAGGGGAAAGTTCACTGTCTAAAAGTTGTTGAACTCGATGCCGAGTCCAGAAGGCTGTGTCATGCTTAATTGGAAGAGAAGGTGCTGTTCCTCCAGCTTGCGCTGGGCTTCACTGGAACATTTCAGCAGGCCAAGGACGGAAATGTGGACATGAGAGCAGGGCAGTGAGTTGAAATGGCAAGCTTGCAGACTGAGCAAAATGACCCCCAGTCTGTGTTTAGTCTCCCCAATGTAGGGGAGACTGCACTGGGGAGACTGTATTTGCTGCTCCCAATGCGGTCGTCTCTACATTGTGGAGACAAACACAGACTGAGTGGCTGCTTTACGGAACACCTCCACTCAGTCCACAAGGATGACCCTGACCTTCCTGTCACTTGCCAGTGACCTTTGCGCTCCTATTGGCGCACCAATCACTGACCTTCTATTTCGCTCCATGCCCTCTTATGCGATTTAAAATCCACCACATTTCCCCCTCTCTTTAGCTCTGAAGAAGTATCATATGGTCAATAAACGTTAACTCTGTTTCTCTCTCCACAGATGCTGCCAGACCTGCTGAGTTTATCCAGTATTTTCTGTTTTTATTTTAGATTTAGATTTATTGTCACGTACCGAGTTACAGTGAAAAGTATTGTTCTGCGTACAGTCCAGGCAGATCGTTCCATACATGAAAACGTAGAACATACGATAAATGCACAATGTAAATACATGAACATAGCATTAGGTGATGCACCCAATCCGCAGTATTTTGCTTTTATTAAAGTTATTTTTCTGCTTCATGATTTGTGCAGCTCCATGTCTCCCATCAAGACTCCCTTTAAAATCTATACTGAGGCAGCTGCTCGGCAGAATTCTAACCCACAGCTTGTCTGTGAACAGTAATCTACCATCGCTCTACCTAAAATGTCTGGGTTGTTGTTCCTGAATGGGAATTTAGTCGTCCTCTGATAATTATTGGTCCACCTGCATTACATATTTTGGTTAAATTTTGTTGAACTGTGAAAAGTATTAGTGTGCATTAAAAGCATGAAATAAAAATGAATGGTTGCTTTTAGTCTCATTAACTGGTAATTGAAATAATACTTGCTGGTTGAAAAAAAAAATCTTGTCTCCAAATAACACTGCTGAATAGAAAATTAAATAGCTTAAACCTGCTGAGGCAAGAACATCTTTTGACATTTGATTCCAGTTTAGTTCAGATACTTTCAGTTATGCAGAGTTTAATAGCCCAGAATACAATACAGGAGGATTTAAGAGGGATAAAAGATTAATCCATTCATCGATGAAACCAGGACCTGAGGTGCCGGCTTTCAAAAGACAGTCATTCATATATGTCACCAAAGAGAAGAACCTCGAGCATTTATGTCGGTCAATAATTGTCTACTGTTATCAATTGAAAGGTGTGTAGTCACAGCCTCAAAAACCCGCTCGGCTATTAATTTGCTAGGACATGTACACTAACTCTTACAGGAACAGTGTGGGCAAAGGAATGTTAATTGTACATTGTATGAGGCAGCACGGCGCAATGGTCAGCATTGTTGCCTAGGGCGCTGAGGACCCGGGTTCGAATCCCGGCCCTGGGTCACTGTCTGTGTGGTTTGCATATTCTCCCCATGTCTGTGTGGGTTTCACCCCCACAACCCAAAGATGTGCAGGGTAGGTGGAATGGCCATGCTAAATTGCCCCTGAATTGGAAAAAATAATTGGGTGCTATAAATTTATATATTTTTTTAATTGTACATTGTCCGACTTATATTTTCATAAATATAGGCAGACTACAGCATATTAAATCTGGGTAAGAACATAAGAACTAGGAGCAGGAGTAGGCCATCTGGCCCCTCGAGCCTGCTCCGCCATTCAATTAGATCATGGCTGATCTTTTGTGGACTCAGCTCCACTTTCCGGCCCGAACACCATAACCCTTAATCCCTTTATTCTTCAAAAAACTATCTATCTTTACCTTAAAAACATGTAATGAAGGAGCCTCAACTGCTTCACTGGGCAAGGAATTCCATAGATTCACAACCCTTTGGGTGAAGAAGTTCCTTCTAAACTCAGTCCTAAATCTACTTTCCCTTATTTTGAGGCTATGTCCCCTAGTTCTGCTGTCACCCGCCAGTGGAAACAACCTGCCCGCATCTATCCTATCTATTCCCTTCATAATTATAAATGTTTCTATAAGATCCCCCCTCATCCTTCTAAATTCCAACGAGTACAGTCCCAGTCTACTCAACCTCTCCTCATAATCCAACCCCTTCAGCTCTGGGATTAACCTAGTGAATCTCCTCTGCACACCCTCCAGCGCCAGTACGTCCTTTCTCAAGTAAGGAGACCAAAACTGAACACAATACTCCAGGTGTGGCCGCACTAACACCTTATACAATTGCAACATAACCTCCCTAGTCTTAAACTCCATCCCTCTAGCAATGAAGGACAAAATTCCATTTGCCTTCTTAATCACCTGTTGCACTTGTAAACCAACCTTCTGTGACTCATGCACTAGCACACCCAAGTCTCTCTGAACAGCGGCATGCTTTAATATTTTATCGTTTAAATAATAATCCCGTTTGCTGTTATTCCTACCAAAATGGATAACCTCACATTTGTCAACATTGTATTCCATCTGCCAGACCCTAGCCCATTCACTTAACCTATCCAAATCCCTCTGCAGACTTCCAGTATCCTCTGCACTTTTCGCTTTACCACTCATCTTAGTGTCATCTGCAAACTTGGACACATTGCCCTTGGTCCCCAACTCCAAATCATCTATGTAAATTGTGAACAATTGTGGGCCCAACACGGATCCCTGAGGGACACCACTAGCTACTGATTGCCAACCAGAGAAACACCCATTTATCCCAACTCTTTGCTTTCTATTAATTGACCAATCCTCTATCCATGCTACTACTTTACCCTTAATGCCATGCATCTTGGTAAATTGGCTTTTAAAAAAATTTTCCAGCACCCAATTATTCCCCCCCCCCCCCCCCCCCCCCCCCCCCCCGAAATTAGCGTGGCCAATCCACCTACCCTGCACATCTTTGGGTTGTGGGGGTGAAACCCACGCAGACATGGGGAGAATGTGCAAACTCCACACGGACAGTGACCCGGGGCCGGGATCGACCCGGGTCCTCAGCGCCATGAGACAACAGTGCTATCCACTGCGCCACCGTGCCACCCCAAATTGGCTTTAACTGTTACTGATTTGATATATTTTATATTATCAATGGATTTTCAAAACAGTTTCAATACAAGTCCAACAATTTTTGAAAAAACAGTATACACAAAACTGCGAACCAAACATTCTTCAGGAAACATACATTTTTGATTGATGCTAAATATTAATTTCCCAGTGCCCTTGAACACTGGCAATATAACACTCTACAAGTAACATTTCTTTGCCCACAATGTTTCAGTACAGTTTGATGTACATGTCCAAGAAGTGAATGCCTAGAGGGGTTTTCGAGACTGTGACTGCACACCTTTCAATTCCACATTCTGGATAATTACCGATTGATATAAATGCTGCTCTGTTCTGTTTACATTTCTATACGTTTCACAGAGGCTGGCTCTAACAGTATGAACTTTGTGTGAAGATGAGTGTCAAAAATGATACCAAGAATTATGTCTGAGATCTAGATGAACTTGATTGTAAGGTTTGATGGCATAACTAATCATTTTATTATTCCCAACACTTGGGGAAATCAGGATAAAGTTGAAAGAAGATTTGTTAGAGATGTTATTCAGTTGTGACTCACGAAAGGAAATTGGATCAGCACCTCAGGAGAGAAAACGCAGCAAGGCTGTGAGGAAAGGGCTGGGGTTAGCGGCTTTACTCTTGCAGGAAGCTAGCAAGGGTCTGAAGGGCTGAATGGCCACCTTCACGCTCTGATTCTATATAACAAGTCAGGGTCTCCCAAAATGTTCGAGCTGCGGAACCCCGAGTGACCCGATGCAAAATAGTTGCGAACACAGAAATCAAATGTAAACAAGTCGACCATATACATATATATCATCTGTCTATATATATATATATATATATTGAGTGTGTGTTGTAAAATAAATAATCTCTATCTGTATATTTATCAATTATTTATAGAACTATAGCTATGCAGATATTGGGAATTAAGAGAAGAGACACAGTGACAATATATTTCACCAGCTACATCCCCCCCCCCCCCCCCGCCCCCTCCCCTCACATTGACCCATGGCCAAGCCACCCTCCCATGGCCTCCTAACATTTAGGAGTGGGATAATATGGGGAGTGATGCTGGAAATCTGGATCCCATATCGGAGCTATCCCTCCCCCTCACAGATACTCACCGCTCCCTCCTTCATACACGCACAGGTCTCCCACTTTCTCTCTCTCTCTCTCACACACACGCACACACAAGTCTCTCTCTCGGACACACTCACACCCTTCATCTCCCACTCACTCCCCTCTCTCACGCACCTTCACACACACACACACACACACACACACACACACACACACACACCCCCCCCCCCCCGGTATGCACTCATCCCCCCAACTCTCTGGCATGCAAGCATTTCCCTCTCTTGCACATAATTGCCTCAGGCACACTCCTACTTCCCCCCCCCCCGCTCCCCCGCCCCGCTCATGCCCCTCCCCTGCCCCGCTCATGCCCTTCCCCGCTCCCATGTCCTGCCACCCACACCAATTTCCAAGACCCGCTCTTCCCATCAATCCATTGTCCACACACACAGGCTAGATTCTCCAAAAGTAAGCCTCTGATTTGACAAGCAGCTCTGTTGCATTTTTCAAATTTTATAAATGTGCCTGTCCTGCTGTGGGTCCCTCGGAGGCTATCGTGGGCCCCCTTGGTTCCGCAGACCCCAGTTTGGGAACACCTGCTGTAAGTCTTGACTTAAAGCAAAAGAGAGCTTCTGATTTTCTAGGACGTCCACAAATAGTGGGGTGAAGTATAGGGAAATGTAAACTTTACTGATGTTAGAATTTTTCTGCTTTATTTCTATTTTAGACGAGTTTACAAAATCGCAAATGTACTTCATGAGGAAAATCTAAAGTCTTAGTGTAAAGAGTTTAATTGAAATGAAATGAAATGAGAATCGCTTATTGTCACGAGTTGGCTTCAAATGAAGTTACTGTGAAAAGCCCCTAGTCGCCACATTCCGACGCCTGTTCGGGGAGGCTGTTACGGGTTAATTGCAAGTACACTAGGTGACTAAAGGTGCACAACATAATTGAACTACAGATCATATCTGCTACAAAATATGTCTTACTTTAAAAATTTTTTAAATAGGAACGATTTTGCTGCAGCACTGGATCCAAATTTTTCCCAAATAAATTGAGAATATTTTATTCCCCATAATTAATGACTCAAATGCTCCTTTGAACGGTTCATTTTCTGAGTGTACTTGTTTTGAACATATTTTATTTCTGGGTTATTTATTCTAGGGAGATCACATACATTCTCCTGATTTGTAACATTTACAGCTACAGCCTTACGGATCTGTCTGGCTCATTCCAAGAACTTTACTCAGAAATACAGATGGAAATTATTGTGCAATTCTGATTTAAGACTTTCAACGTCAGCATTTTGTGCTTTTTTAAAAAATAATGTTTTAAAGTCAGCTCAACCTACATTATGGAAACTAGATTTAACTAGAAATGAAAAATTGGTCTTTTACTAAAATTTACCATAACCAGGCGGCTGACTTGAGTGGGAAAGTACGTTGATGCTTTATAGATGCCTGTTAAGTAGCTTGTTGACAACTTTGTTTTAAAACTTCCATGTGCAGCTATTATTGAATCATACTTAATAATAATCTTCATTGTCACAAGTAGGCTTACATTAACACAGCTTTTTGCAGTAACAAAAGTTGCACCTAGTCGCCACATTCCAGCGCCTGTTCGGGTACACTGAGGGGGAATTCAGAATGTCCACATTACCTAACAGCATGTCTTTCGGCACTGTGGGAGGAAACCGGAGCACCCGGAGGAAACCCACCCAGACACGGGAAGAACATGCAGACTCCGCACAGACAGTGACCCAGCGGGGAATCAAATCTGGGACCCTGGTGCTGTAAAGCAACATTGCTAACCACTGTGCTACCGTGCTGCCCACTTGACAAATCATCAGGCATCAAAGATGATTAGAGAGTTTCTCTAATTAGGATTGTTGGATTTCCTTACTTTTTTTTCAGTGACATTGTATAGATTTGTAGATATTAATTTATCCTCAAAATTGGAATTGGACGTAACAGAAGGGTAGCCTTGCCTAATGGACCTTAAATGTCACAGCAATATAAAGTAAATGACTATTCATCATGTAATTTATTGGAATGTTCTCTCACTTGTGCTCAATTTGGTTAGTGTGTGCGCAGACTAGTTTACGTATCAGCACGTTTACGTATTGTAATTAGCTACTCATTAAGCCATGCCTAAGAGATGAAAATGAATTGAGCCACTTATCTTCCTGTAACAGTGACATACAGTTTTGACTCTTCAAACCAGTAATTACTCATTTAATGGTAGAAACAGCCCTTTTATAGGGCAATAGACAAATAATTTCCCTATTGAGACCTAACCTGCTTATCATTCTTCGCCGTGAGAAATTCAGCTCCTGTGCTTCAAATGTATGCTGCTAATCAACTCTTTGTTCAATTTGGTTACATAACTGGGAGGTTTCAACACATCAGCTACACTGGTA
The DNA here is from genome assembly GCF_902713615.1 of Scyliorhinus canicula. NCBI lineage: Eukaryota > Metazoa > Chordata > Chondrichthyes > Carcharhiniformes > Scyliorhinidae > Scyliorhinus > Scyliorhinus canicula. The sequence continues at coordinate 140,799,946 of NC_052161.1, forward strand.
TAATCAATTACTACAAGATATTGCAGCAAATTTCCATATTACTTTATAAGTCATTGTGCCCTAAATTCCAGCTCACTTTTCAGTCTCTGGAGATTCAAATTATGATTAGGGCGGCACGGTAGCACAGTGGGTAGCACAGTTGCTTCACAGCGCCAGGGTCCCAGGGTTGATTCCTGGCTTGGGTCACTGTCTGTGCGGAGTCTGCACGTTCTCCCCGTGTCTACATGGGTTTCTTCCGGGCGCTCCGGTTTCCTCCCACTAGTCCTGAAAGACGTGCTGTTAGGTGAATTGGACATTCTGAATTCTCCCTCAGTGTACCCGAACAGGTGCCGGAGTGTAGTGACTGGGGTATTTTCACAGTAACTTCATTGCAGCGTTAATGTAAACCTACTTCTGACAATAGTAAAGATTATTATTATAGTTGTAATTTTCTGTTCATTTAAATTAATTTGAAATTGGAAATGGGTCATTCCCCAGTTTTACAGTACTGGAGTGACGACAGATGTGAAGTTATATTAACATTTCTTACATTTGAATACTTAATACATGATTCAAAATGCAATTTGCATGGCTCAACCCAAGGGTTAGCTGCAGAGATATTAGTTCTTTAATGAACAGCTTTGATGACAGCCTAGATTCTTTTAAAGCAGTTTAAAAATACTTGGCAGGAATTTGCAGTCAGCATCAAATGGGGGGCACCAGCCTCATCCTTGTTCACAGACTTATTGTGGGCTTTTGGACTGAAAGTTTTGTTCAGCCAACTATCAAAAAAGTGCAGTGCCCTCGATTTAAGACCAAAAAAAAGGCTAAATTATTTTAACTCATTTTAAAATATCCAGCAATAATTTCAATCTGATCTGAAGGAATAAGACTCCACACTTGTTAAAGTTAAATTTCAGCGCCAGAGAGTTGCTTGGCAGTAATTCAGACTCATACTATTGAAAGGATACTTGAGCTGGGATAGATGAGCCTTAACTGTTTCTGGTGAAGTTACTGTGTATGTCAGATAAGTTTAGCGACTTTGCTGTATTCCACGTATTTTAATGGTGAGACTTCTGCTGAGGCATTCATCATGCAGCTTATGGAGAAGGGCATCTTGGACAACAGCTATCTGATTTTCACATTTTAATTGCATGTGTGATCACTGGAAATTTCTGTCCAATTTAGAAGTTAGTAACAAGTGAGTGCCTTAAGACTCACCTTATTCCTACTGCAAAATTCAGCCCAATGTTGTTGCAAAGCTTTTGATGGATAAAATGACACTGGGATAAAATGACTGGGTTGCAATCGTTCTTTTCTGTTATAATTACTTTGTCTAACCTTAGTTTGTCCCATAGTATTTCTATCTTGGAAGAAACGTCTAAAATACCACAAGATTAGGAAGGCAAGTGGAATGTTGGTGTTTATTGCAAGGGGAATGTAATATAAAGGAGATGTTTTACTGCAGCTGCACAGCTGGTGAGATGACATCTGGAATGCTGTGTACAGTTTTCTCATTTTTTAAAAAAAGAGTTGCATTAGAAGCAGTTCAGAGAAGGTTCACTTGACTCATTCCTGAGATGAAGGGCTTATCTTACGAAGAAAGGGTGAACAAGGGTGGCATGGTAGCACAGTGGTTAGCACTGTTTCTCCACAACGCCAGGGTCCCGGGTTCAATTCTCGCTTGGGTCACTGTCTGTGCGGAGTCTGCACGTTCTCCCCGTGTCTGCGTGGGTTTCCTCCCACCAGTCCCAAAAGATGTGCTTGTTAGGTGAATTAGACATTCTGAATTCGCCCTCTGTGCACCCGAACAGGCGCCGGAATGTGGAGACTAGGGGCTTTTCACAGTAATTTAATTGTCGTATTAATTAAAGCCTACTTGTGACAATAATAAAGATTATTATTACATTTAGGGCAGCACGGTAGCATGGTGGTTAGCATAAATGCTTCACAGCTCCAGGGTCCCAGGTTCAGTTCCCGGCTGGGTCACTGTCTGTGCGGAGTCTGCACGTCCTCCCCGTGTGTGCGTGGGTTTCCTCCGGGTGCTCCGGTTTCCTCCCACAGTCCAAAGATGTGCGGGTTAGGTAGATTGGCCATGCTAAATTGCCCGTAGTGTCCTAAAAGTAAGGTTAAGGGGGGGGGGGGGGGTTGTTGGGTTACGGGTATAGGGTGGATACGTGGGTTTGAGTAGGGTGATCATTGCTCGGCACAACATCGAGGGCCGAAGGGCCTGTTCTGTGCTGTACTGTTCTATGTTCTATTTGAGGCTATATCCATTGGAGTTTGGAAGAATGAGAGGTGATCATGTTGAAACATATAATAATATGTTGAGGGGACCCGATAGGGTCGATATCAGGAAGATATTTCCACTTGGTGTTTATTGCAAGGGGAATGGAAAAAAAGATAGTTGCATTAGAAGCAGTTCAGAGAAGGTTCAGGGGAGAACCATGGGACACAGTTTAAGAATAAGAAGTGAGAAGAATTGTTTTCTTCAGAGGATCAATAGTATGTGGAATTCTCTTTGTCAGAAAGCAGCGGAGTCTGGATCATTGAAATTATCCATGGCTGAGATTATTTTTGATAAACAAGGGAGTTGAGGGTTAAGGGGGACAGACAGGAAAGTGGAGTTGAGACCAGAACTAGATCAGCCATGGTCTTTATGGAGGAGCATGCTCAAAGGGCCAAATGATGTACTCTATGTTCCTCCATAAATTCACAATTGCTACTGGCCACTTGCTTTGAAGGCTCTTTTAGAATTGCTTCATAGTAAAAGTTAACAATTCTATTTTTCTGTGCATGTTTTACTTACTCTTCAGATTATAAAAAGGACATAGAAGCACTGACGAAGGTGTGAAAGGGGTTTACCCAGAACCAAGAGGTTGTAATTTTTAGGAAACTTTTACTGAACAGACTAGGCTCTTTTCTCATAAAATGAAGGCTGGAAGGTATCCTGATGGAAGTCTCCGCAATTATGGGGGAGTTTCCAAAGGGGTTAATTTTGAGGAGATGTTCCACTTTTGATGGAAAGCCCAAAGCAAGTGGCCATTAATGTAAGATAGGCACCAATAAATCTAGTGAGACATTGAGGAGGAACCTCTTCACAGAGTGCTGTGAAAGTGGAGCTTGCTAGCGCATAAAATAGTTGGGTTGAATATAGCATGAATGTAAAACAAGGGGAAGCTAGATAAGTACTAGAAAGAAGAGAATCAACCGATATGTTGATTGGCTGGGATGAAGTAAGGTGGGAGGAGGCTCATTTGGAGCATGGACCAACTGGGTCTGATGGTCTGGTGATTTTGGGGCTGTAAATGTCATGTCATTTTATATAAATCTCAGGAGCTGCTAAACTGGATTTTGAAATTTCTGAAGACACTAGATTCAAATCAGCAAAATGCAAACGTCTGGTCTTTGCTGGTGTGATGAATGTAGAAATTGTTATATTATATTTTATATTCTGTTGCAGTAATGTTATTAAAAAGCATGGTTTAGTGGGTGGCATGTGGCGCAGTGGTTAGCAAGGGACTGCGGCGCTGAGGACCCGGGTTCGAATCCTGGCCCTGGGTCACGGTCCGTGTGGAGTTTGCACATTTTCCCCATGTCTGCGTGGGTTTCACCTCCACAACACAAAGCTGTGCAGGGTAGGTGGATTGGCCATGCTAAATTGCCCCTTAATTGGAAAATATTATTTTTTTTCAAAAAGGAGCCTAGTGGGATATAAATGCTGTAATTAATGGGACGAACCCGGTTTTGGCTGAAGTCTGTAATAGGATTTTAAGTTGAAGAGCAGTTTTGCCAAATGCTGTTAGATTGAGCAGCAGTGTATTGGAAGGAACTCTCTCTAAAAGTCTCTACACAGTTGAGCAAATAACCTGGTTTGTTTACTTTATTTATAAGTGGTATTTGAACTGTATTGGTTTGCTTAATTGGAATTAGTGGCAGGTATATATAGTAAGTTCAAGTTTTTCCTTTTATTTAAGAATTGCTTAACTGTTAATTGTAAAGCTATTTCTTTTATAATGTGGTGAATTCTGTGTTGAAATTAAAGTTTATTTTAACATAAAGATACCTATTGGTCAGAGTCACCACTCCTCGGGTGATGTATCCTTTCCTCACAGTTTTACAAATTGAAAAGTTGTTTGGGATTCTAATCCGATATTCTACCAAAACGTGGGGTCTGGTCCAGTATCCTAACGCTGGGGCATGTTGGACAAACAAACTAGCCTTAAATATGAAATGCCTCCTGAATCTCAGAGTCAATTTTAGCTCATTCATTCCTAGGTTGATACCTTTGCAGTCGGCGACATTGTTCGTGTAATGGAGGATTTAGAAACTGTAAAAAGATTTCAAGCTGGTCATGGCGAATGGACAGACAGCATGACTCCAGTAAGTGCCTCTGTAAAGCATATCACAGGCAACACAATTGGCCATTTGGAAATTTCTTGATTAGTACACAAATAATCTATGTCATTGGACCTATTGTATTTAACAGTGTTTATTTGGACATGACCTACTTTACTGTGAATTCAGATGTTTGTCTGTGCAAGCATTCACTTTATCTACTAGATTATTTGTTTGAATGGTTAATTCTCACAATCTTGATTGAAGTGGCCATTCTTCATATGGGAGCCAAGATAATGAATGTTCAGAGGTTATTAAACCATGACTGGGATTATAGCCTAAATTGATGCTGTCTCACCCTGTGCTAGCACCAGAGATGATTGGATTGTGATATGGGTGGCCAGCCTATTTTTGTTGTCCCTCTTCCCCCTGTGACCCAGTGGTATGCAGGTCAGTTGTCAGAGCACTGGTAGGGCTAACTATCTCAGCTTTGACCAGGCGCAATACATTCTTGATCTTGGGGGCTCCAGTATTCACTACCTTGATCGGTTAAATCAGCTCTAGCTGACTAAGAAGTTGCTGTCTTGCTACAATTCACATAAAACACTATATATTTATCGTACAGTGCTATATTCTGGAATCCTCCTTGCACTAAATATTATTTCCATTATACGTCCTGTAGGCACTGGGACAGATCGGGAAGGTACTAAAGGTATACGGTGATGGAGATTTGCGTGTGGGAGTTGGGGGCCAAACCTGGACCTTTAACCCTGCATGTGTAACCACAGCACAACCAGGCGAGGTGGATGCCAACCTCATGACAACAGACAACACAAATGATTCAGCAAGTAAGATGGTTTAAAAAAGAGTATTTTCTTGATTCTGCCTTTTTACTTTAGGTGGAACCTCTTGAACAAGTTTAACAATTTTAGCATCAAATGTCCTTTCCAACTTTCAAAATATGCAAATCTTTGAAGCTAAGTTTGTAAAGTAGAATTGGAAAATGCAGAGAGTTAATAGACCATTTCTAATTCTCACCTTAAAATCTATATAAGGGGGAAATGGATTTTGATTGTTTGTGAAGGGTATTTTAACCCAACGCACCCTACACTAAGGTGACAGAATCCGCTCGGCATCCTGTCTGATTCCATTGTCCACTTACTTTAGCAGAGAGTAAAATCGAGAAGGGTGTAACTGGATGATCAATCTGAATCTGATTTTCCGCATGTCGCATTAGGTTAATGTCACTCTCGATGAGTTTAATTTAACATATGGCAGCTTCAGTGTATTGTCACTTGCCAATTTATTATCATGCACTTCTTTATAATTATCCACCATCAAAACACAAAGGGATATGTTTTCCTCTGGTCTGTTACTTAGCTATGTTTAATTTTCAAACAACATTTTCATTAAAATCTGACCTCTTAAACATCACTGTGTCTCCTGCCAACACAACAAGGCTAAGCCTTTCCGTTAAAATATGTTCATCCTTCAGAAACAGCATCTCACTTTAAAATAGGGATGAAAAATTGAAGGCAGAGAGACAGTCAGTGAGTCAGGGATGTGAGATACTGCTCGCCATAAAAAGTATCGCTTCCAGAAAACCTTCTAAAGTCTGCCTTACCAAGAAAACTTCTATTGGAGAGACAGAAGATGCAGCTTCATTTCTCACTGATAGTGTATCAGAGACAAATGCAGTATTGATCTCACACTTGGACTGTGCCAGTGAGTGATTAAAAGTCCAATATTTAACCCGCTGTTGCCTGTTGTAATCTCTGCAGATTTCGGATAGAATTTTTTCTTCCTCAATTACAGACCTGGGTTGCACATGGCTCCTCTCTGCACTCTGTAATAAAACAGAGGGTATATCCTGTCTCTTCGGAACTGGGGATGTGCCAGGGTGCAGTCAAAGTTTGCGGTAATTTCCTTTTGCACAGATTCTGGATGAGAGTCTGTAAAACATGTTGCAGAAACAGTAGTATTGGACATTTAATATACCCGCAGACCTTATGTGGTCTCGGTCAGTGAGTTGGAGTATCGCACTTTTATAACAATAGGGATGTTGGCAACAAATGGGGGGGGGGGTGTGATGGGGAGATGTTACAAGTAGTTTTTAATTTGTTCTTTTCCCACCCTCCAGTTCCAATTAACTTTATTTTATTTCTTACCTTCTTTACTTAAATTTTGGATAATTGCGCCATTCCTAGGGGTCAGCCAGAGATTAAAGCAATGACATTTCATGACATACCATATGCTTTGAGTAGCCTTATTCCTTTGTTCTTTGCACGCTAAATCAAAACTTAATTTTGACTTTGAGCATAACAATTTCTCCTCTCCAACCCAAATGCATTTCAATCATCAAATCTTCAGAGGTAGAACATTTATTCCCACCAGATTGAGGCATGATTTAAACAAATATTTGTGTGGAGGCCAAAAAAAAGAATGAAGAAGAAATGTGAGATTGGAAGTCCGTAATTTTTGTTTGAGTACAATAAGTGATTCCCTCTCTCTGTACCTGTCCCTTTCAAAACTGCTCCTTGCCCCCTCCTCAAAACATCCTCATCATCTGACATTGCATGCTACTGCCTCATCTTCAGATTTTTTGGGAAGAAAAATAAAATTGTAACATTAACTACTTTCCAACCTTGTACTTAATGAAACATCAACTCAACTCCATAAAACCATAAGAAATAGAAACAGGAGTGCGTCACTCAGTCCTTTGAGCCGGCTCCACCATTCAATAATATCATGGCTGATCTAAAACTCACTAAGTCATCTTTCCTACCTTCTCTCCGTAGCCCTTAATTGCCCTCCTGATTAAAAACCATGGGCCGGCGCAGTGGTTAGCACTGCTGCCTCACGGCGCCGAGGACCGGGTTCGGTCCCGGCCCCGGGTCACTGTCCGTGTGGAGTTTGTACGTGCTCCCCGTGTCTGCGTGGGTCTCACCCCCACAACCCAAAAAGATGTGCAGGGTAGGTGGATTGGCCACGCCAAATTGCCCCTTAATTGAAAAAAATGTTTTTAAAAACCTATCGATCTCAGCCTTGAAAATGTTCAAGAACTTGGGACCACAGCTTCCTGGGGTAAAGAATTCCAAAGAATCACCACTCTTTAAAAGAAGAAATGTTTCCCCAAATTCGTCTTGAATGAGCACCCACCTTATTCTGTGACTATACTCTCTGATCCTACAGTCTCCCATGAGCAGAAACATCCTCCCAACTTGAGAGTAAGAAAGTAGCTCTACAAATGGCTGAGGTCCAGCAAAAAACCTGAAACCTAAAGCACGGATGGTGTGGAGAAAGTGCAGGAGATCCAGGGGTTAGCTGCAACCATGACCTGCGAGGTTTCTTTAGCGCAGTCAAGACCTCCCACGGCCCAAGCACCCAAAACCCCCCTCCACTGCTGATCAAGAATAGAGAGGCAATCAGCGCCCGCTGGAAGGGGAAGACCTCCTTAACAGAGACTCTGTCTTTGACGCCAGTGTCCCCAACTCCATCCTGCTACCCGCCACCATCTCAGCCCCAACTTGGCCCGAGGTAGCAAAGGCTATCTGACAGCTAAAGAATAATAAGGCATTAGGAGCAGATGGAATCCCGCTGAAGCTCTAAAACATGGCCGAGAAGCACAGTTGGTGGGAATTGATTACCTTATTTCCATTATCTGGAAGGAGCAGAACATACCAGGAGAGCCCAGAGATGCTGTAATCGTGGACCTCTTCAAGAAAGTTGAACAGTTGAACTGTAGGAGGAATTTCCCTGCTGTCAGTCATAAGACCATCAGACATAGGAGCAGAATTAGGTCACTCGGCCCATTGAGTCTGCTCCGCCATTCAATCATGGCTGAAAATCTCTCATCCCCATTCTCCTGCATTCTCCCCATAACCCCTGATCCCATTATTAATCAAGAACCTATCTATCTCTGTCTTAAATACACTCAGTGATTTGGCCTCCACAGCCTTCTGCGGCAAAGAGTTCCACAGATTCACGACCCTCTGGCTGAAGAAATTCCTCCTCATCTCTGTTTTGAAGGATCGTCCCTTTAGTCTGAGATTGTGTGACCTCTGGTTCTAGTTTTTTAGGGAACGTCATCTCAAAAGTCCTCCTTAATCGCCTTCACCCTGTGGTTGAAGAGTTCCTCCCGGAGCCCCATGTGCATTCGCTCACTTAAGAGGCACAACGGACATGATCTTTACCATGTGGCAACTACAAGAGAAATGCAGGGAACAGCACTAACCCTTGTACATAACCTTCTTTGACCTCACAAAGGCCTTTGACACTCAACCGTGAGGGATTATAGAGCAACCTCCTCTGTTTCAACTACCTCCAAAAACTCATCACCATCCTCCGTCTGCTCCATGATGACATGCAAGCCGTGATCCTAACCAACAGATCGACCACAGACCCAATTCACATTCGGACTGGGGTCAAGCATGGTTGTGTCATCACCCCGATGCTCTTCTCGATCTTCCTTAGTGCAATGTTCCATCTCACCCTCAGCATGCTCCCCGCTGGAGTGAAGCTAAACTACAGAACAAACGGGAACCTCTGCCTGCCTACAGGCCAGATGCAAGGTTATTGAACTACAGTGTGCAGACGATGCTTGCATCTGCACACACTTGGAGGCCGAGCTCCAAGCCACCATCAACACTTCACTGAGGCATACAAGAACATGGGCCTTACACTACAACCATAAAACAAAGGTCCTCTACCAACCTGCCCCTCCTTCACAGTACTGCCGTCCCGGTTGTCAAAATCCACGACAAGGCCTTACAACGTGGACCACTTTCCAAACCTTGGGAGCCTACTGTCAACAAGGGTAGACGTTGACAACATGGTTCAATATCACCTTTAGTGTGCCAATACAGCGCAGTCTTTGATCGCCTGAGGAAGAGTGTGTTTGAAGACCAGGACCTCCGATCTGGCACCAAGCTCATGGTCTACAGAACAGTGTGATATCTGCCCTCCGAGATGGCTCAGAGATGGGGATCTACAAACAGCAGGCACCACAAAACATTGGAGAAATACCACCAGTGCTGCCTCCGCAAGATCCTGCAAATTAATTGGCAGGATGGACGCACCAAAGCCCGTGTTGTCACTCAGGCCAACATCCCCAGCATCAAAGTATTGACCACTCTCGATCAGCTCCTCATGCCTGACTTTGAGCTTCGACACGGCAAGCGAGCCCCAGGATAGCAGAGGCAATGCTTCAAGGACATCCTGAAAGCCTCCGTGAGGAAGTGAAACTTTCCCACTGACACCACGGAATCCCAGGCCCAAGACCCGCATCTGGAAAGGAGCTCAGTACCCCGAGAGCAAGGGGAAGCCAAGCGTCGACAGTGAAACCCCACCCACCCACTCCTCTGACCACCGCCGCCCCACCTGTAACAGAGACATTGGATTCAGCCACTTGAGAACTTATTTTTAGTATGGAAGCAAGTCATCCTGAACTCCGAAGGACTGCCAAAGAAGATGAAGAATTAATTATTTTTTAAAAATTCAGAGTACCCAATTATTATTTTTCCAATTAAGGGGCAATTTAGTGTGGCCAATCCACCTACCCAGCACATCTTTAGGTTGTGGGGGTGAAACCCACGCAGACACGGGGAGAATGTGCAAACTCCAAACGGACAGTGACCCAGAGCCGGAATCAAACCTGGGTCCTCAGCACCCCGGTGCTAACCACTGCGCCACCGTGCTGCCCTATGAAGAATGAATTCTGATCATGTTCACCAAATGCTCCTCTGGCCCCATCCTTTCCTTCTGTTTAACAGGATGAATTTTGTCTGCTTTGGTTTCTGGTTGACTGACAGGAAATGTGCAATTATCTGAAAGCTCAGTCAATTCCATAATTCGATACACACAAGCCCTGACACATACCTCTGCAAAGTCAAGCGCGTCAGATTTTAATTACCACTTTTTTTTTACTAATCTAATTATTCTGAATTTAGAGTCACACCCAGCACCTGAAACTAATAGCAAGGGTATTTGAATATTGTTTTAAAATAAATCTTATATTTATAGCTTCTAACATTTTCTTTTGTCTTTTATCTTTAACTTATGAGTTGGTGCAGCTAGGAATCTTTTATTATTAGTACTATTAAAATAAGCTTTGACCCGGATATTTTGAGTGCGCTCTGGAGAATTAGTGGTGCAATGGGTGAGAAACCGACCTTTCACTTTGAGAACATTGATATAAATTCGGCAGAGGTTGATGGTAGGGCGATCACGTGCGAGTGATCTTTGTGAATAAGCTTTGGCCCACAGCGTGCCACTGTCCAATTCACTGGCAATTGGTGTGAGGTTTGCAATTCCAATTGGAACCCACAAGGATTGCTGATGTTGAGAGGAGTTGTGGAGCATGTTGTTGGACCAAAAGTAAAATCGATTTTCTCAGAGTTATTACTACGTGGATAGAGTTCATTTGGGCCATTGAGCCCATACTGGCTTTCTGATGGGCAGTCAATCCAATTCCAGCTCTGACCCTTTAGCCCTGCACGTTTATTTCCCTTTCCCTCAAGTGCCCACCCAGCTACCTTTCTGAAGATCATTGATTGGCTCTGCTTCCACCATGCTAGTAGGTACCAAGTTCCAGGTCATTACCATTCATTGTGTAAAAAAAAAGTTCTCCCCCTGCCCTGTATTTCTTCTATTTTGTAGTAATTGATCAGGGTTTCCTTCTTGACAAGTCTGATGACCCTACTGGGAATGTGCAATTCATGGAAGTTCCCTAAGGAATAATTTGGCTGAACTCTAATTTCCCCATTTCCTAATTCATTTGGAGATCTGGCACAGACTCAAAGGGCTGGATTCTCCAAAAATAGGGCTATGTCCCCACGCCGGCTGGCAAAAACGCTGGCGTTTCACTCCCCAGTTTCCTGCAAAAAATAAAGAGCAATTCACTTACCTGCAGGGAGCTAGCAGGGACCCTTCGTGAAACTTGCAGCTTTGGATGCGGATTCGGGCTCCCGCACGTCCAGTTCCGAGTCCACGCATGTGCTGCGTGCCAGCGGCCGTGCCGTGCCGAGCGCCATGGCGGACTCGGACCACAGACCATCACCAAGAAAGAAGGATCCCCCCCGATAGGCCCCGCACCCCTCCATCGGACCAGCTTGATCGCTGCCCCCCCCCCGTGCTCTATCCCACTGCGGGGCTACGAGGAATCCAGCCCACAATGTGTCCAATAGCTGCTTCCTCTGCTCTGACAATTCTGTGAACGTTACTTTTTTTTAAAAATTACAATTAAGGGGTAATTTAGCGTGGCCAATCCACCTACCCTGCACATCTTTAGATTGTGGGGACCCACATAGACACAGGGAGAGTGTGAAAGTTACTTTGTGAAAGTTGGTGAATATTGGAAAGTGCCTATTGACCTTTGCCCCTGCATTAAGTCGGTGCTTTGGGGGGAAAATAAGAATGAACAGGAAAAGAGAAACTATCTGCAAATTTTAAAAGAAATCTGCACCTTGCATCGTCCCAGAACTGACTTGGCTGTGTCAAATACCGCTGTGGAATCACAATGTGGAACTTCAAACAATGTTGGCAGATAGAAGAAAGAATTATCTTTTTGTTCATAACTGTAGGTTCAGTCATCTCTGTCCTGGAAAAATTGCTGTCAGAGTCAACTGATCAGGACAATCCCGGACGGATAGTACTGGAGGCAGCCCATGGGAATGCTGCAAAGGTTCGGGATTTAGTTCAGAAATATCCAGAGAAGGCAAGTGTGGATGTTTACTCTGAATGTTCCTCTACCTTCATGGCACAGCTTTATTTCATGCTAAATTATATTTTTGTCGAACTGAGAGACATTACTGCTGCAAGGACGGTGTTTCTGCAGAGTCGTTCTATTCACTTTATGCCTCAAAAGTCGCAAAGTGTGTGGCGATTTAAGCTTTGCCTGTGGTCCGAAGTAAAGAGTTTCCAGCTTCATGTCAAAGTTACAGGAACATTGGCGTAAAATTGCCTATTCAAAATTTCCTCACTCTCAAAGGCTTCCCTTCAAGGTTCTGATCAGGAAATTACCCCCAGCAAGTGGCCCTGGAATTGCTGTGGATTTTGAAGAAATTGTACAAAATGAGTAGCAAAATGAGCTCAAGTGCTTCAGCACGGAGTGATATCAGTTACAAGAAAAGTCAGAACGCAATCTCGTACTTTGCATCAAAGCGAAACAGCAATGTTGTTACTGGCTATTCTCCCACTCGGATCATTTACTCCCCATTTAAAAAGTATTCGGCTTTCTGCACAAATTTTATTTTTTAACCAAATGTCTTCTGACTTGCATCAATGCAATTGCCATGGATGTTTCCATTTTCTTTTGTCACTGTTTAGATGGGCTTTCTTTCAACAGAACTTTTTACCCAAACTTACTAAGATAGTGTTATTTTAAGCTCACAGTTAAGTACTACTGGCCTTTAGAGTTTAGTCGACCTCCGAGAGTTGCATATTCAAGTCAAGCAAAGGCATCAGAGCAACAATGTGATCTTGTGTATATTATAGATTTGCTAGGAATCCATATGAAGTGCTAAATTGCATTGTCTGATTTGATGCGATGCTACACTTATTATGTAGGATGTGCGCAAGCTAATTTTGACTTTAAACGGCCGCATGGAATTTGACCATTGCAACAATTGTTCAACCAATGCTGATATGGAATTTACTCATCATGGGCTAATAACTTAGACAGATCATCTTCTCTTCCCTAATTTCAATGAAGGCAGCTGTCAAAGCACAAAGGCAATGAGAATATAAAATATTTAGTTTGAGAATTAACATTTTCACAGTCCCTGAAGGTAACCCTTCCACAGTAAAACAAATAAAACTAGTACCTCTGTTGAATGTAATATCAGCCTCAAAGTACAATTCTCAATAAGGCAGTAAACTAATCCCGTAATGGGTTCTGTTGAAATGACTGCATGTTACACTGCTACCCAGAATCAATTTTAACACAACAATGGTGCCCATAATGTTGCTTGGCTGTTCTTTCACGTAAGTAGCCCTCACAACTCACTCCCACCTGCAATGCTTATGAGTTAGAGGAAATATTAGGACCCATTGATGTGAAAGGCTGTTTTTTATTCACTGACATCCTAAGAGAGTGGAGACCACGCCAGATACAGCAGAAACAGCTGCTTATGAAACAGTCACTCATTCTTCTCTGTTGCGCAGGTCGACGTAATGAATCAGGGAAAGACGGCATTGCAGGTGGCTGCCCACCAGGGACACATTGAGGTGGTGAAAATTCTTCTGCAGGCAAATGCAAAGCTCGAGATTCATGATGAGGATGGTGACACGGCCTTGCATTATGCATCATTTGGGTACGAATGGGTTTTTTAAAAATGCGTGTGTCAATGGTTCTGTAACCAAGTCAGGGTCTTATTTTTGGTAAATAATTTTGGTGCCTGTTGGAACCCTTTTAGCCTTCCAGTCGGAAAACATACCAAGTGTACGTGGCTGATGGGTTTTTTGGCTGTGATGAATTGACCGGCCTGCCCACATTGCTTCCCAGATAGCACAGCTGAAACAGAAAGCTCTTCACCAGTTACACGCACACATCCACAATGTGATGTGGCATGTTGCTGCATCACCCCACTATTTTATGCTATTATCTCATTTCCCAACGTGTAGAAAACAATCAGCACAATGCTCTAGATGCCAAATGCTAGCCCGTTAAGAGGGTGCTTTACTATAATTTAAATGTGTACAATTTATATATTTTAAGCATATCTAATTTGAGAATTTAGCAGCCTCAACAGCATTAAAATGAGCAGCGAAATCCAATTCCCAGGACCAATTTGCCATCATCCCCTAGAGTTGTTCACCTCATCATTTTTGAAAACATAGAACATTACAGCACAGTACAGGCCCTTCGGCCCTCGATGTTGCGCCGACCTGAGAAACCACTCTAAAGCCCATCTACACTATTCCCTTATCATCCATATGTTTATCCAATGGCCATTTAAACATTACAATTTATGTCTGAAAGCTCCTTCACAAATGGAAGTTTCAAAGGCAGTTGCTAAGAAGTTGCAGAGTTGGAACAAGACTTAGTTGTTCTTTCTTTTCTTTTCCTGACCGTGTTGTCTTTTTCAGCATGGTAACGTGCCTGGCAGCATGGGAGCTCAGTGGTTAGCACTGTTGCTTCATAGCTCCAGGGTCCCAGGTTCGATTCCCGGCTTGGGTCACTGTCTGTGCGGAGTCTGCACGTTCTCCCAGTGTCTGCGTGGGTTTCATCCGGGTTCTCCGGTTTCCTCGCACAGTCCAAAGATGTGCAGGTTGGGTGGATTGGCCATGCTAAATTGCCCCTAGTGTTCAGAAAAAAGGTTAGGTGGGGTGACTGGGTTATGGGGATGGATTGGCGGTGGGGGGCTCTTTCCAAGGCCCGGTGCAGACTCCTTCTGCACTGTACATTCTATGAATTCAAAGTAATCAGGTATTTTTCTAAATGGTCAACCTCTCTAACACAGGGTAAAATGGGCAGATATCTGTCCCACCACACTCACACCATTTGTTCCTTTCTAATTTTGCAGTTGAGATTTGTGCACGAATGGGAAGTGCCTGCAACCTTGTAGTTTGTCATGTCAAAATTAAGGCCAATTTAAAAATTCATTCGATTTTCTAGTCATCCACATGCCTACGTTAAATCAACATCCAGAGTTCCTTGGAACTGTGCAGTTGAAATGAGTGTAATAAGCCCTATAACAGGATTGGTAGTAGATCTTAAAGCTATTTCTAAACCATTTTTGTTGCAGTAGTTGGCCATGTTCATTTGGTACATCTACCATATTGGGACAATGGGTTTCTCAAAGCTAATCCCCCTCTCCCTATATTTCGAGGAGAAAGAGCAATGCAGAGATGGGTCCCAGCAGGGGCAGAGGGTTCCCGCCAGCTGGTACACTCACACCCGCACACGTATACACTCAAAAACCTACCTACTACATACTGCTGTCCGTAACTCTGCCATTTGCTGAAAATAACCATGACATTGAAACCTCTAATGACTGTTATTGTAAGCAGCACCCTCAACATTCCTCCCTCCATTTCCTTTCAGAAAGCTGAGACATCATACAAATTGAGTAATAAATGCAGGGTAAACTCCAGAATAGTTGATGACTGTAACTCAATCGTATTTTTTTTGAACCAAAACAATATGAAGATGATATCCTCTGATCTTTGTTACAAAAGATCATTTTCAGCTTAAGAAAATAGTGTTTAGAGATGTTGGTAAAATTCCCAGCTTTCCCAAGATTTCTTCCAAAAGATTCAGACTTGCCGGATATGAAGAAATGTTTTTGTCTTCACCATACCAACAACTACCTGATTGGAACCGTATCGTTTGAAGTTATGGTTCACAGAAACCTGCAACAAGCCTGCACCATTTAATTTGAGTGAAGTTGTCTAACAGTTCCGGTTGACAGCTATATTTGGTTTTGAGTGCTGGCTCTGTGTAGCTGCCTGGCCATGGAAAGCAGGGTGTTAACAAATGCACTGACCGCTACTTGACAGTCAGTGTCCAGCGGCAGTTAACAGTTGGCAAGGCGGCCTTTTCACCTGTTTTTCCTAACCTTAAAATGGTGAATAAGTAATTTAAAAACATTATCGAGTGTTGAACTGTGCAGGAGCTGCTTCAAGTTTGCTTCCTGCTGATTGGTGCAGGAATAACCAGCTGAACTGGCCGGTCTCCATCAGTAACCAGTAACTGTGCATGTTCTCCACAGAAACCAGCCTGAGGTGGCCAAACTGCTGCTCAGCAAAGGTGCGAATGTCAACCTACTGAATGCTTCCACGTGTTCTGCTCTGCACATTGCAGTAAACAAGGGCTTTACGGAAGTGGTGCGTGCACTTTGTGAATATAACTGCAATGTCAATCTGCAGGTGAGAGAACACCTACTGCCACTTCTAAAAAAAAATAAGATGGACTGAAAGGCTGTTGGCGCTAGGAATGTGTTAGCCTGGTTATTTAATGGGAGTAATGTCTGAATGCAGTGCAGAAGAAGGCCATTTGGCTCAGCTTGTCTGAACTGGCTCTCTGAATGAACAAATCACTTAGTGCTGTTGTCCTGCCTAGAAAACAGGCTAACTCCCTTCTGAATGTTTCAACTGAACCTGCCTCCACCACACTCCCAGGCAGTACATTCCAGATCTTATCCAATCGCTGTACAAATAAGTTTCTCCTCCTAACGCTCCTGCTTCTTTTGCAAATTACTTTACATCTGTGCCATCTCGTTCTGTAGTGGGAACTGTTTCTCCCTATACACTCTCTACAGACCCCCGTGATTTTGAATGCCTCTATCAAATCTCCACCTTCTGTTCCCCACAGTAAACAGCCATAACCTCTCCAATCGATAAACACGTCTGAAGTTTCTTATCCCTGGAACAATTCTTGTAACCAAATGATCAACACCAAAGTGTCCTCTAACACAATGGGAGGAGTGGCGCGAAGTGCAACTTGGTGAAAGGGGATGTGGAAGTGGGGACATCATTCAAAACACTCTCTCCCCCTCCCCTCGGGCACAGTGCTTTGCTCACCTGCACACTAGCGAGCCAACTGCAGTAACCTTGTGAAAGAAGCAGCCTATAGTTGGAGGAGAAGCTCCATTCAGCATCTTCCATTGAAACTTACTGACCAGCATTGTGAAGGTGGCTCCAGGAGCCAAGTAGAAGGGGTTTGGGAACTGCATCTGGCCCTCGAGGCCTTCACTGTATCAACACACATTCACGTCAAGCTGGTGGGGAAGACTAACCACAGGTATTCTTTCAATCAATTAAATGTGCAGGCTTGGTGAACACATCCTCAACTCAACTGTTTTGCCCTTTCCAGGATTCGTATGGAGACACCCCTCTGCATGATGGAATTGCGAAGGACTATAGAGACATCATTGAAATCCTGACAGAGGTGCCGAGCATCGACTTCACTCAACTAAATAATCGTGGTTTCAACTTGCTTCACCACGCAGCCTTAAAAGGCAACAAACAGTAAGAACCAGCTGAATGACTGACATATTGCAAATTGGTCTTTGTAAATATCCTGCAATACGCAGTGTGAGGAAATTACAAGCACTAATCCTAAAACATTACAGAGCAGATATTGGAAACCCAGACAGCAACCATTTTGTTCCCCAAATACAAGAGTTCCAAATGTTAATCAAGAATTTCAGGGTCTTTTCAATTTTTCCACATCACCCACAAAGGTGCTTTTTAAAATTTAACAGCCGTGACTTTTTTTAAAAATTATTTAATGGGATGTGAGTGCAGCTAACCAGGCAAGCAGTTTTATTGCCCATTCCTTTTCTTCTTCTTCTAAAGTTTTTCCCATTAAGGGGCAATTTAGTGTGGCCAATCCACCCCAGCTCCACATCTTTGGGTTGTGGGGGTGAAATGTGCAAACTCCACACGGACAGTGACCCAGAGCCGGAATATGGAGATGGAGAGGGGGGGACTTGCAATGAAACACCCTGCCTACGCGCAGAGTCCCAAACAATGGGAGGCCCCTGTGCTGGCCGGTGGTTATGGGGCCTGTTAGCTCCGGATCTATTAGGAGGCAATCTGGGCCAACATCAGGCTCTGATTTTTCGAATCCCCTAAGAGTGGGAAAACATTGTCGCAAGTTTGTTGAGAGGTGATGGTGACTTGGAGAGAGAGAGAGCGGTAACGAGGATCTGTGAAAAATATTATTTTAAAAAGCAGCAGGCAGGTTTCTGACCCAATGCTGAGGAGGTCAGATAGCCGAGGAGGTCAGATAGCCGAGGAGGTCAGATAGCCGAGGAGGTCAGATAGCCGAGGAGGTCAGATAGCCGAGGAGGTCAGATAGCCAGGCAGGCAGCCTGAGCCGGCACTGAGGTTGTCAAGCTTGCTTCAGGGGTGAGAGCCTGCGAGTGGCAAGTGAGGAGGTAGACGTTGGCTGGCAGTCATCAAGGGGAGCAGCTGAGGAGAATGGGAGGGCAACCTAAAAATATTTAACAAACAGCAGCAGATTCTGACCCAACCGAGGGTGAGGTGCGGTCAGATAGCCAGGCAGCCGTCATGTCAGGGCATGGGGGGGGGGTGACATCATTGAGGGTAAAGTCATCGTGTCATTCAGGGCAGTGCCCAGAAATAAAGGTGAACGCAGGTCCCACAAAGTGCAAGTCCGCCACTATGGTGGTGAGCTGCCTTCTTGAACCACTGCAGTCCATATGGTGTAGGCACACCCACAGTGCTGTTAGCGAAGGGAGTTCCATGATTTTGACCCAGCGACAGTGAAGGAATGGCGATTTATTTCAAAGGCAGGATAGTGAGTGGCTTGGAGAGGAACATCCTCTGATGGGCTCCCCATGCATCTGCTACCCTTGTCCTTCTAGATTGGAGACATCACAGCTTCGGAAGGTGATGCCGAGGGAAGCCTTTAGAACATAGAACATAGAACACTACAGCGCAGTACGGGCCCTTCGGCCCTCGATGTTGCGCCGACCTGTGAAACCATCTGAAGCCTATCTGACCTACACTATTCCATTTTCATCCATATGTCTATCCAGTGACCACTTAAATGCCCTTAAAGTTGGCGAGTCTACTACTGTTGCAGGCAAGGCGTTCCACACCCCTACTACTCTCTGAGTAAAGAAACTGCCTCTGACATCTGTCCTATATCTCATACCCCTCAATTTAAAGCTATGTCCCCTCGTGTTGGTCATCACCATCCGAGGAAAAAGACTCTCACTGTCCACCCTATCTAACCCTCTGACTATCTTATATGTCTCTATTAAGTCACCTCTCAGCCTTCTCCTCTCTAACGAAAACAACCTCAATTCCCTGAGCCTTTCCTCGTAAGACCTTCCCTCCATACCAGGCAACATCCTAGTAAATCTCCTCTGAACCCTTTCCAAAGCTTCCACATCCTTCCTATAATGTGGTGACCAGAACTGCACGCAGTACTCCAGGTGTGGCCGCACCAGAGTTATGTACAGCTGCAGCATGACCTTGTGGTTCCGAAACTCAATCCCCCTGCTTATAAAGGCTAGCACACCATATGCCTTCTTAACAGCCCTATTAACCTGGGTGGCAACTTTCAGGGATTTATGTACCCGGATGCCGAGATCTCTCTGTTCATCTACACTACCAAGAATCTTGCCATTAGCCCAGTACTCTGCATTCCAACTGCATTTAGAACAGTACAGCACAGAACAGGCCCTTCAGCCCTCGATGTTGTGCCGAGCAATGATCACCCTACTCAAACTCGCGTATCCACCCTATACCCGTAACCCAACAACCCCCCCTTAACCTTACTTTTTAGGACACTACGGGCAATTTAGCATGGCCAATCCACCTAACCCCGCACATCTTTGGACTGTGGGAGGAAACCGGAGCACCCGGAGGAAACCCACGCACACACGCGGAGGACGTGCAGACTCCACACAGACAGTGACCCAGCCGGGAATCGAACCTGGGACCCTGGAGCTGTGAAGCATTGATGCTAACCACTATGCTACCATGCTGCCCTTAGTGCGTTATTGCAGTGCATCTTTTTCCTGGATGGTGTTGAGCTGGTGTGTTGTTGGAGCTGCACTTATCCAAGCTGGTGGAGAGTATTCCATCATATTCCCGACTTGTTGCCTTATAGATAGTGGACAGGCTTTGGGGAGTCAGGAGGGGAGTTATTCCCTGCTGAATTTCCAGTGCCTGACTTGCTTTTGTAGCCACATTATTTATATTGCTGGTCTGGTTCAGCTTCTGGTCAATGATAACCCCTCCCTCCCCACCAAGATGTTAATAGTGGGAGCTCAGCAATGGTAAGGCTGTTGAATGTCAGGGGGAGATGGTTCGATTCTGTTTGGTTGGAGATGGTCACTGCTTGGCACTTGTATGGCACTTATCGGCCCAAGCCTGAATGTTGTCCAGGCCTTGTTGCATATGGGCACAAATTGTTTCAGTATCTGAGGACTCGAGATGGTGCTGAACATTGTGCAATCATCAGCGGGCATCCCCACTTCTGACCGTATGATCATTTTTATTATTGTCACAAGTAGGCTTCCATTAACACTGCAATGACGTACTGTGAAAATCCCCTAGTCGCCACACTCCGGCACCTGTTCGGGTGATCGAGGTAATGTTTTTTTTTGTT
This sequence comes from Scyliorhinus canicula, assembly GCF_902713615.1. Lineage (NCBI taxonomy): Eukaryota > Metazoa > Chordata > Chondrichthyes > Carcharhiniformes > Scyliorhinidae > Scyliorhinus > Scyliorhinus canicula. Next base: position 140,820,353 of record NC_052161.1, read on the forward strand.
AAATCTTTTTATTGGCTTTTCTCATATTTATAAACAGTTGTTGTTTATATACACTACATTTTTCTTGCCCGCGCTACTTTGCTTTATTTTATAGAGAGGTAGTGCATGGCTCCAGAGTCCCCATCTTACCTCTGTCCCCAATTCGTCCTCCAATTTTTGTCTGATCCCGCCCAGTGGTGTTCGAGCTCTGTCCAGTAGCTGTCTGTATATTTTTCCCACATAGCCCCCACTTCTCGCTGCTTGTGCCTATCAGGTCCTCTAGCAGTGTGCTTTCTGGGGCTCCGGGGTACCCTACTGTCACTTTGCGGAGGAAGTGCTTTATTTGGAGGTGTCTCAATTCCTGTCCTTTTGCTAGTTTCCACTTCCTCGTCAGTTTGTCCAGTATCGCCAGTCTACGCCCTATGTAGAAGTCCCCGACCATCAGCGTGCCCCCGTCCTGCCTCCATCTTTTGAACGTGGTATCTAGCATGGCCATTGATGCAGTAGCTGAAGCTGGTTGTGTCTAGATCTCTGCCCTGAGAAACTCCTGGAGTGATTATCCTCCAACAACTACAACCCCATCTTCCTTTGTGTCAGGCATGTCTCCAACCAGCGGACAGACTTCCCCCGATTCCCATTGACACCTGTTTTGCCAAGGCTCCTTGATACTACAAATGCTACTTATCGTACAACAGTTTAAGCTAGAGATCATTATTCTAAATTATTTGTTCAATAAAAGCAGCTGTTATGCAATGTGAAAATTGCTGCATTGTATTTATAAGGCATTAGCGAGTGTAGTCCGTATAAAGCATACTACTGGGAGAAGCACATTACTGGGAAAATGCTCCTGGCCAACATTTATTCCTTAATCAACAACTTTAGAAAGATTAACCAGTCATGAGTCTCATTTGTTGTTTATGGCACCTTACAGTGCATACATTGGCTGCCATGTTTGCCTGTGTAACACACAGACTGCACGTAAACAGTAATTTATTAACTATGAAGAACTTTGGTATGCAGTTATTTATTCTATAAGTACAAGGAGCTCTTTATTCATTTAGCTCCAGTGTTCACCCTCCCTATACTTTATGCTTGCTGACAGTATTTTGATTGTCTACCATGCCATGATCGATGTGGCACAGTAATGTGAAATGCATTATCGTTCGCACCCTGAGATTGCTACTTTCGCACTGGAACACACCGATCAATTAAAGGGCCTTCTATCTCCTTCATTCACTTGCAGTCTGTTTGTGTTCAGAAAGAGCGTTCCCTTGTCTTCCAGACTAAACCATGTTACAGTATGAAGATAATTCTGTTTGAATTTGCAAATTATAGTTTAACAGCTCTTTTTAATAGGATCATGGAACTCTTTGCATCCTCAACCTATTCAGAAGCATAATTTGGCTAGTTGTGTATGGCCTCCGATTTCACAGATTATGCCTGAAGAGTTACATCATTCAGAATAGCTATTGATGTGTAAACACTTTTGGGACTTTGGTGGTGGCGATGTGCTGAACAGTCGCACGAAAGGTGGCTCTCCCCTAGAAGCTTCAAGTTGGGACCTTTTAACTTAAAAATCGATCACTAAGGCAACAACAATCCCCATCCCACCCCCTGCAATAAAACAAACTATCATCTGAGGAAACACCCTCAAATCTGACCAGAGTGTTCGGTGCTCCCAGGGGTAACAGGAGCAGAATACTCTGCAATAGTAATCTCTGACTGTGCACCACACCACATGGAGGTGAGGTTGGAGACGGGTCGGGCCCTGCACACAGCCCTCCTCGCTGACCAGACGATCTGCAAGAGAATATTCCAAGCCATCGACAAGTGTGTATCCTGCAACCAAAATGGGGAGGTCTCACCCCCCCACACTGAAGACGGTGATAAGGGGGGAAGTAATAGTGTACAGGGCACGCAGGGACAGGAAGAGGGTGGTTAGGCAAGGGCTGATTGACTCCATATTAGAGGTGGATAGGCAATACTCCACAACCCCGATTATGTTCCTACTGGCGGACAGAAAAATGATACAAATGGAATTTGACCTCCTCTCCACTGGGAAAGCAGTGTACCAACTCTGCTAGTCATGAGAGACAGTCACGGGCATAAGGCCAGCCGCCTGCTGACATGAGCACGAGGGAGATAGCGCAGTTGAAATATAAGAACGGCAGACTAGTCAAGCAGCCAGACAAGATCAAAAATGCCTTTGTATCGGGTGCTGTAGATCTCCAGACCTTGAGAGGGAGCCTCGAAGACGAGGCAGTTTCTTGATGGACTGGGCAAGCCAGTTGTGGGGAAGGAACGAAAGCAGGGATTGGAAGCACATTAGAACTGGGGGAAGTCGTGAAGATCATTTACTCCATGCAGACGGGGAAGGTGGACTTCTATGAAATAGTTGTGACAGCACTGGCCCCTCACTTGCAGGAGATGTTCAGCGACTCATTGTCGAGAGGGACCCTGCCGGCCATGCTGGCACAGGCCTCGATATTCCTGATCCCGACAGAGTGTGTGTCATACAGACCCATCTCACTCCTGAACACTGATGCCAAAGAGCTAAGGCCCTGGCGAGATGACTGGACAGTTGCGTGCCAGAGTTAGTCGTGGAGGATCAGGCAGGCTTTGTCGAGGGCAGCCAACTAATGGCGAACATCAGACACTTGCTGAATGTGATCATGACCCCACCCAGGGAGGAGACACCAGAAGTGATCTTATCTCTGGACGCAGATAAGGCCTTCGACAGAGTCGAATGAAAGTATCTCGTGGATCTGCTGGAACAGTTTGAGTTTGAGTCAGGGTTCACCTCATGTGGTGAAGATATCGTACCGCGCTCCCATGGCACGCATAGTTACGAACACCTCCAGCTCTGGATACTTCCAACTGCACAGAGGCAAGGGGCAGGGATGCCCATTGTCCCCGCTGCCATTTGCCCTGGCGATTGAGCCGCTGGCCATCGTTCTCAGATTAGCGAATGGGTAGAGAGGCATCCAGAGGGGAGACGGGGAGCACAGACTCTAACTCTAGATGGATGACCTTCTCCTCAACGTCTCAAACCCCAGATCTGATGGACGAGGTAAAGAGGGGCCTACAGAGGTGGGATTCTTGAGCGTGAAGACGTTCAGCGTGAATGTACTGCCCAGATTCCTCTGTTACTCAGATGGCAATGTCCGCCAGGGCCCCCATCTGCAAGAACCATAAATAACCCCGGCAATACTAGATGCCACTTTTAAAAGGTGGGGACAGGACGAGGGGACACTGACGATAGGGGACGTATACATAGAAGGCACGGTAACGATACTGGGGAGCAGACAGACAAAATTCAGCTCCAAAAAGTGAACATGTTGCGATATATGCAGCTAAGGAACTTCCTCCATATAGGAGACAGCAACATTTCCCCAGCTATCAGGACACTCCCTAATGGACAAGCTTCTAGCCATGGATGAATTAGGGGACTGCAAAGGCGCTGACGTGTACAGATGGCTACTGGAAGAGGTACAGTCATCACTGGGCAAGAAATGGGAGGAAGAGCTGGAGATGAATAAGGAGCGAAGCACTGCATAGGTGGAAATCCACCACCTCATGGCCGGGCTGTGCCTAACGCAGCTGAAGGTAGTGGACAGGGCGCACCTAGCAAGAACACATATGAGTGGGTTCTTTCTGGAGGTGGAGGACAAATGTGAACGGTGCCAGGGAGGCCCGGCCAACCACAGTCTCATGTTCTGGTCTCGCTCCAGGCTTGTTGGGTATTGGAACACCTTTTTTGAGGCCATATCCAATGTTGTGGGAGTGAGGGTGGAACTGTGCCCACTGATCTCCGGGATCTTGGAACAGCCAGAACTATTCATGGGGAGAGGGGCAGATGCCCTAACCTTTGCCTCCCTCATTACCCACTGGAGACTCCTGCTCAACTGCAAATTGGCGCGGCACCCAAGGCCATGGACTGGCTGACCGACCTAACAGAGTTCCTCAAACTGGAAAAAATAACATTTTCCATTCGGGGATCGGAGGAAGGCGCTACAACGTGGAAGCAATTCACCAGCCTGTACCAAGACTTGTTTATAGCCAACAAGAAGTAATAAAAATCTTTATTGTCACAAGTAGACTTACATCAACACTGCAATGAAGTTACTGTGAAAAGCCCCTAGTCGTCACACTCCGGCGCCTGTTCGGGTACACAGAGGGAGAATTCAGAATGTCCAATTCACCTAACAGCACGTCTTTCAGACCTTGGAGGAAACCGGAGCACCCGGAGGAAACCCACGCAGGCACGGGGAGAACGTACAGACTCCGCACAGACAGTGACCCAAGCCGAGAATCGAAGCTGGGACCCTGGTGCTGTGACATAACTAACCACTGTGCTACCGTGCTGCCCAAGGGGGGGTAACTAGAACTGGTACTGCTAACGGAATGAAAAGAAGCGGAAGGGTAGAAAGCTGGGGAGAGTAGAAGGAAGTGGGGTGGCGAGCGGGGCAGGGATAGGGGTGGGGGGGGAATAACAACCAGGACATAGAGCGAGCAGGGCAGGGGAACCAGAGGAGGCAAACGGCAGCAAAATACACAGGTATGACCTCTCTAGAAGTATTCCCAGGTGGCACCGAAGGCGCCCCGGTATGTTCAATACCAGGAGATGACACACACGGCACAGGAACGGCACAGAGGGGGTCGGAAGGCCCGAAAAACAGGGCCCCAACACCACTACCTATACACTCGCTGTTAGCTCCCCTCCTGGGCTTTTGAGCATGTATCTTATCTTCCTGTACATGTGTGTATTTGGCTCAGATCTGGTATGTCTCTCTTGTGTGGACCATGAATTGGATTCAATTTGATTTTGAATTGGTTTTTGGAGCAGGCACGGAGCTGGATTAGGGGTTCGCCCCTGTCCACACTCTGAGCCCTGGCTTTGTAACTCAGAAAAAGTAATATATATATAATATATATGCACATTTTGTAAAGATCTTTATGTAGCTGTTTAATGTTCTCTGCAATATAACCATAAAATGCAAACCAATAAAAATATATTTTAAAAAATATAAACACTTTCTAGTGGCTTCTGGTGGATTAGGGATTTAAATACTGACCAAGAGTAAGAGTAGCATTAATATTTAAAGATAATAAAACAGGTGAATTTAAGTTAATCTTTTATACACGGGTTTCACAATTTGATCAAACATTCCGCTGACTGCTTGCACAACTCATTTTCAACTTGGTCACTTGGAAGTTCTGTCTTTTAAATTTGTCTACACAGTGCTGCAGTTATTTTGTTTCCATTTCCTCTCAGATTAACATAGACGTCAATATTATTTTACATTTCTCCCCCATTTTATTAGAGCCACTGAGAAGATTCTAGCCCGAGCAAGGCAGCTGGTGGATGTGAAGAAGGAGGATGGATTTGCAGCTCTCCATCTTGCCGCCCTCAACAACCACAAAGAAGTCGCTGAAGCGCTGATTAGAGAGGTAGAAATCCATTTTCATCTAATGACCTTTTAGTGACTGTTTAACCTTTTCAGTATTGAAAAATCTTAATTACTCAAGTAAGATCGCTTCTTGTCGCAATAAACATTGGTGCAATGTTGGCTTCTGCTCACGTCAATTGAGAGCTGAGTTCGGATTTTTTTTAATGTGCAGAGTATGATTCAAATAGGGAATTTTGTGAGGTGCAACTAGAGACAAACGTGTATTTACCAGGTCCTCTGTAAACTTGGTTAGGATTGGGTATAACGTTCATGTTCTCATAACAAATTCCTCACAATAGCCTGAAACACTTGATGCAAATTGTTACACAATCTGAATTTTTCTCTGTTACTGTCTGGCCTTTCTCTGTCTCGGAGCTAATTCAGTCCCACTTATTGTAATGCTCATGTTTCATAGTCCTATCTCTAATACTTTACACTTATCACTATGACACTTCTTTGTCATATACCAGTCAAGTTCAGGTCTTTAGTAAATCCTATTGTTCCTTTTTTTGTGCCATCATTATTGTTGGCTTCCGTATCCAGACAATTTGTGTAGCTCAGCAAAAAAAGAGATCCACTCGCCACCACCATCCTCTCCGCTGCACATATTCACACAACTTCTCCCAATCTTCGGTTGCTTTAAATTGCAGCCGGAATGTTTGGTGAACAGGCTAACAGTGCATGGATACACCCTCAAGATAACTGCAAGAATTCTCATGGAATAGAATTGTAGAATGGTTACAGCACAAAAGGAGGCCATTTGGGTTGCCATATCTGCCATTTTCTGTAACAGCTACTCAGTTAGTCCAACTCTCCTGCATTTTCACTTCATTCCTGTAAAGTTTAGGTAATTATCCCATTCCCTTTGATTACCATGATTGAACCCTTGTTATAACCAGATGCTGCTGTATCAATATAGTTTGTAGGAGAACAAAAACAGAACCTTAGTCCTCAAAAAAGTTAAAAGATACTTTCAATCAGGATTGATTTATTTGTTATTAAGCCATGAGAGTTTTAAGAACAACACAAAAATGAATCACAGGCCCAGCCAGTCATATTTTCCATTTAATTGTGGACACATTCCTGTCCAACTGAGCACATCTTAAATGTTCGTCTTTTAACAAACAGGATGTTGCCCAACAGCACTGTGTATGTTTGAATAACAGGACACTTTACATTTAATCGGACATCATATGATAACAATCCAAAGTATTTCCAGAGATTATACCAAAGTTGTTTCCTAGACAAATTGTTTCACCACAATGTTTTTGATTACAAGGCTAGACTGTTAGGTGAATTGGACATTCTGAATTCTCCCTCCGTGTACCAGAACAGGCGGAATGTGGCGACTAGGGGCTTTTCACAGTAACTTCATTGCAGTGTGAATGTAAGCCTACTTGTGACAATAAATATTATTATATTATATTAGACCTTCTCTTTCTTGTACACACTCTTAAATGTACCTTTTTAATATTTGATCATTTGAGCAGCTGTAGTTATATCTATTAATAGTACACAATGAATGTTAATTGAAGGCAATTGCAATGGCTGCTGTAGACTTCCTTTCTGAAATTCAACCGTAACATTCACTGTTTCTACTTTTCATCTGATAACAAAGATATTCTTTTCATGTGTCAGGGCTGCTTTGGTCTTCTGCTGAAAATGATTATTTCGCCTATTTCTGCAAATGTGTAGATCTCTAAATGCTGGTAGGAAACCAGGCAACAGCTCTTAGGCACTTCCGCCTGCCTGGCAACTATCTATCTGTCTGTACGTCATCAGCTTAGAGGGTTTCCACTGGGAGATATTGATATTGGTAATGAAGCAAAGAAATAGAAGTGGTGCAAGAGCTGAAGCAAACCTCAGTGCCGGCAATAAAACCTTCAAATATCCACCCACCTGAGTTTGCTGCTCTGAGCAGTTGTGGGTGCCAGCTTTCCTTGGGGTGGTTGAGACCTGGTGCGTTTCCTATACTGTAGCACGCAAGGCATTCCTGATGCTAAAATGTACTGGGGCCAAAAATAGATGGAAATCGGTTGCAAATGATTCCATCTGATTTAGCACAGCATTATGCATCATGAGCACCAATTTAGGGGGAATCATTGGAATGAAAACAGGGAATACCAGAAACGCTCGGTGGGTCAGGCAGCGTTTGTGGATAGAGAAACAGAGTTAACGTTTCCGTGAAACATCTATTTTGCACTTCGAATCGAATAAGCCCAATGCTTTTAATTTAGAGCCAGCAAGTCCATTTCAATGCTTTCCAGCTTTGTTTATGTGAGCATGGGCCTCTTAGTGCTAAACTCTGTTTCAAAACTTTATATTGGCAAATGTTTCAAAAAATTGCAACCTGCTGAATTTGTCGCGTGTGTTATTTCCAGGAAATCGGCTGAAAGGCTAGAGGAGGAATTGTGATCTGTTACCTGTGCTCCTTTTCAGATTTGTTCATTTTTTTTGCTTCAAGTATAACGGTGGTGTATCTTTGTAATGCACCACGTTGGAGAGGAAAGCTGGACGTGACTTGAAGAATTTGCTGTTTTATACTCGTGTTTTGCAATGATTTCTAAAGCTGTTGACTGTAAATTGATAGTTTTCTTTATTATGATAATGCATGAGATGTGAGTTGAGACGAGCAATTTGAATAATACTTTGGTTCAGAAGAATCTAAACTTGAATTTTCTACACTTGGAACTGTCCAGGTGGACTCCAGTATTTTCTGGTTTGGTTTGTCTCTCGTTACAAACTGATTTTTGTTTTAAAGGGACTGGGCAATGTTTGCTGTTGTTAGATATTTTCATAACCATTCTGGATCTTCACTATGTCCCATCATAGCAAGCTCTCAGCATCGTAATGAGCATCATTGTGCAGAGCTGACATACTTCCTGACGTGTTGCAACAATCCATATACATTGATTTTATCCCAGCAAGCAACACAACTTCAGCTGATTATAGTTTTTCTGGAGCTTCAGCTTTACATACCGATCGCTGCAGCTTCCCACCAGTACACACAACTCACCAGTAATTTTCTTCAGTCTCCAGATCAATTGCTTTCAGTTGTAATTAGCAAAAGTTGAAGTTGCTTTAATGATTTCAGTCCACTTGTTTCTCATTTCCATAAGCCCATAAGAAATAGGGACAGGAGCAGGCCATTCAGCCCCTCGAACCTGCTCCGCCATTCAATAGGATCATGGCTGATCCAACATTCCTCACATCCACTTTCCTGCTCTTTTCCAGTAATCCTTGATTCCCTCACTGATCAATAATCTTATCTATCTCAACCTTAAATATACACAAAGACTTACAACACTCTTGAGTTGGCAGCACGGTAGCACAATGGATAGCACTGTTGCTTCACAGTTCCAGGGACCCAGGTTCGATTCCCCGCTGGGTCACTGTCTGTGCAGAGTCTGCACATTCTCCCCGTGTCTGTGTGGGTTTCCTCCGGGTGCTCCGCTTTCCTCCCACAGTCCAGAGATGTGCAGGTTAGGGGGATTGGCCATACTAAATTGCCCTTGGTGTCCAAAAAGGTTACATGGGGGTTACTGGGTTACGGGGATAGGATGGCGGCGTGGGCTGATCTTTCCATGGGCTGGTGCAGACTGAATGGCCTCTTTCTGCACTGTAAATTCTATGTCAAGTGCGAAGGTTAGGATTATCTTCATCTCAGCATTAATTTGGCACCCCTTTATTCTGAGACTGTGCCCTCTGGTCCTAGACTCTCCCGTAAGGATAAACATCCCCTCAGCATTTACCCTGTCAGCCCCGTATGAATCCTATATGTTTCAATTAGAACACCTCTCATTCTTCTAAACTCCTATGAGTATTCCTCAGTGTGCAATAGCTGAATCTTACAACTTTTAACAAAAAATTTAAAGTACCCAATTTTTTTTTCCAATTCGGGGGCAATTTAACGTGGCCAATCCAACTACCCTGAACATAGAACAGTACAGCACAGAACAGACCCTTCGGCCCTCGATGTTGTGCCGAGCCATGATCACCCTACTCAAACCCACGTATCCACCCTATACCCGTAACCCAACAACCCCCCCTTAACCTTACTTTTTAGGACACTACGGGCAATTTAGCATGGCCAATCCACCTAACCCACACATCTTTGGACTGTGGGAGGAAACCGGAGCACCCGGAGGAAACCTACGCACACACGGGGAGGACCTGCAGACTCCGCACAGACAGTGACCCAGCCGGGAATCGAACCTGGGACCCTGGAGCTGTGAAGCATTTATGCTAACCACCATGCTACCGTGCTGCCCCACGGCAGGGTAGTTGGATTGGCCACAATCTTTGGGTTGTGGGGATGAGACCCACGCAGACACGGGGAGAATGTGCAAACTCCACAAGGACAATGACTCGGGGCCGGGATCAAACCGTGAGGCAGCAGTGCTAACCACTGCACCACCATGCCGTCCTTGAATCCTACAACTTTATGTGGTACTAGAATGTGGAGTTTGAAGCTCACGTAAAGGGTAGAATAGTAGTCAAAACATGCACACAATTGCCTTTCCAATTTCTCCAAAGGCTGGAACACTCCTATCGGCTTTTCTGATATCTCACTTGCGCAGGAACTAAGAAAACACTGGCCACCTGATGATTTTCTCATCTGCCATGTGCACCCTTCCTCTCCACAATCCTTGTCTCTAGTTATTTAGTATTATCACGATGGCATCTGACTGGTGATGATCACCACACCTCAGGCGAGGGGCAAGGTTGAGAAGGTGGGGTCTTCATGTATAACGGCAGCCGGTACGGGAATTGAACCTGTGCTATCGGCCCCACTCTGCATCACAAACCAGTTGTTCAACCCACTGAGCTAAACTGGCCCCCAAATGGTGTCACGTAATCAACTTCTCAAAACTATGGAACTCTTCATTTTCCTCGCTGCTCTTTCCAGAAAATGTTGCAGGTTTTCAAAGCACGCTTCTGACATGATTATGTTTATTTTCTAACCTCTATTCTTTAATTTTAACATTACCCCCTAGTTCTGTGCCCTCAGTCTCTATGAAATATTTAATTTACATCTTTGCCTTTCAGCGTGTGAATTGAGGTGCACCGTTCACAGCACGATATTAATGTTCGTCATGTGCTGTTCTGTTCAGATTAGTTACCAAATGGCAAATCAGCACCACAGACATTAGTGCATAAGTTAGAAATCGACAAAGACTACACGACTGCAAAATCTATATCATCCTTTCCTCTCCACAGGGTCGGTGTGAGATTAACGTTCGGAATAATCGGAACCAGACTCCATTGCAGCTGTCCGTTACGCAGGGTCACACTGACATGGTCCAGCTCTTGGTCACTGAAGGCTGTGACGTGAATGCTGAGGATGAAGATGGTGACACTGCCATGCATGTGGCACTCTGTCGTCAGGAGCTGGCAACCACCATGGCATCGAGGGAAGGGGAAACAAGCTCGCTGTATGCAAACGTAGGTGGAAAGAGAACCACATAGGAGAATCTTAATGCCCAGGATGGGAATGTATTTACTTTAAAATATTCTTGCACATGTTATATCACGGTGTGCAGTAACACAGAATATTTGGAATCGGTTTTTGTATGTTAAACTCCAAGCATTTTCTGTCTGTTTAGCTTATTGTTAAAAATTATTGTACGATTATTTCGGGAAAGATCAACCAGAGCCATTGAAATGCCTCCAACTCAAATTTAATTTCGTTCTAAATTATACATTTCGCTTCTTAGGATAAAGTAGAGCCTCTAAATGGCTTCCTCCCTCTCTGCATTTATAAACTTGTGAATACAGTGAAAGAAGATATAAAATAAAGAGCCTGCCATATCCAGCCATAGATTTAATCAACTATTTCATTAAATATTATTATTGGATATTTTGTAATGATCTGCAAGATACATACGCTGCCACGTGCCCTTAGTGAGTCAGGTCTTGGCGTAGCAGGGTATCTAACAATGTCTGCCGCTGGTGAGGCTTGCTCCAGCACCCATAAGCTCAGAAAGATTTCACCCGTCAATTGCTGATGGCTTGTGCTGATAATGCGGCAGTGAAGGATACCGGGTATCTGGGACGTGAGTGGAAAAGCAGCCAGCTGGGTATCTCTTTAACCAATGAGATTTAAGGATTGAGAAATAAACAGCAGTCGGACTAAGATAGAGGATGAATTAAAGGGACAAGACTGCATTGTCAAACCAGATACTGAAAGAGAAATAGTGGGAAAGACGGAGATGGGAAAGTTTTTTTTTAAAGTGAAGATTTGAAATTTTACTTTTTAAAAATCTTCGTTTAAGATCTGAAGGAATGAGACTTCACACTTGATTTTCCAAGAGGTTGAGTGCCAGTAATGAACAAATATCAAGTCAATGAAAAGTGCTTATTCTATCTCAGAATTACAACAAAATGACAATATTCAATGGTACCTCGAGTAAATGCCAATTTTGTGAAGTTAACACCAAGTGTGTAGGTTTTCTGCTGATACAAAGCTCGGTCAGAATGCAAGCTGAGGATACAAGGTGCAGAGATATAGAGGCAGGTTGGGTGAGTGGGAAACAAGGTGGCAGATGGAGTACAATGTGGGGAAGTGTGAGGTTATAGATTGTAAGAATAGAAAAGCAGAATATTTTTTTTAAGGCACAAAACTTTGTAAATATTGTGATGTGGAGATGCCGGCGTTGGACTGGGCTGAGCACAGTAAGAAGTCTTACAGCACCAGGTGAAAATCCAACAGGTTTGTTTCGAATCACTAGCTTTCGGAGCTCGGCTCTTTCTCCAGGTGAAGAAGGAGCCTTCCTCACCTGAGGAAGGAGCTGCACTCCGAAAGCTAGTGATTCGAAACAAACCTGTTGGACTTTAACCTGGTATTGTAAGACTTCTTACTTTTTAAATGTTCAGTAAGAAGTCTTACAACACCAGCTTACTTTGTAAATGTTGACATTCAGACAATCATGGCTGTTCACATACATACGTAGATACATAGAAGATAGGAGCAGGAGGAGGCCTTTTGGCCCTTCGAGCCTGCTCCACCATTCATCACGATTATGGCTGATCATCCAACTCAATAGCCTAATCCTGCTTTCTCCCCATAGCCTTTGATCCCATTCTCCCCAAGTGCTACATCCAGCCGCCCCTTGAATATATTCAAAGTTTTAGCATCAACTACTTCCTGTGGCAATGAATCCCACAGGCTCACCACTCTTTGTGTGAAGAAATGTCTCCTTATCTCTGTCCAAAATGGTTCACCCTGAATCCTCAGACTGTGGCCCCTGTTTCCGGACACATCCGTCATTGGTAACATCTTCCCTGCATCCTGTCTAGTCCTGTTATAAGTCTCTATGAGATCCCCCCTCATTTTTCTGAACTCCAGCGAGAACAATCCCAAACGAGTCAATCTCTCCACATATGACAGTCCCGCCATCCATGGAACCAGTCTGGTAAACCTTCGCTGCACTCCCTCGAGAGCAAGAACATCCTTCCTCAGAGAAGGAGACCAAAACTGCACACACTACTCCAAGTGTGGCCACACCAAGGCCCTGTACAATTGCAGCAACACATCGCTGCTTCTATATTTGTCATTTTTACAAATGACCTGGAGGAGGGCGTAGAAGGATGGGTGAGTAAATTTGCAGATGACACTAAAGTCGGTGGAGTTGTGGACAGTGCAGAAGGATGTTACAAGTTACAGAGGGACATAGATAAGCTGCAGAGCTGGGCTGCCAGGTGGCAAATGGAGTTTAATGCAGAAAAGTGTGAGGTGATTCATTTTGGAAGGAATAACAGGAAGACAGAGTATTGGGCTAGTGGTAAGATTCTTGGTAGTGTGGATGAGCAGAGCGATCTCGGTGTCCATGTACATAGATCCCTGAAAGTTACCACCCAGGTTGAGAGGGTTGTTAAGAAGGCGTACAGTGTGTTAGATTTTATTGGTAGAGGAATTGAGTTTTGGAGCCAGGAGGTCATGTTGCAGCTGTACAAAACTCTGGTGCGGCCGCATTTGGAGTATTGCGGCAGTTCTGGTCGCCACATTCTAGGAAGGATGTGGAAGCATTGGAAAGGGTACAGAGGAGATTTACAAGGATGTTGCCTGGTATGGAGGGAAGATCATATGAGGAAAGGCTGAAGGACTTGAGGCTGTTTTCGTTAGAGAGAAGAAGGTTAAGAGGTGACTTAATTGAGGCATACAAGATGATCAGAGGATTAGATAGGGTGGACATTGAGAGCCTTTTTCCTCGGATGGTGACGTCCAGCACGAGGGGACATACCTTTGAATTGAGGGGAGATAGATATAGGACAGATGTCAGAGGTAGGTTCTTTACTCAGAGAGTAGTAAGGGCGTGGAATGCCCTGCCTGCAACAGTAGTGGACTCGCCAACACTAAACGCATTCAAATGGTCATTGGATAGACATATGGATGATAAGGGAATAGTGTAGAGGGACTTTAGAGGGGTTTCACAGGATGGCGCAACATGAAGGGCCTGTACTGCGCTGTAATGTTCTATACTTGAAACCTCTCGCAATGAAGGCCAACAGACCATTAGCCTCCTTTACCGCCTGCTGCACCTGCATGCTTACCTTCAGCGACTGGTGCACAAGGACACCCAGGTCCCGCTGCACACTCCCCTCTCCCAATTTACAACCATTCAGGTAGTAATCTGCCTTCCTGTTTTTGCTTCCAAAATGAATAACCTCACACTTATCCAAATTATACTGCATCTGCTATTGGTTTGCCCGCTCGCCCAACCTATCCAGATCTTGCTGTAGGATCCCTGTATCCTCGTCACAATTCATCCTCCCACCTAATTTGGTATCATCTGCAAACTTTGAGATGTTACATTTTGTTCCCTCATCCAAATCATTAATATATATTGTGAATAGCTGTGGTCCCAGCACCGATCCCTGTGGTACCCCACTGGTTACTGCCTGCCAATTCGAAAAGGACTCATTGTTCCCGACTCTTTGTTTCCTCTCTGCCAACCAGTTTTCTATCCACCTCAATACATTTCCCCCAATCCCATGCGCTTTAATTTTGCACAATAATGTCTTATGCGGGACTATATCAAACGCCTTCTGAAAGTCCAAATATACCACATCGACTGGCTCCCCCTTGTCGTCTGTACTGGTTACCTCTTCAAAGAATTTCAACAGATTTGTCAAGCATGATTTTCCCTTCATAAATCCATGTTGATTCTGACTGATCCTGCCACTGCTTTCTAAATGTTCAGCTGTAAAGCCCTTGATAATGGATTCAAACATTTTCCCCACTACCGATGTTAGGCTTCCTGGTCTATAATTCCCTGCTTTCTCTCTACCTCCCTTTTTGAATATCGTAGTGACATTAGCTACCCTTCAATCTGCTGGGACAGTTCCAGAGTCTATAGAATCCCGGAAGATGACCACCAATGCATCCACTATTTCCAGAGCCACCTCCTTAAGCACTCTGGGATATAGATTCTGAAGCCCTGGGGATTTATCCGCCTTCAATCCCATCAGTTTTCCCAGCACCATTTCTCTACTAATGTTGATCTCCCTCAGTTCTTCCCTCTCACTAAACCTTTCATTCTCCAACATTTCTGGGATCTGATTTGTGTCCTCATTTGTGAAGACAACCAAAGTATGTATTCAACAAAATATGGAGACCAAACGGGCAAGAAATGCAAAGTTAATATGCAGGTACAGCAAACAATGAGCAAGGCAAATGGAATGTTGACCTGTATTGCAAGAGGACTGGAGTACAAGAATGTTTTGCTACATTTATACAGGGTTTTGGTGAGACCCCATCTGGAATAGTGTGTGCAATTTTGGTCTCCATATTTTAAGGAATTATATAGTTGCATTGGCTGTAATTTCTCCAATGTTCACTGAATTGGTAGGAAACAGAAAATGTTGGAAATACTCAGCAGGTCTGGCAGCATCTGTGAAACGAGAAACAGTAAATGTTTCACGTCCGTATGACTTCTTTAGAACGGAAAATTCCGAAGAGCCATATTGGACTCGATGTTGACTCTGATTCCCGATCCATGGATGCTGCCAGATCTCCCAGCATTTTTGTTTTTGTTTCCGATTTTCAGCATCTGCAGTGGGGTTTTTTTTAAATTTCCCTTAATTGGTTCCTGCAATGAGAGGGTTGTCCTGTAATGAGAGGCTGAGTAAATTGGGTCTCTGTTCTCTGGTGTTCAGAAGAACTGGAATTGATCTAATTGAAATATACAGGATGTTGAGCACCGATAGGTTGTTTCACCTACCAGGACCCTAGAACACAGAGCCACAATCTCATAAGGGGCATTTACGACCCAGATGAGGAGAAATTTCTTCACTCAAAGGGGTGTGAATCTCTGGAATTACTTATCCTGGAGAATTGTGTATGTTTCAACTTTCAACGTGTTTTATGGCTGGGACAATCAGATTCTTTTATCTGTCGGAATCGAGGGATATGGGGAGCGGACGGGAAAGTAGAGTTGAGGCTGACTCATCATATTGAGCAGTGGAGCAGCCTCAACAGGCCGTATGGCCTACTCCTATTATCGCTTGTGTTCCGATCGCAAATTCCGGCTATTGGCATTCAACTAAACATCTCCTCGTCTGAATTTGCTGTGCCAGTTTTGCATAGATATCAATGGGTGTTATTAGCCTCACTGTTATTTTGACTGTCCCAATATACATTGTTTAAGCCCTCATCTTTTACTTTGCATCCTTGCTCCTTAGTTGCAGACTTCTGGGTTATTGGGATCCAGTGACCTTAATGTGGGTGCTGCTATTGCCTGCTTTCTGGCTCAGGATGGAGCAGATATTAACTACACCAACTACAAGGGCAGAACACCACTCGACCTGGTCACACATGGCAGGATAATACAGATGGTCAAAAGTTTTTCAGAAAAATTCAGGTAAAATAGCAATATCTAAAATATGCGTCATTTACTTCCAGCTAACCATTTTGGTCTTGAGTGCATCCTGTTCTTCACAGACATTAAAAGTACTCAGTGCGTTAACCTCATTCTACACCATGAGAATGGGTAAAGTATTGAAAAAAGAGGTGAGCAGCAGTGCTTGTCTCCAACTACATGTTGCTAGTTTTAGCTTGCTATTAACATGCAGCTGGGTTTTAGTGGCACAGTGCTTTAAACCACAAGTGAGCCGCCTTGTTGGATATTTTGGATCCTCCCCCGTCCCAGCCTCTCGTGTTATCCCCTCCCCTCTCTAAGCCACTGAGGTGGTCCATGACTGTGCTGCAGAACTGGGAAAGGGTGACTGTCAAGGTTTCCATTTATGATCATGTGTGTGTGATGTGGAGATGCCGGCGTTGGACTGGGGATGAGCACAGTAAGAAGTCTTACAACACCAGGTTAAAGTCCAACAGGTTTGTTTCAAACACTAGCTTTCGGAGCACTGCTCACCTGAGGAAGGAGCAGTGCTCCGAAAACTAGTGTTTGAAACAAACATGTTGGACTTTAACCTGGTGTTGTAAGACTTCTTAATGTGTGTGTGTGGACAGCATTGGACTCAGCTGTGATGGATCTGTAGTCAAATAGGCTCCAACATTCATGGTTTAGACCTGCATGAAAAATGGGCAAGGCGCAAATGATGACCAACAGCTTGGGAACATGTGTCCAAACATGAACAGCAAACGAAAAACCAGAAAATCATTGTCAAACTCAATGTTACAGTTTGATTCATGGGAATACATTTTTTTAACAATCTGGGAAATTTACTCAGTTATTATATCAATTCTTCATTTTTTATATGTCCTCTTTTAAGCTTTATTTTAAAATGTGTTAACCAATGATTAGGAGGTTACAGTCTCTGAATTAGTTAAATGATAATTTTACCATCGAACACTCCAGGCTGCACTGTTTCTGTCAGTTGCAGGGGTTTAGATAACACGGGATTTAATTAAATCTGTGACAGTATTTGAAACTGCGTTGTTTGAATTTGCCTCCCATGGAACACCCACTTACTCCTCTCCTTCAACTGAAACCAAACAGTTAGGATGATTTGCAAAGTTCTGCCGCTTTTGGACTCTAATATAGAATTAATTGGGGATATGTTTCAACTCTAGGGTGTCAATAAAATTTACTGTGTGTACGTGTGCGCGCGCGTGTGTGTGTGTCATGGTACTTGTTATGAGTCAGAGGATGCAGTGTTTTATAAGACAGAAACATTATACCACATAAAGTCTTATTGTTCTCCTAGAATGGGTGTTCCTTTGAGGTTACAAAGTCTACTTGCCATTAAGTAAACACTGGGTGAGTTCATACCATATCTGAGATTGCAGACGTCCTGCCTTTACTGTTTTGTGTTCCTAAAGAGGTATTTTGTTTTTATTTTGTACTTCAAAGTGTGACACAGAAAACTGAATGTGACACTGGGAAGTGTGAGGGGCAGGAAGAGCCAAAGGCAGATTGGTCTACCTTTCCTGATTGTTATGAGGAAACTAACCCAGCTATAAAAAAGGATTGCCCTTGCTTTTGCAATTGAGAAACCCAAACCATTGTTTTTAATAAAATTATTACACAAGCAAATCTCCTATGGTACTGCTCACAGTAAATCAGAGGATAGTGTTTTTTCAGGATAGAACTATTATGTTATGTGATACTCCACATTGTCCCCCTGTTGAAGGAAAATTATGTTTCCTTAAGGCCACGCAATCCAATCTTATATAAGCAGTGGCCATTTAAATGTTCAGAATCTTGGCATTGTTTTCAAGAAAATTGAGAGGCAGGCGTTGCAGTATCCAGTATTTGTCTTTGTGGAATTTTTCCTGTAGATTCCAAATGCTGCGTTTAATTTGTTTTTCACAAATGAAATGTGAAGGTTTTGACCGGTTTTATGATGTTAGGAGTGTGACGGGGCAAATGTGCACATTTCTGTGCACATAAATGTCTTTATAATAAGCACGACATAAATACGTCTTCTGTTGTGCATTGTGATTTGTAAAGCACTGTTCCTCGTTGGTTTGTGACCCCCTCCACCCCACACTCCACAGTTGCCAACAGATCGAATTCCACAACAGATACGTTTTCAAATCAGCCAATTGGGAGCCGCGTCACCAGGCGAGTGTTCCAAAGTGATGGGCGCGCTTGGCAATGTCCTATAGCCGATCTTTGGGATGGTCATAAAAGAAACATCAAGAAGTTGTTGACTGCATGGTTGTATCCGCCCCAACATGATTGCACAGCCTAAGGAGTCATATGGTGAACATAAGGGAGAGTTGGCAAAAGTGAGGCATTTTTTAAAATTTCTGTAAGAAATGTCACTTAACCTTCTGTCACTGTTTATTCCAGGGGATCACAGCTGCAGTCAGGGGGGACAGCAGTTCTGCGGCGAGTCCACACAACTCCAAATACCATGACAAATCTTTTACTGCCTGTATCAGTGGGTCCTGCTGAGTGTCTAGTGTGTTCGGAGCTGTCCTTGCTGATTCAGTTCTCACCCTGTCAGCACATTGTAGTATGTGAAGGTACAGTATGCAATCTCTAATTGTGAACTGCAAACAACTGTGTCTATTTAGGTGTATTGTTGCTCGTCAACAGCATCCTTATTGTAAGTTGAGTCTTTATTCCCTAATGGAACTGATCATTTAGCTGTCAAAGAGAATGGAGCAATTTACCTGAGCTAATATTAACCATACTGAGCTCCATTCAACTCAGTCCGCTACAAATGCTGTTGATGCGCTATAATGGATTTGCAAAAAACACCGCACATTAGGAAGGAGGTGAAGGCATTTGAGAGTGTGCAGAAAAGATTCATGAGAATGATTCCAGAAGATTGGCAAGACTATGGCTAAAAGACAGCGGAGTAGCACTTGGTGAGTTGCTCCTTCAGAGGGCCAGGACGAAATGATGGGCTGAATGGCCTCCTTTGCTGTAATCGTTCAACGATTCTATGACCTGGAGGTATATTTGCCGTCAATAATAATTAAATGACTTGACGGGTAGCACAATGGCGCAGTGGTTAGCACTGCTGCCTACGCCGCTGAGGACAGGGTTTGATCACGGCCCCAGGTCACTGCCCGTGTGGAGTTTGCACATTCTCCCCGTGTCTGCATGGGTTTTGCCCCCACAACCCAAAGATGTGCAAGTTAGGTGGATTAGCCACACTATTGCCCCTTAATTGGAAAAAAATAATTGGGTACTCTTTAAAAAAAAAAAAAATTTTAATAATTAAATGAGTCTAAGATGTCACTATCAAAAACAAGAATGGGATTTCGGTAACAACAATTAAAAGGGAACAACAAATCATTGCCCCTGCAATAATATTTCTGTGCCCTCTAGCAACCACTTAGTTGCTATAAACGATACTCAAACAGACAAAGATTATTAACAACCAGCTCCTATAAGTAGTGGAAAGCACAGTAATGGAGTCATACTAAAACAGATTTGCAATAAAGGTACAAAGTGTGCCAGTCTGAGTCTGCACAAGCTCCTTATTTATCCATAAAGGCTGATAATACAAGTAGATAATTGTGTGTACACACATCAATACAGCCCCCAACTAAATCAAGTTCAGTTACTTATAATGTACCGATTACTCTACTCCAAGGGAAAGATGAATGCGGGGACCATTGTCCACACCCAAAAAAACAATGACTCCCAAGGCCAACCATTACTCCACCCATTTTAAGTAGTTGCACAATTAAAATGCATTGGGGAACTAGATAGTGATATTGATGCAGAAGCACAGTGTGATGTACCGGCCTAATGTGCTCGCTCATCTGGTTTAAAATATCCAAGATGTTTTTGTGAAACTGTTCTGAAGTACCCAGCATGCTAACCTCTGATCTATTTATCATTACGTTCACACTGTGTATTACAGAAAATGAAATGGAAAATCTATTGTTGGTGCTGATTTCTCACAGGCTTCTTATTTCATTCACAGAGTGTTCTATAAGAATGAAGAAATGCATTAAATGCCAAGTGTCTATAACAAAGAAAATGAGACATGGTAATGTATTTAAATCGGTCATAATTGAAACACTATTTGTCGCACAGCTCTTGCATATTTGGTTTGGATGCAGAGTGACAGAAATAAACTTGGTGAACTCTGTTCCAAGGACAGCAAGTTCCTATAAATATAGCCACAAATACAATGATCTACAGTCATCTAAAAATGGATGGAATTATGACAGATGTTTTGCAGTCGGGTTTACCAAAGTGCGGGTCGGTTTTCGGCAGGAGTCGGCAGGGTCCTGGTGTTCCGAAAGAAGAATTTCTTCCCACTGGCCCCTCAGCCGGTAACGGTACTTAAAATGAAAACCGCTGCAGAATCAACTATGCAGTCTTCCAACCAAAAGAGGCAACAGTGAGCAGGTCAGCATGCTCGGCGCGTACACTTAGCGCCAAGTGCCCTGTGCGTACATGCTTTTGGCGCAAAATCACTTGGAGGCAAACCTCATTCACTTTCGAGCAAGATGAGAGGACCATGAACATGAATCGCTTTGTTACAAAAAGGAGACGGCCAGAGAAATAGGAGGTGTACCTACTGGCCAGGATCTCACATCTGAATCTGCTGGAGAGAGCTGCGCTGGAGAGTCCATGGCAGGAGGGAACAGTGCTGGTGTTAGTTCTGTTAGTGCACACAGCTCCAGGGCCTCCAGTAAACAGCCTACAAAGAATAAACTTAAATCGGGAACAAAACAACGGAAAGATGATTTCTTGAGGTATACATAGGAATTAGGAGCACATGTAGCAATTCAGCTCTTTGGGCCTGCTCTGCCATTCAATTAGAACTTGGCTGATCTCTTCCTGGTCTGAAATCCACCTCCCACCTGTTGCCCATATCCCTTTAACCCGTTTTTTAAATCAAAGATATATCTATCTCTTTCTTGAAACCATTTAATGACTCAGATTCCACAGCACTATGGGGCAGCAAGTTCCACAAACTCACCACCCTCTGTGAGTAGTAGTTCCTCCTCATCTCAGTTCGAAATCCAGGCAGGCTTTCTTTAATGAACACTCATAAGACACAGGAGCAGAAGTACCCCATTCGGCCCATCAAGTCTCCTCTGCCATTCAATGAGATCATGGCTGATCTGATATATTCTCAATTCCACTTTCCCACCTTATGATTCTGTTAAATATGTCGATGCAAATCAGGATGCAAAGCCCCAGGTTTGTTATATGCAAGGAAGTACTGGCGAATGAGAGTTTAAAACCCTCAAAACTGCAACGGCATCTGAAGACAGAAGCCGAAGACAAACCTCTTGATTTTTTTCAAAGGATGTAGCCAGAACTGAAATCGGCAACTGTAGAAATGTAACATTGAATGACAAAGCACAATTAGCCTCTTACATGGTAACTTGAAAAAATGAACATCGCTTATTGTCACGAGTAGGCTTCAAATGAAGTTACTGTGAAAAGCCCCTAGTCGCCACATTCCGGCGCCTGTTCGGGGAGGCTGTTACGGGAATCGAACCGTGCTGCTGGCCTGCTTGGTCTGCTTTCAAAGCCAGCGATTTAGCCCTGTGCTAAACAGCTAAACTTACCGCGTAGCTAAGGAGAAAATGCCCACACTAGCAGAGAGATTAATTCTCGCTGTAGCAATAGACATGGCTTGCGTGGTCCTAGATGAGAGTCAGCTGAAAAACTGAAACACATCCCGCTTAGTGATAGCACAGAGGCTCACCAAGTTTATGTTATTGCTGAGAATTTAGAAGTACAGCTTATTTCTAGTTTAAAGTCAGCCCAGGAGTTCTCAATGCAACTGGATGAAAGTCAGATGTTTCAGATTGTGCAGCTTTGCTAGATTAGGTTTGGTATGTTTCGCACAACGAATTTGTTGAGGATTTGCTGTGCTGCTTGACATTACCAACCAGCACAACCAGCGCACAGATTTTTGAAGCGTTCAATAGTTACGTGGTCATTACAGAGGAATCACAAGCGATGGGACAGCCAACATGAATGGGAAAAACATAAGGATTAAGGAGGCAGCTGGTCAGGACATTGTTTGGAATCATTGCTTTATTCCCAGCGAGGCACTGGTATCTAAAGGAATTCTATCCGATCTTGAAGGTATGTTGAAAGGCATTGTGAAAGTCAGGGATTTCATTAAAAGCAGCGGACTACCAGGCTTTTCGAGGCTCTGTTTTCTGATATGGGGCTTGAGCACACGTTTTATTGTTCCACACAGAGATACGTTGACTGTGGAGGTGTCGGATGCTTTGCAGATTTTACGAACTGAGGCACGAAATCCACGCTTTGCTCCTTGAGAAATCAACCCCTCTGGCTGATTCGTTTGCTGATGCAACTTGGATGCTAACTATGTCTTACTTTGTAGACATTTCAATTCTAAACAAACAGAACCTCAAGTTGCAAGGGAAGGATGATGATTGCTTTCGGCACTGTGAAGAAATAGTTGCTTTCTAAAAGTAATTGAAAGTTTGGCAAATGCGAGTACAAAGCCAAAACTGCTACATGTTCCCCACTCTGCTATGGCACATCGAAGAAAACGGTGTCAGTAAAGAAACTGTTAATAGACTGGCAAGCCTTATTAAGTTGCGCTGATCAACAGTTTCAGATTTTGAAAGAGAAGAGGTGGATTAAAAATCGCTTTTGAATTTGAGACCCCAGAGTCGGTTATTATTTACAGCTGACTCCAAATAAGAACATTGAGCTGCTGTACCTGACCTGTGTTGGCACATTAAAAACACACCACACATCCATGAGGCTCTCAGAATTCTGGAGTAGCATCGCCCAGAAGTATTCAGTGCTGAGTAAAACAAACATTTTGTTGCTATTGCCCTTTATGATGACCTACGTGGATGAGGTTGGATTTTCTATTCCCGCAAAGGTGAAGATGGCACAAAGGAGACTGCTGAACTCTGCACCTGATGTGCGCATAGCCCTCTCCTCCTGTGAACCTGATTGGAGTGAGCTAGTGAGGACCAAGCCGGCTCACCTGTTGCATTAATGGGGCACGAAATCCACGCTTTCCTCCTTGAGAAATCGACCCCTCTGGCTGATTTGTTTGCTGATGCAACTTGGATGCTAACTATGTCTTACTTTGTAGACATTTCAATTCTAAACAAACAGAACCTCAAGTTGCAAGGGAAGGATGTAGCGAACGTAGTGTGGATCCCGAAGGTCGGCCGGTTGGCAGAAGTGGGCCCTGGGAAAAAATATCTGAAAAACACTATTTTACAGGATAGATAGATTTAACCATGGAGTTCACCTTTAATAATGGTACAGATTTCTATGAAACAATGATCTTTGCTGCTGTATAGGACTCCATCTCTAGCTAGAAAATCTCTGCTAGTGAAATCTGATGTGGTAATTACCTCCCCCCTCGCCCTCTTGTCAAAGCTCGCTTGGTATGCTTGTCCTACCCAGGAATTCCTTCCTCTCATCTGTTCTTTGGCTCTCGGATGCGTCTCCTGAAGAAAGATTACGGCGACCCTCGGGTTTTTCAGGTGGGCAAAGACTCTGGACCTTTTGACTGGACTGTTAAGTCCCCTCACGTTCCAGGTGACCATCCTGTTGGGAGGTTTCTGTCTGTGTCTGCCCCCTCCTTTCGGGTCAGCCAGGTTTGCCTCCTGGACATGTCCCTGCCAGGCTTGCCTTTGTCCTTGGTCCATCCAAGATAGCCGCTGCCACCTTTCTCCTCCCACCCATACCATCATGTTACATGTGTGACCAGTATTCTTTCCCCAACTCTCCTCCCCTCTTAAACTACCTACGTTTCGCTGGGTATAACATGCCGACTCGCACTTTGCTTTTGAAAAGTGCCGCCTAGGCACTGTTGAGTTGCGCTCAGCGTTTAGCCAGGTCAGCCCCAATGTCCTGGTAGACAAGGGTGGCGTGCCCTTCCCAGTTGCAAGTCTGTGTGTTCTTCATCCACCTCCAAAAACGTTCCTTGTCCTGGTACCTGTGGAGCCTGACAATTACCACTCGTGCTGGTTCTCTGGATCGTGGCTTCTGGCAGAACGACCTGGGGGCTCCGTCTACCTCTGGGGGTTCAGTAAAGCCATCCTCCCCGAACAGCTTCCTGAGCATTTTTTGATATGTATTTGGTTGGGCTCCTACCTTCTGTGCCCTCTGGTAGCCTGATGATCTGGAGGTTCTGGCACTGAAACCGTTCTTGTCAATTGTTCTGCCATTGAGTCTTTTGGGTCGCAGCCAAAGATGTTATTTTGGCCTCAAATGAGACGATTCGTTCGTCCTGTTCAGTGACCACCTTTTCCACTTCACAGATCGTCGCTTCTTGGGCCTCCAGCTGTTGCTCCACCCTGTCCATCGACCCATGTATGGGGGCCAGCGCGGCCTCGTTTGCCGTCTCCATCGCTGACATTAGGTCCTCTTTTACTGACTCCCTATGCTTCTGAAGTTCTACTGTGGTGAACACCATCAGCCTCTCCGTCGAAGACTGTGATGAACACCATCAGCCTCTCCGTCGAAGACTGTGATGAACACCATCAGCCTCTCCGTCGAAGACTGGGATGGTGTTGACGACTCTGCTGGGTCTGCCATGTTCAGATTCTTGTTTCCATTGATGAGGGTCAGATTGATGCGGTGTTTTCAGTGTTTGGTGCCGGCTCATCGGGTGAAAAAGATCCAAGAAAGAGTTTCCATATGGAAGCCACGTTTCCTGCGACCACTCAGCTCGTGTCCGCCATCTGAACTAGTTTTAATGGGGACCTGGCACTTGTGTGTACGTGCATCACTTCAACCAATCAGGATTAAGAATCCTTACTGAGACTTGCAGAATCTAAACCAGAAAGCGTAAATTAGAATAGTTAATTCTATATGGAATTGGGTATAGAAGGTAAAATAAGAGGGAAGAAAGGTGGGTTGAGAGAGAAAGGTCAAGGAGAAAAGGAAGGGTGGGTTGAGAGAGGTCAAGGATGAAAAATGTTTTATTTTAATTCTTATTTTTTTTTCAATTTCCACCAATAATTGAAATCTGGATGAAGCAGGCTCCACATTTGTAACAAATCTTCAGTCACACAGATTGTTTGGTAGTAATTAACACCTGTCGGGCTGTACTAAAATTTTACTTTAACTTGGATACACAGCCCTAACCTTTTTGTGCCTATTTAGGGAATATCTAATGGTTAAGTATCATAACTTCACACCTTTCCTTGTGAATGATGCTCTTGCCGAGGAGCAGGGCAAATCAGAACTTTCTCATTTCCTCATTTAACTGTGCAAGTGCAGACTCAAGAAATTGCTGTTAAATTTACTGTTTAGTAATAATTTTCTTAATGCTAAATCCAGGCCATTGAATTGCTTTAGAGAGCTGCTATGTGTGTAGCAATGTTGTGAATGACCAGTTAATCTAATTTTCGAAGTAAGGAGAGGATGATAATAGAGAATGATAAGGCACTGGGATAATTCTCTGCTCTTGATTGAATAGTGACAAGGAGCTGAATATTCCCAGCCCCAAAGAGATGGGAACAAATGTGGGGCAGTGGGAAACGCTGGCTGCTGAGGAGCCTTCACCTCTACTTCCACCCTCCGCTATTTCTTGAGAGCGGGGAAGGGAGCAGATTTGAAAGATGCCAACACTTGTTCATTAGTTATTTAACATCACTGTGGGCTCATTAAGAGACCATCCCTGTCAACCCTGTTAATTTTGTTTTAAACTTTTAGCGAGGCAGATGGACTTTAACAGTTGTTGGGAATCAGTCCCACCCAGTGGCCGACAGTAAGCTTACATAACAAGACACCGTTCAAGTGACACTGAAGATACTGTGTGGGGTAGAGGGGTTCTTAAATTACATAACAATTACTGACTTTAAAGAGACATCACCAGCCTAAGCTGTGCCGGTTTCCGTGCTGCACTGTGAAATATGGGAAATTTCAACTTTGCCAATTTCTGTTCTAAAACATTAATGTGCAAACTGCTGCCGAAACGAGTCACAATGTGGCCCACTTTTTGACTGACCTGCCTTCATTGCTAACTCCTTGCTGACTCATTGGACGGCTGGCCAGTCCCTTTAAAATTAATTCCCTGACTTGGTCAAAACAACAGCCGCTTCCTGTTTGGTGTCAGGGGTGGGTCTGTGACCTGGAATTGAACCTGCTTCCTGAATCCCACCTCCATGGGAAAATCCGGCCCCATGGTTCCTCTAAATAGCCCTTGTATAGCAGAAAGGTAGCTGGCACTCCTAACAAAACAGCGTGGAAGTTTCACGTACTCAAAACGAGGAGTCGTGGGGTCTGAACCTATCACCTTCTGATTCAGAAACTCCTTCAGCTGAGATCAGCTGTATCTTTCCAATCTGGTGGTATTATACCAGTGACTCCAGAAAATCAAAACATTTATTTGTAGGAACATGGATCAAATAGTTATAATGGGAGGTTTATAATACTGATGTTCTGCAAGAAGGTGAATTTTTGCACTATTTATACCAATGTTTAGAAGCATTAAAATAGCCTTTCACATTGCAGTATTTTTTGTATTCAATAGAGACTGTAATTAATCTGATTATGCTATTTAAGGAAAATGCAATTTATTAATAGCTGAATCAAAAATATGTTCATTAAACATTTCTTAAATCTAATGTGTCTAAGTCTAAATAGTCTCTTCTGTTACCAGCCAATTATTCAATCTGGTGGTCAGTATTTATAGACTGCAGATACTTTCAAGTGTATGAATTCATGCCCTAACATGCATAGCATAAACATACTGTATTGTGACAGAGCTTGAGCAGCATTTAACTTGTACTTACTTGTACAAAACTCTGAATTACTGGTTCTGCCTCCCAAGACGTTTTCAAAATTCACTCTATTCAGTTTATGTGAGTTGTGCAATTAGTATTGTCACTCTAGGGCTGCTGATGTGCATGTTGACAACAGACTGACAATGTTTTCATGTGGCAGATAACACAGAAGTTGAAAGCAGCTCCACTGCGGAACCTCCAGACCAGAGAAAACTGCTGGAACAGCTCCAATCTCGATACAGGCAGATGGAGGAAAGGATAACATGTCCCATATGCATTGACAACCAGATTAAACTGGTGTTCCAGTGTGGCCATGGTTCCTGTCTAGAGTGCAGTATTGCCCTGAAAGCATGCCCCATCTGTCGGCAGAACATTCGGGAACGGATACAGATTTTTGTTTGATGCATGGCAAACGTTTCTATTATTCTGTTCTTTCAGAACATTCTCTGTACTGTACCTTTTCTGTGGTACGCTGTGTTTGTGGCTGTAACCACCTTCCATTTTAGTCCTTGGCACCTTGGCATCAATGCAATTAGAATCCATGTGATTGAGGTTTGTACGTGCTGTTATCCAGCAAGAGACTAGAATTACATTTTTGATAACTTGAATGTCCACTTTGTAGATTCCGTGGATGATATGTTAACAAAACAGCGGTACAGAACATGAATGAAGCAAGTTTATTAACCATTGAATGTTGGGCCCTGTTTATAGTTGCAAATGCTTGCAAAATGCACAAAGCTACAGTAAAAAAAAAAACTTACTGTGTATGTATTTATATAAAAACTACAGTGTAATATAATTCATAACCTAACAACTGTGGCTTATGGCCAGTTGTATATATTTAAACTTTCCAGGAATATAAAATGGCACTTCAACAATCTTCCAGATACAACGACTGTCAGCCGGTACTAGCCTTTTCCATCTGCACCTGATCTAGCAACACAACAGCAGCTTCTGCAACAGAGAACTAATTATTTCAAGTAATAAAATCGTTAATTTTTGAAAACTTTATTTTAAAATATCCACTTCTAACTTCTGTTGTTGTATCTTGATTAGACAGCTAATATATTACGTTGAATGTTGTCCTGGTTATGTGGTAAAATGGTAGAAAGGGCTGGGGGTGAGCAGAGAGGGTAAACAGCTAGAATATCAAACAGATTAATGAAATATTTAAATATGAAGCTTTATGCTGTGAGTGTTTCTCGCTGTAGTTAGTTTATTTGCCTGGAACCATTATTAGATGATTAGATTCCACCCATTCCTATCAACTCGACACTGCAAATTAAAATGGTGATGAAAATAAATTAAAGTTCCCTGCAAAATAATGAGAATTAATGCTTGTTTTGATCAACGAAATATTAATCTCCTCACCCAGATGCTCTAATATTGTAAGATGTGTTCATGTTTAAATATTCTAGGAAAATAAAAATCAACAGAAATATGATTCAGATGCAGTTCCATCAAGAATTTGGAAACCAGAAGCTCATTCCAATTCACCGGTCTAATTTCCACATTGAATGTTGTGTTCAAGGGAGCAAAACAGAGATGAGTGAGGTCAGTGTAGCGATGAGGTTCCGTATCTGGATAACTACTGTGTTCTTTGTAAAGGTGTCGTTACTAGGCATGCTAGAGCCAGAGTTTTAATAAGCCAACCCCCATTTTTTATTATATTGGAAAACTCCGCAATGGACTTCTTTGATATCTAATTCGAATGTGAATTATATATTGGATTTGTGAGCCTGCGGTTCAACCAAAAATGTTGAGATTTAGCAAGACTGTGATGTGATAACATTATGTCGTGACCTAATCTTCTCCAGTTCTGGAAAGATAGAACAATGTGACACAAAGGATAAATTACTTCAATCTCATGAGGCAAAACTAGAAAATGCCATCAATTCATTAGGCAAGATCAAGATGCTTTAAGTTCATTGTCTTTACAAGTTGACCTAAAGAGCTAAAAATAAAATACAAAAGATACACACAGTATCAGTCATAGTCGTATAATTATATAAATGCATTTTTTTAAATGCATTGACAAGAAATACTACCTTTTAGTCCTGATGCATTGACATAATAAATTACTTGTTTATTTGAATCAAAAGAATATGAAGAAATAGTTTGACTGGCTGGTGCTACTATAATTAAGAAAATGATTGTCACAGTGAAAACTGGGGTTTGAAGAAAACCATCGCAACATTCGGAGAACATTGACAGATTTTTTGAGCTTACAAGGCTTATTCCACCAATTTAAACCATAAAGATGTTTAATTTAATGACACAAAAAACAGCCCTTAACTGGTCACAAACTTAACAAATTTACAAATGCAATTTGGAAAAGCAAAACAGACGGTATTTTTTGGTTAGTGTATAGATTGTGTTGCGTGGCCTGTGTTGGTGTGGGGTATTTTTTTTTTGTGAAACCTGATTAAATTATTAGTATGTCATTTAGTTGCTTAGTTCAGCAGCCTGAAGTTGAATTTTTGCAAATATGTGGCCACAGGTTTCATGTGCCAAACAGATTGTATCACTGCAGAAAGTGTACGGTCAGGAATTGCTGTTTCAATAAACTCGCAGTTCCTAAATGCCTGGCTTTCTGCACATTCCTCCTCGATCTTAAAATCTTTCTTGAAATTAAAGAAGGCGCATAAATTGATATTCACCTCTTGGATCAGAGAGGGAAGATTTTTATGCAGCTTGATCGACTGAGTTCACGGAAGATTTAAACCAGAGGTGGAGTCTATTTTCCAAGGTGAAGGGGAGGAGGAGAATTCTAGCCACTGCTGGACTTCTATGATTGCTCTATTTGTGAAGAACAAACTGGCTGAACCATTCCAGGATTTGATTTTTTTTTATAAAGCAATCAACCATTTTGTCATAAACATACCAACCAATCGGAAAACTGTTGGAAATATTGCGAAGATCACCACGGGGATTGTTGGAGAGCAGAGATTTCTTGTACGTGTTTGCATGTTAGTCAGAGACCCTCAAATTCTGTCATTTCTGGAGACTGTGTTTTAACAGATCCTTTCATTGTGTGGCAGTGCAGGAATGTTATTAACAATCTTCAGTGTTCAACAACAGACTGAACCCCTGGTCTTAATGCATTGTATCTGCTCCTTTTCTTTCACACATTAACAATGAGAAAATAATCATGTCAGGAAGAACTTAACAGAAAGATTAGCAAAGAAAATCACAGCGAATAGAATGGAAAGTATGAGACCACAGGACTTTGTTACTGTATATTTAGCTTAACATCTGCATTAGGAGTTTTGTTCTCATGGTCTTATTGTTTCTTGCTGGGTTACTGTATCCTCATGTTGAAGTTCTATACTGTGAATAAATTATTTTGAATTACTGTTGTGATTGATGTCTCCGATTACATTGAAATAAGAGGGAATTATTTCTATAGCGATTGAAGAAAAAAACTTTTCGAATTGAATGTCCCTGAATCTCGTGACGTGAATCTGGGCAGAAATAGTTTGTGTGTGTAAGGTCTGTGTTCCTGCATCATAAAATAACAATTAAATTCTCTCAAGAGCAGTGTTTATTAGAACAAAGTAGTATTATTGGGTTATATCTGCCTGTGAATGGGAAGCTGTTCTTTAGGTGTAAGAGTACTTACCATCAGAACCACCCCAAAGGTTCTCATCTAACTTGGTTCTTAGGACAGGTAAGATATTGGCTGGAATCTTCCAGCCGTTCTCATACAGAACATATAGTGCAATAGGAGGCCATTCTGCCCATCGGGTCTGCATCGACCCACTTAAGCCCTCACTTCCACCCTATCACTGCAACCCAATAACCCCTCTTAACCTTTTTAGGCACTAAGGGCAATTTATCATGGCCAATCCACCTAACCTGCACATCTTTGGACTGTGGGTGGAAACCCACGCAGACACGGGGAGAACGTGCAGACTCCGCACAGACAATGGCCCAGCGGGGAATCGAACCTGGGACCCTGGAGCTGTGAAGCCACAGTGCTAACCACTGTGCTACTATGCTGCCTAACGGGATCTCCCAGCCGCGCCACTGGGTGCATGGAATGGGAAACCCCATTGACCGATCAGTAGATGGCGGGTGGGGGGAGAGATCCCATCCAATGAGTCAGTTTTCCTGGTCTGCTTTTCTCTGTTGATATCTTAACGAAGCAAAACGCCACAGATGTACTCCGCTTTTCCAGAATCAGATTCTGCACAATTTCCCCTAGTGCTGAATGAGCCTCACTAAAACCAAGTAGTCCTGGAGGTAAATTCCATTCGGCCTAGCTGGCAGCCTGGGGTCCGGTTCCAGGGGAAATTTGTCAGAAATTCAGTTTTATGTCTAAAAGTATTAATACTTGATAACTAGCTAATTCATACAGATTTTATTAAGTTATTGAAGCAGTCATAGAGGATTCTAAGGGGGCTTGACTGGGTGGATGCTGAGAGGGTGATTTCCCCCTCCCCGTGGGGGAATCTTAGAACCGGAGACACTGTTTAAAAATCAGTGACCCCACATTTAAGAAAGAGATGAGGAGGAATGTTTGGCCCTTCTAGCTCTACCGCTATGTTTAGGTGTTCCCCAGGATGCACATCTCGGGTGGAGGCAGTCAGCTGCCTTCCTCGTCCCGTGGCCTTCGATGCCCCTGGCGAGCGTCCTCTGGGGCTGGAGGGCCCCGGCTCACTTGTCAACAGCACACGTGCAGCCCTGTCCCATGTGCTGACCTCGCGACACGGCAGCGCCTTGGCCATCTCCCTCTGAATGTCCCGGACGCTGCCTATCGTCTCCATCAGCTCTGGGTAACCATGTTCCAGAGGCTCAGCATCAGGCTGGGACCCAGCTGGGTCCTGGGATCCAGCTGCCCTCTGGCGGTTGTCTCGCCTGGTGGTTCCTACCTCCACCAGATGTGCATCATCAGCGGTGTGGTGCTCACCAGATTGTGCCCCAGACGCCTGACCACTAGTATTTCCCACCATGGTGCGTGTACCTGTTCTGGTGGTGGGTGGGGATGACAGCTATGCTGCGACTATACCAGTTGCATCCTTGGCGCTCTCCTCTGAGGTGCTCCCCTTGGAGTCAGGAGAGAGGGCCGCCCAGGATGGGCTGGCTCTGTTGGCTGGAGGACATGGTCAGTGGCAGGAATGTGTCAGTCAGTGAGGTGATCGGTACTTATGTTTGACAGGTCCTCGGGTGGAGCCTGGTGGTTCCTCACGTTTGCGGCATCCAGCAGCCTCCCTATTGTTGACTGTCCTGTCCTCAGCCACACCGGTCACTTCCAGGGGCCCGCTCCTTGAAGAAGGTGAGGATTCTGATGTCCGGCACCCCACCGCAAGTCTGGGCCCACTCCTGCCGATTGTAGGAGAGCTTTACCTGAGGAAACACAGAGGGTGTTAGCCACAAGTGTGGTTCACTATGGTGGGATAGGGGGTGTGAAGGTGGGGTTTGTGGGCTGGGGGTCACCTGGATGGGTGGATACCCCCTTGAGGGGTGGGTGGGGTTGTTGGTGTCTACTCACTCGTGCTGCCCCTTGTAGTCGTCAACCTTTTTCTGGCATTGGAGTACATACTCCCCAAGCCGCCACCTTGTTGCAGGCAGCACTGGCTCCCCTGTGGCTCACCCTCGGGGGGGGGGGGGAACAGGACATCCCTCCTGGCCTCCACCATGTCCAGGGGCCTCCCCAGGTCAGCGTCCCCAAATACTGGGGCTAGTCTCCTCGGTGCCTTTGCGGCGAGTTGGCTGAGCAAGTGCAGCTGAAGTGCTGCTCGAACTTGTTAGCAGGGGACTGGCGAGCGCGGTCTTGGCGAATCAGCTGGCGAACTGTCATTTGCAGCAAAAAGCCCGTGAGGCCTCGTTAAGTGGACCAATTAACATTGAACTGCATTGCCGGCCGAGCACTGGGAAGCTCGCGCAATTCCCAACACAGCCACACTTTGAAATGTTTCCAGAGAATCGTGACCATAGTGTTCCTCATGGAGATGGGGATTTTCCAACTACTGTTTACACAATTAAATATAAGCTCCTACATGTCCCATCATATTGACTTGGTTTCAATAGCAGGTGAAAATAATCAGCTTCATAACAATAATTTGATATTTTATTTCCCTCTGGGTCTTCACTTGTGTAGTAGAAGTTGGATGATGTGGCAGGGACTGAATCTGTGGAGGGCCTCAGTCCATCTTGAGGGTGCTTCATTGTAGGATTCAGGCCTTGCACCAGTTCAGATACTTAAAAGTATTTCCGTTATTCCGTTATTTCCCCTTTACTTTTAACTGTTATCATTTTTACCGATGAATGTTTAATAAACATGTATCTTCAAGTCGAGCAGGGGAAATGAGGAACTTAAAAGTTACAACATAGTGCACTGCTATCTATGCATAGCAGAACTCAGACTTGTCAGCACCTGAGAGATCGGTGGGACACAGTTTGATTGGTTGGCTGGTGGCCAATGAATTGGCTAAAAGGCGGAATTCTGCCCGATAACAGGCGGTGATTGGGTCCTGCCTGAGTGGGATGATTTTCAGAGAGCCAGGGGAGTCATTTTGAATACTGGATACTCAAACAGAGCTGCTCTCTCTCTCCCTCATGTTCTCCCAGAAAAGCTGCTGTACCTCTGGAACTGCAAAAATCTGAGTGACTCTGCAGTGAAAACCTCAAACTGAAAGTGTAAATTTAAGGAAGGTGTGCTGTTAGACAACTACCTGAAATAAAGATTTTATTCTTTTCATTATTATTTTTACACCCCTCTTTGTGTTTGTCTGTCTTGTGCGTGTGTGTGTGTGCGCATATATATATATATATATATATATATATATACAGGATGGGGTGAGTTTAAGTGAAGAGTTAGGAATTAGATAATATCTTTTGTATTTGCTGCACATTTCATACAATTCTTGTTAGAAATAAAATGCAAATGTGTTCAAATGGTGTCTAATTATTGGGCAATCATGGGCTAAAGACTTTGGGTATATTTGTAAAAATCAATAGTTAATGCAACTATGTTGCAACTCTGGGTCGGGGGGGGGGGGGGCAGGAATTAACTGCGCCTTAGCCCAGAGTGTTGTTACAATACTCAGTTCAAGGGGATCTGTAAGTGAGATGGTTGGGATTTCAATTGGTGCCCAACACTTGGCAAGAACATATGGTGGAGACGGGGGTAATAGTGAAATGGCCACCTTGAAGAACATGACCCTTCCCAAGCTCTGCTCAGCTGGATGCAGATATATTCTGCTGGACGTTGTTGAAGAGGTGAATCATTGGGCAGCAGATAATCCACAAAGCACTGACGCACCTTTCAAAGTTCAGACACAATGATTTGCAGAGCTTGGAGGTGTTATCTTCAAGCATCTGAGTGGGAGGATTAACATCACAAACCATTGAATGATGTCTTCCTGGATAGAGTGGCCAGCAGTGTGGACTGTCAAATACTCCAAACGAATGCATCTGTGCATACATTGGCATCCAGAATTTCGTGCCTAAGTCAATCTGTTTGTCACCTTAACTAAGATGTCTTATCCGTAACCAAATGATCAACACCAAAGTGTCCTCTAACACAATGGGGGGAGTGGCGCGAAGTGCAACTTGGTGAAAGGGGATGTGGAAGTGGGGACATCATTCAAAACACTCTTTCTCTCTTCTCCCCCCCCCCCCCCCCCCCCCCAATCTCTTGGTCAGTACCTAAGATGTAGCCTTATCTTCCTGTGGCCAAGTCTGGCCCTTCGCTGACTTTGGTTGCATTCTCCCAGACTCCAGAACCTGGAGGATCTGAGCAACCTGGCTGTGCCGAAGCCACAATGTATCATGTAGAGGTATCTGAAAAAGGAAGAGTAAAGTTTTGTAGTTGCACAAATTTATACATGGTTGTCTTGGGAAAACATTGTTTTGATAAGCATTTGTTCTTTATTTAACTTATGTAAATTTTCCTTCCCACCACTTCCTGTCTTGTCCATTCATGCACATCGTGTGGTAAGAGAGCTTTGAACTTGGTTTGGTATTAATTTCCGTTTTCAAGCACAGGCAATATTTTGCTTTTGTAATCCATAATCCTTGCTGGATTTCAGGAACCATTTTTGCTGGGGTAAATTTGCACAATGAAGTTGTGCATTGAGATCTTAAAGTTCACCTGAAGGAATGTCCATAATCATTATTCCAAACTATGTGGAGATGCCGGCGTTGGACTGGGGTCTTTCAACACCAGGTTAATGTCCAACAGGTTTGTTTCAAATCACTAGCTTTTGGAGCACTGCTCCTTCTTTAACCTGGTGTAGTAAGACTTCTTACTGTGCTCACCCCAGTCCAACGCCGGCATCTCCTCATCATGGCGACCATCGACACAGAAAACTGCCGGCTCAAAGTGGAGAGGACCTCCAAGCAAGAAGATCGCACATATAGACACTGCCCCTACCTCTCCATTCACCTGAGGATGTGGGGGAAAGCCTTATTTTGGCATAGGTAATAATGTTACATGACTGGTAAAATCTGCAATCAACTATGGTACATAATGAGGTTGCAATTCTTGGCAGGGAAAGAGATTTTTTAAAGGTATTATGATCCCAGACCAGACCTTAACTGTGGCGAGGATACTGGACAGAAACTCCAATATTCTGTTTTAATTTTGTAAGACTGTGAGGGAAGGATAGCTCACTCCAGGAGTGAATTCAAGCAAAGTAGGGATATGGTATATTGAAACAAACTTTATTACTAACACAGTATTAAAATATCTTTAACATCGCACAAGAAAATAGCTAATCAATACAGTGATACAATAACCCTTAACTGCTATCTTTATTCCCACTCAAACAACAAAACCATCTGGGCACAATTCACTTTTAAATATAGTTAGCAGACTCTGCAATACTTACTGTAAAGAGGTGTATTGGATATACCACTTTGAGAAAGAGAGATCTTTTGAGACTTCTTGAAAGAAAGACCTGATACCCTGTCAGGATAATGCAGAATTTCTGGCTGTATTCTTCAGAAAAGTCAGCTCACCTTCCAGCCAAAAAACACTGAAATCCTCGACACCTGACTGCTTCAATCCCTGGCTCCTCCCATTAATTACATCATCTCACTAAGCTGAACACAATGTCCCTAATTATCTACTCCCAGGGAACCCTCCTAATATAAATAAATGTCCATTAGCCCAAACTTTTACAATGTTTCAATTGTATCTCTGTTTCCAAAAAGCCTAGCTTTTTTAGGATTTTTTAAAAACATGACTACAGCAGTCATACACACTAACTCAGGCTTACTGCACCAAATACATATGATACAATATATCAGAAATTCTTACATTCGGGAATGTAACACTGAGCCTGCTCCCGTCAAATAGATTTACCGACTGTTACAGAAGCTGCCTGATTTTCATTCCCAGCATTTTCTGTTTTTATTTACATGTCACAGTACTTTTTTCTGTTTTGGTCGAATAAAAGTATATAACTAACAGCACAAATTAAGCTGATTTAGTTGAAAGGCTTTCCACATATTTTTAACCCGCATGAAATGGCTAAATTGTGCTTTTAATCAGGGGGTAACTATTTGTATTGTAGCTCAGAAAAGGATCTCTCTTCTGTTCTGGCTTTGGCCTAAAATCTTTCCATGCTGGGGTGGGTGACAAAGCCACACCGATGTGTACGGTTATTGATAATTCCAATCTATATTTGTGGGATTTATGCTGGAGGTGAAAGCCCCTTCCCCCAATACTTACAGGATACGATCCTTGGTGATAAAGGAGGTGAAAGCCCCTTCCCCCAATACTTACAGGATACCATTCTTGGTGATAAAGGAGGTGAAAGCCCCCTTCCCCCAATACTTACAGGATACCATTCTTGGTGATAAAGGTGCTCACTTTCCTGGAATGGTACTTGGAAGGAGAAATTATGCATTTTCAGTGGGTGAATACAGTTCTTCAAAAATATCAGATCTTTGCCATCAAACACACTTTTCCTCAGATGGGTGAAGGCTTCACTGGCACACAGGATGCAATGTTTCATCAGCGATGTCGGCCCTCACTAAGAGGAAGTTCTCAAAGTCTGAGAACCGATCAGTGTTGTCCAATGGTTCACTCTGGATCTTGATAGTCAGGTGGGGGTGCTGTGCACCGAGTGTTGGAATGGAGGTGCCATGTGTTGTGTAGTTTCCCACTCGTCCTGTAGAGTAGCTCGACTCTACCGGGGAGCTTCATGGAGATGGGGTGGAGTGTTTCAGCAAGGAAGCTGGAAAAGAGCATTGGTGAAATGACACAACCATGCTGAACCTCAATTTTCCCTCGTATTGAGTCTGTGGCAGATGCGACAGTAAGGATCATGGCTTTCAAGTCATTAAGCACAGGCAACGGATTTCCGGGAGCAGCCACGTTTGAGAATGATGCTCCACAATCCCCTCTGATTGATAGAGTAAAAGATTTTTGTGAGATCAAAGAAGACCTTGAATAGTGTTTGCTGCCTCTGCTCTCTGCATTTTCCTTGGACTACCTTGCTGTGAAGATAATGTCCACTTTGCTTCTTGATGGGTGGAATCCACATTGTGACTGTGTTGGGCTCTTCAGGGAGACGGCTTTTGAGAAGGACTCTTGCAATTAACTTCCTTGTGGCCAACAACAGAGATACCCCTCCATGGCCACCGCAGTTGGTCTTGTATCCTTTTTTTGAAGATGATCCTAATTACGGTACCTTGGGGATCTCTGGCACGCTTTCCTCCTTCCAGATGAGGTCATGTATTCATACCGATTCTCTGTTCTCTGCCTGAATTTCAGTATATCGGTGGGGAATCGATCTGCATTGCTGGCATTGTTGGTTCTTAGTTGTTGAATGGCCTTTTCAACCTGCTGTCGGGCTGGGATTGTGCTGAGTTGGTGACCAGTAGTAGGCTCTGGAATGTGGTTGAAGGCGTTTATGCGAGGAGATCTTCAAAGTGCTCCTTCCAACAAGCACTGACTGCCTCACTGCCATTGAGGAGCTTCACTGTTTGGGCCGTAAATGTTCCTGACTGCATTGGAGAATCCACAGGTCATGACTGTCTTGAGTTTTATTTCCTGCACTCGTTCCACCCACCAACTTTTCTTCAGGTCACAATATTCTAAATAGCTGAGCTGTTTGATTGCAGATACATTCAGTGTTTACGTGTAAATTAATTAGCAATGGATAAAGAGAGAGTTATGGTTAGCACAATTGCTTCACAGCTCCAGGGTCCCAGGTTCGATTCCCGGCTTGGGTCACTGTCTGTGCGGAGTCTGCACGTTCTCCCCGTGTCTGCGTGGGTTTCCTCCGGGTGCTCCGGTTTCCTCCCACGGTCCAAAGATGTGCAGGTTAGGTGGATTGGCCATGCTAAATTGCCCTTAGTGTCCAAAAAGGTTCGGTGGAGGTTACTGGATTATGGGGATAGGGTGGATACATGGGCTTGAGTAGGGTGCTCTTTGTAGGGGCCGGTGCAGACTCGATGGGCCGAATGGCCTCCTTCTGCACTGTAAATTCTATGAGAACTATTACTTTTTTCCAATTAAGAGGCAGTTTAGCATGGCCAATCCACCTACTGCACATCTTTTGGTTGTGAGGGTTAGACCCAAGCAGACACTGGGAGAATGTGCAAACTCCACACGGATAGTGACCCGGGGCCGGGATCGAACCCAGGTTCTCAGCGCCGTGAGGCAGCAGTGCTAACCACCGTGCCGTCCTGGGAGCGTACGTTAAATAGAACAGTTGGCTGACATTGAAAGTGATCAATGTGTTACAGTGGATTAGTCTATAAAACTCAGCTGTGTTAAGCCATAATTTTTTTAAAAGTTAGAACAAAGTCCATTGAAGAGAATCACTGGGTAATGAAGTCTAAGGAAAATCCCAATATGTTCCAATCGTCTGTAATGTTATTTTTCCTGTTGTAAGGATTATAAAATTCTATTTCAAGCAATTAGTCTAACTAAAAATATATTCTAGCAACCTGCAAATCATTACCCTGGAACATGTTTGTAAATGGAAACATATATTGTGCTTGGATAACCGTATATTATTTTTTCCTTGTATGTAAGAACAGATTTTTGGTTGCTAAGGGAATCAAAGGATATGGGGATAATGGGGGAAGATGTAACGTAGCTGCACTAGCTTACAGAAAGAGTGAGGACATATCTAAAGAGTTTACTGTTGTTAGAATAGACAGAGACCGAGTCTGTACTTTTGGAGAAGATGAAAACTAAGGCCGTCAATATGATCATCAAGGAATTAAATAAGATAGTCAGGAGAAATTTCTTTACCCAGAATATAGAAAGATGAATGCAGAACCAGCTGCCACAGATGGTGAAGATGAACAGTCGTTCTCAAACTTTTTAATCCGCAGACCATTTAGGTGGGGCAAAGGACCCGAGGGTCACCTACCCAGTTCTACCCTCTTCCCCCCCCCCCCCCCCCCCCCCCCACCCACACCCACCCTCAATTTTACTTATCAGCAGAAAGAAATCTCACCAAAAATAATGGGGAAAATGCTGAAGCTTTGGTGAGACACCAGTGAAGTGATGTCTGGTTCCAAGCTGGAGGGTTTTGGTCTCGTGTGCAGTCCACATTCAACAGGTTCCTCTTTGTTTTCACCCCCACAAGGGTGTCCTGTGGCAACTAACTCGCCCCCTGACTCCCCAAAGTCTGTCCACCATCTACAATGCACAAGTCAGGAGTGTGATGGAATACTCTCCCCTTGCCTGGATGAGTGCAGCTCTATCAATGTTCTCAAAGCTTGACACCATCCAGCACAAAGTAAACTGTTTGATTGGCATCCTATCAACAAACATTCACTTCTTCCTCCACCAATGCACAGTGGCAGCTGTGTGTACCATCTACAAGATGCACTGCAGTAACTCGCCAAGACGTCTTAGACCACATCTTCCAAACCCACAACTAATACATCCAGAAACAGATACATGGGAACCCCACCATGTGGCAGTTCCTCTACAAGCCAATCACCATCCTGACTTGGAAATATATTGCCGTTCCTTCACTGTCACTGAGACAAATTCCTGTAACTCCATCTCTAACAGCACTGTGGGTGTGCCTACACCATATGCACTGCAAAGGTTCAAGAAAGTGGCTCACCACTGACCTCTCAAGGGATGGGTAATAAATGCTGGCCTAGCCAGCACGCCCACATCCTTTTGATGAA
This sequence comes from Scyliorhinus canicula, assembly GCF_902713615.1. Lineage (NCBI taxonomy): Eukaryota > Metazoa > Chordata > Chondrichthyes > Carcharhiniformes > Scyliorhinidae > Scyliorhinus > Scyliorhinus canicula. The sequence continues at coordinate 140,860,532 of NC_052161.1, forward strand.
TTTTAACTTATTTTTTTTTTTAAATTTAGATTAGCCAATTATTTTTTCCAATTAAGGGGCAATTTAGCGTGGCCAATCCACCTACTCTGCACATTTTTGGGTTGTGGGGGCGAAACCCACGCAGACACGGGGAGAACGTGCAAACTCCACACGGACAGTGACCCAGAGCCGGGATCGAACCTGGGACCTCAGCGCCGTGAGGCGGTTGTGCTAACCACTAGGCCACCGTGCTGCCCTCTTTTGATGAATTTTAATAATGCAAATACTTATCCTGTCGAGGCTAGGAATTTGGGCCTGTCGTCTTTCAGAAGTATGAGTCTAATAATCTTGAAAACTTCAACTGCATCATAATGATCATAACTGCATCACTCTGAGTTAATGAGTTTCTGCATGAAGGCCTTTGGAGTTAACAAATTGCTTCAGGAAAATTGTTCACTGGTGAAGGTGTGGAAACCATAAAATATTACATAAATAATAAATAGTGTTTATTATTGTCGCAAGTAGGCTTACATTAACACAGCAATGAAGTTGCTGTGAAAGTCCCCCAGTCGCCACATTCCAGCGCCTGTTCAGATACGCAGAGGGAGAATTCAGAATGTCCAATTCACCTAACAAGCACATTTTTTGGGACTTGTGGGAGGAAACCGGAGCATCCGGAGGAAACCCACGCAGACACGGTGAACGTGCAGACTCCGCACAGACAGTGATCCAAGCCGGGAATCGAGCGTGGTACCCTGGCGCTGAGAAGCAACAGTGCTAACCACTGCTACCATGCTGCCCCATAATGAGGACTGTGAGAATCACAGCAAAACGTTATCCCTCCGAGTTAATGAGTTTCTGCATGAAGGCCTTTGGAGTAGACTGTATAAATTGGTCCAAAAGATAATTGAATGTAATTCTGAGGAGGGGTATGTTGAGAAGGTGGGAGGTGAGGTGACCTGTAAGATAAAAGGACGAGATATATGACACGAGGTAAACACTATCTTACACATGCTTACTGAGGGCTGAACCCTCTGAGGAGTGGCAATCATTTGTTTGCCATTCCACTCCTATTTTCTTACCTTAGTCTGGAACTCCACATTCCTTGCCTGGCATTCCAACTCCGGCCTGCTGTGAAATGTGGAGTGTAGCTGCTCCTGGACTCCTTCCCTCTGAGTTTAGGACTGGAAGTGAAGCCATGCCCCTTTGTTTATGGCATTCGTTACTGTGTTCGATAATGTCAAATGTCCCGGCCACTTCGACTGGATAATTATTCTGGGAAGTAAATCGCATCCGTCCAACTTTAAATTGATTTCAGGGGAGTCCCATACTTGGGGAATTATCCATTGGGATTCCAAACTTCCTGTGCAATTCAGTGCCTCTTTCGGGCATGCCTCCAGAAAGTAACAATCTGGGCTGAAATTGAGGAATTGGGTGAAGGCACATCATATGTACCAATGTACACCAGAAAACAAACGTGTCCAACACAGTATCGTTAAAATAAAAATGATATGCAACTACGTTTTCAGTATCAATGGAAAAATGGACCTGGGACAAGATGTGTTGAAAAAGAATGTATTGAGTACTTTCTAAATTACACCGGGTTAACAATCTTGCTGCGTATGTATTAAAGCATTATTCTCTATACAGTCAGACTTTGGAAGAAGGAAACACCAGAAGTATCTTTCAAGTGATTATCCTTTAAGAGCACAGCAGTGTTTTAACTGTTGTGTTTTGTTTTAATCTGTTAAATGTTGATATTTAATTTAGCAGGCGGCACAAATCAACCAATCAGAATGACAATCAAAGAATTGCCCAAGGATGTTTGATATGGCATTTTTGGGGTGTTTTGAGAAGGACAACAGAGAATGGAATAGTCAGACAGCAATCTCACTTGGCTACCTTTGCCCCAGTATGGCTCATTAATGCACGCAAAGAAGTTGCAACGGTGCAAATTGAATGACTTCAGCCTGTCTGTATAGCACCTGTTACATTATGAATGACCTGCCTCCTGTTAAGTTTAATAATTGGAGGTCTTCAGTGGTGTCACCGCCTTAATTTGCTGGTTCTGAAGAGAAGTTTGAAAGGAGATTTGATAGAGGTGTTTATAATCATGAGGGGCCCAGATTCAGTAGATGGGGAGAAACTTTCCATTGGTGAAACAACCGAGACCCTGACGGCACAGGTTTAAGATAATTGGAAAAAGGAGCAATGGCGACATGAGAATTTCTTCACTCAGCAAGTGGTTAGGACCTGGTATGTGCTGCCTGAGTGCGTGGTTGTGATGATCGGAATACCTTGCCCCTTTAAAAGGCTTGTGATGATCGGAATACATTGCCCCTTTAAGAGGCTTGTGATGATCGGAATACATTGCCCCTTTAAGAGGCTTGTGATGATCGGAATACATTGCCCCTTTAAGAGGCTTGGAACCCTGGGGGACTCCGCCTCTGGCTACGCCCCCTGGGAAACAGTAATTAAGATGAGACTCCATTTTGCGAGCACACTTCTCATGGCGGCTGCCATTGTTCACGCTTATTAAAACCTTTGATTACTGACCTAACTTTCGTGTCGTAATTGAGAGTGCCTCAGTGGTGGAGACAGGGTCAATTGAGGCATTCGAGAGGATTGGATTGTTATCCAAACAGGAAACGTTTTCAGAGCCTCAGAGAAAAGAGAGGGGAGTGGCGCGAGGTGAATTATTTGTTCGGAGAGCCAGCTTACTGACTGGTCTCTTCCTGTGCTGTAACAATTCCACTGTCCATCAACATATCCCCCAAGCATATCAATGATGGGAGGGTTTTTTAAGGAATACATTCACCGTGATTTGTGATCTGGTGAATGACTTGCGCAAATATGAAAGTTTTTGGATTGAACATCATTAGAGATATCTTAAAGATAAAATCATTCGGCGGACCCGGTGGGAGGGATGCCGGGGGTGATGGAGTTGCTAGCTGAGTTTGGGACCTTTTCAGGTTATAAATTAAATTTAGGCAAGAGTGAGGTGTTTGTGGTGCACCCTGGAGACCAGGAGGAAGCAATTGGTAGGCTCCCGCTTAGGCGGGCAGGGGAGAGCTTTAGGTACCTGGGGGTGCAGGTGGCCAGGGACTGGGGGACTCTTCACAAACATAATTTCACCAGACTTGTAGATGAGATGGAGGAGGAGTTAAAGAGGTGGGACATGCTGCCATTGTCGTTGGCGGGGAGGGTACAGTCCATCAAAATGACGGTGCTTCCGAGGTTCTTGTTCCTCTTTCAGTGCCTGCCCATCTTTATCCCCAGGGCCTTCTTTAGGAGAGTGACTAGCAGTATTTTGAGCTTTGTGTGGGCACATGGGACTCCGAGAGTGAAGAGGGTGTTCCTGGAGCGAGGGAGGGATAGAGGCGGGCTGGCGCTGCCCAACCTTCTGGGGTACTATTGGGCGGCCAATGTGTCAATGGTGCGTAAATGGGTGATGGAGGGGGGAGGGGCGGCATGGAAAAGAATGGAGATGGCGTCATGTAGAGGTACGAGCCTGGGTGCCATGGTAACGGCGCCGTTGCCGCTCTCCCCTAAGAGGTTTACCACGTGCCCGGTGGTGGCGGCGACCCTAAGAATCTGGGGACAGTGGAGATGGCATCGGGGGGAAACAGGGGTCTCGATGGAGGCTCCACTGGGTGGCAATCATCGGTTCATCTCGGGGAACAAGGATGGGGGATTTAGGGGGTGGCAAAGGGCGGGCATCAGCAAATTGAGGGACCTGTTTATTGGCGGGAGGTTTGCGGGCCTGGGGGAACTGGAAGATAAATTTGGCCTTCCCCAAGGGAACATGTTCAGATACTTGCAGGTTAAGTCGTTTGCTAGGCGGCAGCTAGAGGGATTCCCTTTGCTGCCCTCGCGGGGGACGATGGACAGAGTGTTTTCGGGGGTGTGGGTCGGAGAGGGGAAGGTATCTGACACCTGTAAGGTAATGCAGGAGGTGGAGGAGTCGTCAGTGGAGGAGCTGAAGGCTAAATGGGAGGAGGAACTTGGGGAGCAGATAGAGGACGGGACTTGGGCGGATGCCTTGGAGAGAGTCAACTCTTCCTCCTCATGTGCGAGGCTTAGTCTCATCCAATTTAAGGTGCTGCACCGGGCCCACATGTCCGGGACTAGGATGAGTAGGTTCTTTGGGGGTGAGGACAGGTGCACCAGATGTTCGGGGAGTCCAGCGAACCACGCCCATATGTTCTGGGCATGCCCAGCACTGGAAGAATTCTGGAAGGGGGTGGCGGGGACGGTGTCGAGGGTGGTTGGATCCGGGGTCAAACCAGGGTGGGGACTCGCGATTTTTGGAGTTGCGGTAGAGCCGGGAGTGCAGGAGGCGAAAGAGGCCGGTGTCCTGGTCTTTGCGTCCCTAGTAGCCCGACGAAGGATTCTGCTACAGTGGAAGGATGCGAGGCCCCCAAGTGTGGAGACCTGGATCAGTGACATGGCGGGATTTATAAAATTGGAAAGGGTCAAATTTGCCCTGAGAGGATCAATACAAGGGTTCTATAAACGATGGCAGCCTTTTCTGGACTTCCTGGCTCAGAGATAGGTATCTTGGCAGCAGCAACCCGGGGGGAGGGGGGGGGGGGGGGGGGGGTGTTCCTTATTGTAGTTTCTATTCTGTAACTTTATATTGTGTTAATTTGCGTTGTTGTTAAAATGTTGTGTTGTTCATGGAGGTGGGGCGAATGTTTATGATTGTTAATATTATTGTTATTTTTGGTATTTTACTATGTATTTTATTATTGTTGTATAAATTCAAAATTTTTCAATAAAAATTATTTCCAAAAAAAAGATAAAATCATTCATTGACTTACAAAACTTTTTTTTAATGTATTTTATTACAACCATGTATCAAAACAGGTTACAGCAAATAAACATCCTGGGAAACATACTTCCCAGCAATCAACTGTACAGTCTGTACAGATTTTCCCCCTTTTTATCAATGCCATGCAGTTGATACCTTTGTTCCCAGGCCTTTTGTGGACACTGAACAGTATAAGGAGAGTTAGAGAATCCAGTTGAGAAAGTAGGGTTTCAGGAGACTTTTAAAAGGGTTTTAGAGGGCAGCACGGTGGGGCAGTTGTTAGCACTGCTGTCTTACGGTGCTGAGATCCCTGGTTCGATCCTGGCTCTGGGTCACTGTCCGTGGGAAGTTTGCACATTCTTTCCGTGTCTGCCTGGGACTCACCCCCACAACACAAAGATGTGCAGAGTAGGTGGATTGGTCTCGCTAAATTGCCCCTTAATTGGAGAAAAAGAATTGGGTGCTCTAAGTTTATTTTTTTTAAAGGGTTTGAGAGAAGGAGCAGAGTTGAGGACAGAGTTCCAAGGAATATGGCCCCAACAGCTGAGAGCTTTGTTGTCCATTCGCCATTTACTATGGACCCTGTCTTAATCAATAATCTTTATTGGCTATGAATTTCAAGTTGTTTCTGTTAAACCTGTATCAGTAACTTTTAAAAAAAAAATTTAGAGTACCCAATTAGTTTTTTCCAATTAAGGGGCAATTTAGCGTGGCCAATCCACCTACCCTGCACATCTTTGGGTTGTGGGGGTGAAACCCACGCAGACACGGGGAGAATGTGCAAACTCCACACGGACAGTGACCCAGAGCCGGGATCGAACCTGGGACCTCGGCGCCGTGAGGCAACAGGGCTAACCCACTGCGCCACCATGTTGCCCAAACCTGTATCAGTAATGTGCACAATCAATATCTTCAAATACACCAAATAAGGCAAACTTGTAAGATTTGAAGCAGTCAAGTGAATTCAAAGGGAGAATGCTTAATATCCATGCGAATATCCATTTCCCTTTTGTGGAAGTTCATGTCACCACCAAAATCAGATAATGCTGAAATGAATTTCCCAGTCAACAACAGATCCAGATCCTAAGTGTGATAAGTCCCTAATCATTTTTCTTCTTGTCTGAAACGCCAATTACAATCTCTCTTCCCCTTCTCATCCCTGTAACTAAATTGATAACTGAGACTTGTGCCTCATTCAGATTTATCCCAGGATCCTAAACCTTGATTACTTTGTTTTTCTTTACCAGTTTCCATAGTTCAGCTGATTGCTAACTGACTATTTCCTCTCTTATCTCCTCCTTCCTCTGGGACTTTGATTAGAGGAAGTCCCATTACTCAATGGAATGCTAAAATAAAGTATCATCCACTTTTAACTTTTTAGCAGCTAATGGATATTATCATCCAAAACGTCCATTTCATATTTTGAATTTAAACAGGACCTTAGTTTCTACACACACTTTATTTCCTCTCACTGCACGGTATGTTTAAATCCAAACCTTGTGTAATAGTCTTCTAATTTATCATTATATACAAGACGATCAAAATCAATTCCTTCAACCCTTCCTTCCTGAGTGTTCTGTTCAATCATATTCTGGCATTCCCTTAATCCCAGTAAAGTTCCCAAAGTAACTCCGATGGATTTTCCTGTAAAATCTCCCAAGTAGCCCCTAGTTTGGGAATTTTTAATGCTTAAAATATAGCTAACCGCTGGGTATTTTGAGGTGATATAACAGGAAGCTTTCCTATCCTCCGTACATCAGATCTCTGAATAGAAATAGCTACGTTTTAACCTGTTTAACATAGACAACTTCTCCCTAGTTTAATATACCAAGAAATCAGCTAGGGAATGCCACCACTCTCCCAAGGTAGACACTGCAAGAGCATCTTAACAGATTCAATATGCCCTCACCCCCTCTCTTGCTGGTTTTGGACCACAGAGAGCTGCACCACAACATTCCCTTCAACATAATATCTTTCTTTTCAGATTTTGCAGCAATTGACACAGTTTCTCCTGCTGCAATGTACAAAACTGACAGAGGGAAAGACCAACTGGTCCATTAAAGCTGCCGCACGCTTCATGATGGCTGGAGCATCATCAAGGAGCACTTCCTCCCTTCCTGCTGCCCCTTCCTTCCCTCACAACCATCTAATCTTCTGGGAGATAGAGAAAAAAATACCCAGGACCTAAGGGGAAAAAAATACTCTGGGGAATTCCTCTCCGTCCCCTCGAGTGATCCATTTCATGAGATCACACGGAATAAATGTTACCTACAAAGACACTCAATCTTCCCTACAAATGCAATCTCTGGCCCTGTTGAGAAATGGCCCAGATCCCTCTGAAGGCTCACAGGAGAGTCATTCTTCCATTTAAAAACCTTACACTTGTAATTTCTATTTGTGAAGTTAAGCTCACAGGAAGTGAATTTGAGCCAGATTAATCTGTCAGTTCATCAATCCAGCTTGCTTGATCCAGGGCACATGAACAAATTCAGTTGGTGTTTTTGATTTAATTTAGTCAAAATTTCACTTCTTTTGCTCCATGTTTTAAATACTTCCTTTGGCGCTCTGTTTATTTGTGGAACTTTTTACCAAACTGTGACTATTTTGATCCCATAGGTTTTATTTTTTTAAATAATGATTTCATTAAAACATTTTTCTCCCTTACAAGGCTCAAGTCTTTTTATCGTTTTTTTATTTTTACCACATCATTGCTAGATGAATGAAAATTGAAATGAAAATCGCTTATTGTCACGAGTGGGCTTCAGTGAAGTTACTGTGAAAAGCCCCTAGTCGCCACATTCCGGCGCCTGTCCGGGGAGGCTGGTACGGGAATTGAACCGTGCTGCTGGCCTGCCTTGTTCTGCTTTAAAAGCCAGCGATTTAGCCCAGTGTGCTAAACCAGCCGCTGGGCAGCACGTAGCACAGTGGCTAGCACAGTTCCTTCACAGCGTCAGGGACCCGGGTTCGATTCTCGGCTTGGGTCGCTGTCTGTGCTTAGTTTGTATGTTCTCCCCGTGACTGCGTGGGTTTCCTCCGGGCACTCCGGTTTCCTCCCACAGTCCAAAGATGTGCAGGTTAGGTGGATTGGCCATGCTAAATTGACTTTAGTGTCCAAAAGGGTTGTGTGTGATTACCGGATTACAGGGATAGGGTGGGGGGTGCTCTTTCCAAGGGCCGGTGCAGACTCGATGGGCTCAATGGTCTCCTTCTGCACTGTAAATTTTATGATTATAACATGATTCCTAACTATATTTTCTCCCCTATTCTTGCAAACCTGTGGACATATCAGCTTGTTCAATGTCCTGACAGGAGTATTTGTGAATCTCCTGTGATTTGGGTCTTTTATGTAGCTTTTAGGAATGTGCAAAGTTTCTATTGTTGATACAATTCTGCAATAGAAAGCTGAGATGAACAGTCTATTGCAGAATTCTTTAAAGGCTTTATTTTTGGGGACTAAATCTCATTTTGTGGCTGGTATTGTTAATCTTGAGGGTACAAAGCACACATTTTGCAGAACAACAACAAAATATGACTTTTAAATCCGTCTAAGGGCACAGATAGCTGAATTAGCCAATTATTAAAAATACAAATAGGTCACTATGGAAACAGCATTGAAAGTGAGCATTAAACTTAAAGCTGATATTCCATTAACAGCTAGGATTTTGGCTCAGTTTAGAGACAAACAGGAATTTTTTTAAAATGCAGAGTACCCAATTATTTTTTTTTCCCAATTAAAGAGCAATTTAGCGTGGCCAATCCACCTGCTCTGCACATCTTTGGGTTGTGGGGGTGAGACCCACGCAGACACGGGGAGCACGTGCAAACTCCACACGGACAGTGACCCGGGGCCGAGATCGAACACGGGTCCCCAGTGCCGTGAAGCAACTATGCTAACCACTGCGCCACCGTGCCACCCTAAACAGAAATTCAAATACACGTAACATTGAAAAGAACCACCTTGAATGTAATCATCGAGGTTGATATGACTTCTGTCCTATTCGCTCAGTACGAGAAGCCTGCACCTGTGATACTCAATAACCTGCTATTTGGAGCCTTCGTCCATTGCAACCTATCACAGATTGCCACTGGCAACTTCAAGAGCGAATTGTATGATGCACATCATCACAACTTGCTCACTCCGATACACAGATGTGGCAGCGAGTGGCAACATCTGGAATAAAACCATCAATCAAAAACTGAAAGGAAAAAGATAATAAAATTTACAATTTATTAAAATAAATCCAAGGATTTAAACGTTTCTCTGCGCAGTTGAACAGTCTCTTGATAGTCTATAGTATTTAACGGGGGCCAGTTAGCTCAGTTGGCTGGACGGCTGGTTCATGATGCAGAGCAACGCCAACAGAGCGGGTTCAATTCCTGCACAAACTGAGATTATTCATGCAGGCTCCGCCTTCTCAACCTTGCCCCTCACCTGAGGTGTGGTGACCCTCAGGTTAAATCACTATCAGTCAGCTCTCAAAGGGGAAAACAGCCTTTGGTCATCTGGGAGTGTGGCAACATTTACATTTACAAACCTTTAACCTAAATGATATTCGGCAGGAAGAAATTTGTATGTGAGGGTTGTTGCTACGGCAACTGTTATTGCTGGCATCTACCTGGTCAGCTTGATGTTAAGGCAAACATCTGTGGAGAGAGAAACAGAGTTAACTTTGCAGATTTGTAACCTCTGCCCAGATACTGCCTATCTGCTGAATATTCAGAGCACATTCTGTTTATAAATACTCCGAATGTTTTACTGGAGCTATTTTATTAAGCTTCTGATCTTTATTGTGTTTACTGGAGAGTGAGGAAGCTGTGGATGTATTTGTTCAACATTTCCTATGAGTAGCTCATCCAAGCAGACCCACACACAGCCCTATTTATAAGTATATATACAGTGTGTGTGTGTATATGTATTCAGTAAATTGCAACAGGTGCCACTAAACAAAAAACTTTTTTCAAAATAATGTTGATTTAATTGTTGCACTGGGGTACAAAACCTGTTGACAAATGCAGCTTTTAGACAAGTGTCTTGTAATTTATGCGTATCTAATGTCATGTAAATTGTCCAGTATGGAGTTAATTTCAGTTTGTACTCATCTTGCTCTTTTCCGCTGTGTACTGTACGCCAATGACTGCACATCTGAGATTGATTATAATGCTGAATTAGGTCCAAATCCAGAGAGGCTGCAGTGTGCCCAGCTGTTCCTGTCAAAGTTTCATACTGATGAAGGAAAGCTTGGAGATCTACTCTTGAAGTAATGTGATACTGTTTGGCTGTCAGAGCCACTTGGAAATGCAGTATATGGAAGTGCTACTGAACCAAACAGAGCAATTGACAACCCACTTTCTCAATAATTTTGTGATTGAACTGCAAGCGGGGCAATGATCCACAGACAGAGTGGTCCGAGTCTCAGATTCTGAAGAAAACGTGGGAAAACAAGCTGTTACCACTTTGGCCAAGATGGATTTTTTTCGAAGGTCGGAAGATAAAGATTATTTGACAAATATTAAAGTTTTAATATGCATTGCAATGGCATTTATGGTCATAACTGGAGATCAAGGTGTAGATGCATTTCCTACTTGGAGACCTCAGTTAGTGAGTATAAACCTTATTGATATTAACTTCTTGGAGACTGGAATTCATTAAAACCTGCTTCTTATGTTTTCGATAGTATTTCATCTCAAATTAAATTTTAACAATGTGCAATGGATCAAGGATGGCTAGATCAGCGAACTGCATTCTCTAATTTAATAATCTAATTTAGCAATTTTGGGTTTTTTTTGCTATAGCCACAATTAGTTAGCATAGATATTGTTACAGTCTCTTTTTTCAACATTTGAAAAAGTATGACACTAATCAGACTTGAGCAACTTGGATAATTTAACTTCCTTTGCTGCTAACTTTCTGTTGACAGTAATCTTTTTTCCCTGGCTCCTTTGCCTAATGAACAGACCTGTGGATTATCTTGTTGGACGTACGTAAGGAATGGGAGCAGAGTAGGCCATTCGGCCCCTCAAACCAGCTCCACCATTCAGGACGAGCTTGGAGGAAGCTCTACATCGCTTCTGCTTTCTGCACTATCTTCATATCCCTCGAGTCAATTAGAACCCAAAATCTAACTCTCTCTCTGTCTTGAATATACTCATTCTTCACCATCTCAGTGAAGATATTTCTCTTCATCTCAGTTCTAAATGGACAACCATTTAACCTGAGACTATGACCCCTCGTTCTAAACACTCAGCATCTACATTGTCAAGCCCTCCAGGAATTTTACAAGTTTCAATGTGATCACCTCTCATTCTTTTTAATTCCACAAATGAAATAAATCCACTTTGCTCAGTTCCTCCTTATAGGACAACCCTCGATTCCAGTAATCAGTTGAAGGAAATTGTCTCTCTCTGTAGCTCCTGTCAATACTATTTGTGCAAAGTTTTCCATCCTTGACCTAGGGAGACTTTGATTCCCCCCTCCGTTCCTTTGAGGATGTGCCAAAAATTCATCACCGCTTGTTTGCACTCCGAGGGCAGGATTTTCCAAGGCATGTTTGGCGTGGCAGAGGTGGTCACCATTGGCAAGATCCTGCCGCTGTCAATGGGGTTTCCATTCTATGCAAACCCCCTGCCAGCTGCTGGGAGACCCGCAGAGGGGGGAGCAGGAGCCGAAGATCCCAGTGGTGAGCACAGGTGGAAAATTCCAACCCTAATGTCATCACTGGATCTGATCATATCTCTAGAAAATAACTGGTGTAACCTGTAACGTAAAGCGCAGTTGTGGTAGTGTGACATGTGTCACTTAACTGTAATTATCACTCATTTGTTTCATGCTATTTTTAAGGAATATTTATTAGTTATTAGAAGTGTTTGTTCTAACCAATTGAATTTGATTTTGTTCAAATTTTCCTTCACCAAATGTGATGGTCTGACAGCTCCACTGATGTAATAAAGCTGCGGCCATCATTTTAACTCACTCTGCACATTATTTCTGTTCTTGGCAGGTGTGATAGTCTCGGTTCAGTGGATAGCACCTTCCAAACGCATGAGCACCCGTCTAGAACAGCAGGAGCAGCAGATACCTGGGAACCCCACCACCTAGAGCTTTCCCTCCATGTCACTCAACACTCTGACTTGGAAATATATCTCCACTCCTTCACTCTTGCTGGGGAAAAATATTTGATCGTTCTCCCTAACAGCACTGTGGGTGTACCTACACCTCAGGAACTGCAGCGGTTCAAGAAGGCAACTCACCACCACTTTCTGAAAGGCAACTACGGGTAGCCTAACCAGTGATGCCAACATCCTGTAATTTAAAAAATAAATAAAACACTTGCCTCTGAATTCAGAAGGTTTTGGATTCAAGCCCCAGAGCACATAATCCAATCCAGTACTGAGGGAGTGCTGCACTGTTGGAAGTGTTGCCTTTCAGTCTTTCAGATCACATGTGAAACTCCGGCCCCACCTGCCCTCTCAGGGTGAAGGTAAAAGATCCCATGGGAGTAATCAGAGATGAATCAACCATCACTATAACTCATGATCTGGTCATAAGACCCACATCTGGTCTGTGGGAGTTTGCTGTGAGCAAATTGACTGCTGCATTTCCCTATATTACAACAGTGACCACACTTCTAAAAGCACATCATTGGCTATAAAGCTGAGATTTCAAAAGATGCAAACACAAAACCTTCACCTAACAGAGCTCCTAATGGCTTTGTGGAAGTAAAAGTGAATAAGCCCAAACCATCCCAGTACATCTGTGTGATGTGATAATTGTCTCAATAACTTCACCGTCCACATTGGCTTCCTAATATTCCAGCTGAAAAAGCAACGCAGTAACACCAAATTGGCTGATAGAATGTAGAAAGAAGGTTTCAACATTCTGCACATCCTGAGAGTTCAAATGCTGCTTATTAAACACTCGGGGTCATTTCCCCCTTCCAAATAATGGCAACTGTTTATCCAATGGGGCAATTGTCTAAACGCCAAAAAATTCATATTGTTCTAATTATTGTGAACGAACCAAGCTGAGAAATGGTTTTACCTTTTGTTTCTTAAAACCCAATTCTTGCTGCGGGATGTGTGAAAGTGAAGAGGTCGATGTGGGGGAGAAAAAGCTGACTGATATGAATTATCTCCATGAATTCAAGAACTTTGGTATTTCATTTCTCGGTTCGCAGGTTTTCTAGTTAATGATACATGGTTTGGGGCAGCGCGGTGGCACAGTGGTTAGCACTGCAGCCTCACAGCTCCGAGGACCCAGGTTCAATCCTGGCTCTGGGTCACTGTCCGTGTGGAGTTTGCACATTCTCCCCGTGTCTGTGTGGGTCTCACCCCCACAACCCAAAGATGTGCAGGGTAGGTGGATTGGCCGCGCTAAATTGCCCCTTAATTGGAAAAAATGAATTGGGTACTCTAAATTTAAAAAACAAAAATGATACATGGTCAAAGCACTCAGAAGTTGGTGACAAACCGCACTTCAGGGCAACATGGGGACCTGTTATGCCCCAATAATCTCCACATCAGTGCTGAGGCAAAGCAGGTCACTCCTTGGCCTGAGTCAGTGCACTTGCACCTAATGTTTAATGTTCAATGGGATATTCTGCTTTTATCTAATTTGCACTAGTTGTGGTTCAAGGGGCAGTGTATATCCTGCCAAAGTTTAAAGTGTTATCAGATCCTTGGTTTCTCCCCCCCCCCCCCCCCCCAACCCGTCTACTGATACTGAGATTTTCTTATTTTTTTAAAAATAAATTTAGAGTACCCAATTATTTTTTCCAATTAAGGGGCAATTTAGCGTGGCCAATCCACCTACCCTGCACATCTTTTGGGTTGTGGGGGTGAAACCCACGCAGACACGGGGAGAATGTGCAAACTCCACACGGACAGTGACCCAGGGCCGGGATTCGAACCCGGGTCCTCAGCGCCGTAGGCAGCAATGCTAACCACTGTGCCACCGTGCTGCCCATGATACTGAGATTTTTGATAGTAACCAAATTGCATTGGGTAATATATATTTCTCACTGATCACCCCATACTGATGATGACTTTATAGGAATTCTGCTCAAATTCTGTAAGCAGCTAATGGCTTTATCTTTTAGGAACATGTTGCACCTTCCAGCTTGCTGGTGTTTGATGTCCGCTCCACAATGCAGCATCTGGTGAGGGAAAAAAGGTACACATTAACTCCACACGAGCTGAAATGGGATCACTTCAACCTAACTTACAAGTAAGTATGAAGAGACGCTGAACAGAAACGCTGGGCTTTTTTTTCCTGCGATGTTCCGAATCCAGAGTCAGCCATGAAATGAATATTTGATTGTTTCGTAATACTTATTGTCTGCAGGGTGAGTGTATTTTATATGGATGTGCCTGAAACTGGAGAAATTATGTTTTGTATTGCTCTATGGTGATATTGTGTGACCTTGCACGCTCTTGGGTTACTTCTCGATGCTTATTTATAATTCAGAAGTGATATCAATCCCCGGCCCAGTATTTGTAGCTTATATTCATCTATATTCATTTATTTCATGAATATTTTCAGCAATTCAACAGACTATTTTCCATTTCCCATCATTCTCTGGTAGTAATCTAAAACAGTCTTTAATCCCCTAATTTTTATTTCCCCCAAATCTACCTATTGCCCAATTTACTAGTAGATCTCTGTTGGTGTTCTGTAGTTACTGGTAGATCTCTGTTGGTGTTCTGTGGTTACTGGTAGATCTCTGTTGGTGTTCTGTAGTTACTGGTAGATTTCTGTTGGTGTTCTGTAGTTACTGGTAGATCTCTGTTGGTGTTCTGTGGTTACTGGTAGATCTCTGTTGGTGTTCTGTAGTTACTGGTAGATCTCTGTTGGTGTTCTGTAGTTACTGGTAGATTTCTGTTGGTGTTCTGTAGTTACTGGTAGATCTCTGTTGGTGTTCTGTGGTTACTGGTAGATCTCTGTTGGTGTTCTGTAGTTACTGGTAGATCTCTGTTGGTGTTCTGTAGTTACTGGTAGATCTCTGTTGGTGTTCTGTAGTTACTGGTAGATCTCTGTTGGTATTCTGTAGTTACTGGTAGATCTCTGTTGGTGTTCTGTGGTTACTGGTAGATCTCTGTTGGTGTTCTGTAGTTACTGGTAGATCTCTGTTGGTGTTCTGTAGTTACTGGTAGATCTCTGTTGGTGTTCTGTAGTTACTGGTAGATCTCTGTTGGTGTTCTGTGGTTACTGGTAGATCTCTGTTGGTGTTCTGTAGTTACTGGTAGATCTCTGTTGGTGTTCTGTAGTTACTGGTAGATCTCTGTTGGTGTTCTGTAGTTACTGGTAGATCTCTGTTGGTGTTCTGTAGTTACTGGTAGATCTCTGTTGGTGTTCTGTAGTTACTGGTAGATCTCTGTTGGTGTTCTGTGGTTACTGGTAGATCTCTGTTGGTGTTCTGTAGTTACTGGTAGATCTCTGTTGGTGTTCTGTAGTTACTGGTAGATCTCTGTTGGTGTTCTGTAGGTACTGGTAGATCTCTGTTGGTGTTCTGTGGTTACTGGTAGATCTCTGTTGGTGTTCTGTAGTTACTGGTAGATCTCTGTTGGTGTTCTGTAGTTACTGGTAGATCTCTGTTGGTGTTCTGTAGTTACTGGTAGATCTCTGTTGGTGTTCTGTGGTTACTGGTAGATCTCTGTTGGTGTTCTGTGGTTACTGGTAGATCTCTGTTGGTGTTCTGTAGTTACTGGTAGATCTCTGTTGGTGTTCTGTAGTTACTGGTAGATCTCTGTTGGTGTTCTGTGGTTACTGGTAGATCTCTGTTGGTGTTCTGTAGTTACTGGTAGATCTCTGTTGGTGTTCTGTAGTTACTGGTAGATCTCTGTTGGTGTTCTGTGGTTACTGGTAGATCTCTGTTGGTGTTCTGTAGTTACTGGTAGATCTCTGTTGGTGTTCTGTAGTTACTGGTAGATCTCTGTTGGTGTTCTGTAGTTACTGGTAGATCTCTGTTGGTGTTCTGTGGTTACTGGTAGATCTCTGTTGGTGTTCTGTGGTTACTGGTAGATCTCTGTTGGTGTTCTGTAGTTACTGGTAGATCTCTGTTGGTGTTCTGTAGTTACTGGTTAGGAATTGACCAAAGGGGCAGCCAGTCACTTGCTTCCCTCAGTCGCTGGAAAAACATCAGGCCGAACTTTCCTCTGGGCTCGGGGAGACCTGGCCTGAGTCACACCTCGCAAGCTGGCCACCGGTCCATGGGTCACTTCACATTTTGCCATTTTGTCTTTTCACACCAGATTTGGGTTTGCGCATTGGGCCGGTTAAAATGCCGATCTCAGATCTCCAATACAGCAACACAGCTGCCAACAGTTTTTAAATACTCTCTGAACCTAATCCCCCCCCCCCCCCCCCAACCCCCACCCCCCACCGCGTGATCTCTCTGTCCCATGTAGCTTCCATGTCCCATCACATCTCCCAGGCTTCCTGGAGAGGGAGGACTGAAGAGTTGCTATATTCCTAAACAACCTAACTTCCGTTGTTAAAGGCATTTCAAAGTCACGCTGGCTGTCCCTGTCAATTATGTTTACACTATCTAAATTCATTAACAACATACAGAAGTCTCAGTAGGAGTTGCCTGGGGTGATGTTTATGGAAACAGAATACTTCCCACTGTCTAACTCTCGTTAAGTGTTTGAGTTGACTGAATCTACTTTCAGATGACTATAGTATCTGACCATCGCTTAGTAGCTGATGGTAAATTCTTTGGTCCATGAAAATCCACAAAAACCACAACCAATGAACTAATATTATTTCATCTGATCCTTATTAATAGGGTCAGAAGGGCAGCACGGCGGCGCAGTGGTTAGCACTGCTGCCTCACACGCCGAGGTCCCAGGTTCGATCCCGGCTCTCGGTCACTGTCCGTGTGGGGTTTGTACATTCTCCCCGTGTTTGTGTGGGTTTTGCCCCCACAAATGCTCGCATGCAAAGCATTGGTATCTTTTAAATTTAGAGTATCCAATTATTTTTTCCGATTTAGGGGCAATTTAGCGTGGCCAATCCACCTACCCTGCACATCTTTGGGTTGTGGGGGTGAAACCCACGTAGACACGGGGAGAATGTGCAAACTCCACACGGACATTCGACCCAGGGCTGGGGTCCTCAGCGCCGTAGGCAGCAATGCTAACCACTGTGCCACCGTGCTGCCCCATTGTCTGACATCTTTGACTTTGTCTATATATATATATGTCTCTGGAACCCACCTCTTCATTCACCTGAGGAAGGAGCCGTGCTCTGAAAGCTCGTGATTCAAAACAAACCTGTTGGACTTTAACCTGGTGTTGTAAGACTTCTTACTGTGCCCACCCCAGTCCAACGCCGGCATCTCCACATCATAAATTTTTTATGATAGTTGTGATTATTTTTTCTTTTTTAAAATAAATTTAGAGTACCCAATTCATTTTTTCCAATTAAGGGGCAATTTAGCGTGGCCAATCCACCTACCTTGGTCGTGATTATTTTTAGGCTTTATTTTCCTGCCAACGGAACCTAATGAGGTAGTCCATCACTGCTATTGGGCCACAATTGCACCAAATACATTGTACATGGATCATTCCTTTTTCAAAAAACATTCAGAGTACCCAATTAATTTTTTTTTCCTAATTAAGGGGCAATTTAGCATGGCCAATCCACCTACCCTGCACATCTTTGGGTTGTGGGGGCAAAACCCACGACATGGGGAGTATGTGCAAACTCCACACGGATTGTGCCCAGAGCCGGGATCGAACCTGGGACCTCAGCAACGTGAGGCAGCTGTGCTAACCACTGTGCCAACGTGCTGCCCCATGGATCATTCCTAACACAAAACTATAAACCTCCACCCAGTAATACATATTAATTGAAGATCATCTGGTTCACATACCATTGGCATGTTATGCCTGAAATTGCTTTCTTTAGGCTCCTGGTTATAGAATACGCCTTTAACCTTGGGGTCTGCATCTGAAGCCAACCCAGAATGATGGTTCTCTGATACTTGTTGGCTGTATTGATGCTTTTTGAATGGAACTTCCTACAAGTATCTGCCTCCCATTTTACAGAGAATCCTTTATGATTTCTCTCCAAATCACAGGGTTGCCTTTAGTTGTTGCTGGTGTTAGCATTCAGCGATTGGATTGGATTGGATTGGATTTGTTTATTGTCACGTGTACCGAGGTACAGTGAAAAGTATTTTTCTGCAAGCAGCTCAACAGATCATTCAGGACATGGGAAGAAAAGGGAAGAAAAGAAAATACAAAATAGGGCAACACAAGATACACAATGTAACTACACAAGCACCGGCATCGGGTGAAGCATACAGAGGTGTAGTGTTAATGAGGTCAGTCCATAAGAGGGTCATTTAGGAGTAACAGCGGGGAAGAAGCTGTTTTTGAGTCTGTTTGCATGTTCTGAGACTTTTGTATCTCCTGCCCAATGGAAGAAGTTGGAAGAGTGAGCAAGCCGGGTGGGAGGGGTCTCTGATTATGCTGCCCGCTTTCCCCAGGCAGCGGGAGGTGCAGATGGGGTCAATGGATGGGTGGCAGGTTTGTGTGATGGACTGGGCTGTGTTCACGATTCTCTGAAGTTTCTTGTGGTCATGGGCCGAGCAGTTGCCATACCAGGCTGTGATGCAGCCCGATAGGATGCTTTCCATGGTGCATCTGTAAAAGTTGATAAGGGTTAATGTGGACATGCTGAATTTCCTTAGTTTCCTGAGGAAGTATAGGCGCTGTTGTGCTTTCTTGGTGGTAGCATCGACGTGGGTGAACCAGGACAGATTTTTGGAGATGTGCACCCCTAGGAATTTGAAACTGCTAACCATCTCCAAATTCTCCCTACCTGAGCCTATTTGAGTGAGCAGGTGGTGTTCCGGCCATGTTACCATGAGTGGAGGTCCACCAGCTCAGCAATAGAGAAAGAAAAATAACCTGACTCACAAAGCCATTCCGTTCCATTGCTATTTGTCAGGGTGCGGAGGAGGTATGAAGGAGATGCTGCGGGAGAGGGATTTGAAAGGGATGATATGGAGAAAGATGGATGGATGGGTGGGGGAGAGAGGGGGGGGTTTGAAGGGGAAGATGTGGGGGAGGAGTCTTGGAAGGAGAGGGAGGGGTTGAAGGGGAAGGTGCAGAGGTAGGGAGGAGAGAAGAGTTTGAGCAGGAAGATGAAGGGTTAAGTCATGACTTCATCAAAGGACAATATTAAAGTGGAGCACAAAAAGCTGGCTGCACAGTTACTAGTGGGAGATTAATGGGGTAATCTGCTTCAGTAATTTCAGACTGACCATTTTGCCCAATCTAATGTTGAAATTTATTTATTTAATCCAAGGATAAAGTACTAAAACAAAACTGATTTTATTATGATGCACTTTAAAGATTGAGGTTTAAGCTAGGATAGTATCTAAGTGACTAAAGTTACAGTCTGGTTAGGAATTGAACTATTTGTTCAGGCACCTAACGATCCGAGAGTGGAGAGAATCGGAGGCAGAGCCATCAGTGGGGAGCTGATTAAAACTGGGGACTCACAAGAGGCCAGAGTAAAAGGAAAGTCGAAATCTGGCAGAATTACCCGACAGTTTGGCTGCAATGGACTCAAAAAGGAAGAAATCAGCCACGTCTGATTACCATCTGGTAATTGTTGCTGAGTAGTGTGGATTTGGGATTAAACAGAATTGGGTTTAGCTGTGGTCGCCTTTTGATGGCATCGCGTGCCAACACATTCATATGGAGAATCCCAACTTGGGCGAGGTGCTGAATGCCGGCCAAACCACATGAAACCACGCTCCAGTGTGAATCAATGCCTTCGGGAAAGGAGTACAGAAAGTTAGAGGAAATTAGCGTTTAGACCAGTTTGAATTTCAAGGAGATTCAAATGCTGTCCAGACAGTGAACTGCAATTCAGAGTGTGAACACAGTTTAGCCACTAATTATTTAGTTTGCTGGTCTATCTGCAGGGTTGCTTCTGACCTACCTTTCATGCAAAATTGATTATTTTAGAAAAGCTTCATTTCATGTCACATGCAAGCCGGAAAACGAGTTAGCGTTCAATCTTGTGTAGCAAACTACTTTGCATTCCTTTTTGCAAAGGTTTGCTCCACATTTCTCCTGATGTCTGTGGTTTACCAAAACCAGGTTACTCTGATTTTCACATGAGATTATTGGTTTGGGCAAACTCACCCTCAGCAATGTCTTAAATGCAGTCTGACAATCTAATAAAAGACAGTAATGTTCCCACTTAAATATCTGAGCTAATATGTTTACAAGAAGCATAAAAAACGCGCAGATATTATCCAGGACAAAGGTGCCATTGCCGATTTTTGTTCTCTTTTCGCACTCCGACATTCCGTGAACTAGGTCACAAGGATTTTTAGAATCAATTTTTTCCAGTAATGTTTAGATTCCCCTAGTGGCTTCTTGTCACACTGTTCAATTCTTAATCTTAGCCAGTAAACCCGGTTTGTGTGTGCGTGTCTTGTTGGATTGCTTCAATACTTCTTGTCTTCCTGTATCTTTCGGAATTTAAGTACCGACGTTAACAATTTAAATTTTATTTCGTATTAATTTTTTAAAAATTCATTTTATGGGAAGTGAGGATCGCAGGCTGGGCCAGCATTTATTGCCTGTCCCTAACTGCATTTAAGAGGCAACCAGACCGTAGGTCTGGAGTCACATGTAGGCCAGACCAGGTAAGGATGGCAGATTTCCTTCCCTAAGGAGAAGGTGGCACCGTGGGCGGCACAGTAGCACAGTGGTTAGCACTGCTGCATCACAGCTCCAGGGTCCCGGGTCCAATTCCAGCTTCGGATCACTGTAAGTGTGGAGTTTGCACGTCCTCCCCGTGTGTGCGTGGGGTTCCTCCGGCTGCTCCGGTTTCCTCGCACAGGCCAAAGATGTGCAGGTTAGGTGGATTGGACGTGATAAACTGTCCTTAGTGACCAAAAGGTTAGGTGGGATTACTGAGTGACGGGGATAGGATGGAGTTGTGAGCTTAAGAAGGGTGCTCTTTTCAAGAGCCAGTGCAGACTCGATGGGCTGAATGACCTCCTTCTGCACTATATATTCTATGATTCTAAAAGATATAAGTGAACCAGAGGGGTTTTTATGACCATCAAGATTTTTTGGAGTATTGCGTACAGTTCTGGTCGCCTCATTATAGGAAGGACGTGGAAGCTTTGGAACGGGTGCAGAGGAGATTTACCAGGATGTTGCCTGGTATGGAGGGAAAATCTTATGAGGAAAGGCTGATGGACTTGAGGTTGTTTTCGTTAGAGAGAAGAAGGTTAAGAGGTGACTTAATAGAGGCATACAAAATGATCAGAGGGTTAGATAGGGTGGACAGTGAGAGCCTTCTCCCGCGGATGGAGGTGGCTAGCACGAGGGGACATAGCCTTAAATTGAGGGGTAATAGATATAGGACAGGGGTCAGAGGTGGGTTTTTTACGCAAAGAGTGGTGAGGCCGTGGAATGCCCTACCTGCAACAGCAGTGAACTCGCCAACATTGAGGGCATTTAAAAATTTATTGGATAAGCATATGGATGATAAGGGCATAGTGTAGGTTAGATGGCCTTTAGTTTTTTTCCATGTCGGTGCAACATCGAGGGCCGAAGGGCCTGTACTGCGCTGTATCGTTCTATGTTCTATGTTCTAAGATCATCATTAGATTATTTATTCCAGATTTTTATTGAATTCAAATTTCATCATCTTCCATGGCAGGATTTGAACTCGGGTCCCAAGATCTTGTACTGGGTTTCTGGATTATTAATCCAGTGACAATACCGCTATATCCCTGCCTCCCCCGCGCCACTGCCTCCAATTCCCCACTGCCTCCCATTCCCCACTGCCTGCCATTCCCCACTGCCTCCCCCGCGCCACTGCCTCCCATTCCCCACTGCCTCCCATTCCCCACTGCCTCCCATTCCCCACTGCCTCCCATTCCCCACTGCCTCCCATTCCCCACTGCCTCCCATTCCCCACTGCCTCCCATTCCCCACTGCCTCCCATTCCCCACTGCCTCCCATTCGCCACTGCCTCCCATTCGCCACTGCCTGCCATTCGCCACTGCCTCCCATTCGCCACTGCCTCCCATTCGCCACTGCCTCCCATTCGCCACTGCCTCCCATTCGCCACTGCCTGCCATTCGCCACTGCCTCCCATTCCCCACTGCCTCCCATTCGCCACTGCCTCCCATTCGCCACTGCCTGCCATTCCCCACTGCCTCCCATTGGCCACTGCCTCCCATTGGCCACTGCCTCCCATTGGCCACTGCCTCCCATTGGCCACTGCCTCCCATTGGCCACTGCCTCTCATTCCCCACTGCCTGCCATTCCCCACTGCCTCCCCCGCGCCACTGCCTCCCATTCCCCACTGCCTCCCATTCCCCACTGCCTCCCATTCGCCACTGCCTCCCATTCCCCACTGCCTCCCATTGGCCACTGCCTCCCATTGGCCACTGCCTCCCATTGGCCACTGCCTCCCATTGGCCACTGCCTCCCATTGGCCACTGCCTCCCATTCGCCACTGCCTCCCATTCCCCACTGCCTCTCATTCCCCACTGCCTCCCATTCGCCACTGCCTCCCATTCCCCACTGCCTCCCATTCCCCACTGCCTCCCATTCCCCACTGCCTCCCATTCGCCACTGCCTCCCATTCCCCACTGCCTCCCATTCCCCACTGCCTCCCATTCCCCACTGCCTCCCATTGGCCACTGCCTCCCATTCGCCACTGCCTCCCATTCCCCACTGCCTCCCATTCGCCACTGCCTCCCATTCGCCACTGCCTCCCATTCCCCACTGCCTCCCATTCCCCACTGCCTCCCATTCCCCACTGCCTCCCATTCCCCACTGCCTCCCATTCGCCACTGCCTCCCATTCGCCACTGCCTCCCATTCCCCACTGCCTCCCATTCCCCACTGCCTCCCATTCCCCACTGCCTCCCATTCGCCACTGCCTCCCATTCGCCACTGCCTCCCATTGGCCACTGCCTCCCATTGGCCACTGCCTCCCATTCACCACTGCCTCCCATTGGCCACTGCCTCCCATTGGCCACTGCCTCCCATTCGCCACTGCCTCCCATTGGCCACTGCCTCCCATTGGCCACTGCCTCCCATTGGCCACTGCCTCCCATTGGCCACTGCCTCCCATTGGCCACTGCCTCCCATTGGCCACTGCCTCCCCTTGGCCACTGCCTCCCCTGTGCCACTGCCTCCCATTGGCCACTGCCTCCCATTGGCCACTACCTCCCATTCGCCACTGCCTCCAATTCGCCACTGCCTCCCCTGTGCCACTGCCTCCCCTGTGCCACTGCCTCCCATTGGCCACTACCTCCCATTGGCCACTGCCTCCCATTCGCCACTGCCTCCCCTGTGCCACTGCCTCCCATTGGCCACTGCCTCCCCCGCGCCACTGCCTCCCATTCGCCACTGCCTCCCCCGCACCACTGCCTCCCATTCTCCACTGCCTCCCCTGTGCCACTGCCTCCCATTAGCCACTGCCTCCCCCGTGCCACTGCCTCCCCCGCGCCACTGCCTCCCATTCGCCACTGCCTCCCATTCGCCACTGCCTTCCATTCCCCACTGCCTCCCATTGGCCACTGCCTCCCATTGACCACTGCCTCCCATTCGCCACTGCCTCCCCTGTGCCACTGCCTCCCATTGGCCACTACCTCCCATTGGCCACTGCCTCCCATTCGCCACTGCCTCCGCTGCGCCACTGCCTCCCATTGGCCACTGCCTCCCCCGCGCCACTGCCTCCCATTGGCCACTGCCTCCGCTGCGCCACTGCCTCCCATTCGCCACTGCCTCCCATTGGCCACTGCCTGCCATTCCCCACTGCGTCCCATTGGCCACTGCCTCCCATTCCCCACTGCCTCCCATTCCCCACTGCGTCCCATTGGCCACTGCCTCCGCTGCGCCACTGCCTCCCATTGGCCACTGCCTCCCATTGGCCACTGCCTCCCATTGGCCACTGCCTCCCATTCGCCACTGCCTCCCCGCGCCACTGCCTCCCATTGGCCACTGCCTCCCATTCGCCGCTGCCTCCGCTGCGCCACTGCCTCCCATTGGCCACTGCCTCCCATTGGCCACTGCCTCCCATTGGCCACTGCCTCCCATTGGCCACTGCCTCCCCCGTGCCACTGCCTCCCATTCGCCACTGCCTACCATTCGCCACTGCCTCCCCTGTGCCACTGCCTCCCATTGGCCACTGCCTCCCATTCGCCACTGCCTCCCATTGCCCACTGCCTACCATTGGCCACTGCCTCCCTGCGCCACTGCCTCCCATTCGCCACTGCCTCCCATTGGCCACTGCCTCCCCCGCGCCACTGCTTCCCATTCGCCACTGCCTCCCCTGCGCCACTGCCTCCCCTGTGCCACTGCCTCCCATTCCCCACTGCCTCCCATTCCCCACTGCCTCCCATTCGCCACTGCCTCCCATTCCCCACTGCGTCCCATTGGCCACTGCCTTCCATTCCCCACTGCCTCCCATTCGCCACTGCCTCCCATTGGCCACTGCCTTCCATTCCCCACTGCCTCCCATTGGCCACTGCCTCCCATTGGCCACTGCCTCCCCCGCGCCACTGCCTCCCATTGGCCACTGCCTCCCATTGGCCACTGCCTCCCATTGGCCACTGCCTCCCCCGCGCCACTGCCTCCCATTGGCCACTGCCTCCCCTGTGCCACTGCCTCCCATTCCCCGCTGCCTCCCCTGCGCCACTGCCTCCCATTGGCCACTGCCTTCCATTCCCCACTGCCTCCCATTCGCCACTGCCTCCCATTGGCCACTGCCTCCCATTGGCCACTGCCTCCCATTCGCCACTGCCTCCCATTGGCCACTGCCTCCCATTTGCCACTGCCTCCCATTGACCACTGCCTCCCATTCGCCACTGCCTCCCATTGGCCACTGCCTCCCATTGGCCACTGCCTCCCATTGGCCACTGCCTCCCCTGTGCCACTGCCTCTCATTGGCCACTGCCTCCCCTGTGCCACTGCCTCTCATTGGCCACTGCCTCCCCTGTGCCACTGCCTCTCATTGGCCACTGCCTCCCCTGCGCCACTGCCTCCCCCTGGTAGATGTTAATGGGACCAAAGCCATTTCCTTTTGTCCTTCGCATAATCCCTGTTCCCTGGACATCAATATTATCTCTGACAACTGTCTGAAGCTGAACCAGACTGTTCACCACCTCAGAGTTGTAACTGACCCAGAGGTGGCCTTCTGGTCACTTACTCAGTCCATTGCTAAAACTGTGACATCGCTCGACTTCAGTCACTATCTCGGCCATCTGCTGTTGAAGCCTCATCCATGCCTTTGTCATCTCCAGACTAGACTGTTCCAACGCAGCCCAGGCCATCCTCCCCCACTTTGACTTGAACTCACCCAAATCTCCCTTCACCTATCGTCCCCTGCGCTCGCTGAACAATATTGGTTCCCAGTCAAACAAGATCTTGGTTTTAAAATTCTTATCCTCGTTTTAAAATCCCTCCATGGCTTTGCCCCTCCCTTTCTCTGTGACCTCCTGCAGTGCCCTCTAAATCTCAGCTCTCTGTCCCGTTCTGCCCTGCCCTCTTGGGCATTGCTAAAGTTGGCAATGATAAAAGTCTATCCCTCCACCATTAACAACCTTCGGCTCCCTAAACTGAGGAATTCCCTCCTTAACCTTTCTGCCCCTCGAACACTCTTCCTTGGAGACACTCCTGGAAACCTGTCTCTGATCAAACTGTGTTCATTTGTTCCAACATCTCCCTTTTGTGGCCTGGTGTCAAATTTTGTTTAATAATGCATCTTGTTCTATTGTGCTAAAAATGCTAGATGAATACATGTTTTATTTTGTTGTAAACTCCTCTCCATTGAGGCCACATTCATCTCTGAGCAAGGGAAAGCAGATTGTGGCTTTCTTGCTGACTGTCAATGGCATCTGGGAGCTGTGATAATATCAATATTTCCCTAAGGCAGATAAAGCTCTGCTTCCACAAAAAACCTCGACATAAGATCAAAAGAAAAAGGAGCAGGAGTGGGCCATTCAGCCCATCAAGCCAGTTCTGCAATCTTCTGCAATTACTACTGGGCAGCTAATCTAGCCATGATTAGGAAGTGGGTAGTGTGGGGGGTCGGTGTGGGAACGGATGGAGGCGGCGTCATGCAAAGACACAAGTTTGGAAAGCACTGATAACACCATCTCTGCCGTTCTCGCCGGCCCGATACTCCACAAGTCCGGTGGTGGTGGCAGCTCTGAGAATCTGGGGACAATGGAGGAGATATAAGAGAGTGGAGGGAGCATCGGTTTGGACCCCGATTTATAATAATCATTGGTTTGTACTGGGTAGACTGGATGGTAGGTTCCGGAGATGCCGAAGGGCAGGAATTAGAAGGATGGGGGATGTTTTTATAGATGGGAGCTTTCCCAACTTGAAAGCCTTGGAGGATAAATTTGAATTGCCAGCAGGGAACGGGTTCAGGTATTTGCAGGTGCGAGACTTCCTGAGAAAACAGGTGCCAGCATTTCCGCTGCTGCCGCCACGGGGGATACAAGATAGAGCAGTCTCCAGTACCTGGGTGGGAGAGGGGAAGGTATCGGATATTTACCAGGAGCTGTGGGATGCGGACTGTGGCCCAGATGAGCAGGTTTTTTGGAGTAGAAGATAGGTGTGCGAGGTGCGCAGGAAGCCCAGCAAATCATGTCCACATGCTCTGGGCATGCCCGAAGCTTAGAGGGTTCTGGCAGGGTTTCACTAAGGCAATGTCCACGATACTCAAAACACGGGTGGTGCTGAGTCCGGAGGTGGCGATCATTGGAGTGTCGGAAAAGCCGGGAGATCAGGGGGCGAAAGAGGCCGACGTCTTGGCCTTTGCCTCCCTGGTAGCCCGGAGACGGATCTTGTTAATGTGGAGGGACTCGAAACCCCCGAGCGTGGAGATCTGGGTTAGTGACATGGCTGGGTTTCTTAGTCTCGAGAAAATAAAGTTTGCCTTAAGAGGGTCAATGGTCGGGTTCACCCGGAGGTGGCAGCCGTTCATCAACTTTCTCGGGGAAAATTTAACTGTCAGCAGAAGGAGTATCCCAAAGTGGGGGCGGGGGTGGATTGTTGTTTCATGGTTGTGGTGTGTGAAGATTGGGATGGGGGGGCGGGGACGGATTGTTTTTCATGGTTGTGGTATGTGAAGATTGGGATGGGGGGGAAATATTTATTGTACCATGTGTTGATGGCATTGTTATTATTGTTATTATAAAAACTTGCAAATACCCTAATAAAAATATTTTTTAAAAAGCCAGTTCTGCCGATTGATAAGATCATGGCTGATCTAATGAGGCCTTGGCACCACTTTCGTGCCTACTCCGTGTACACACAACTGGTCCAGTTGACCGATAACCCATGTGGGTGTCACAGGCAAGGCCATCATTGATTGGCCTTAAGGAGATGGTGATGAACTGCTTTCTTGGACCTCTGCAAACTCAGCATTTTGATCCCGCTGAGGTACTGGCTAGGCTGCTTCAGAGACCAGTTAGAAGTCAACCACAATGCTGTGAATCTGGAGTCACACATTTGCAATACCAGATATAAGACCATAAGACCATAAGACATAGGAGTGGAAGTAAGGCCATTCGGCCCATCGAGTCCACTCCGCCATTCAATCATTGCTGATGGGCATTTCAACTCCACCTACCAGCATTCTCCCCGTAGCCCTTAATTCCTCGCGACATCAAGAATTTATCTATCTCTGCCTTGAAGCCATTTAGCGTCCCGGCCTCCACTGCACTCCGCGGCAATGAATTCCACAGGCCCACCACTCTCTGGCTGAAGAAATGTCTCCGCATTTCTGTTCTGAATTTACCCCCTCTAATTCTAAGGCTGTGCCCACGGGTCCTCGTCTCCTCGCCTAACGGAAACAGTTTCTTTGCGTCCACCCTTTCTAAGCCATGTATTATCTTGTAAGTTTCTATTAGATCTCCCCTTAACCTTCTAAACTCCAATGAATACAATCCCAGGATCCTCAGCCGTTCATCATATGTTAGACCCGCCATTCCAGGAATCATCCGTGTGAACCTCCGCTGGACACGCTCCAGTGCCAGTATGTCCTTCCTGAGATGTGGGGCCCAAAACTGGACACAGTACTCCAAATGGGGCCTAACCAGAGCCTTATAAAGGCTCAGTAGCACATCGCTGCTTTTATATTCCAACCCTCTTGAGATAAATGACAACATTACATTCGCTTTCTTAATCACAGATTCAACCTGCATGTTTACCTTTAGGGAATCCTCGACTAGCACTCCCAGATCCCTTTGTACTTTGGCATTATGAATTTTCTCACCGTTTAGAAAGTAGTCTATGCTTGGATTCTTTTTTCCAAAGTGCAAGACCTCACATTTTCTCACGTTGAATTGCATCAGCCATTTCCTGCACCACTCTCCCAAACTGTCTAGATCCTTCTGCAGCCTCCCCACTTCCTCAGCACTACCTGCCTGACCACCTAACTTTGTATCATCGGCAAACTTTGCTAGAATGCCCCCAGTCCCTTCATCCAGATCATTAATATATATGGTGAACAGCTGCGGCCCCAACACTGAACCCTGTGGGACACCGCTGGTCACCGGCTGCCATTCCGAAAAAGAACCTTTTATCCCAACTCTCTGCCTTCTGTCAGACAGAGTCTGCCCTGGTAAAGGGCAGATGTTTTTTTTTTACAATCTAGTAGTTTTGTAATCCTTGTTACTGAAGCTAGCTCTTTATTCCAGATTATTTCATTAATTGAAATCAAACGTCCGGCTACCATGAGTGAGATTTAAACTCCTGTCTCTGGATCATTAGTCCAGGCCTCTATATAACGACTGTGATGAAAGTACAAAGCTGTAACCTTAAAAACATGGAAGTGAGCATCTTAATAAATTATCTATCGCCTTGTTCTGCTTTATTATTCCTTTTATCTTAACGCTTGGAGATTCTGAATAAGAGGAGAGCTGTAATGAATATTTTATTCATGAAACCATCATTAATTGAGTCAGATAAAATACTGCCCGTCTGTACCCCACTGTCAAAACAAACTAGAAAGTCTTTATTATCTGTCCACTCTTATTTAAAACAAAACTCTAACTGTGACCCTGTGACAGGATGCATAACAATGTACATTAAAATGACTTTAACTGATTGCAAAGACTTAAATGTTCATAAATCCACCATTTTCTTATTTTACTGATTGTGTTTAGTTAAAGCCAATTAATTCCGTGCAGAAAATTATTTGACTCTAATTCAATTACATTCTTACCAAATTTTCTGTATGAATAATTCAAGGACTTCAATTCAAATAAATTATCTGGCCCAGTTTTCTGCAACTTTTGCGTCAGTTAGCAAGTCCTCATTGTGTCACACCAAATATTGCAGAATAACTGTGGACGGAAGAGAACCATCAAATTGTTAGTCTGGAGAACAATGTGTAGCTGGCATCTTGAGATTTGAATGGGCAACAGTAAGACTGCAATTCATTTAAAATAAACCTTTCAAAATTTAATCTCAAAACTTCCTTCCTGCTCTGCCATGCCTTCTTGGTTAAGTCGGACGAAGAAGGGCGACACGGTGGCTCAGTGGTTAGCACTGCTGCCTCAAGGCCCTGAGGACCCGAGTTTGAATCCCGGCCCTGGGTCACTGTCCGTGTGGAGTTTGCACATTCTCCCCGTGTCTGTGTGGGTCTCACCCCCACAACCCAAAGATGTGCAGGGTAGATGGATTGGCCACACTAAATTGCCCCTTAATTGAAAAAGAATAAATTGAAAAAAAAAGTAGTGCCAACAATTGACATGAAATGCTACTGGGAAAATGTAATTGTCTCTCCTCTACTTATTTTTGACTTTGACAATTTTGCCTACAGTACAAAGGTTTGCTGATTTCAGTGCTCCCCTGGGGCCTGAATCTGCTTGCCATGCTTGTAGGCTTATTTATCACGTGACTGCTGGGCTGTAAGAATTGGTTCCTGATCGTCTTTTCACAGGGGAGAAGAGCTCCAATTTTACCAAGTTAGCTGAGTGATGTTGATGTCCTGGAGGTCTAAAACCAACTCCAAGTAAGATTATGTGTCCAGTATTATCGGGGAGGCAGCTGAAATGGTTAATTGGAAAACTGAAAGCCAATGGGAGAGTGCAGTGAGTTGACCACTGAATATTTGACCTCCAACTACAAGCTGACGAGTTCAAATTGTTACTTCTGAACCTTATTCCAACTCCGAAGGAAGTAATGGAGGTCAGTGTCCAATTCACACAACTTAATCACGGAGCACCGTTGGAAGTGAAGGGTAAAGTTTATCCCATAAATAAAGCTTCAAGCACAGTTTTCCAAACAATATATAGTGGAACCACATGTGGTACATAACTTTTATGTGTATTTTATTTGTAATATCAACCATGAATGAAGTTGCTTCCATTCACAGAATTCTGTCCTTTCCAAAGACCCTTAATGAAAAGGATACAGAAAAGGGCATTGCAGAAGCTTTTCACATGTGGAGCGAAATTTCACCTTTCAATTTCACTGAGGTTCCTGCAAATGCCAGTGCTGATATTAAAATAGGTGAGTTCGAGGTAGCCGATTTATTGGTGTCAAAAAAGATATAAAGATGTTTAAAATAGAAAGTGAGGAGATAATTGATAAACTAGTTTGTCGATTGGTTTAAATCCCAATCTGATCTCCTTCCCAAAGCGTTCCTCTCTGACGAGGCCTCCTGTTTCCTTGCTTTATTTTGTTTTAAATGAAATGCTCATATTTGGTTATTCAGGAGTAACTTGGCCACCTGACCCAAACTGAAACTGGAGAGGGAAAACGAAAAGATCCCAGTCCAATGCCAAATTCCAACCAAATCCCAGCATTTATCCCAAAGTCCAAGATGGATTTCTTCCAGGCCACAACAGGATACGGTTCAGAGAATTTGATGGACACA
Source organism: Scyliorhinus canicula (assembly GCF_902713615.1). NCBI lineage: Eukaryota > Metazoa > Chordata > Chondrichthyes > Carcharhiniformes > Scyliorhinidae > Scyliorhinus > Scyliorhinus canicula. The sequence goes on from NC_052161.1 coordinate 140,891,220, forward strand.
TTTGATCACGCTATCGCTTTGAAATCTTTTCAGTGGGGGGCAAAAGGCAATGAAATATTTTTTAATGTTTTGTTTCTCTTCCTCTTTGCTAGGATTTTATCCCATAAATCACACTGACTGCTTGCAAGTTTCTTCCCATCCATGTTTCGATGGGATAACTGGAGAACTGGCACATGCTTTTTTCCCGTCCCACGGAGAAATCCATTTTGATGATTTTGAACATTGGATATTGGGGAAAACATACTTCAGCTGGCAGAAGGGTATGTTTTGTAAAATTATTGTGCAACCTAAAATGAGAAATTGTGAAATATTGCCCCGATCTCTTATTCTGCTAATTATTTGATTCAATTCCAACTTTCATGTGTGTTAAGAAGTGAAATTATACACCAGTATCTGTTGGTACAGATATCAGAAGTTCTGTTATTTCATTATGTACAAAATACTCAAGGGTAATAACCTCTTACAGACTGAAAGATGGCCCACCTTGTTCAGAAATGAAGATGATATTTGCACTGAACATACTTTTAATTTTACTGTTGAGTTTCCAAAAGTGAACATCATTGAAAAGCCATTGGTCTCTGTGTTTGAGGAGTTGTTTATCTTATTGGATTGACTGAATACCGAATCTCAGATTGAACACCAAACCTCAATCAGCCGCGAACAGCTCACATAAAAGTTTTGCCTAAATTGGAATTTCGGAAATTTGGTGTGGGAGTGCAGCCCCTTTATAGACTTGATGTGGAGATGCCGGCGTTGGACTGGGGTGAGCACAGTAAGAAGCCTTACAACACCAGGTTAAAGTCCAACAGGCTTGTTTCAAACACGAGCTTTCGGAGCACTGCTCATTCTGGAGAGGTACCTCTCCAGTCACCTGAGGAAGGAGCTGCGCTCCGAAAGCTCGTGTTTGAAACAAACCTGTTGGACTTTAACCTGGTGTTGTAAGACTTCTTACTGCCCTTTATAGACTGATAGACCACAGAAACATAGAATTTACAATGCAGAAGGAGGCTATTCGGCCCATCAAGTCTGCACCGGCCATTGGAAAGAGCACCCCACTTAAGCCCTCCACCCTATCCCATAACCCAGTAAACCCACCCAACCTTTTTGGACACTAAGGGGTAATTTATTATGGTCAATCCACCTAACCTGCACATCTTTGGACTGTGGGAGGAAACCGGAGCACCCGGAGGAAACCCACGCAGACACGGGGAGAGAATGCAGACTCCGCACAGACAGTGACCCAAGCAGGAATCGAACCTGGGACCCTGGAGCTGTGAAGCCACAGTGATACCCAGTTCAGGGCCAATTGCATGGGTGCACGCGAACCCCGGCCAAGAGGGAGTTTGGAAGAGATCCTGAGAGCAGAACCCCAGGCAATGTGGACCGCAGAGCCATAGTGACCAGTATTTACATTGTTGTTCTGTGCCTTACTTCCTGCTTTGCCCTTCATCAGTCAACATCTTGTTAACTACAGGAAGCCTCCTGTGTATGTCTCTAGCCACCACACTTGGCTATCTGAATGGCTAAATGAAGAACTGAACTACACAAGAACATAAGAACTAGGAGCAGGAGTAGGCCATCTGGCCCCTCGAGCCTGCTCCGCCATTCAATGAGATCATGGCTGATCTTTTGTGGACTCAGCTCCACTAAACTGGACCAGAATAGCGCGAGGATCAACCCTTGGTTTGTCCAGAGTGCATTGATCGCAGCTAAAAAATGTAACTGCAGCAACCGTGGTCTGAGGGGGCGGAAATAACATATGGTTCTCCTGCGCCAGAACGATCGTGAATAATCCCAGCTGTAGGGGCGGTACGGTGGCGCAGTGGTTAGCACTGCTGCCTCATGGCTCCGAGGTCCCAGGTTCGATCCCGGCTCTGGGTCACTGTCCGTGTGGAGTTTGCACATTCTCCCCGTGTTTGCGTGGGTTTCGCCCCCACAACCCAAAGATGTGCAGGGTAGGTGGATTGGCCATACCTTTTTATTAAAACAGTAACCATCACATTTGTACAAGGTCAAATGGTACAAACACTAATTATGCGTTGTAGAGACCAGATACCCTCGCTTCTGTACCTACAGAAGGGAAAGAGGGGGGGCGGGGGGAGGGGTGGATTGGCCATATCTTTTTATTAAAACAGTAAAAACATATACAAGGCCAAACGGTACAAACGCTCATTTTGTGTTGGAGAAACAGGGTACCCTCCCCTCAGTACCAATGTACGGGGAGGGGGGGTGGATACTTTGATTATTAAAACAGTTCACAACACAGTTGTACAAACAACAAATGGTACAAGCACTAAACTTTGCGCTGGAGAGACCAGATACCCTGGCCCCTGTACCAACAGAAGGGAAAGGAAGGGGGGTGTGGGGAGAGAGTCGGAGTGTTGGTGGAGCGGTGGGGAGGGTGCCCAATAGGGCCCTTGCCTGAACAATCTACAGAGGCAGAAAAACAAAAGAACCTTCAATTATGATGTGCCAGATTCTGGGAGTTCCCCTGAAGGGGTGAGGGGGTGACACAGTGTCAGGCACGAGTGAGACCCGCACCCCGCTACAGAGCGTCTCGTGCACCCTGCGCTCTCGACACTAGGCGGCTGACAGCCTTCGGACAGTCGCCCTCTGGGCCCGAATCCTCCACCACACTGAGTGCGACGGTCGGCATGCGCCCACCAACCAACTCAGGGTCTGCCTTGATCCCACCCCCAGGATCATCGACAAACAGGATCTCCTCAGGGTCCTCCCGGGGTCCTGTGCCAGCGGGAGGTGGTGATGCAGATGCCTGCTCCGCCCCCTGCCGCCTGGTCACTGGAAGACCCCGGAAGTAACTCCGGAAACAGGTCCGTGATGGTGACAGAGGTGCCCAAAGACAGCGGTTGGGACAGAGGGTCTTCCAAACCATCACCCGTTTAGAACCTGAGAAACAGGGGGTTATCGCTGACCCCCTCCCCCGAGAAAGTGAACAAGTCCGGGGTGCTAAATTGTACTGGGTGGAACCGGCCCTCTCTGGTCCCATCCGACCCCGAAGCACCCTGCTCGGGGGACAGCGGCAGCTGCTGGGATTTCCTCACTATCCCCCCCACCTCTTTTCTTCTGGGGACTGGGCGTGACATCGATGGAAAAGAACCTGGATCGGCAGCGTTTACAGGGGAGAGGGTAACACTCCGGGGAGACCTCTATCTCTGGAGGCCCCTCCAGGCTGACCCCTTGTCCCTCAATGCTTCCCTCCAGAATTTGTGGCTGGGACAGAGAACCCTATGGTTCGAGGTCGTGCACCTCACTACCGCCACCCAGAGGGACCTGCACAGAAGTGTCGCCGGGTCCGGCATCCGATGGCGAAATGCTAAATTGCCCCTTAATTGGAAACATTTAAAAAATAATCCCAGCTGTTAACGATTTGCATTAACATAAAGCACACTTTCAGAGCTAGTCTGAAGAGTGAAATCTGGGAGTAAGACTTGTTATTGGTGGAACAATATTGTCTGTCATGTTAAATTTGCATGATTCCAAAATGAACATTTATTTTATAAATGCGAATCTGATTCTGAATTGCCTCTATTACAGTGGTCTGGCTCACTGACCTCGTACACATTGCAGCCCATGAGATTGGACACAGCCTTGGATTAATGCACTCTTTGAACACAAATGCAATTATGCACAAAAATGCTACTTTAACACGAAAAGATAAAATCACTCAGGACGATATCTGGGGGATTTGGAGACTGTACGGTAAGTTTGAATGTTGTGGCACTCTACACGCCTGTAAAAGAAGTGATGTGAACAATGATAGTATGATGTAGTGGTTTGACATTTCCAGTCCTGGCTCCCAAATAGTGGATTTGTCATCTTAACCGCACTGTCGGAAAAATAGGAATGGAGGCCATACACCTCTCTCAGGAAAAGAAGTAAAAATTTGCAAGTAAATCACATCAAGCTTGTTTTTACCCAGTTAATCTATTCGGGTCAATCCTGCTCCAACAGCTACTGAGCTGAGAGTGGGCAAAGTTACAACAGAGCACGGTGAAAAGAATATGAGATTGGAAGCTGATCTCAGGATTTGTGAGACGGGCATTATGAACAGACTGACTAAACGTCAGACTGTTGCGAGGGAGAGGGAGGGGGTTAGTGTTGTGAGGGAGAGGGAGGGGTTAGTGTTGCGAGGGAGAGGGAGGGGGTTAGTGTTGCGAGGGAGAGGGAGGGGGTTAGTGTTGCGAGGGAGAGGGAGGGGGTTAGTGTTGCGAGGGAGAGGGAGGGGGTTAGTGTTGCGAGGGAGAGGGAGGGGGTTAGTGTTGCGAGGGAGAGGGAGGGGTTAGTGTTGCGAGGGAGAGGGAGGGGGTTAGTGTTGCGAGGGAGAGGGAGGGGGTTAGTGTTGCGAGGGAGAGGGAGGGGGTTAGTGTTGCGAGGGAGAGGGAGGGGGTTAGTGTTGCGAGGGAGAGGGAGGGGGTTAGTGAGGACCAGCGCTTTGAGCTGGGACCCGAAACCACAGCTTAATTCTTCCCAAAGTTTAATTGAAAGGAAATTTCACCCATCCAGTGCTGGATGTCAGGTAAGCAGTTTGATAATTCAGAAACTGTGGAGAACTCTAACGAGGTAGTGGTGAGATAGAACAAAGAACAAAGAAAAGCACAGCACAGGAACAGGCCCTTCGGCCCTCCAAGCCTGTGCCGACCATGCACAGTCTAAACTTTAGTTTAAACTACAATCTTCTACACTTCCTGGGTCCGTATCCCTCTATTCCCACCCTATTCATGTATTTGTCAAGATGCCCCTTAAATGTCACTATCGTCCCTGCTGGGTTGCCAGCATACAGGTGAAAAGTAATGCAGCTCCCTGAGATGGGGGCAGCAATTGGAGCAGAAGTGGGAAGGGGCTTGTTAGAGTTATAGATGTTTACAGCACGGAAACAGACCCTTCGGCCCAGATCTAGAGATGAAATTTGTTCTAAGTTTATCTGCTTTTATTTCCCTCCTCCAAAAAGGAACATTTTTAACCCCTGACATGGAAAAGCTTCAGAGTGTTTGTTGTAAAAGCACCACTCGTGTTCAATTGTTAAATAACAAAATGATCAGTTTTAATGTTCATTAGTCTGTTCACATTGTGCACTTTTTCTATCTATTCTACTTCATCCACATTATTTTGTAAAATGTTATCTGTGGCACAGCTTCTGATGTCATTAAAGCTGTTCTGGATTAGGCGGTGTCAGCCTTTCCTGGACTCCCTGGGGGAACGGTAGGGAAATAGGCCGGCAGCAGCAGCAATCCGGGGGGGGGGTTTGGTTCGGTGGGAGGGAGAACTGTGTACATGGGTTTGTGGGATGTGGCGGGTGTTATCTCTTTCCCTTTGGTTGTTTGGGTGTTTTTTTGTTTTTTGTTTTGTTTGCAGTTGCTTTTGAAGTTGGTTGGGTGTTGTTCTTGGGGTTTTACTGTGGTTGTTCTGTTAATATTGTTGTGATGTTTATATTTTGTAAAAATCTTAATAAAAATTATTTTCTTTTAAAAAAAGCTGTTCTGGAGACATCGACAATCCCCTGACTGAAGGGAAGGAGAGTAAATCAGTCTGTGAACAATCATGAGGCGGAGGCGATTTTATAAAAGATTGGCATGGTTTTGTAATTAAAAATATAATCACTGACCCAACTTATTCCTTAATTTGAAGGTTGCCTGGACAGACTTGATGAATGTTCTTCCTGGGCTAACGAGGGTTTCTGTGAGAAACACCGTACTTTAATGAAGAAGCATTGCCCACTGATCTGTGATTTCTGCAGAGGTACAACAGCATCTTTTGCCGTTCACTCACCAACTCTTTCCTCTGGATTCTCACCTGTGACACACTCTCGTCGCAGTTACCATCATTCATGCCCTTTTTAGCACAAGGTTATGGCAGTGCATACCATAAACCCTCCATCCATTCACTGAACATCATTGAGCTCTCAAATTCCATAAAAACAATTGATTTCTGTGGGGGTGAAGCTCTAATAATTAGAAATAATGGAAGTATTTTCCAGTAAAGGTCGCTGCGCATTGTGTCTATCTTGCTGACTTCAGCCGTTTCATGTGCAACACAGGCAGCTAAAGATAGAAAACTTCCACTCATCACTTTCTTAGTTTATAATTCGGCAGAAATTTGTCATTAAACGTTGAAAAAAGACAGCCTCGTGAGCATTTTCTGCAATTAAACCAGACATAGGTTTTGCACTATTCATTCGAATTGAAGCTTAAATTCTAAATTGAAAGTGTGGTTATGTTCTTCATAAAATTGCTGGATTTGGGTTATCACTAAAAAGTCCGGAAAATCGACATTCACACGGTCTCCTGTTATTAAAAACCGAATGATTGTTCAACAACAGAAACTTGTGTTTATGTAGCACCTTTAATGTAATAAAAAGCCCAGGGTGCCTCCCAGGACGGTTATAAAGTGGGGTTTGACACATATTAGGGCAGGAACCTTGATCAAATAGAGAGGTTTTAAGGAACATCTTAAAGCAGAAAAGTTTGGTAAACCAGTGACGAGGCACAGGGAGTGAATACCAGAGCTTAGGGCCTTGGGAGCTCAGGGCACAACCACCAATTAATATCAGGCCTTGCTCAAGAGGCCAGACGTAAATGAGCGCCGATATCTCCAAGGTTCGTAGGGCTGGAGGATTTTACTGAGATGCAGATGGGCAAGGCTATGGAGGGATTTGAAAACACAGATGAGAATTTCCAAATTGCAATGTTGCTTAACTGGGAGTCAGTGTAGGTCAGCGAGCACAGGGGGTAAAAGGGACTGGGGGGATGGGGGGTGGAGCAGTAAGGAAGCAAGAGGATGTGCCTTAAATAACCTCAGCTTTATGGAGGGTGGCCAGGAAAACATTGGAATATTCATGTTTAATGACAACAAAGGCACTGATGATGGTTTCAACAGCGTCATAGACAGATGTATACAGCCTATTTCTCTTGTACCGTCCAAGACTTTGCTTTGTAATTTGGCCAAGGATTTGCTTAAATTCATCATTAGCCCCCATCCCTGTAGATTTGAGACAACACTGGGACTTGTAGCTCCCAGCTCTGAAGTAATTATTCTCCTGTTTTTCCATTGCAAAAAATACACCAAGCCAACAATTTTAATTAAAGTGGCGAATAATGACTTAAATGTTAAAATATGTTGCTTTGCAGATCCTCCCATCCCAACCGATGCGCCTACAGCTATTCCTCCCAGGACTAAGGTCAGGCGAGTTCACAAAGGACGGAATATTACAGTTCAATGTGGAAAAAAGATTGCTCATAAGAAAGGGATACTGCAGTAAGTATTTTTTTTTAAAAATGATCCTTATATCTGAATGCATTCAGTAACTTAATATTTTATATGAGCTTTTCCATTTTGGACAGCCAGTATGAAGATCAACCAGTTTGGTTAGATACTGAATTTAGAGTTCCCTTTACTTTGCATCAGTGAAGGCGGCAGAGTAGCACAGTGGTTAGCACTGTTGCTTCACAGCGCCAGGGTCCCAGGTTCGATTCCCGGCTTGGGTCACTGTCTGTGCAGAGTCTGCACGCTCTCCCCGTGTCTGCGTGGGTTTCCGCCGGGTACTCCGGTTTCTTCCCACAAGTCCCAAAAGACGTGCTGTTAGGTGAATTGGACATTCTGAATTCTCCCTCTGTACCCGAACAGGAGCCGGAGTGTGGCGACTGGGGAATTTTCACAGTAGCTTTGTTGCAGTGTTAATGTAAGCCTACTTGTAACAATAATAAAGATTATTGTTTTTCACCCCCAACCTAAAGATAGCACCTCCATATAAACCAGTCAAACATGGTTCCAGTAATAATCTTGGTATTTCATGTGAGATTATAAATTTACTGCCAATAATCAGGTGCAGTTTTACCACTTTAGGCTCGTACTCACTTGGAGCCGGCTTGAGATTAATTTTGCAGAGAATTTACCAGCAGACATTTTCGGGGGTGAATTTAAAACCTTGCTCAGTGTCTTATTCACCTATTTTTAAAAGGAATTAACCAGCATTGCATTAATTACTTGTACACATACCCACTGCGGAGTGGGAAAATGTTACTGGTCTCTGTTGGTTTAGGATCTGTTAAATCCGTATCCAGTTCTTTGATATTTCTGCTCACAGTTGCGTCTAATTTATGTAACTGCGTATTGTCTGAATTATTTGTGCTCCTTATGGAACTGAATAAAATTGTCCATAAAACCAGGCCACATCGATTGATGTGGAAATTAATCAGTTTGCAAGAAGTTTGATTTAGATGGTGATCAAGGCAGTAACAAATCCTCAGGAACCTGATTCCTTGCTAATCAGAATTCTTTGCAGCAGTTTGTACCATCATATCTTTAATCACGGATAATAAACAGAGGTTTTTGTACTGTTTAAATAACTGGAGAATTAACCTCGGTGAATGAGCTGGGCTTTGCGTTTGCCCGTATATAACATTGCATGGCCAAATAATGTAGTCCTTTTGCTTGCACTAATAAGAGGTGCTGAACTCATTGTTGAAGCTTCCTTATGTCTAGGCGGAGAGGGTCTTGAGAAAGCAAGCTCAAGACCATTGTTCAGAGACAGCAGCTCCTCGCCTTAAAAGTCCACTGATGTTGCTTCCGGTGGCGGCTATGAAGGAGTAAGTCGCACATTTGGTGGCTCCCACTCGGGTCGGACTTTTGGACCTTTTCCCCCGATTTTTTTACCAGACTTGATTTGAAAATTGATGACAGAGGCAATTGTGTACTGAATTCCCACATCGGTGCATGGAGAGGAGGATTGGAAGTGCTCGTAAAGGCAGAAACAGAAAGACAGAGAAGGCTTGGGCTGAAGCTGCAGCGGGAGACAGCAAGGCGGAGGGCCGGGCCTCTGGCTTGTCAACCCAGCGGTCAACGGAGCAGCTGATGCAAGTTATTCAGGACGGCTTCGCCAAGCAGAAGCGGGACTGCTTGGACCCGATTAAAGAGGCAATTTTGCGGCTGGAACTTAGATTGGACGCCCAAGATCGGGTGATCCAGAAAGTGGAGAAGGCGCTGGCTGAGCAGGAGGAACATCAAATAGCGGTGGAGTTGGAGGTGGGGATGCTGAGACCAGCAGAAGGCGCTCCTGGAGAAGGTGGAGGACCGAGAGAATAGGTCCCGCCGGCAGAACTTGTGAATCGTTCGGCTCCCGGAGGGTTCTGAAGGAGTGGACGCTGCGGCATTCCCCCGACCCTTGGAGGTGAACAGACTGCTCGTGAGGAAGCCATGAATGGAAGACCCCCTGAGGGCAATGGTGGTGAGATTCCAGATATCTGGATAAGGAGCGTGTTTTACAGTGGGCCAAGCAGACACAGAGCTGCAAATGGAACAGTATCCTGCGGATCTATCAAGACCTGAGTGCGGAGGTGGCCAGGAGAAGAACGGGATTCAATCAGATCAGGTCGATCCTTTTCCAGAAAAAGGTGAAGTTCGGGCTGTTGTACCCGGCCCACCTCTGGGTCACATACGAAGAACAACATTTCTATTTTGAGTCACCTGAAGAAGCGCTGGACTTCGCGAAAAGGAAAGGACTGCTGTCGGACTGAGAACTTTGAATTTGGCTGTAGCGTTCATGTTTTGCAAAGAAAAAGTTTCTTGGTTTTGTTTGGACATTATGTGTAATGCCTGCTGTATGGATCTGGGACCAGCTGCAGAGCTGAGTGTGATAAAAGTTTGTACTTGCACTGTTGGGGGATGGAGGTGTGTTTGTTCAGATGCTGGATCTTTTGTTTGACCTTTTTGTTTGTTTGAGTTCAACTAGGGTTTTTTTTTCATCTCTTGTTGGACAATTGTGTTGGGATTGTTTTTCATTTGAATATATATATGTATGAGCAGGGGGAGGAAGGGGAAGGAACAATAAGGGGAAGGATTGTCTGGTGCCAGGGATGAGGGCCACCAAGCTAGCTGGGCGGGCTAGCTCATGGAAGCGCAGTGGGGGGTGAACAGATGCTAGGCTTATCAAAGGGGTTGATTTATTTAGCGCTGTTACTAGGGGGGGGGGGGGAAATGTTCTGCTGACAAGGGAGGGACTGTTGCTAAGGGACAGAGAGGAGGTCGGGGGCAGAGGCTGCCTACTCACACATGCATAAAGTGTACTCCCGGATCGATTTCTTCATTCTGAGCAGGGCCTGGCTGGCAGGGATGGTGGACACGGGGTACTCGGCGATTACAATCTCAGACCACGCTCCGCACTGGGTTGAACTGCAGGTTAGTAAAGACAGTAACCAGCGCCCACACTGGAGATTAGACATGCGGCTCTTAGCGGACGAGGTGTGGGGGCGGTTGAGGAAATGTATTCACAGTTATCTGGAGGTCAATGACACGGGGGAAATTTCAGCAGCGGTGGTCTGGGAGGCATTGAAGGCGGTGGATAGAGGGGAGCTGATCTCGATATGGGCCCATAGAGAGAAGGCAGACAGAGCAGAGATGGACCGACTGATAAAGGAGATACTACAGGTCGACAGGAGACCCCCAGAGACAGGGCTTCTAAGGGAACGGCGGAGGCTACAGGCGGAGTTTGGCTTGTTAACTACAGGGAAGGCGGTGGAGCAGCTGAGAAAGGTGAGGGGGGCGATTTATGAACATGGAGAGAAGGCCAGCAGAATGCTCGCACAGCAGCTTAGAAAGAGGGAGGCAGCCATGGAAATAGGGAAAGTAAATGACGGAGATGGGAACCTGGTTGGAGACTCAGCAGGGGGTGAATAAGGCGTTTAAGGAGTTTTATAGTAGGCTGTACGGGTCAGAACCCCCACCGGAACCAGAGGGGATGAGGCACTTTCTCGGGGGGCTGAATTTCCCAAAGGTGGACGGGAAGCTGGTAGAAGGGCTGGGGGCCCCAACAGAATCGAAGAGGGTCTGTAGGCCATGCAGTTGGGTAAAGCCCCGGGGCCGTATGGGTACCCAGTGGAGTTCTACAAAAAGTTCTCTGGGATATTGGGGCCGCTGCTGATGAGGCATGGGAAAGAGGGGTGCTTCCCCCGATAATGTCACAGGCCACAATCTCTCTGATTCTGAAGCGGGACAAGAACCCGGAGCTGTGTGGGTCGACACAGGCCGATATCCCTATTGAATGTGGACGCCAAACTGCTGGCAAAAATGTTGTCCTCTAGGATTGAAGATTGTGTTCCGGACGTGATTGGGGAGGACCAGGCGGGGTTCATTAAGGGCAGGCATTTGGTGGCCAATGTAAGAAGGCAGCTAAACGCGATCATGATGCCCCCAGAAGGTAGGGAGGTGGAGGTAGTGGTCGCAATGGACGCAGAGAAGGCTTTCGATCAAGTAGAATGGAAATAGTTGTGGGAAGTGCTGGGATGGTTCGGATTTGGAGCTTTATTGACTGGGTCAGGTTGCTACATCAGGCTCCTGTGGCAAGCATATGGATAAATAGGACGACACTGGACTATTTTAAGCTACACCGGGGAATGAGACAGATTAAGTTTGTGTAACTCCCCGCTCCCCGTTGTTCGCGCTAGCTATAGAGCTGGCAATTGCGCTGAGAGCCTCAAGGGGCTGGTCCGGGGGTGTGGTGGAGCAGAGAGTCTCGCTCCATGCAGACGACCCGCTCCTGTATGTGTCGGACCCAGTGGGGGGGGTGGAAGAAATCATGAGGACTCTGGGGGAATTTGGCCAGTTCTCGGGGTACAAACTAAACATGGGGAAAAGTGAGATGTTCGCGATCCAGGCAAGGGGACAGGAGAGACGATTGGGGGAACTGCCGTTTAGAGTGGTAGGGAGAGGTTTTAGGTATCTAGGCATCCAAGTGATGCGGGAATGGGAACGGTTACACAAAGTTAATCTGGCCCGTCTGGTGGACCAAATGAAGGACGATTGTCAGAGGTCGGACGCGCTCCTGCTGTCACTAGCTGGGAGGGTCCAGACGGTGAAGATGACGGTCCTTCCGAGATTCCTGTTTGTGTTCCAGTGTCTCCCCATCTTTATTCCACGCACCTTCTTTAAATGGGTTAACAAAGTTATCATGGGCTTTGTATGGGCGGGCAAGACCCCGCGAGTAATAAAGGGGATGATTGAGCAGAACCGGGGAAAGGGCGGGCTGGCACTGCCAAACTTCAGTAACTATTATTGGGCGGCGAGTATAGCCATGATCAGGAAGTAGGTGGTGGGGGGGTGGGGGGGGGGGGGGGGGGGGGGGGGGGGGGGGGGGGGGGGGGAGGAGGGTCGGCATGGGAGCGTATGGAGGCGGCTTCATGTAAGGGCACCAGTTTGGGGGCGTTGATAACGGCACCTCTGTCGTTCCCGCCGGCACGGTACTCCACCAGCCCCGTGGTGGTGGCGGCGGCCCTGAGAGTCTGGGGGCAATGGAGGAAGCATGTGGGAGCAGAGGGAGCATCGGTCTGATCCCCAATCTGTAATAACCACTGATTTGCCCCAGGAAAGATGGACAGGGGGTTTCGGAGATGGCAGAGGGCAGGAATTGAGAGGATGGGGGATATGTTTATAGAAGGGAGCTTTCCTAGCTTGAGGGAGCTGGAGGAGAAATTCAGATTGGCGAGGGGCTTCCTGCGTAGACAGGTCTCAACCGTCCGGCTCCTACCACCACCCGGGATTCAGGATACAGTAGTTTCCAGAGTGGGGGTGGGAGAAGGGAAGGTCTCCGACATCTATAAGGGATATCATCCGATATCATGGGGTCAGAGGACACGCAGACTGAGGAGCTGAAGTGCAAATGGGAGGAGGAGTTATGAGGAGAGATAGAGGATGGTCTATGGGCGGACGCGTTGAGTAGAATCAACACGCCCACAACATGTGCCAGGCTCAGCCTGATACAGTTCAAGGTCGTTCACCGAGCCCACATGACAGTGGCCCGGATGAGCAGGTTCTTTGTTGTAGAAGATAGGTGTGAAAGGTGTGCGGGCGGAGGGGGGGGGACCATGTCCACATTTTGGACATGCCCAAAGCTTAGGGGACACGGACAGGGGTTTGCAGACGTCATGTCCACGGTGTTAAAAACAAGGGTGGCATCGAGTCCGGAGGTGACGATTTTCGGGGTGTCGGAAGATCCGGGAATCCAGGAGAAAGAGGCAGACGTTCTGGCCTTTGCTTCCCTGGTAGCCCGGAGACAGATACTATTACCTTGGAGGGAGTCAAAGCCCCCGAAGTCGGAGACCTGGCTGACTGATATGGCTAGCTTGCTCTGTCTGGAGAAAATCAAGTTCACCTTGAGAAGGGCTGGTTTAGCACAGGGCTAAATCGCTGGCTTTGAAAGCAGGCCAGCAGCACGGTTCAGTTCCCGTACCAGCCTCCCCCCACAGGCGCTGGAATGTGGGGACTAGGGGCTTTTCACAGTAACTTCATTTGAAGCTTATTTGTGACAATAAGCGATTTTCATTTCATTTCATTTCAGAGTGTCACTGTTAGGGTTCGCCCGGAGGTGGCAACCGTTCGTCGACTTTTTGGCAGAAAATTAATCTTCAGCAGAAGGGGGCGCGGGGGGGGGGGGGGTTAGTTTAGTTTAGAGTAGGGGGTTAATAACGGTGGGACCTGCAAGGGAGGTAGCAGGCTTTTTTTGGACTGTTTATAGACTTATGTATATTGTTTATTTTGTCGCTGTTGTAAAACCAAAACTACCTCAATAAAATGTTTATTAAAAATAAAGTCCACTGATGTTAGGCACAAGCTCAAAGGTTCAACTGGTTGGAAGTTTGTGTGTGTGAGTGTAATGTTCAGGCTGATCCTGAACTGGCACTGGAAGCTGCTACTCAGGAAGTCACAGATGTCCTTAATGCCTCCTCCTGAAGCGTTATTGCTGCAGCCATCTGCTAGACAGTAGATGTCTCCAGGTGTTTTTCAGGTCCTGAGGAAAAAGGCTACCTGTATTGTGCTGCGGATGCAGTGATGGACACTTCTGCACACACAGGTGGACATAAAAGACCTCGTGGCACTATTGTGAAATAGAGCAGAGGAGATATGTCAACCAACATCCCTAACCGATCATGATCGCATTGCTGCTTGTGCGAGTTTGCTGTGTATAAATTGGCTGCCATAAACTTCCTTTATTACAACAGTGACAACACGTCAAAAATACTTCTGTTGTAATAACATCTAATAAAAAATCCAGTTGGAAAGCAGTTTGGGTTATCTTGAGTTTGTGAAAGACACTTTTGAAATGCAAAATTTTTCTTATTCGAATCTGAACAAGATCCAGCCATTCTGCAAACTAAAGTCTTTGTTTGGAGACATTTCTAGCAGCTTTGGACAGGCTGAAGTGTGTCTAACCACTGACATGAGACAACTTGAGAACTGACCGCCGGCAGCACTGACACAACCAGAGACTCGGAAATTAAAGGATCCTTGAGGATTTCATGTCTCAGCGTGTATCGCTTTTTTCAGATGTAAGCCAGGACAAATAACATTTGTGGTTTCTCAAGAGTCTAATGTCAGCTGGCTGGGCAGACAAGTGGCATGTTATGCGAACAGTTGATTCACACGCATCCAATCAATCACTCTGCAAACAGCTATGCAGATAAAAAACAAATTAAGGAAAGATGACACTGAATCTTCATTTAGTAAGCTAATGGCGGCTGGGGAAACAGTTGGGTAACCCCAAGTGATCCGGGGTTGCAAAGGGACTAATGAGCCAGGCTTCCTATTGCTGAAGACTTTACTGTTGCAAATGCATGTACAGTATGTGCTCCTCTAGGTTCACAAAGGAACCGAACAGGTCGATGTGAAGAATTAAACTTTGGTAGCAGAAAATGATGGATGGTTTTGAAATGTTGTGAATCGCTCCAGCCAGCAGAAGCAGTGTGGCGGAGGAAGTACTTAGCTAAACTGATAGCAGTAAAGTCAGTTACAGCCTCAGCATTTCTTTCACTGCTGGCACCTCAGAACCACAAGAGGTTCGGAATTTGAACGTAACTCTTAAGTGGAAGTCTAGCAAGATGCTCATTACGCCCCCTTATAATTTCGCGCACAACCACGATGATTCTTTGAGATTCAAAATGATTCCCCTGCCATTTACAACACTTAACTCATGCTTTTTAATTGACTTTCTGCTGTTTATCCAGTTGTGTGCTCGGTGAACTGGGTAAAGATGTTCTCTATCTGTCATTAGTATCTCATTGATCATTGCTACCCTTTGTAGCTATTTAGAGTTTACATCAAAGCTATTTAATTACCTTAAGTTTAAATAAACATCTGTTAATACTCATTTAGCTGCTAGGATTTCTGTTCAATCTGTTCATTGGGTCAAATGCCCCTTTTCTGTGCTTTATATTCGGTGTAATTAACAGTATTAGTTTAGAATAGATTCCAAAGTAACTACATTTGGTATCACCAAACTGAATTAGTGCCATCTGCTGATTAGATTTGGAGGGACTTATGAAATTTCATACATCCTACCCATGGGTCTTATTAATCCCCATTGCCCTGCCACTGGAACGTTTATAGGCCAATAATGCCACTGACTCATCAAAGCGTTTAACTATAAAGCAGCCAATAAGCTGGTTAGTCATGAAAGGTACGGTGGTTTAATCAGTTCCTGAAACACTTACAACAATGCCAGAGCAGCCCCTCCCAGACATAACAGAAGCATGCAATCCCCGCTCGATGTCGTCTTAGTGTTTGGTTCTGCAGTCTCAACCTGCCGGGACTGCCTGCCTCAGAAGCGGGAATGCTACTACGAAACAAAGTCTCACTCGTA
Source organism: Scyliorhinus canicula (assembly GCF_902713615.1). NCBI lineage: Eukaryota > Metazoa > Chordata > Chondrichthyes > Carcharhiniformes > Scyliorhinidae > Scyliorhinus > Scyliorhinus canicula. Next base: position 140,906,863 of record NC_052161.1, read on the forward strand.
CTTGTGACAATAAGCAATTATTATTATTAAAATGGTGCTTCCTGAGCATTGTTCAGATCGGCCAGTGGTTTCTGAGTTCACCAGCTCTTCATGGGCAGATGATTGCTGGCTAGTGACCTCAGAAACAATTCCTCTCCTCTTCACATGGTGTACGATCTTTCGCACAGCCTGACAGGGCAGCTGGGGCCTCTCATCCAAAAGAGGTCGAAATGAATCTTATTAAATTTGAGATAGTCTATTGGTGTAGGACACCCATTCATGAGTATTAATTGGGGTGGCACGGTAGCACAGTGGTTAGCACTGTTGCCTCACAGCTCCAGGTTTGATTCCCGACTTGGGTCACTGTGCTGAGTCCGCACGTTCTCCCCGTGTCTGCTTGGGTTTCCTCCGGGGGCTCCGGTTTCCGCCCACAAGTCCCTTAAGTCTACTTATGACACTAATAACGATTCTTATTATTAATTCATTTTCAGATGGTATAAAGATGGTGAACTATTAGAGATTTCATATCCTGGTTACATCTCCATGAAGGGCAATAGGCTCAGTATCATCGCCAATGCAATCAATGAAGGAACTTACACTTGCCTAGTGAAGAAAAAAGACAAAATCCTTACAAAATACTCTTGGCAGGTAGTGCTCAAAGAGTAAAATAAACTGGTTAATTAAATGTCTGTAATAACTTGCTAAACATAGTGACTGGGTTAGAGGCATTAACAATTTATTGTATTTTTTAATAAAACAGAACCTGTGTCTGTACAGTGATGTGTATTCAGTGCCGGGTTTTGTACATGTGAACCTGTGTCTGTACAGTGATGTGTATTCAGTGCCGGGTTTTGTACATGTGAACCTGTGTCGGTACAGTGATGTGTATTGAGTGCAGTGTTTTGTACATGTGAACCTGTGTCTGTACAATGATGTGTATTCAGTGCAGTGTTTTGTACATGTGAACCTGTGTCTGTACAGTGATGTGTATTCAGTGCAGTGTTTTGTACATGTGAACCTGTGTCTGTACAGTGATGTGTATTGAGTGCAGTGTTTTGTACATGTGAACCTGTGTCTGTACAGTGATGTGTATTCAGTGCAGTGTTTTGTACATGTGAACCTGTGTCGGTACAGTGATGTGTATTCAGTGCAGTGTTTTGTACATGTGAACCTGTGTCTGTACAGTGATGTGTATTCAGTGCCGGGTTTTGTACATGTGAACCTGTGTCTGTACAGTGATGTGTATTGAGTGCAGTGTTTTGTACATGTGAACCTGTGTCGGTACAGTGATGTGTATTGAGTGCAGTGTTTTGTACATGTGAACCTGTGTCTGTACAGTGATGTGTATTCAGTGCCGGGTTTTGTACATGTGAACCTGTGTCTGTACAGTGATGTGTATTCAGTGCAGTGTTTTGTACATGTGAACCTGTGTCTGTACAGTGATGTGTATTCAGTGCCGGGTTTTGTACATGTGAACCTGTGTCTGTACAGTGATGTGTATTCAGTGCAGTGTTTTGTACATGTGGACCTGTGTCTGTACAGTGATGTGTATTCAGTGCCGGGTTTTGTACATGTGAACCTGTGTCGGTACAGTGATGTGTATTGAGTGCAGTGTTTTGTACATGTGAACCTGTGTCTGTACAGTGATGTGTATTCAGTGCAGTGTTTTGTACATGTGAACCTGTGTCGGTACAGTGATGTGTATTGAGTGCAGTGTTTTGTACATGTGAACCTGTGTCTGTACAGTGATGTGTATTCAGTGCAGTGTTTTGTACATGTGAACCTGTGTCTGTACAGTGATGTGTATTCAGTGCAGTGTTTTGTACATGTGGACCTGTGTCTGTACAGTGATGTGTATTCAGTGCCGGGTTTTGTACATGTGAACCTGTGTCGGTACAGTGATGTGTATTGAGTGCAGTGTTTTGTACATGTGAACCTGTGTCTGTACAGTGATGTGTATTCAGTGCAGTGTTTTGTACATGTGAACCTGTGTCTGTACAGTGATGTGTATTCAGTGCAGTGTTTTGTACATGTGAAATTTTCTGGATTTTGGTTTTTTCAATGATCTTTAAAAATGCATTAAATTTGACTGACCAATGTGTTGAGCTGAAGGCTATATATGGTTAAGAGTATTTAATGTTGTTTTTTTCTCACAAGGAGCAGGTATTTGAGCAGGTTTGTGTGGGTGCCCATCGGCAGAGTGCTGTTAGCTCCAGTTGACGTCTACTCACCAACATTGACCAGGAATCAAATTTCCAACTAGCTTATGGGCGGAATGCTAGCAGTTAGCACTGTTGCTTCACAGCACCAGGAACCCAGGTTCGATTCCCGACTTGGGTCATTGTGCGGAGTCTGCACATTCTCAGTGTGTCTGCGTGAGTTTCCTCCAACAAGTCCCGAAAGACGTGCTGTTAGGTGAATTGGACATTCTGAATTCTCCCTCTGTGTACCCGAACAGGTGCTGGAATGTGGCGACTAGGGGCTTTTCACAGTAACTTCATTGCAGTGTTAATGTGACGATAAAGATAATTATAATGTCTCGCTGCCAATGCAACATAACAGAATGTATTAGTTCCAGAGCTGCCATTGAGACATAATCATTATCATGTTCGGGTCAATGAGTTGCTGTTTTATCGTGTGTCCTTGTTCCAAGAATCCTAAATTTAACATTTTTTCAATGAGCTCAGCAGTAGGTTGTGTCATTAGTTCAGCTGGCTAGTTCTGATGGAATTGAACAATCAGTGGGAGAGTGTCAGATACTAGATTGTGACAAAGCAACAATTAAAAATGATGATGTCTGCTTCTGGAGCCTCCCCAGCCTGTGAGTCAAATCAACTAAATCATTGTGTTCTGGTCTGGAGATACATCTCACCTGAAATTTATGTTGGAAGTCCCTTGAGCCCATTGCGATAAATTTTCTTCTTGATGTGGGGACCCAGCAAATTGGACGTGGCTTGCAGCTGATTCCTCAGTTGTTATATGTGGTAGTGGAGTTATAGCAAATTTCATACAAAGTCCTCATTAACACCCCAGAATGGATAGAAAAATATTCAAGCAGCACTTCTTGATGGGCCAGCGTTGTGCTTTTTAAGTCCATCTGGAATGGGTTGAAGCAAATCTCATGAAAGTTTTAAACTTAAAAAAAACCAGGCGTGGTCTTGTTGCATGTTTTGGTAAAATGTTCATTTTTAAAATTATGCTTTGATTTTTTTTTCAATATTAATGACATTTTGGGTGAGAATTTGATTATCCATCTTACTTGAGCAAGACTAAATTGACCGTTTGTGTGTGTGTGGGGCAGAAAATGAAGATAAAGACAAGCTGCTCTGCACACAGCCATGATGACAGCAGTCTAAATTTCCACAAAAGTTGGGCTCTAAGCTCTGCACCAATTTGCAGTTAGGTTCTCTATTCCTTAATATTGACCAATTTCAACGGGCAGGTCATGCAGAAAATATTCATAGAACTGATGCAGTGAGGTTCAAGAATTACAAACCTCCCAATGAATATCTCGGGAGAAAAATACTTCTGCTTAGAGAACAAATTCAGGGATATCCAGGGTTCAGGTTAAGCAGCAAGAGCCCGATTAGATATCCAGGGTTCAGGTTCAGCAGCAAGAGCCCGATTAGATATCCAGGGTTCAGGTTCAGCAGCAAGAGCCCGATTAGATATCCAGGGTTCAGGTTCAGCAGCAAGAGCCCGATTAGATATCCAGGGTTCAGGTTCAGCAGCAAGAGCCCGATTAGATATCCAGGGTTCAGGTTCAGCAGCAAGAGCCCGATTAGATATCCAGGGTTCAGGTTCAGCAGCAAGAGCCCGATTAGATATCCAGGGTTCAGGTTCAGCAGCAAGAGCCCGATTAGATATCCAGGGTTCAGGTTCAGCAGCAAGAGCCCGATTAGATATCCAGGGTTCAGGTTCAGCAGCAAGAGCCCGATTAGATATCCAGGGTTCAGGTTAAGCAGCAAGAGCCCGATTAGATATCCAGGGTTCAGGTTCAGCAGCAAGAGCCCGATTAGATATCCAGGGTTCAGGTTAAGCAGCAAGAGCCCGATTAGATATCCAGGGTTCAGGTTAAGCAGCAAGAGCCCGATTAGATATCCAGGGTTCAGGTTAAGCAGCAAGAGCCCGATTAGATATCCAGGGTTCAGGTTAAGCAGCAAGAGCCCGATTAGATATCCAGGGTTCAGGTTAAGCAGCAAGAGCCCGATTAGATATCCAGGGTTCAGGTTAAGCAGCAAGAGCCCGATTAGATATCCAGGGTTCAGGTTAAGCAGCAAGAGCCCGATTAGATATCCAGGGTTCAGGTTAAGCAGCAAGAGCCCGATTAGATATCCAGGGTTCAGGTTAAGCAGCAAGAGCCCGATTAGATATCCAGGGTTCAGGTTAAGCAGCAAGAGCCCGATTAGATATCCAGGGTTCAGGTTAAGCAGCAAGAGCCCGATTAGATATCCAGGGTTCAGGTTAAGCAGCAAGAGCCCGATTAGATATCCAGGGTTCAGGTTAAGCAGCGAGAGCCCGATTCGCTATCCAGGGTTCAGGTTAAGCAGCGAGAGCCCGATTCGTGTTCAGCCTGTTGGCAGCTGTAGGACATCTTGTTTCGGACATAAATTTCCTCAGCTGTCAACAGTTTCATCTCCTAAATTATTGGGTGTTTCTTGTATTTTTTTAATGAGAAGTCGTACGGCCGTTATCAGCCATAGGCAATTTCAGCTGTTTAGTAATAGGTGGCACGTTATCTTTGATCTGATGATTTTTGGTTCCATTTCACATGTACAGAGGGCGAAAGTGAGAAAGTTGGTCAAACAAGGTCACCCATCAATCCATGAGATTCCAGAATTGTTTTACGAGTGAATTCAGGAGGAAGAATCACTATTGTCCTGTCCCGTCTATTATTTAATTATTGGAAACTGGACATGAATTAAATAGTCACCAGTAGATTATCTAACTGTCATTACAGGAGGGCAATAAACCAGATGTTATTTTTGTGTTAATTTCCACAGTGACGTGAGGGGCTCCCTTGCGAGCATCGTAAAGCTCGTGTTGAATAAGCACCACCTGTGCCTGAAAATGGCTCAACCTAATAGTGTAGAGCATCGTTCCTGGATAGTGTTGATGTGGGCACTGAAATTAGCTTTCATTTCACCCTTTTATGGGTCTAACAAGGTTCATTTACTACCTTAATCCTAGTCCTTGACATCTATTGTTCTTTCATAGAATTCCTGGTGCAGAAGGAGGCCATTTGGTCCATCGAGTCTGCACTGACCCTACCTAGGCCCTCCCACCCTATTCCCATAACCACACCTCCCCTGCACATCTTTGGACTCCATCAGACATGGAGATCTAACTGGTTCATCACATTCCCATTTTTAAAGATGGATAACATTTTCCAATCCAATGAGACACAAGCATTGAATGTTGTAACGAGCTTTGAAAAATATTGGTTAGGGTCTGGCGTCACAACCTCATTGCAATTAGTGGTTGTCAAGAAATTTGTTCATCTTCAGCTTCCAAGTGAAAAGTTTTTGTCTACTACCTCCCCCGTGTTCTCAATTCTCAAACTCCCCTTTCAGCGGAAAGGGTGATAAATAATTAGTTCTTAAGGCACTGGTAACAATCCGGTGCCCCTTCCTAACGGTCCCGATACACTTAAAGAGATCTTCTATTTTTCACTATACCAATGTCATCTTGTCTTTGCATATCACCCATTATTGATGTTGATCGCTGATTTGGTTCTCTCCTCTTGTTCAATCCAATGTGCATACATCTTTAGAATAACTTGAGAATACAGTAATTGGGCCAAGTGCAAAACCTACCTTTACAAACATTATTCAGGAATGTTTGATTTGCAATTTAATTCTATTGAAAACGAGCTGTATAGTCAGAACAAAACATTATCATATCAGAACAAGACCAGTGTTCAGATTTTGGTTTTAAATGTCTTGTAAAATAGATAACCCCATGGAAAAATACAGACATTTTGCATTTAAGGCCACTCTACATGGTACATCAATGTCTGTGCAAATTATTAACACCTTCCACAATGTGCTTTGCAAAATTAAAACGATTATGACTGTCCATATCACATTTAAACCATGTTGGCTCTGTTACAGCTTTTGTTCCGATAGCCCAGGTTCGCCATCAAAATCCTGAATCTCATCCATCCCCAATGTGGACTTTTCACACGGGCGTTTAGTTCAGTGTGCAAAGCTTTCTGAAAGAAAATCGCTGCATAACATTCCTCTACCATCCACGTAGAATGGATTCATATATTGAAAAAAATAACCCTTTCTATTCTCCAGTTGAAATCTATATTCCGTTCATAATCTAATGCACCAAAGTAAAACTTTTATTGGACTTTATTTTTAAATTTACCAAAACTCTACATGTACACAAAATATTCCACTTTAACCAGTCGAGTTGACCAATTATTCTTCACATTGCAAATGACTTGATTCAATTATTTTACATATGAATATTTAAAAGCTTAAAAAAATTTGACGTTGAAGCCTGCTGACCTGCGATGCTGTATTGGAACACAGCACACTGTCCGCTAGAAAGCAGAGTTTTAAGATGCTAAATAGAAACGGCATCCTTTAGCTGCTGAATTGTCTTTCATCCTGATCTTTAAATAAAACGTCAGTGCATTAGAACTTGAGGCTGAAACCAGGACCGGCAGCAGAGGCTCCCTGGTTTGTGGTTGTTAGATGGAAGCCAGTGTCTTTCAAATCATCATCGCCCTGTAAAAGGAAAGAGATTGTAAATAAACCGACAAAATAAAGCTGTTTACAAAGCACTCGTTTCATTTCTTTCCTTTCTCACCCTGTGTCTTTTTTGTTTATTCCCCAGTCAGGTCAGGGAAACCAGATATCAAAGAACAAAGAAAAGTACAGCACAGGAACAGGCCCTTCGGCCCTCCCAGCCTGTACCGATCATGCTGCCCATCCAACCTAAATCATGCTACACTTCCAGGGTCCATAGCCCTCTATTCCCATCCTATTCATATATTTGTCAAGACGCCCCTTAAACGTCACTATGGTCCCTGCTTCCACCACCTCCTCCGGCAGCGAGTTCCAGGCACCCACTACCCTCTGTGGAAAAAAAACTTCTCTCACCCACCTTCTCTAAACTTTGCCCCTCGCACTGTAAACCTATGTCCCCATGTAACTGACTCTTCTGCCCTGGGAAAAATAGCATTGACTTTGCAGATTTCCGTGCACCTAATGAGCAAGAACTCCCATCCGCAGTGGAATTAGCAGTAGCTGCAAAGTACTCAATACAGAGGCTCGGCCTGGCAGGTTATCAAATCCAGCCTATTGTGTTGAATTAAGTGGCAAAAACCAGTTTGTCATTTAAAAAAAAAATCAGACTGCAGAACATAATGAATGAACTATCATTGTACTGCAGCCTGTGATGTCAGAACTATTTCCTCAATCGCCCAGTCCTCGTGGTGTCATTGGTTACAGATACAAGAGAAAAACTATTTTCACTGTGTCAGATCATTTATTATATTCAACAATTGTTGTGGTAAAAATATTAGTAACGAAGGATAAATAGTGGCACCAGGGAGATATTTCACACAAAATGATACAACACCAGGTTAAAGTCCAACATGTTTATTTCAAACACTAGCTTTCGGAGCACTGCTCCTTCCTCTGGTGAATCCGGATGTTGTAAGACTTCTTACTGTGCTCACCCCAGTCCAACGCCGGCATCTCCACATCACACAAAATGATTTTAGTGAAGCACAATTTAGGACTGTTCTCACTTGAATGGTGAAGAAAACACCATGTTTGTAACATTAACAGCACGGGAGTGTTCTGAGGTAGTATCGCACAAAACACATACATTAAAGAATAATCTTCCCTACAGTATACTTTGTAAGTCAGTGATTACGGGGTTACTGAAGTGTAAATATTTTTTTTTAAAAAATAAATAAATTTAGAGTACCCAATTCATTTTTCTTCCAATTAAGGGGCAATTTAGAATGGCCAATCCACCTACCCTGCACATCTTTGGGTTGTGGGGGCAAAACCTACGCAAACACGTGGAGAATGTGCAAACTCCACACGGACAGTGACCAAGAGCCGGGATCGAGCATGGGACCTCGGCGCCGTGAGGCAGCAGGGCTAACCCACTGCGCCACCTTGCTGCCCTACTGAAGTGTAAATATGTTTGAAAAAGAAAGAAATTTAGGATTGATGGAAAGGAGATCAACACAAAGGAACAGGCTTATTGGATCATCATTTTAAAACATTACAGATCTTTTCCAACAGACTTAAGTTTCTCGAACACTCTGCTTACAGACTTCCGTCTCATAAACATTTACACTCAACCCCACCCAGGACTCCACTAATCCCTTCCTGTACTTCATCAAGTCCTGTTTATCCATTCCTCTGTCCATGGCTCCCTGTAACGCAATTCAATGTATCGCGGTTAAAATCCTCGTCCCAATTTACAATCCTCTCCCCACCACCACCTTCTTTCCTCACAAGAAGTGGATCCACATTTAGTTGTTTGTTGTTCACTCTTTGCACATGGTTCCCAATTCAGGCTTCCAGTCACTTCTCACCATTGGTGGCCCTTTGGACCATTCTCCCTCAACCCTCCCAGCTTCCTAGTTTGTGGCTTTAAAATGATGCATTTTTTTTAGATGAAGCTTCCACCCACCTTTCCTACAATGGCTACAACCAGTTACTCTGTGGTGAAGCGGTTTTCAGTGTTAACATTTTTTAAAAATTCGTTCATGTGACGTGGACGTCGCTGGCTGGACCAGCATTTATTGTCCATCCCTAATTGTCCTTGATGGGGCAGTTAATCCCATTGCTGTGGATCTGGAGTCATGTTTAGGCCAACCCAGGTAAGGACGGCAGATTTATTTCCCTAAAAGGACATTGGTGAATTAGATGGGTTTTTACCACAATCAACATTGGTTCCAGATTTTTACTGAATTCAAATTTCACCATCTGCAGTGGTGGGATTTGAACCCGGGTCCCCAGAGTACTCTGGGTCTCTGGTTTACTAATCCAGTCACAATACCACTACGCCACCGTCTCCCCACTATAAAATCCTTGTATAAATACCAGCTGCGCATAAAAAAAAAACTTACCAATTGACTATAGCCAAGTCCACCTTCAGGGGGTCGAGGACTAGTTCCACGTTTAACTCTTTGCTGCTCACTCTTGGCAGGCCAAGTTGGGAACATGGCTGATTCAATAGGGAGTGGTGTCTCCCTGAAATATTCATGTTTCAAAGCTTCTTCAGCCGTAATTCTTTTGGCAGGACAGTAAGTCAAAAATCTGTTTCAAAAAGAGAAAGAATTGTGACAGCTTGCAGAGGGTCTGTTAACTTTGTAAATATCTGCACTTTTCAAAAAAATCTTTTAAGTAGCTGCATAAAGATATTCCACAGCAAGAACAAAATACTGCTTTTGTCACCAGCAAATTATTTGAAATGAAATAAAAATCATTGTCAACAGTATTCGCAAATTGTGTTTATCTTCGCGAGTTTCAAAACTTGTTCAAACTTTAGACTTAAACAGTAATGATGGAGAGGATTTAACTTGTAGAAGCTCATACAAGTTGCAACCTATTAAAGTTCAAGATTGTTATCACCAAATCAGTACCTCCCAATTTACATCATTTGCTTCACACTTTTCCATACCAATGGTGTTTAATTTACTTTTCAATTTCAAAAATCTTCTTACAATTTTAAGCTCTTGTGGTTTTTGGAGAAAGCTGGAGAACAGAACACTTTTGCCATTTAGATTAAACAGGTAGCAATCTTAACTGGAGGGCAGTAATCTGTTCAAATAAAACATGAATTATGAAGTCGTGATTAGGTGACCCAGAATGATTATGAGTAAGACGAAGGAACAGGTCTTTTTTAAAAAAAAGATCACAGGCTAATGGCACATCCGTGTGGGACTCAGCGAGAAATGACAGGTGTCTGAACTCTATGGATCAAATTCACAGGAAAGGTCAGACAGGCTGGTGTCTAAAGTCACATACCAGTGAGAATTTTGCCTGCACCTGCACAAACTATTTTTACACAATTTAAGAATTGCTATTCTAGTGTCAAATGATGGGCAGCGGGATGCGTCCATTATTAACTGGGCTTAGAAAACCCAATTCAATTTTATTTGGGGCCCTTACCACCAGGAGGTCTGAAGACAAATTCATTCAATCATTCTGGATTGATTGAACCCAGGGGTTGAAAGACCAAAAGAACTGTGCACCCAGGTTCAACAACCAGTAACCAAACTTAATCCTACCCGACAACAAAACCTCGCGTCTCGAATACCGTAAATTGGAGTTAAGCAAAACAACACAAAGCAGACTGAACCCCTACACTTACTTGTTCATGAGGTCAAATCCTTGATCGGATAAAAGGGCCCCGAATCTCTTACGGAGGTTGTTGAATGGATATTCGGTAAAGGTCATTTTCTTCACTGCAGGAAGCTCATTATAACCTGGCCAGATCTTCTCACTGGGTGTGCCCAACTCCTGGAGGAGAAAATAATTACAGCTCAATTTAGTGTAATCAGAGCGAGTTGCTTTTTGAATTCAAGCTTACACTTTTAGCAAATCTGCATATGCAGATGCAGCAGTGTGTCTACAAAGAAAATCATAAACCAACCCAGTTTAGACTATCAGTCCATCTATCAACTGGAATCTAGGGCTAAGAGGTTAGTCTTTTTATCAAGTTTTATGGGGTTGATGATCCACAAGGCAGAAGAGGGGGGCAGAAAGGTCAGCATTCAATGTAGAAATAGCACTAATGGAGCTGATGGGTCCAATGACCTTTTGTGACAGATGCCAATGTGCAAGAACACCCACACACTGCATTGGTCAGGCAATTGCATACCTTTTTGTGAGTTTAGAAATAGTGCACAATTAGTAAAATTTAAAGTGCGTGTGTTGAAGTGAAAGGTGGAGAGAATGAGCCCCCTGAGGCAGGCACCAGCTTTATCTTTAGAACTGTCGAGGGAATGTGCTTGGGATTTTTTCTCTTGTATTATTATTGGAAACCCACCAAAAAGGCAGGTTTGAGAAAAGCCGCATTGCAGGAACTATGGTGATTAGCAGAGAGCAGAAAGTGAACGGTACAGGCGCTGGCCTCATGTCTGAACAAAATCATGTCGGATACCTGTTTTAATAAGGTCACAAACCTTAAAAATTTTGTTAATCTGATCGATTTCTGATTTCCCTGGAAACAGAGGCTTCTGAGTTAGAAACTCAGCAAAGATGCAGCCCACAGACCAGAGATCAATCGCAGTTGAGTATTCCTACAAAGAAAACAAACAGTAAGATGCCAGCAGCACTGTTTTCATACATCTATTTTCAAAAAGAAACTTTCCAGTGATCCTACACAAAAAATCAAAATAGTCCTTCCTCATCAGGGTAGGTGGAGATAATTAGATACATATTTAAATATGCAAATTTGCTACCTTTGTGTAGGGGTACTAGCAAGGCCAGGCCCAATATTCTCCCTCGTGAATTCCCCCCAAATTAAACACCAATCCTCTGATTCCGCAACACAGTGAGATAGATAGGCATCATTTAAAATATGTCCTAGTAAATCAGATTGTCCACAATTGCTGCAGTGACTCAATTGTTATTCACTGATTCTATCGCAAAATATGTTCCACATTCATCTTGAATTAATGGCAGACATTCCATTTCTACTGAAACGAACCAGCCACACATTACAATATAAACTTTAATCAAACAAGTGCATTTGTTTGAAGGGTGGGTCTGGTACCAAAACACTATTTTAAACCTGTGTTTCACGATGCACTACTTCTATAGCGTTAATGGAAACATAAATAATTGATTGGAAAAGACACCAGAACACTGGCAAGATACAGTACAATATCATAATAGATACTGCAGTAAATTGGTTGCAAAAAGACAATTAGTATCTTCATGTTGATCTGCAGAATCAAATCAAAAGCACAGATACTGTTGCAAAGAGTTCTTTTCAATTTCCAAAGCGATTACCCACCTCACTGCCAGGCTCAGATCACTAACCTTTGCACCAAGTAGTAGCTCAGGGGTTCGATACCAGAGAGTTACAACCACTGGCGTGTAAGACTTCAATGGGGAGCCATACTCTCGAGCAAGCCCAAAGTCGCCAATCTAGAGAACATTTAGTAAAATGTGTTTTACTCAGGCAAGTTGGCATCCATTACCAAAACAACTCAGGAACATCTTTTAATATTCTACAAACATTAAGTACTTCAAAGGGAACACTGCTCAGCATAGACTATCTCTTGCGGAGTCATCAACATTGAATTTGCTGATGATTCCCAGTGGGTCAGAATGGAGGAGAGTTTGTGTAGGGGGTCGGGATTGAAGGCGCTAGCAACAGCGCCGCTCCTGATGGACCCAGGGAAATACTCAGGGAGTCCGATAGTAATAGCTTCATTGAGAATTTGGAGGCAGTTTCAGCAACACTTCCAAGGGAAATGCCGATTTGCGGGAACCACAGATTTGAGCCAGGGAAGTGGGACAGAAATTTTCAGAAATGGGAGAAAGGGATTAAGACACTAAAAGATTTGTTTCTTGGGGATCGGTTTGCAGGATTGAAGAAGCTCGGAGCGAAGTATGGGCTGGTGCAGGGGGAAATGTTTAGATACATGCAGGTCGAGATTTTGCCAGAAAGGAAATACAGAGCTTCCCGGTGGAGCCGCCTCCACATTGCTGGAGGGGGTGCTGGCGACAGGAGGACTGGAGAAGGGGGTAGTGTGGGCAGTTTACGGGGCTATTTTGGAAGAGGAGAAGGCACCACTGGAAGGGATCAAAGCAAAGTGGGAGGAAGAGGGGATGGAGGGGTTCTGGTGTGAGGTGCTCTGGAGGGTGAATGCCTCCACCTCGTGCACGAGGTTGGGGCTGATACAGCTGAAGGTGGTATATCGAGCACACCTCACAAGGGCGAGGATGAGTCGGCTCTTTGAGGGGGTAAAGATGTATGTGATTGTTGTGGGGGAGGGGCATAAATCATGTTCATATATTTTGGTCCTGTCCAAAGCTGGAGGATTACTGGAAGGACGTGTTTTTTTTATTTTAGAGTACCCAATTATTTTTTTCAATTAAGGGGCACTTTAAAGTGGCCAATCTATCTATTCGGCACATCTTTGGGTTGTGGGGGTGAAACCCACGCAGACACGGGGAGAATATGCAAACTCCACGTGGACAGTGACCCAGGGCTGGGATTTGAACCCAGGTCCTCAATGCCGTAGGGGAAGGAGGTTTTTAGAGTAATCTCTAAAGTGGTGCATGTGAAACTGGACCCGGGCCCTCGGGAAGCCATATTCGGGATGTGGGATCAGCCAGGGGTGGAAACGGGTGCGGAGGCTGATGTGGTAGCCTTCACCTCGTTGATCGCCCGAAGGCGGATCCTGCTGGGATGGAGAGCAACCTCTCCACCCTGTGCCCTGGCGTGGCGGGGGGACCTGCTGGAATTCTTGACTCTTGAGAAGGTTAAGTTTGAACTGAGGGGAAGGATGGAGGGGTTCTACATTTCATGGGCGTTATTCATTATGCACTTTCAAGAACTGGATAACATCGAACATTAGCTACGGGGGCGACTGTATGTGTAAATGGTGAGTATTGGTGATTTTGATTCCTTTTTGTCATTTGTTTACGTGAACATGGAGGCTGCTGTTTGGGGGTTTGATGGGAGGATGGGATCGTTGTTATTGATGTTGGGATTGACATTACATTCATTACTGATTATTGTTTATTATTTATTGTTGGGTGGGTGCAAATTTGGGAGAAAATGTGAAAAAGGAGAATAACAAATATTTAAAAAAAACACTGAATTTGCTGATATTGAAAATCTTTACCACTTGCTTTAAAAGTCATTTACCACTGATGCAATCTATAATTGAACAATGAATGCACATTAGATATGCCAACTTGTACCCGGTTAGAAAGTGCATCAGCAATTAGTTGTTAGTTTGATACCAATAGTACAGCAAGAAGTCAGAACAATTCTGCATCTGATCCCATTCTTGGCGTTAACATTACAAAAAGCAACAAGCAGAGGAAGAGAGATTTGAAACAAGTGGGAGGAAAAGGGATTGAACATATTATCTTTTCAGTCATTCTTAGCCAGTCTCATGCAGCAACACCCGAATCAAAACGGAAACCAGCCTAGGAACGTGGCTGGGAGCAGGTTATTTGTTGCCTTACAGTAAGGAATGGTGCAGAACCTGCACAGCGAGGGAAATGAGAAAAAACACTAACTAAACAAGGAATAGAGTGAGAGAGGTCTACAGCACAGAAAGGGCCCTACAGCCCATCGTGCCTGCGCCAGTCAAAAACAACCTAACTATTCTAATCCCGTTTCCCAGCACTTGTCTGCCGTGGCATCACAACTGCACATCCAAATACTTCTTAAATGTTCTGAGGGTCTCTGCCTCCATCACCCAGCGAGTTCCAGACTCCCACCACCCTCTGGGTGAAAAGGTTTTTCCTCACATCCCCTCTAAACCTCCTGCCCCTTACCTTAAATCTCTGCCCCCTGGTCATTGACCCCTCCGCCAAGGGGAATGGTTTATTCCTGTCTATCTATGCCCCTCATAATTTTATACATCTCAATCATGTCCCCCCCTCAGTCCCCTCTGCTCCAAGGAAAACTTTCCCAGTCTATCCAATCTCTCTTCATAACTAAAACTCTCCAGCCCAGGCAACATCCTAGTAAATCTCCTCCGAGTACCCAATTCTATATTTTTCAATTAAGGGGCAATTTAGCGCAGCCAATCCAGCAAGGCATCTTTGGTTTCTGTCGGTGAGACCCACACAGACACGGGGAGAATATAATAATAATAATCTATTATTGTCACAAGTAGGCTTACATTAACACTGCAATGAAGTTACTGTGAAAATCCCCTAGTCGCCACATTCCGGCGCCTGTTCGGGTACACTGAGGGAGAATTCAGAATGTCCAAATTACCTAACAGCACGTCTTTCGGGACTTGTGGGAGGAAACCGGAGCACCTGGAGGAAACCCACCCAGACACGGGGAGAATGTGCAGACAGCGTGCAGACAGTGACCCAAGCCGGGAATCAAACCCGGGACCCTAGTGCTATGAAGCCATAATTCTAAGCACCATGCAACTGTGCTGCCCATCATATATGTGTACCATTTGCCTTCTTAATCACTGTGTCCACCTGCTCTGCTACCTTAAGGGACCGGTGTACATGCACACCAAGGTCCCTCTGAACCTCAGAGCTGCCCACTGACTTGCCGTTTATCATATAGTCCCTTGCCTGGTTTGTCCTGCCCAAGTGCATCACCTCGAACGTATCCAGATAAGAACTAATGAAATACAGAGACAGCATTGCAGACTATATAATGCACAATTTAGGACTGAAAAAAGAAACCGCTAAACCAGAAATATGCGTTTATAATGAATAATATATACACTCTGAACATGGTGATCACAAACACATTGGTTTCAGAGGAAGAGAGACTTAGAGCATCATCCTGTTAAAATGGAAACACGTCAGTGATATCTACCATCCCACTCCAACAGGACTGACCTTAAGGATTCCCGAATGGCTGAGGAGGAGATTAGATGTCTTTAAGTCCCGGTGCAAAATCCAGTTATCATGAAGATGTCGAACACCTTTTAGAAGTTGTATCATAAGTGTTTTAACTTCCCCTGGAAACGGATTTTAAAGATTTGTAAGTTTTCAAATTTAAGTGGCTCCATCGCCTACAACCCAGTTAAAGTCAGCAATACTGCGATGTGTGTTTGCCCTCCTCAACCTTTCTGCAACTGCTTAATGACCACTGAACAAATCCCATCCTCTGTGATAATGTATTATCACTATCACAGCCCAACTTATCCATTATAGCCAAACATCCTGTAATAGTTTCCTGTTGCACAATCACAATGGTTCTGTTCCAAGACTCGACCCTTTAGCCTTCAGTTTTCCTCACTTGCACGTGGCTCCTTTGGCAACATTGTGCACAGACGGAATTTGCTTCAGTACAATGCCAGGTTTATTGCTCCACAACCTTCCTTCATTCCACTCTTGTTGCTGTGCTCTGTTCTGATGTTGATGAGCCAGAGCTCTCTTCAAACAACTTATAAAAATTAAGGTAATAAATCGAGCAATATGTAGGCTAGCACCAAAAATGGAAATGAAAGTTGCTGGTGGCAATAGATATCCACTAACATCCTTCATGCTACCCCCACCCAGACTGACGCATATGACTGGGCTGTACTCCCATATTTAGGGTTGGAAGGAAAATACACTGACAGTGTTACCCACATTCCAATAATTAATTATTTGCACAAAGCATGCGGGTGAGCAACTTTAAGGACAAAAATAGTTCCATGGGGCTGATTGAAAATCTGAAGTATGGTTCCACAGAGTGGCCAAGTTACATACTGCATGCTAGCATTAAAAGCACATTTGCAGATGCAATATTTAACACTAACAATCTGACTGGCTGATAAAAGCCCACATTCCTAAAATGCATTCAACTATCAAGATTCAGTAATTACTTTACAGTCTATAAATTCAAAATGAATGCACTGGAGGCATGTGTTGTGGTGAAAGATGTGCAGCTATTGACAGCTGGGTCCTCATCACAATATCAAACATAGTGCTGAACTTGTATGGTAATTGTGCTGACATTCAAAGCCACACAAAATGTATTTCCTATTAAAAAGAATGATCATCACAAATACTTATTAATGAAATGTCACAAATACACAAGTCACGGCAAAAAAGGGGAAGAGGGGGGAATTTAAACTGATTGGAATTACAGCATTACTGTGGATCTTAATCCTCAAACTCCTCACAAAACACTCCAAAATACAGCTGTTCGGAATATTATCAAACTTTGCTATCCTTGCTTAGAATTCATTAGGCTGGAAGAATTTAAAAATGAGGATAATTTGATTCCAACTCCATGCTGGTGACTGTAAACAATGTACTGAATAATCAGTTAACGTTACAAGAACATTTACTGATTCCCTGCAGCCACAGTGATAATGAGGTGACTTCTCAACAAGTGGGAAATTTATCTTGCGAAAAGGTGGAGTGGAAATTTGGTACTTTAACCTGCGATGTCACGACTTGGGTTCACTTTGTGTTTGGCTCTGGAAGCAATCGAGTCCTTGTCAACCGCAACTTTTGTTGACAATATCTTATTAGCGTTGATTGTTTTAATGTGGAAGATTTCTGATTTTGTAATGATCACAGATGACTGTACCTGGTAAGAATGGTTGTTTCATGGTTTCCATTAAACTCTTGAGATCATGCTCAACGTAGTTCATAACTATATATATCTTATCCATGTTGCTTCCCACAACAATTTCCTGAAAAAATAAAAGATGATTCAATAAATATCTATTTTCATATACAATATTACCTCTCACTGGTACAGCACACTCACCGCTCATGGGAGAGCACAGCAATGGCAACATTAACATCTAATCTCATAAAACATAATTTTAGATATAATCTATAATCCTTTCAATTGACAGAGTTTAATTGTATTCCCCCTCCGCAGCCCCCTCACACACACAACTGCTCACACACACACAACTGTATTCCAGTGGATAATAAACATTTAACCAGTGTTATCAAATATAACACTTCACACTCAATTCATCAAGGGCGGCACAGTGGTTAGCACAGCTACTTCACAGCAGCAGGGACCCGGATTCAATTCTGGCCTTGGGTGAGTGTGTGGAGTTTGCACGTTCTTCCTGTGTCTGCGTGGGTTTCCTCCGGATTCTCCAGTTTCCTCCCGCAGTCCAAAGATGTGCAGGTTAGGTGGATTAGCTATGATAAAATTGCCCGTGCCCAGGGGTGTACAGGTTGGATGTACAGGTTAGGTAGGGTTATGGGAATAGGGTGGGGGAGTGGGTCTAGGTAAGGGTGTTCTTTCAGAGGGCTGGTGCAGATTTGATGGGCCGAATTACCTCCTTCTGCACTATAGAGATTCTATCAAATCGAAAGGGAAAAATGTGCAATCTTTGCTGAAATATTCCTGTGTAAACTAAATTTAACGCACCACCAGCTAATTACCGGGTATACTCACATCTCTCCCACACACATTTAATTGTTTACTTACTCTAACAGTGACAATGTTTGGGTGCTGTGCTTTCAATATGGTGTTGATTTCCCGTAGGGACGTAATCGGAAATCCTTCCTTCTCCTTTTCCATTTTTAATCGTTTCAAAGCCACTATTTCATCTGAAACAAACAAAATTCCCACACTAAACAAATTAATACTAAGATCACATCGACTAACATTTTCATGATTCCGTGATTATAGAGGCATCATTTGTATGTATGGGCCATTTACAAAGGCACAGTTAGAATTCTACAAACAGCCAGAAGGCTGGAAGGTTAAGATCAGGCAAGGCCGGAAATTGCCCGAGTTCTTATCTTTCACCAACAATAACTTAACAGAAAGCTCACTCCATTTGTTTTGAATTGTGCGGTTCCTTTTTTGAGAGTGACAGTCAAGTTTGGTTATCACCTTGTGAAACATTCAGAACAACAGACTGTCAGTTGTGCGAATGCCTGATTGTTGCCCCTTACAGAGAAATGGAAATGTGATAGTCTTAGCTTTTCAGTAAAGGCAGGGGCTGTTGCTGGAATCCACATGTACAAAAGAAACGCTCGTTCAGACTCAGCCTGTCAGCTGTCAGGCTCAATCCATGTGGCAATAGTTATTCTTCATTAATTGCTGCAGTGACACCCAGTGCTCAATGGCATCAGTCTAAATCTCCCCAGTGCTTCCGCTATACTGCTGCTTTGATTTATTTACTCTACAGTGATGCCCACGACGGTGCTTTCATCTGAAGCTACCTAGTAAATGCAAAAAGTGAACAAAACTGCACAAAACATAATGCAAGATGCTCCAAAATAGAGGGAAAGGCTGAATCATCAGAAGAAATTAATCTCGTTGTGCACGTTTCTGTCCGACACTTCAACTCTCCTTCTCCAGCTTTAACTATATTGAAACCACAGTTAAATCCTGCCTATAGGTTTCAACAACTTAGCCCATGCCCATGTGTAAAGGTTATATTACTGGACCAATAACCACAGCACAAGCTCAAATTCCATCAAAGTAGTTAGAGAAATTTAATTCAGTTTTTAAAACCTGTAAGCAAAAACTTGGCAGGAAAAGTGGCTGAGCAGCAGTCAGATTTCTGTAAAAACCCAACTGATTCAATGATTATCAGGGAGGTTGGATAGCATGGTGGTTACTGTACGGGCAATCCAGAGGCCTGGGTTGATGATTTGAAGACACACATTTAAATTCCACCACGGATCTGGAGGAATGTAAATTCAATTAATTAATTAAAAATTGGAATAAAATGCTGGTCTCATTAATAGTGATCATGGAACTACCAGATGTGCTTCACTAATGCTCTCAGCCCCTCTTACTGAGCCTGGCCTATAAGTGACTGCAGGCCAGGATACAATGCGGTTGACTCTTAACCACCCCCTAAAATGACCAAAGACGACGAGCCGGTGTACATGGCTACCCACCACCGGCTCGAGTAATCATGGCCGTAAAACCATTATCTATTGTTATGATAGAGATAGAGAAATACAGCACAGAACAGGCCCTTTGGCCCACGATGTTATGCTGAACTTTTGTCCTAGGTTAATCATAGAATTTAGGACACTAAGGGCAATTTTTCATGGCCAATCCACCCAACCTGCACATCTTTGGACTGTGGGAGGAAACCGGAGCACCCGGAGGAAACCCACGCACACACGGGGAGGATGTGCAGACTCCGCACAGACAGTGATCCAAGTCGAAATCGAACTTGGGACCCTGGAGCTGTTAAGCAATTGTGCTATCCATAATGCTACCGTGCTGCCCTTAAGAAGAAGTTAATCTACACTCCATTATTCTACCCTAATCCATGTACCTATCCAATAGCCGCTTGAAGGTCCCAAACGTTTCCGACTCAACTACTTCCACAGGCAGTGCATTCCATGCCCCCACTAGTCTCTGGGTAAAGAACCTACCTCTGACATCCCCTCTATATCTTCCACCATTTATCTTAAATTTATGTCCCCTTGTAATGGTGTGTTCCACCCGGGGACAAAGTATCTGACTGTCTCCTCTATCTATTCCCCTGATCATCTTATAAACCTCTATCAAGTCGCCCCTCATCCTTCTCCGTTCTAATGAGAAAAGGCCTAGCACCCTCAACCTTTCCTCGTATGACCTACTCTCCATTCCAGGCAACATCCTGGTAAATCTCCTTTGCACCTTTTCCAAAGTTTCCACAGCCTTCCTAAAATGAGGCGACCAGAACTGCACACAGTACTCCAAATGTGGCCTGACCAAGGTTTTGTCCAGCTGCATCATCACCTCACGGCTCTTAAATTCAATCCCTCTGCTAATGAACGCTAGCACACCATAGGCCTTCTTCACAGCTCTATCCACTTGAGTGGCAACTTTCAAAGATCTATGAACATAGACCCCAAGATCTCTCTGCTCCTCCACATTGCCAAGAACCCTACCGTTAACCCTGTATTCCGCATTCATATTTGTCCTTCCAAAATGGACAACCTCACACTTGTCAGGGTTAAACTCCATCTGCCACTTCTCAGCCCAGCTCTGCATCCTATCTATATCTCTTTGAAGCCGACAACAGCCCTCCTCACTATCCACAACTCCACCAATCTTCGTATCATCTGCAAATTTACTGACCCACCCTTCAACTCCCTCATCCAAGTCGTTAATGAAAATCACAAACAGCAGAGGACCCAGAACTGATCCCTGCGGTACGCCACTGGTAACTGGGCTCTAGGCTGAATATTTGCCATCCACCACCACTCTCTGTCTTCTATCGGTTAGCCAGTTTGTTATCCAACTGGCCAAAGTTCCCACTATCCCATGCCTCCTTACTTTCTGCACAAGCCTACAATGGGGAACCTTATCAAATGCCTTACTAAAATCCATGTACACTACATCCACTGCTTTACCTTCATCCACATGCTTGGTCACCTCCTCAAAGAAGTCAATAAGACTTGTAAGGCAAGACCTACCCCTCACAAATCCGTGCTGACTATCGCTAATCGAGCAGTGTCTTTCCAGATGCTCAGAAATCCTATCCCTCAGTACCCTTTCCATTACTTTGCCTACCACCGAAGTAAGACCAACTGGCCTGTAATTCCCAGGGTTATCCCTATTCCCTTTTTTGAACAGGGGCACGACATTCGCCACTCTCCAATCCTCTGGTACCACCCCTGTTGACAGCGAGGACGAAAAGATCATTGCCAACGGCTCTGCAATTTCATTTCTTGCTTCCCATAGAATCCTTGGATATGTCCCGTCAGGCCCGGGGGACTTGTCTATCCTCAAGTTTTTCAAAACACGCATCACATCTTCCTTCCTGACAAGTATCTCCTCGAGCTTATCAGTCTGTTTCACACTGTTCTCTCCAACAATATGGCCCCTCTCGTTTGTAAATACTGAAGAAAAATACTTGTTCAAGACCTCTCCTATCTCTTCAGACTCAATACACAATCTCCCGCTACTGTCCTTAATCGGACCTACCCTCGCTCTAGTCATTCTCATATTTCTCACATATGTGTAAAAGGCCTTGGGGTTTTCCTTGATTCTACCTGCCAAAGATTTTTCATGCCCTCTCTTAGCTCTCCTAATCCCTTTCTTCAGTTCCCTCCTGGCTATCTTGTATCCCTCCAGTGCCCTGTCTGAACCTTGTTTCTTCAGCCTTACATAAGTCTCCTTCTACATCTTAACAAGACATTCAACCTCTCTTGTCAACCATGGTTCCCTCACTCGACCATCTCTTCCCTGCCTGACAGGGCCATACATATAAAAGACACGCAGTACCTGTTCCTTGAACAAGTTCCACCTTTCACTTGTGTCCTTCCCTGACAGCCTATGTTCCCAACTTCTGCACTTCAATTCTTGTCTGACAGCATTGTATTTACCCTTCCACCAATTATAAACCTTGCCCTGTTGCACGCACCTATCCCTCTCCATAACTAAAGTGAAAGTCACAGAATTATGGTCACTACCTCCAAAATACTCCCCCACTAACAAATCTATCACCTGCCCTGGTTCATTACCAAGTACTAAATCCAATATGGCCTCCCCTCTGGTCGGACAATCTACATACTGTGTTAGAAAAGCTTCCTGGACACACTGCACAAACACTACCCCATCCAAACTATTTGATCTAAAGAGTTTCCACTCAATGTTTGGGAAGTTGAAGTCACCCATGACTACTACCCTGTGACTTCTGCACCTTTCCAAAATCTGTTTCCCAATCTGTTCCTCCACATCTCTGCTGCTATTGGGGGGCCTATGGAAAACTCCCAACAAGGTGACTGCTCCTTTCCTATTTCTGACTTCAACCCATATTACCTCAGTAGGCAGATCCCCCTCGAACTGCCTTTCTGCAGCTCTAATTAACAATGCCACCCCTCCACCTCTTTTACCATCCTCCCTAATCTTGTTGAAACATCTATAACCAGGGACCACCAACAACCATTTCTGCCCCTCTTCTATCCAAGTTTCCGTGATGGCCACCACATCGTAGTCCCAAGTACCGATCCATGCCTTAAGTTCACCCACCTTATTCCTGATGCTTCTTGCATTAAAGTATACACACTTCAACCCATCTACCCATCTCCTTCCCTGCAAGTACTCTCCTTTGTCAGTGTTACCTTCCCCACTGCATCACTACGTGCTTTGGCGTCTTGAATATCGGCTTCCTTAGTTGTGGACTACAAATCCGGTTCCCATTCCCCTGCCAAATTAGTTTAAACTCTCCCGAAGAGTACTAGAAAACCTCCCCCCCAGGATATTGGTGCCCCTCTGGTTCAGATGCAACCCGTCCTGCTTGTACAGGTCCCACCTTCCCCAGAATGCGCTCCAATTATCCAAATACCTGAAGCCCTCCCTCCTACACCATTCCTGCAGCCACGTGTTCAACTGCACTCTCTCCCTATTCCTAGCCTCGCTATCACGTGGCACCGGCAACGAACCAGAGATGATAACTCTGTCTGTCCTGGCCTTTAACTTCCAGCCTAACTCCCTAAACTTGTTTATTACCTCCACACCCTTTTTCCTACCTACGTCGTTGGTACCAATGTGCACCACGACTTCTGGCTGCTCACCCTCCCCCTTCAGGATCCTGAAGACACGATCCGAGACATCCCTGGCCCTGGCACCCGGGAGGCAACATACCTTTCGGGAGTATCGCTCGCGACCACAGAATCTCCTATCTATTCCCCTAACCATTGAATCTCCTATTACTATTGCTTTTCTATGCTCTTCTGAGCCCCAGAGCCAGACTCAGTGCCAGAGACTTGGCCACTGGGGCCTTCCCTGGTAGGTCATCCCCTCCCAACAGCATCCAAAACGGTATACTTGTTTTGAAGGGGAACGGCCACGAGGGATCCCTGCACTGTCTGCCTGTTAGTTTTCTTTCCCCTGACTGTAACCCAGCTACTCTTGTCCAGTACCTTGGGTGTGGCTACCTCCCTGTAACTCTTCTCGATAACCCCCTCTGCCTCCCGGATGATCCGAAGTTCATCCAGCTCCAGTTCCTTAACACGGTCTCTGAGGAGCTGGAGTTGGGTGCACTTCCCGCAGGTATAGTCAGCGGGGACACCAGTGGTATCCCTCACCACCCACATCCTACAGGAGGAGCATGCAACTGCCCTAGCCTCCATCCCCTCTTACTTTACAGAATTAGCTGCCCCGTGGACCAACTGGACCTCCGCCCTCCGACTCTGCTTCCAGTCAGCTGTACTCTAAACTCCTATAAAAACCCATCTGATTCATTAATGTCCCCTTCAGGAAAGGAAATCTGCTGTGGTTACCCAGCCTGGCCTACATGTGGCTCGAGACCCATAGCAATGTAGTTGACTCTTAAATGCCCTCTGAATGTTGAAGCGCAATTAGGGACAGGCAATAAATGCTGACATTGCTAGTGATGTTCACATCCTAATGATTTTGTTAAAATAATCTTTATGGAGGAAAGAGCTTCGTTGTCCTTGCCCAGTCTGGCCTCATATGGCTCCAGTCTCAACCAATGTGCTTTAATGTTAATGAAATGACCTAGCATCAGATTTCTACAAAGAACCAGAATCCTCACCTTCTCAGGACAACTAGAGATGTAAAATAAATGGTGACGTCTACATTCTATTAATGAATTTAAAAACATTCCATACAAAATATGAGAGTACCCCATCACCAGCTCTAGGCAGAGGACTCTAACAACCTTTACATTAACCTGATGAACATCAGGGCTGTTTTTTTGGGGGGTTTTTTATAAATATTTTTTATTCTCCTTTTTCACATTTTCTCCCAAATTTACCCCCAACAATAAACAATAATCAGTAACGACTGTAATGTCAATCCCAACATCAATAACAACGATCCCATCCTCCCATCAAACCCCCAAATAGCAGCCCGCATATTAACATAAACAAATGACAAAAAGGAATCAGGAATCACCCACAGTCACCATTAACACGTACAGTCCCTCTCCCCCCAACCCTCTCAGCCGTCCCTCTAATGTTCGATATGATCCGGTTCTCGAAAGTGCTTAATGAATAATGCCCATGAATTGTAGAACCTCTCCATCCTTCCCCTCAGTTCAAATTTGACCTTTTCAAGCTTCAAGAATTCCAGCAGGTCCTCCCGCCACACCAGGGCACGTGGTGGAGAGGTTGATCTCCACCCGAACAGGAGGCAGCGCTGGTTTAGCTCAGTGGGCTAGACAGCTGGTTTGTGATGCAGAACAAGGCCAGCAGCACGGGTTCAATTACCGTACCAGCTGAGAATTCTGAATTCTCCCTCTGTGTACCCGAACAGGCGCCGGAATGTGGTGACTAGGGGCTTTTCGCAGTAACTTCGTTGCAGTGTTAATGTAAGCCTACTTGTGACAATAAAGGTTATTTTTATTTTATCTTCAAGTAATCCAGAACCTACAGCTGCCACTGCTGGCTTTTTCACATTTCAGGTTGTGCAATACATTAAACTGAACTAAATATTGAAGTGTCCGAAATTGGAGGAAGAATATGGTTTGGGCTGCAGGTAGCTAGTTTCCTGCTATGTTGAAATGATTACTCACCGGTCTTTTTGTCTTTAGCTCTATAAACCACACCATATGTTCCTTCTTCAATTCTGTTAAGACACTGAAATTCTTCTACACTGCGGCAACCCTTAAAACAAAGTCAAATTATAATTAATTACAACAGTATGGATGGGTGCTGCTTTCGTACATTTCACATGAGGTGTGTTGCATAAATACATAGGGCAGCACGGTATCACAGTGATTAGTACTGTTGCTTCACAGCGCCAGGGTCCTAGGTTCGATTCCCGGCTTGGGACAGTGTCTGTGCAGAGTCTGCACGTTCTCCCCGTGTCTGCGTGGGTTTCCTCCGGGTGCTCCGGTTTCCTCCCACAAGTCCTGAAAGACGTTAGCTGAATTGAACATTCTGAATTCTCTCTGTGTACCCAAATAGGGGCCAGAGTGTGGCGATTAGGGGATTTTCACAGTAACTTCATTGCAGTGTTAATGTAAGCCTACTTCTGACAATAAAGATTAATATTATGTTATATTTTTATTTTGAGAGAGTATTGGCTTTATTGGATAGTAAGAGGGACCTGGTCACTGACACTCCCCAATGCATAAACAGGACACACAATGATATTTGGAGGAAATAACGCATCTTGAGGTGGGGCAAGAAGAATCACATGAGAATCTGAGCAAGAATTAAAAAGCACTCCTGCAGACGATCAATGTTGGAAGCATGCATCAATATTGGCAGCATATCCTTTATGAGCCAAGGAAAATTGCAAATTAAAAATGTTTAGATCTGGTGTCAACATGTTTTTTTCATCCTTTCTGAACCCCCTCATGCTGGACCAGGCTGTATTTAGTGTAATGACATTGTTCCATTGAATCTGCAAAGATCCATGAAATATTTGGGTTACCTCTCGCAGTTCTTTTTTCTTCAAAATTTAAGGGTATCCAATTCTTTCTTCAAATTAAGGGGTAATTTTAGTGTGGCCAATCCACCTAACCTGCACATCTTTGGGTTGTGGGGGTGAGACCCACGCAGAAACGGGAAGAACGCGCAAACTCCACACGGACAGTGACCCGGGGCCGGGATCGAACCTGGGTCCTCAGCGTCGTGAGGCAGCAGTGCTAACCACTGCACCATCGCGCCGTCCTACTTTGCTGTAAGATTGCTGTGCACTTTGATATTTTAATCATTTTGCTTTTTGTTTGGAGAAACCGAAGAGTAACCTTAGTGCGCAATTCCACTCAGAATTTTAGACGGTTTGCCCAAAGTTCTCACAAAGATTCTGGTTATGTACCTGAAGAGCGGGTAAATACTGTGGCAGCTCCTTCTTCAACTCAACAGGTGAAACAGGTGGGGAATCAGGAACATACTCTCCCTCAGTGGGAGTGTTGGAGATTGGACTTTCCTCGTCCTCCATCTCCTCCTCATCCTCCTCCACACTCTCTTCTGAATCATGATCAAACTTTGACTCTGTAACTAACATGTTCAGTATCAGGAAATACAAACAACCGATATAAACATAAATGACAAATGAGGCTTTGCACTGGAAACGATGTAGAAGCAGCATTTACCTATTTGGATATGATTTCCATTCTGCCTTTCTTCATCACTCTGATCTTCCTCTTCAGTAATTTCCCCTAAATCAGAGAAAAACAAACACTTCAACTAAAAAGCAGCTCAAATCTAAATCCTTCAACTATTTACTTCACCCAAGATTCTAAGATGCACATTCTGGGCCTCTCTATTTGGAGCAGTTAAGGACAGAGGAGTTGTTTGATTTGTATCTGGATACACGTCGCCACTCGGAGAGGAGGGGACTTTGTACCCACACACAGCTGTTCATTACCGAGGTTCAGCTGTTCTATTGGTTCTAAAGGTCATGGACCAGGATTTGAGAAAAATAATTTAATCCTCACCAACGGATTGTTCAGATTCACCCTCAGACGCAGTCGGAGACTCTTCCGATCCCTCGCTGCTGCTTTCTTCCTCAGAGGCAGTTGCAGACCCTATTAAAGAAATTCAGGAACATAGACAGAACATTAGGCCATAAAGGATGCGCCACAATAAAGAGATCTTTTTAAAAGCAACAGTTTTAGATAATTACATAATAAAAAGTACTGTGCTTAAATATACTCTGTACATCCTTCTGCATAGCACAGCCACTGAAGGAGATTAGGATTCAATTCTGACAGAATGGTGGGAAAACAGGCTTGGATGACACACTGAGCTCAGCAGTGTAGCAACTAAAATAAATTAATATTCATGGTTTAATTAAGTGATGCAACAATTTCCTGGGATGAAAATCATTCCTGATTTTCAAACTTATTTTGGCTTCTCCATTTAGAGTAATCACATCATGCATTACTCCCCAGTTGAAAGGTTCTGTAACTCAAAAAACGTGCAGAGAAGCGAGGGAGGATTTATCCACCTAGGAATTATCCTTCTTTATCTATTTATTTATCCTTCCTTATAGCTTTCCACTGTTGAAATGCTGCAAGTACAATCTTAATAATAATAATAATTGCTTATTATCACAAGTAGGCTTCAATTAAGTTACTGTGAAAAGACCCTAGTCGCCACATGGATGCAAGATGCTCCCCATGCCAGGGACCCGGGCTTGGTTCACTGTCTGTGCAGAGTCTGCACGTTCTCCCTGTGTTTGCATGGGTTTCCTCCGGGTGCTCCAGTTTCCTCCCACAAGTCCTGAAAGACGTGCTTATTAGGTGAATTGGACATTCTGAATTCTCCCTCTGTCTACCCGAAGAGGCCGGAATGTGGCGACATGGGGATTTTCACAGTAACTTATTTGCAGTGTTAATGTGAGCCCAATTGTGACAATAATAAAGATTGGCATTATTAAGTTTCATTCTTCACATCCATTCTAGGGAAAAACAGTAAACAAGAGAAAACATCATATGCCTGTGTCTCACATTATGTTTGAGTTTATAGACGGCATTCCCACATAAACCTTGCTGCACGTTTGGTATCAGGTTCAATAACAATACCACACAGCCTTTTTTTTCCTGATGAGCTCGAAGATGCTATATATTAGCATGGCAAAACTACAGGTATCCAATGTGACAGATGAATACATCGCTGCTTGCCATTGTAAGATATTGTTTTTATTTGTTCATGGGATTTGGGCACAGACAATATTAATTGGCCAAACCCACCTCCAGTGATGATGCAGAGTTGTGTTCTAGACGGCTCTGGGTCACTGTCCGTGTGGAATTTGCACATTCTCCCTGTGCATGCATGGGCTTTGCCCCCACGACAGAAAAAAGGATGTGCAGTGTAGATGGATTGGCCATGCTAAAATTGCCCCTTAATTGGAAAAAAATGAATTGGGTACTCTAAATTTAAAAAAAGGGTTGTGTTCTAGAACCTCTGCGGTCCTTGTACATACTTGCACTCTGCTGTTAGGAGGGCTGCTCCAGGATTTCAATCCAACAAGAATGAAGGAACCGCTATAGATTCCTAAGTCAGCAAGCTGTGATTTTTTTTTTTATAAATTTAGATTACCCAATTATTTTTTCCAATTAAGGGGCAATTTTAGCGTGGCCAATCCACCTACCCTGCACATTTTTGGGTTGTGGGGGCGAAACCCACGCAGACACGGGGAGAATGTGCAAACTCCACACGGACAGTGACCCAGAGCCGGGATCGAACCATGGACCTCAGCGCCGTGAGGCGGTTGTGCTAACCACTAGGCCACCGTGCTTGTATGAGTGAGTGCAGCTCCAACAACACTCTGGAAGTTGAACACCATCCAACACAAAACACCGTGCCCCCTGCAAGCTGTGATGAAGCGGAACTTGCAGATGGCTGTGTCCCTGTTCAACTTCCAACTCTGTTCTTCTAGGTGGTAGAAGTTGTGGGTGTGGAATACGCTGTGGAAGAAGCCCTGGCGAGATGCTGACGGTGCAGAATGCTGCTGCCATGGTGCACCAGTGGTGGAGGAAGTGGATTTTTGAAGGCGATTGATGGGGCGCCAAGCAAGCAGGATACTTTTGTGTTGGATGGTGTTCAGCTTCCAGAGTGTTGTTGGAGCTGCACTCACTCATACAAGCGAGAGCATCGCATCACACTCCTGTCTTGTCTATTGTAGATGGCGGAAAGACTTGAGCCAAAAGATCAATAGATTTTTCTAAATTCTCCCCCCCCCCCATCAAAATTTTGAGTACCCAATTCATTTTTTTCCAATTAAGGGGCAATTTTAGCATGTCCAATTCACCTACCCTGCATATCTTTTTTGGGTTGTGGGGGCAAAACCCACACCACGGGGAGAATGTGCAAACTCCACACAGAGCCGGGATTGAACCTGGGATCTCGGCACCGTGAGGCAGCAGTGCTAACCACTGTGCCACCGTGCTGCCCTTTCTTTCTAGATATTAGGTAGATGATCAGCCGTGATAGTTAAATGGAGAAGGCTGGAGGAGCTGAATGGTCTACTCCTGCTATTTCCTATGTTCATTAGGAGGCGAGTTACTCAGACACAGAATTCCAGCATCTGACCTGCTCCTGTCGTCACATTATTAATATGGCTGGTGCCGATCAGATTTGGTTAATGGCAACCCCCGGAATGTTGATGGTGGAGGAGTGCGGAGATTCAGATTCAGTGATGTTATTTCCGTTGAATGTTAAG
The DNA here is from genome assembly GCF_902713615.1 of Scyliorhinus canicula. Classification (NCBI taxonomy): domain Eukaryota; kingdom Metazoa; phylum Chordata; class Chondrichthyes; order Carcharhiniformes; family Scyliorhinidae; genus Scyliorhinus; species Scyliorhinus canicula. Next base: position 140,936,566 of record NC_052161.1, read on the forward strand.
GGGAGATGGTTAGACACTCTCTTGTTGAAGATGGTCTTTGCCTGGCACTTGCGTGGCATAAACATTATTCTGCCATTAATCCGCCCAAGCTTGAAAGTTGTCCAGGTCTTGCTGCATGAGTACAGATTGTATGATTATCCGAGGAGCCGGGAGTCAAACAATGTGAAAGCCATCAGCTAATATCCACACGTCTGACACTGAAACAGCTGAAGATGGCTGGGCCTAGGACACCACCCTGAGGAACTCTTGCAATGATGTCCTGCGATTGAGATGACTGAACTCCCAACAATTTCAAGCATCTATTTCTGTGACAGGTATTTTTGTGCCAGTAGATGGATATCCTTCCAATTCTCAGAGACTTCAATTTAGCTCCTTGATGCCACGCTCGGTCAAATGTTGCCTTGAAGTCAAGGGCAGTCACACGCACCTCACCTCTTGAATTCAGGTGTTTTGTTCATGATTACACCACGGGTGCAATGAGGTCTGGAGCCGCGTGATTCAGGAAGAACAAATTTATTAAAGTATTTACAGCCTAATGCTTGTGCCTTAGTATTAGAAAGGCCAGAATATCGCTAATACCTGAGGAAGATTCACCAGATGTTGTCTTTCTTTCACTGTCACTTATGTCCTGCAAATCAGACAGTGGGTCTTTTTCTTCATATCTCTCCTCCATCACTGCACAGAAACACAAACAGAACAGAAAGATTTACAAAAGGAATTGCTACTCGTATCATTCATTAGCTCTCCACTGGAAAATGTTTCCTTAAATATTTAAATTGCCCTTTTTGTTTCCCTTTTCTCTGTCTCTCTTCTTGTCGCTATTGATTTCATAACCCCCCTTTTTCTCTTCACTACATTGCCCCTTGTTCTTCTGCTCACCACTATTTTCCAATTCCACTAGCCCCCACCCCCCCTCCAGTTTGAATTACTATCAGCTTCTTGAATTCATTTCAGTTGTTTAAGGCAAGTGATGAGTCCCAGGCAACTGCAATATGGGGGATCTTGACTTATCTTAGGGAATCAGAGAGGAATGTCCCAGAAGATTCACCCTCCAAATTCAGTGTAGTGGTTAGCACTGTTACTTCACAGTGCCTGGGACCCGGGTTCGATTCCCGGCCTGGGTCACTGTCTGTGCGGAGTCTGTACGTTCTCCCCATGTCTGCGTGGATTTCCTCCAGGTGCTCCGGTTTCCTCCCACAAGTCCCGAAAGACGTGCTGTTAGGTATTTTGTACATTCTGAATTCTCCCTCTGTGTACCCGAACAGGTGCCAGAGTGTGGCGACTAGGGGATTTTCACAGTAACTTCACTGCAGTGTTAATTTAAGCATACACTAATAAAGATTATTATTATTTTACCGTTCCCTGGAATTAATGTTGTTAGCGACGAATGAGTATAGGATATTGCAGAGCTCATTGAATGAAACAAGCTTGACAAGCCTTAATTTTTCCAACCTTTTCATGAGTTTATAACTCGATGCTGGATTGTTATATTCATAAAAATCAAGACTACATGGAACTCCTGTGTGTACAAAATATTAGCTTTAATAGCAGACGAGGTACGTGACGTCATTTAAATTCTTATGGTGTAACTGGAATTGTTAATTTTTTTTATTTAAAAAAAAATAAATTTAGTACACCCAATTAATTTTTTCCAATTAAGGGGCAATTTAGCGTAGCCAATCTACCTAACCTGCACATCTTTGGGTTGTGGGGGCGAAACCCACGCAAACACGAGGAGAATGTGCAAACTCCACACAGACAGTGACCCAGAGCCGGGATCAAACCTGGGACCTCGGCGCTGTGAAGCAACAGGGCTAACCCACTGCGCCACCGTGCTGCCCAGGAATTGTTAATTTTAATAGGCAGAGGTGTACTTTGAATATTTAGCAGCTGTGACTTTCCTTGTAAAGGTGGCATGGAACAGCCTAGTCATAATTTCATCCCAACTTGATCAAAGCTGGAGACAGGTTTCCAATTTAAACTTTCCCATGTTCTACTTCTCAATTTATAATCGACATGTTTGCACAAAACAAATCTTCCATCAGGAACAGATAAAATACTATTTAAAATATTCAAGTATGCATCAATACTACACAGTGTGTGGTAGAAGCAAGATCCACAGCATGATTCAGCAACTCAGTCTGTGTCACAGGTCTTTCAGGCTTCATTTCTGCTGTCAAGTCAGTGTCATAGCGGTCAAGCCAGTACACCAAATTTGGATAGGATTATCCATATTGTTCAGGCAACATGGAGAATAGGTGGTTTGGATTTTCAGAAGGCTTCTGATAAGGTCCCACACAAGAGGTTAGTAAATAAAATCAAAACACATGAAATTGGGGGGGAATATATGCAGGTTGAGCATCCCTTATTCAAAATGCTTGGGTCCAAGAACATCTCGGATTCCGGACTTTTTCGGATTTTGGAATACCTGTATAGGTATAGTTGTGAAATGCTGCATAGCTAGCAGATCTCAGGTGAACATCATGTCTTTTTTATACCAGAAACATGATTTCGGGGTTGAGAAAAAAGTGCGGATTTAAGAGCTTTTCGAATTTTGAATAAGGGATACTCAACCTGTTAGTATGAATTGAGAATTGGTTATCAGACGAGAGCAGAGAGTGGGAATAAATAGATCACGGGGAGGTAGTATTGTCACTGGTCGAGTGATCCAGAGACCCGAGCTAATTCTCTGGGAACCCGGTTTCGAATCCCACCATGGCAGATGGTGAAATTTCAATTCAATAAAAATCTGGAATTAAACGTCCAATGATGACCATGAAACCATTGTCGATTGTCGTAAAAAAAAACATCTGGTTCACTAATGTTCTTTAGGGAAGGAAATCTGCCCTCCTTACCTGGTCTGGCCTATACGCGACACCAGAACCACAGCGATGTGTTTGACTCTTAAATGCTCTCTGAAATGGCCGAGCAAACCACTCAATTAAAGGGCAACAACTGCTGGCCCAGCCCAACGACGCCCACATCCCATGAACGATGGCAGGCTGTTAGTGTACACCACAAGGATCAGTGCTGGGACCACAGCTGTTCACAATCAATATAAAGAATTTGGATATGGGGACCATTCCTAACTTTGCTGACTACACTAAACTAGGAAACCCAAGTTTTGATGAGGATTCAAGGAGGCTCCCAGGAGGCATGGACAGGCCAAGTGTGGTGGGTGGGATTGATCCTGATTGTGCGCGCGCGTGTGCGTGCACGCAAGGAGTGACTGTGTCTCTGGGAGTAACTGAGTGACCATGTCTGTGGGTATGGAGTGGGAACGAGTGATGGAGTGAGTGAATGAGAGTCTACCGTCCTCACTTTTCTCACTCACTCTCACCACCACATACCCACATACACCGACCCTCTAACATTCCGGTTGTTTTTATTGCTCTTTTTAAAAAAAAAACTCAACAGTTCTTGCTCTGACATAGAGTTATGTTTATTCAGCAATTTCCTTAAACCCTCAAACTTTTCAAAATTCAGTATGTTGTTGTGCCAAACTTTACCTTTCTGAAATATGCTATCGACCCGAGTGAGAAAAACATCGAAATGTGGCCCTTGAGCAAAAATGTTGGACAGGCCTGACCTAATTGAATGGCGAAGCAGGTTAAGACAGACTTAATGTCCTACTCTTGGTCCTATGTTCCTACGTAAAACGTGTCATTTGAGATTTATCCTCAGTGTGAAATCAATCATTTGATGACCATACCAATTTTTCTTCCAACCCCAACTTCAATCCTCTCTGTGTGGCACCACATTGGGCTATGACTTCTGTGGTGTGGTTTTAACTTTTCACCGTATCCCACCTTCGACCCTCTGTGGTGCATCATGGCTGAAGAAACAGGAAAAAAAGTCAAATCCAATTCAACAAAATGGCCAAGCATTAAAACAGTTAAAAGGCTACATTTTGGAAAAGGGAAGCTTTAAATGCTATGCGTGTCACTGCACACTCTTCCAGGGTGTTAAGTGGCAGCTGTCTAGGTCTTAACCCCATATTCTACACCCGTTGCAGCTGGAAGATGGATCAACAGTTCTTATTTCTCGATCGATAAAGACGCAGTTGGAATGTAAAACCAGATGAAACATGTTACATTCTAAGTTTTAAACTGCTCAAACTGAACAATGCATCAATCACTACTGAACCATTGTGAAACTATTTTTTCCCCTAAAATTTAGAGTACCCAATTATTTTTTTTCCAATTTAAGGGGCAATTCAGCGTGGCCAGTCCATTTACCTTGCATATCTTTGGGTTGTGGGGATGAAACCCACGCAGACATGGGGAGAATGTGCAAACTGCGCACGGACAATGACCTAGGGCTACCGGGATTTGAACCCGGGTCCTCAGTGCCGCAGTCCCAGTGCTAACCACTACGCACATCCCACCCCTATTGAGAAACTCTTACAGTGAAACACAAGATCCTTAATTTATGTCTGCATTTCACAGTGAATATCTGCTGGGTTTCACAACGGTTTCTCAGCTACATAATCCACAACTTGCCCATGGTCACCTGTCCCATAGCACTCATGTTGCAGCAGTACAGGAAAACAAGCCAAAGTAGTGATCCACAGGCCCAGGCCAATGGTCTCCAGACCCGGGTTCAAATCCCACCATGGCAACTGGTGGAATTCAGATTTAGTTAATAAATCCGGAATATAAAGCAGTCTCAGTAATGGCGGCCATGACAACCGTCAACGACTGTTGTAAAAACCCATCTGGTTCACTAACGTCCTTTAGGGAAGGAAATCTGCCGTCCTTACCCGGCCTGGCCTACACGTGACACCAGAACGCACAACAAATGTAGTTGACTCGTACAGCCCACTGAAATGGCCAAGCAAACCTCTCAGTTCAAGGAAATTAGGGATGGGCAATAAATACTGGCGCAGCCAGCGATGCCCACATCCCAGTTTCAAATCAGAACACCCATTAAAAATCAAACCTTTGCATACAACATCCTAATGTAAAAATCCTGGTGCTGGTTGGAGTAATCCAGCCTGAAGGTCAGAGATACATCCCTCAGGGTTTCTATGGCAGTGAACTGGGAGTGATCAGGCGATGTTTTGGAGTCGCAAGTACAGAGTATTTGGGGTTTGAGAGCAATGTGAAGGCGGGCACACTGAACAGTCTGGAGTATAATTATTCTGCTTTTTTAATACCTCGTCATATTGATCAGGCTTGTCCAAACCTTGTCCACAGTATTAAACATGAATTTCAATGAGGTAGGAGGGCAGGAAAGAGCCTCCTGAGCAAAAATGAGTCATGGCAATAAATTGGTAACTTAAAAAAGTTATTCATAAAGACGACTGTTTGATTGCAAGAGGGTCAAATTGTGTTTCTCCGACTCACTACCAGTTTCAGGGTGTTTACTCACTCACCCTCACCCACTGTGTGAGCTGGTATGAATATGTTGGTGTGTGGGGGTGAGAATGAGTGAGAACCTGGAGACTGCGTGTGAGTCAAGCACTCGCTCACCACACCTGCAGTCACTTTCACTCCCTCCCTACATCCACCACATCCCCGCCCCCTGCTGTCACTCTCCACTGCTCACCAGTAGCCACTCTCACCTATCCACCACCAGCAAACACCCTCACCCCCACTCTCCCTGCAGCCGCCCTCGTGCTCCCCATGGCCCCCCACTCCCCCTGCAGTCCCTCCTTCTCCCACTACCTGGAACTATCCTCTTCCCCCACCCATGCCTCAACATGCAGCCACTCTCTCCCCGCCCCCCCCCCCCCCCAGCTCCGCAGTCCCTGCTCTAGATGCTCGGCAGTGCCCGCCCCCCCCTCCAGAAACTTTCCCTCCCCAACAGAGTCACTGATGCTGTCATGCCATTTCTTCAGCCTCAGATTGAAGGAAGCTGCTCCTCCAATCAGAGACTGGTTCTCTACCATATTTGCTGCTGACAGGCTCAGCAAGCATGAGAGAAATGGCATGTGTTTGGAGGAACAGGAACTGCAGAATCTTCAAATTTCATGGGCTCTGTGGGCAACAGATTGGACAAGCCTGATAAATATGGTTTAGGTAGTTATGTCTAGACAGAAGTATCTTTATTGGAATAAAATAACCGGTTTCTAAAAATTGACAGAACAAATTGTACATTGGATTTGAGAAATTATGGAATTCTTAAGCAGCATAAATACCTTCCCTCCTGATATCTCGTTCTTTACGCCTTTCTCGTTCTTGCATTTGTTCTCTCTCCCTTATTCTCCTCTCCCGTTCCCTCTGACGCTCGAGTTGTTCAAGACGGTCCCTGGAAGATTCACCACAAGGTTGTAAGTTTATAAAAAGCATTCAAAAAGAAAAGTCAACTGGTGTTTTCACATATCACATACAACAGCTCACGTCACTCACCAAGGACTGCCCTGCCCCACATTGCTTGTATCTATAAAAGGTTTCATGTGCCTATCAAAACAAAAACAAAACCCACTTGAATAACCCTACTGTAGAATCCAGGTAATTTTATTTCAATGGTTGGTTTGATACATTTTAGTTTTAGAAGACCAATGCTATGAGCTATGTTCTAGAAACTTAGTTTTACACTATTTTTATTGGATAGAAAGCTTAATTGCAGCACCACGGTCTGGTATGTCATAGGATATACAGTTTGTTTCCCCTCTAGTTTTAATGAGGGGTATGTCTGCTTTGCAGATAAATTTAATACAAAACGCTGCCATGATTTTTCAGGTTGTCCCAATGGGATTCCTTCACTCATAACCAGATAGTCTTTTGTCAACAATCAAGCTCCCTCATGAGGTCACACACAAAGACAATAGAAGCAGAAGTAGGCTGAACATCCCCTTGAGCCTGCTCCACCATTCAATTTGATCATGGCTGATCTTGGGTTTAACTCCATTTTCCTGTCCGCTGCCCGTATCCCTCAATTCTTCAAGTGATGAAAAATGTGCCCATCCCAGCCTCAACAAGGGAGCATCCACATTCCTCTAAGGTATAGAATTCCTACAAATTCACAACGTTAAGGTAATGTCACCTCCTCTCTGTCCCAAATGATCGGCCTCTTCTCCAGAGACCTCCCAAGCCACCGTGTTTTAGACTCCCGGGCCAGCGGAAACAATCCCTCAGCATCCACCCTGCAGAATTTTGTAGGTTTCAATGAGATCACCTCTCATTCTTCTAAACTCCAGTGAATAAAGCCCAATGTACTCAGCCTCGAATTGCAGGACAATCCACACACACAGAAATTTCAAATCTGAGCTTTTGGAGAAACCACAACCAAACTGCAGGCAAGCAAAGAGCTGCTAGTGGGCAAGTGGCACATCGATATTAACAGAAAGGGAAATAAGGTGTGTGACATGCAATTGATTCACTCTCATGAACTTTATGCTTGTGGAAGTTGAATTTACCAGAGTCAGATGGAGAAAGGGCAGCCAAATTACTTAGAAAATATATATTTCGCAACCAAATACTCCAATACCAATACAATGAAATCTATTCATTGTTAAATAGCAAAAGATTAAAATTTGTCTTGGCTTCAATCAGTCTGGTTGACAAATGCAGATAATAAAAGGAATAGCTAAAATATTTGTCAAGCAAAAATATAAATGCTGTTTTCTGAAAAATGCACCTTCACGACTACTTCAGCCATTTATTTATTTTCAATTAGACTCATTAAACACAAATACCGACGAGAAGACGACTCACAACAACGGGCATAAGGTTAAAAGCTTGGTACAGGGTACTACTTATCAATAAACTAATGACACAATTTTTAAAAAGTAACGGGGCGGCACGGTGCCGCAGTGGTTAGCACTTCTGCCTCATTGAACCAGGGATCCAGGTTCGATCCTGGCCCCGGGTCACTGTCCGTATGGTGTCTGCACATTCTCCCGTGTCTGCGTGGGTCTCACCCCCACAACCCAGGGTAGGGGAATTGGCCACGCTAAATTGCCAAAACTGTACTTTCAAATGTGGAACCAGTAGCTAAATCGACAATTTTTAAAAATGTTTTTAAAACAACGAAAGAATAAGGCTGAGTTTCATTCTGAAATATTACTAATACAAACACCCCACCCAACAAGACTTTATCTTAATTGTATAATTAGATCCAACAACATTCCTCACAGGGTCTTTAAAAAATAAACTGCAACATTAGCTGATACAAATTAGAACAAGCCCCTCCAGTCTGCACTGCCATTGAAAAAGAGCACAGCCGACCTGATTGTCGTCTGGACTTTTCATTCTGGCTGCCGTAACCCTCAACTCACTTGTCAATCAAAAATCTAATTCAGTGTTGAATATATCCAATAACCCAGCCTCCATCACTCTCTAGGGGGAGAATTTCACAGAATAGCAATCCTCAAGAGAAAAAATTATCTCCATCTGAAACGGGAAACCCTTAATCTTTAATCTGTGTCCCAGTTCTAGACTCCCCCACAGGGGGAAACATCCATCGTGGCATGTCCCTTCAGGGTCTTGTATATTTCAACATTTCTTCTCATTATACCAAACGTCACGTGTACAAGACCAACTGACTCAGCCCTTCCTCATAAAATAGCCCCTTCATCCCAGCACTTTCTCTGACCTGCTTCTGATATTATTATATCCTGTCTTAAGGAGACCAAAACTGTACACAGTGAGACTGTATCAGGAGTACTAAGGTACAGCTGTAGCACAGCTTCCCTATTTTTATACTCAATCCACCTGACAACAAATGCCAACATTCCTTTTCCCTTCCTAGTTGTTTGCTGTGCCTACATACTAACTTTTTGTGATTTATGCACCAGGATACAGAGCTCCCTCTGCACTGCAGAGTTTTGCAGTCCCTCTTCATTTAACATACTGGTTTTCCATTTCTCCTGCCAACGTGCGCAATTTCACATTTTCCCACATTATAGTCCAACTGCCAAACTTTTGCCCACTCACTTAGCCTATCTATATCCTTGTATATTCTTCATGTCCTCTTGTAACTTCCTGTCTTAGCTGCATCATCAGAAAATGTAACTACCATATATTCAGTCTCTACATCTAAGTCATTGATATCAATTGCAAATCGCTGAGGCCCCAGCACTGATCCCTCTGGCACTCCACCACTGAAGTTACAGCTTACAAACCCCAAAATTACCCATTCATTCTTATCCCTTTGACAAAGTCATCCAGACTCGAAATGTTCACTCCGTTCTCTCTCTCCACAGAGGCTGTCAGACCTGCTGAGATGGTCCAGTATTTTTCTGTTTTTGTTTCAGATCCCAGCACCCACAGTAATTTGTTTTTATTCTTGTACCTACTCTCTTCTTCCTGTTAGCCACCCAATCCTCTATCCATGCTAATATGTTACCCCACTAAACCATAAGCTCTTATTTTATTCAGTTACGTTTAATGAGGCACCGTATTGAATGCCATTTGGAAATTCAAGTACACATCGAAAGGTTCCCCTTTATTTACGTTATATATATATAAATATTTTTATTTTTTTTTAAAGAGTACCCAATTATTTTTTCCAATTAAGGGGCAATTTAGCGTGGCCAATCTACCTATCCTGCACATCTTTGGGTTGTGGGGGTGAGACCCACGCAGACACGGGGAGAATGTGCAAACTCCTCAGCGCCATAGGCAGCAATGCTAACTACGGTGCCACCGTGCTGCCCTATTCACGATATTTGTTACTTCCTCAAAGAACTCAAATAAATTAATCAAAAATGATTACCCATTCACAAAACCACGCTGACTCTGCCCGATTGTACTCTTCTTTTTTCTTAAGTTCTCCGCCTGGCCACAACCTCCACCATGGGTAGGACAAGAAGGTAGGACCCAATCCACTCCAGCCAGAACGGTGATTGAACGGCATGATGCTGGCATTAATCCGATTTACACTGCCCCCCCCCCCAAAAAGGAGTTAAGAGTTGCTCTGGCAACTCTTACGTACATGTTGTCGCCTGCAGCTATGAATAGTGTTGGTGCAGGCTCCAACATTCTTTCCATCACATGGCTGACCAGGAACCTTTTCCGCTCTTGCAGCCTGCCATTGGGATGTGTTGGAAGGATTTACAAGTCGATGCACAAACCTTCTGGCCACATTATGAACTTGCCCTCCTTGGCCATCCTGGAGTCGAAGCTGAACCCAGAACATCTGGCTCAAAGGCAGGGACGTTATTCCCTGCAACCACAAGATCATCTATCCCAATTGTATATTGACTTTCTAAATGTCCTATTATCTCCTTAATAATGGACTCTTGCATTTTCCCTACAAACTTTCTTATTGTTTCCTGCTTTCGACCTCCTTCCTTTCTTGAATAGGGATGTACATCTGCGTGGGGACATATCCAGAATCCAGGGCATTTTAGAAGATTACACCCAATGCTTCGATTTGTGAAGCTGATCAATATCCCGCAGCCAATCAATGTCAAGCTCATTGTTAAGCATCAAAACAGTTGGCAGGACACGAGTCAAGGAGCCTAACATTTAATCTTTTATTAATTACTTTTCAATTTTGATTTATTTTAAATTTATAAAAAGTCTACATTTGAACACGTTACTGTGCACTGCTTACTGACTTTCTTGTTACATTGACACACAACGTGGCACCAATGTACTGTGTCAGACCAGTGGGATGCAGATTCAGTCCTCTGCTTCACTGATACTCGAATCCCAGTAAAACTGTGCAGAAGGCAGCGAGCCAAGTGAAGGAGGAAGAGTTAACTGGGTGAGAAGCATCCAATATAAACTTGTGGCTAAAATGTTACTGGCCATTCAATTAGACACGAGATGCGAGGCTTGGGAGGAAAAACCCCAGCAAAAGGTGAAATTAGAAATGGATAAAACATGTCTGAAGAGCAGAAGCAGCCATGTTCTCCTACTATCCGATGATGGGGAATTTGTAAAAACTGATAATCAAGCAACAAGCTATGAGCAATTTTGAAAAGACACTGGCAGAAACATCAATCCTGATGGCATTTCAACTCACTTAAAATATATATTTTTGATAATTAATTTTGCAGTCACCAATGTAAGGGACTTTTGTATCCAGTTTGTATTCTAAAATCACAGCTTTTGCTTATCGGCGAGAGAAATAAACATTGAGCTAAATGGCATCAGCAAAGGCCTGTTGCATTCTTGGACGGTTATTTGAGGAAATAAAGTTTAACATGGGATTAACTTTGGACTTCTGTACCAATAGCTTTTTGAGAGCAATGAAGAAAAGAGTTTTATTTTCATTTTCCTCATTTTATACCCAGGTTAAAGTGAGTTACATTCAACATAATTCAACCTAGGCACTGCGCATCTCATTAAACCACAATATTCACTCAAGGCAATAGATCTGAAAAAATCCATGTTAGAATACTTTATCTCAACTTCTGGAAGGAGCTAAACTATTGAATTTTAAGCTACACCAGGAAAGGATCATTGTGGGCCACAAGCATCATCTCGGTTTCAGTTCCTGTTAATCTGCAATAGTCTTATCCAAATTTGAAAGACAGACTAGATTTTCATTGATCCTCATTAGAAAGGATCATTTTCAGCTTTGTTGCAACCCATTCATTCCTCTAATACTGCTGCACTGCAGTCTACATGGAAGTGATGTGTACATTAAATCCACATATAGATTATGTTATGAACACTGCCCTTTAAGTACTCAAATGAAAATTGGCTCTATTGATCACATGCTGTTTAACCATTACTATTCAAGTGTTTATAGTCTACCTCTCATTCCAAGTAGACTGGTATCAATTCAAGTAGCATTTTCGCAATAGCAAAGTTTTGTTTAAAGGTTTGGTGACGGCACATTAGCAAATACCGTATGCATAAATTGTCATTCCAGATCATTTGGAAGCAACTAGCGTCAGAGATGGTATTATATGTTTTCTTTAAATCATTTGATATGCTTAAAAATTAAAACAGATAAAACTGCGGAGCGCTCAAAATCCTCACAGCAAGATGGAAAATAGAGTAAACAAGATTTCTGATCTCATGCTTTATGGAAACATAATTAAGATCGTCATATTTGTATATTTTTTTAAAACAGCTGTTTCACAGCCCGTTAGCCCAACGGAAAATTCTGTCCCTTCACCTTTCTCTTCTGGAATGTTCTCTGGCAAGTTCTCTCCGTTTCTGTCTTTCCCGTTCTCTACGTGCCTTATCTTGCTCCTCTCGCTGACGTTTCCTTCGCTCATGCTCCCTCTCCTTTTCCTTATCTTTCTCCTTCCCTCTGATGTGTTTTCCTGTTTACAAACATTTGTATGTTATACCTCTCTCGCACCTTAATTAAACCCAAGACCAGTGATCAGCTGTAAATTAAAAGCCACAAACTGAATCATTAGTAGTTTCTCAATTTTCTGCTTCAGGAAACATGTTGTGCAGCAGACTCACCAGATTTAATTGTTTTTATTTTTACACACATTCAGACTCACCCACATTGCTTCATGCTATACAATATTCTATGACAGATGTAAAACAAGCTAATCAGACCCAAAGTCTAAAATTTTCAATCAGTAACAAATGTCCTCTGGGTTCACCTCAGCTTTGTATAGGGACAGAAGATGGCCATTCAATCTGTTTTCTCGTTCCATTAGTTCATAGCCAATTCCCGTACCAGCCTCCCCGAACAGGCGCCGGAATGTGGCGACTAGGGGCTTTTCACAGTAACTTCATTTGAAGCCTACTCGTGACAATAAGCGATTTTCATTTCATTTCATTTTGCTCTATACACTCATCTTGGTTCTATAATACTCTTGTCTAACAAAAATCTATCAGTTTTGAAATTTTCAATTGAACACCCACCTCAGCCCGCTTCAAAAGGTTTTGGGGAATTGTCCAGATTTCCAGGATGCTCATAGTGGGGGACTCCGTGATGGTAATGCCATTAAATGTCAACGGCAATGGTCAGATCCTCCTTTGTTGGCGATGGTCATTACCTGGCACTTGTGTGGTGAGAATGTTACTCGCCACTAGGTGAGGTGGTGGCACACGGGTATTGTCGCTGGACTAGTAAACCAGAGACCCAGGAACGCGGGTTTGAATCCCATCATGGAATTTGAATTCAATAAAAATCTGGAAATAAAAGTCCAATGATGACCATGAAACCATTGTCATTTGTTGGAAAAACCCATCTGGTTCACTAATGTCCTTTAAGGGAGGAAATCGGTCATCCTTACCTGTGACTCCAGACCCACAGCAATGTGGTTGACACTTAAATGCCCCTGAAAACCACTCAGTTGTATTCAACCGCTACGAAACACGAAAAAAAGAATGAAACTGGATGGACCACTCGGCATCAAACCAGGTGCCGGAAACGACACGGCAAACCCAGCCATGCCGCCCCTGCAAAGCCCTTCTTACTAACATCTGGGGGCTTGTGCCAAAGTTGAGAGAGCTGTCTCACAGACTAGTTAAGCAACAGTCTGACAGTCATACTCACAGAATCATATCTTACAATGTCCCAGACACCACTAACACCATTCCAGGATATGTCCGATCTTATGGCGGGACAGACCCAGCAGAGGTGGTGGGTGGCACAGTGGTATAGTAGTCGGGAGGTCCTCAACATCGACTCTGGACCCCATGAGGTATCATGGCTTCAGGTTAAACATGGGCAAGGAAACCTCCCGCTGATTAACACACCGGCCACCATCAGCTGATGAATCAATCCGCCTCCATGTTGAACACCACTTGGACCAAGCACTAATGGTGGTGAGGATACAGAATATGTTCTGGGTGGAGGACTTCAATGTCCATCACCAAGAGTGGCTCGGTAGTACCACCACATGCCGAGCTGGCTGGGTCCTGTAGCTGCTAGACTGGTACTGCAGCAAGTGGGGAGGGAACCAATATACGTGACCTCATCTCACCAATCTGCCTGCTGCAGATGTATCTGCCCATGACAATATCGGTAGAAGTCACCACCGCACAGTCCTCATGGAGACAAAGTCCCATCTTCACATTGAGGATACCCTCCATTGTGCTAAATGGGATAGACTTCGAACAGGTCTAGCAACTCAAGACTCAGCAGCAACAGAATTGTATTCAACCACAATCTGCAACCTCATGGCCCAGCATGACCCCCACTCTACCATTACCAAGCTAGGGGATCAACCCTGGTTCAATGAAGAGTGCATGAGAGCATGCCAGGAGCAACATCAGACATACCGAAAAAGGTGTCAACCTGGTGAAGCTACAACACAGGACTACTTGTGTGCCAAACAGCATAAACAGCAAGTAATAGGCAAAGTTAAGCGATTCCACAATGAACGCACAGATCTAAGCTCTGTAGTCCTGCCACATCCAGCCGTGAATGGTCACGGTATACAATTAAATAACTTACTGGAGGAGGCTCCACAAATATCCCCACCTCAATGATAAGGCTTAAGCATTTGCTACAATTTTCAACCAGAAGTACAAATTAGACGATCTATCGCGGTCACCTCCAGAGGTCCCCAGCATCACAGAAGTCAGTCTTCAGCCAACACAATTCACTCCATGTGATATCAAGAAGCAGCTGAAGGCACTGGATACTGCAAATGGACCCTGACAATAGTACTGAAGAGTTGTGCTCAGGAACTTGCTGTACCCCTAGCCAAGCTGTTCCAGTACAGCTACATCACTGGCATAACCCAGAAATGTGGAAAATTGCATAAGTGTGTCCTTTACACAAGAAACAGGACAAATCCAACCCAACCAATTACCGCCCTATCAGTCGACTCTCCATCATCTGCAAAGTGTTGGGAGGAGTCATCAACAGTGCTATCAAGCGGCACTTACTCAGCAATAACCTGCTCACGGACGCTCAGTTTGGGTTCCGCCAGGGTCACTCAGCTCCTGACCGCATTACAGCCTTAGTTCAAACATGGAGCTGAGTGCCAGAGGTGAGGTGAAAGTCACTGCCCTTGACATCAAGGCAGCATTTGACCGAGTATGGCATCAAGGAGCCCGAGCTAAACTGGAGTCAATGGGAATCAGGGGAGAAACTCTCCGCTAGTTGGAGTCATTCCCGGCACAAAGGAAGATGGTTGTGGTGGTTGGAGGTCAATCATCTCAGCTCCAGGATATCACTGCAGGAGTTCCTCAGGGTAGTGTCCTAGGCCCAACCTAGGGGCTAAAGCAGGGGCTGGTTTACCACAGGGCTAAATAGCTGGCTTTTAAAGCAGACCAAAGCAGGCCAGCAGCGCGGGTTCAATTCCTGTACCAGCCTCCCCGAAAAAGGCGCCGGAATGTGGCGACTAGGGGCTTTTCACAGTAACTTCATTTGAAGCGTACTTGTGACAATAAGCGATTTTCATTTTCATTTAATTTCACCATCTTCAGCTGCTTCATCACTGACCTCCTTTCCATAAGGTCAGAAGTGAGGATGTCTGCAGATGACTGCACAATGTTCAGCACCATTCACAACTCCTCAGGTAATGAAGCAGTCCATGTCAAAATGTAGCAAGACCTGAACAATATCCAGGTTTGGGTTGACAAATGGCAAGTTACATTCGCGCCACACACGTCAGGCAATGACCATCTCCGACAAGAGAGGATCTAATCATCGCCCCTTCACATTCAATGGCATTACCATCGCCGAATCCCCCACAATAAACATCCTTGGGGTTACTATTGATCAGAAACTGAACTGGACTACCCATATTAATTCTGTGGCTACCAGGGCAAGTCAAAGGCTAGGAATCCTACGGCGAGTAACTCACCTCCTGACCACCCAAAGCATGTCCACCATCTACAAGTCAGGAGTGTGATGGAATACTCTCCACTTGCCTGGATGAGTGCAGCTCCAACAACTCAAGAAGCTCAACACTATCCGGGACAAAGCAGCCCACTTGGTTGCTGCTCCTTCCACAAACATTCAAACCCTCCACCAGCGACGAACAGTGGCAGCCGTGTGTACCATCTACAAGATGCACTGCAGTAACTCACCAAGGTTCCTTAGACAACATCTTCCAAACCCACAATCATGACCATCTTGAAAGACAAGAGCAGCAGGCCTGGGAATCTCACCACCTGCAGGTTCCCCTCCAAGTCTCTCACCACCCTGACTTGGAAATGTACAGTAATTCCTTCGCTTTCGCTGTGGCAACATCCAGAAACTCTCTCCCTAACAGCAGTGGGTCAACCTGCACCTCATGGACTGCAGCGGTTCAAGAAGGCAACGCACCACCACCTTCTGAAGGGCAACTAGGGATGGGCAATAAATGACTGGCCTAACGAGCGATGCCCACAACCTGTAAATTAATTATTTTAAAACTTTTCAGCACAAGCACAGATATCGTCCAGGTCTTGCTGCATTTGAACATGAGAAGTCGTAAATGGTGCTGAACATTGTTGCGTCATCAGCGAACATCCCAACTTCTGACCTTATGATGGAAGGAAGGTAATTGATGAAGCAGATGAACGAGCCTCGGATATGACCCGAGGACCTCCTGGAGCTGAGGTGACTGACCTCCAACAACAATAACCACCTTCCATTATGCCAAGTATGACTCCAACTATCAACTCAGCTTTGCAGGGCGGCATGGTAGCTCAGTGATTAGCACTGCTGCCTCACGGCGCCGAGGACCCAGGTTCGATCCCGGCCCCGTGTTGAGTTTGCACATTTTCCCTGTGTCTGCATGGGTCTCACCCCCACAACCCAAAGATGTGTAGGGTAGGTGGATTGGCCACGCTAAATAGCCCCTTAATTGGAAAAAGAAGAATTGCGCACTTTAAATTAGAAATAAATCAACTCAGTTTTGCTAAGACCCGTCGATGCCACACTCGGTTAAATGCTGCCTTAATGTCAAGGGCAGTCATTCTCACCATGCCTATGGAGTTCAGCTCTTTTGTCTATGATTGAAGCAAGGTTGTAATGAGGTTGAGCGGCCCTGGTGGAACCCAAACTGAGCGTCAGTGAGGTTGTTGCTCAGCAAGTGCTGCTTGATAGAGGTGTTCATGGCTCCTTCCATCACTTTATCGATAATCGAGGGTATACTGATGGGATGGTAATCGGCTGGGTTGGTTAGATATACGTACCTGGGCAATTTTCCACATTGTCGGTCAGATGCCAGTGTTGCAGCCGTACTGGAACAGCTTGGCTAGGGGTGCAGCAAGTTCCAGAGCACAAGCCTTCAGTATATTGTCAGGGCCCATAGCCTTTGTGGTATCCAGTGCCTGCACCCATTTCTTGCTACCATGTGGAGTGAATCAAATTGGCTAGAGACTGGCATCTCTGATTCTGGGGAGCTCAGGTGGCGGCTGAGATGGATCATCTACTTGGCACTTCTGGCTGAGGATTGTTGCAAATGGTTCAGCCTTATTTTTTGCAGTGAAGTGCTGGGCTCCCTCAGCATTGAGGATGGTCCTCCTCCAATGAGTTGTTTAATTATCCCAAAACATTCATGACCAGACGTGGCAGGACAGTAGAGCTTAGATCGGATTCATTGGTTGTGAAATCGCATAGCTCTATCACTTGCTGCTAATGGTGTTTGACACGCATGTAGTCCTGTGTGTAGCTTCACTGGGTTGCCACATCATTTTTAAGTACACCTGCTGCTCCTGGCATGCCCTCCCGCACTCTTCATTGGACCAGGGTTGATCCTCTGGCTTGGTGGTAATGGTAGAGTGCGGGATGTGCTGGGCCATGAGGTTACAGATAACTCTGTTGCTGATGGCCCACAGCCCCTCATATTTTTCCAGTATTGAGTTGCTAGATCTGTTCAAAGTCTCTCTCTTATAGCATGGTGGTAGTGCCACACAACACGATGTGCGGGTATCCTCAATGCGAAGAGGGGGCTTTGACTCCACAAAGGACTGTGTCGTGGTTACTCCTACTGATATGGTCACGGACAGATTCATCCGCAGCAGGCAGGTTGGTGAGGGTGAGGTCAATATGATTTTTCCCTCTTGTTGGTTCCCTCACCACCTGCCGCAAACCCTGTCTCGCAGTTATATCCTTTAGGATTTGACCCGCTCAGTGAGTAGTGATGCAACTGAGCCTCTCTTGGTGATGGACATTGAAGTTCCCCACCCAGAGTACATTCTGCGCCCTTGCCACCCTCAGTGCTCCCTGCGTGGTGTGTAAGGTACAATTCTGTGAGCATGACTGCTCCCAATTTTGGGCCCATATGTTAGTACGAAAGACGTTAGTAGGGCTGACATTGCCGAGTTGCCATCATCGTTTCAGGTGCCAAGATCAATGCCAGTGGTCCATCAAGTTTCATTCTTTTTAGGAGTTTGATACAACTGAATAGCTTGTCACGCCATTTCAAAGGTTATTTAAGAGTCAACCACATTGCTGTGGATCTGGAGTCACACAAAGGCCAGACAAGGACGGCAGATTTCTTTCCCTAAATGACATTAAAGAAACAGAAGGGTTTTTATGACAAACAACAATGGTTTTATAGTCATCATTAAACATTTAATCCTAGATTCTTTATTGAATTTAAATTCCACATCTTAATCTTCTGTTTTCAAGGAATACAAGCCTTGTTGATGCAACCTGTCTTCAGAATTTAACCTCTTTGGTTAGATGGTTAAGTTATTCTGGCTCCTACTTCCTATGGATTGGTTATTAATGGCATAGGCCAGATTAGCGAGTAAACATTTGCAGTCACGTGAGCGACACAAGAAATCCACGATTAAGTAAGCATGAACAATAGTTATGACACCATCAAGCATGTTTCGCCATGCACAAGCGGTGTAATTACTCCATTTATCCAGTTAGATTTCTGCCCATGAGCAACTGCTCCATACCATATTTGATAAACAAATTCATGCTTATCCTTACAAGTCAGATATCCAGATCTTTTCTTCAAATTAGTATTTACTCTTTTCATGAAGGTTTACTGCAGAAAGGATAGGACTAATTAAGGACGGGGCAGGAAACAATTTCAGGTTGTTCACGGGGTTCACATGACAGTGGCCCGGTTCAGCAGATTCTTTGGGGTGGAAGATGGGTGTGCAACATGTGCAGGAGGACCAGCGAACCATGTCCACATGTTCTGGACATGACCGAAGCTTAGGGGATTTTGGCAGGGGTTTGCAGATGTCACGTCCATGGTGTTAAAAACAAGGGTGGAGGGCAGCACTGTGGCACAGTGGTTAGCATTGTTGCCTACGAGGCTGAGGACCCGGGTTCAAATCCCGGCCCAGGGTCACTGTCCGTGTGGAGTTTGCGCGTTCTCCCCTTGTCTGAGTGGGTTTCACCCCCACAACCCAAAGATGTGCAGGATAGGCGGACTGGCCACGCTAAATTGCCCGTTAATTGAAAAAAATAATTGGGTACTCAAAATTTATTTAAAAAAAATAAGGGTGGCACTGAGTCCAGAGGTGGCGATTTTCGGGGTGTCGGAAGACCCGGGAATTCAGGAGGAGAAAGAGGCAGACATTCTGGCCTTTGCTTCCCTGGTAGCCCGGAGACAAAGAACAACGAAAATTACAGCACAGGAACAGGACCTTCGGCCCTCCCAGCCTGCGCCGATCCAGATCCTTTATCTAAACCTGTCGCCTATTTTCCAAGGTCTACTTCCCTCTGTTCCTCGCCCGTTCATATATCTGTCTTCTAGATGCATCTTTTTTTTTTTTTTTTTTTAAATTTAGATTACCCAATTATTTTTTCTATTAAGGGGCAATTTAGCGTGGCCAATCCACCTACTCTGCACATTTTTGGGTTGTGGGGGCGAAACCCACGCAGACACGGGGAGAATGTGCAAACTCCACACGGACAGTGACCCAGAGCCGGGATCGAACCTGGGACCTCAGCGCCGTGAGGCGGCTGTGCTAACCACTAGGCCACCATGCTGCCCTTCTAGATGCATCTTAAATGATGCTATCGTGCCCGCCTCTACCACCTCCGCTGGCAAAGCGTTCCAGGCACCCACCACCCTCTGCGTAAAAAAACTTCCCATGCACATCTCCCTTAAACTTCCCCCTCTCACCTTGAAATCGTGACCCCTTGTAACTGACACCCCCACTGTTGGAAAAAGCTTGTTGCTATCCACCCTGTCCATACCTCTCATAATTTTGTAGACCTCAATCAGGTCACCCCAACCTCCGTCTTTCCAACGAAAACAATCCTAATCTACTCAACCTTTCTTCATAGCTAGCACCCTCCATACCAGGCAACATCCTGGTGAACCTCCTCTGCACCCTCTCTAAAGCATCCACAACCTTCTGGTAATGGCGACCAGAACTGCACGCAGTATTCCAAATGTGGCCTAACCAAAGTCATATACAACTGTAACATGACCTGCTGACTCTTTTACTCAATACCCCGTCCAATGAAGGCAAGCATGCTGTATGCCTTCTTGACCACTCTATCAACCTGCATTGCCACCTTCAGGGTACAATGGACCTGAACTCCCAGATCTCTCTGTACATCAATTTTCCCCAGGACTCTTCCATTGACCATATAGTCCGCTCTTGAATTAGATCTTCCAAAATGCATCACCTCGCATTTGCCCGGATTGAACTCCATCTGCCATTTCTCTGCCCAACTCTTTTGAGACACTCCCTTCCACCACTACTCCCTGTCTCCTGTTACCCAGCCAGTTCTTTATCCATCTAGCTAGTACACCCTGAACCCCATACGACTTCACTTTTTTCATCAACCTGCCATGGGAAACTTTATCAAACGCCTTACTGAAGTCCATGTATATGACATCTACAGCCCTACCCTCATCAATTAACTTTGTCACTTCCTCAAAGAATTCTATTAGGTTTGTAAGACATGACCTTCCCTGCACAAAACTATGCTGCCTATCACTGATAAGTCTATTTTCTTCCAAATGTGAATAGATCCTATCCCTCAGTATCTTCTCCAACAGTTTGCCTACCACTGACGTCAAGCTCACAGGTCTATAATTCCCTGGATTATCCCTGCTACCCTTCTTAAACAAAGGGACAATATTAGCAATTCTCCAGTCCTCCTGGACCTCACCCGTGCTCAAGGATGCTGCAAAGATGTCTGTTAAGGCCCCAGCTATTTCGTCCCTCGCTTCCTTCAGTAACCTGGGATAGATCCCATCCGGACCTGGGGACTTGTCCACCTTAATGCCTTTTAGCATACCCAAAACCTCCCCCTTCCTTATGCCGACTTGACCTAGAGTATTTAAACATCCATCTCTAGCCCCAACATCCGTCATATCCCTCTCCTTGGTGAATACCGATGCAAAGTACTCATTAAGAATCTCACCCATTTCCTCTGACTCCACGCATAAATTCCCTCTTTTGTCTTTGAGTGGCCCAATCCTTTCTCTAGTTACCCTCTTGCTCCTTATATACGAATAAAAGACTTTGGGATTTTCCTTAACCCTGTTAGCTAAAGATATTTCATGACCGCTTTTAGCCCTCTTTATTGCGCATTTGAGATTTGTCCTACTTTCCCGATATTCCTCCAAAGCTTCATCAGTTTTAAGTCGCCTAGATCTTATGTATGCTTCCTTTTTCATTTTAGCTAGTCTCACAATTCCACCTGTCATCCATGGTTCCCTAATCTTGCCATTTCTATCCCTAATTTTCACAGGGACATGTCTGTCCTGCATTCAAATCAACCTTTCCTTAAAAGACTCCCACATTTCAAATGTAGAGTTACCCTTAAACAGCTGCTTCCAATCCACATTCCCTAGCTCCTGCCGAATTTTGTTATACTTGGCCTTTCCCCAATTCAGCACTCTTCCTTTAGGACCACTCTCGTCTTTGTCCATGAGTATTCTAAAACTTACGGAATTGTGATCGCTATTCCCAAAGTAATCACCGACTGAAACTTCAACCACCTGGCTGGCATCATTCCCCAATACCAGGTCCAGTATGGCCCCTTCCCAAGTTGGACTATTTATGTACTGCTCTAAAAAAACTCTCCTGGATGCTCCTTACAAATTCTGCTCCATCTACGCCTCCAACGTTACAAGAGTCCCATTCAATGTTGGGGAAGTTAAAATCGGATACTATTAGCTTGGAGGGACTCAAAGCCCCCGAAGTTGGAGACCTGGCTATCAGACATGGCTAGCTGTTTGGAGAAAATCAAGTTCGCCTTGAGTGGGTCACTGTTAGGGTTCGCCCGGAGGTGGCAACCGTTTGTCGACTTCTTCGCGGAAAATTAATCGTCAGCAGAAGGGGGGGGGGGGGGGGGGGGGGGGGGGGGGGGGGGGGGGGGGGGGGGGGAATTAAGGAATGGCAGGTGCTAAATGATAAAATATTAAAGCATGCTGCTGTGCAGAGACACCTGGGTGTGCTAGTGCATGAGTCACAGAAAGCTGATTTACAGGTGCAACAGGTGATTAAGAAGGCAAATGGAATTTTGTCCTTCATTGCTAGAGGGATGGAGTTTAAGACTAGGGAGTTTATGCTGCAATTGTATACGGTGTTAGTGAGGCCACACCTGAAGTATTGTGTTCAGTTTTGGAATCCTTACCTGAGAAAGGACGTACTGGCGCTGGAGGGTGTGCAGAGGAGATTCACTAGGCTAATTCCAGAGCTGAAGGGGTTAGATTACGAGGAGAGGTTGAGTAGACTGGGATTGTACTCGTTGGAATTTAGAAGGATGAGGGGGGATCTTATAGAAACATATAAAATTATGAAGGGAATAGATAGGATAGATGCGGGCAGGTTGTTTCCACTGGCGGGTGAAAGCAGAACTAGGGGGCATAGCCTCAAAATAAGGGGAAGTAGATTTAGGACTGAGTTTAGGAGGAACTTCTTCACCCAAAGGGCTGTGAGTCTATGGAATTCCTTGCCCAGTGAAGCAGCTGAGGCTCATTCATTAAATGTTTTTAAGGTAAAGATAGATAGTTTTTTGAAGAATAAAGGGATTAAGGGTTATGGTGTTCGGGCCGGAAAGTGGAGCTGAGTCCACAAAGGATCAGCCATGATCTCATTGAATGGTGGAGCAGCCTCGAGGGGCCAGGTGGCCGACTCCTGCTCCTAGTTCTCATGTTCTTTAGCTTAGAGTAGGGGGTTAATAAAGGCGGGACTTGTAAGGGAGGGAGACGGCTTTTGCACTATGTTTATAGTTTCATGTACATTGTTTATTGTGTTATTGTTATAATACCAAAAATACCTCAATAAAATGTTTATTTTTAAAAAAGGACTGGGCAGGAAATCCTTTGGGAGATTAAGGAATGGCAGGTGCTAAATGAGTGTTTCACGGAGCATGGTAATTGGAAATGAAAAGAGTAAAGTGAAACAATTGGATTGGAAACCAGCCAGCCTAAAATCAGTAATAAGAATTTAGAGGCCATATTTCAGGGTACAATGAATATTCAATTAGAAAATAATTGCCAGGACAGATTTCTAAAGGTGTTTGATGGCCCACAAATCTAATCTATAGATGTTTGGAGAAAAATAGAATAGCATGCACTGAAAAAGGATGTTCATTAAATATGATATGTGGAATATAATGTGGGGAAAATGTGAACTTGTCCTTGGCAGGAAAAATGAAAAAGCATTGTTTAATTTAAATGGAGAGAAATTGTAGGACTCGGAAGCACAGAGGGATCTGGGTGTCCTGGTCCATGAATCAGGAAAGGTTAGTATGCAGGTGCAACACACCATTAGATAGGCAAATGTAATGTTGTCATTTAATGCAAGAGATATGGAATATAAAAGTAGGGATATTTTTGCTGTAATTGGTTAGACCACATCTGGAGTACCGTGTACAGTTTTGGTCTCATTATTCAAGAAAGGATACAAATGCATTAGAAGCTGTTCAGAGATGGTTCACTCGACTGATACCTGGGATGGAGATGGGGTGGATGAGGTTATCTTACAAACAAACGCTGGGCTGACTGGACATGTATCCAGAGTTTAGAAGATTG
This sequence comes from Scyliorhinus canicula, assembly GCF_902713615.1. Classification (NCBI taxonomy): domain Eukaryota; kingdom Metazoa; phylum Chordata; class Chondrichthyes; order Carcharhiniformes; family Scyliorhinidae; genus Scyliorhinus; species Scyliorhinus canicula. The sequence continues at coordinate 140,960,297 of NC_052161.1, forward strand.
AGAAGCGATTCGACAGGGTGGATGTTGAAAGGATCTTTCCCCTTATGGGAGAGACTAGCACTAGGGGTCAGAGTTTAAATAGAAGGGGTCTCCCAATTAGGATGGAGATTAGAAGAATTTGTTTCTCTCAGAGGGTTGTGACTCTTTGGAATTGTCTACCCCAGAGGCTGGTCACTGAATATTAAGGCAAATGTAGACAGATTATTGACTAACAAGGGAGTCAAACATTATTGGGGGTAAGTGGAATGTGGAGTTGAGGTCACAAACAGATCGGCCGAGCAGACTTCAAATGCCAAATGGCCTACTCCAAATTTCTATGTACGTATATATGTCAGTATGAATGTTATGTGGATTAATTTTCAAGAGTTGTTTGCTTTGGAAACTTGCTGATAAAACTAAGGCACACGGTATTAGAGGGAATATGGCAGTATGAACCAGAAGGTGTGAATTAGCAGGATTGTAAACAAGGGTCGTCCTCACTGGGACCACAGATATTCTGTACCAATAAAGATCAAGGCAGGGGCGGCACGGTGGTACAGTGGTTAGCATTGCTGCCTACGGCGCTGAGGACCCGGGTTCGAATCCCGGCCCTGGGTCACTGTCCGTGAGGAGTTTGCACATTCTCCCCGTGTCTGCGTGGGTTTCGCCCCCACAACCCAAAGATGTGCAGGGTAGGTGGATTGGCTACGCTAAATTGCCCCTTAATTGGAACAAATAATTGGGTACTCTAAAAGTATTTAAAAAAAGATCAGGGCTTGTGCAGAAGTGACACAAACTTCAAATATTAAGTTTTGCGCAAAAATAGGGACTGTAGTTAAATAAGAGGAGTGTTTTTGGAAAAAAGAGTGATCGTTGGACACGGCAAACAAATGTTGGATAAAATGTAATGCAGATAAATGTGTAATTTTATACATTTCGGTAGGAAGAAAGAAGTATACAACATATGATACATATAACATATATACACACACTAAATAATATTTCAGACTATTACGGCTTCAGATACATAAATCTTAAACAGAACAAAGACAAGTTGATAAAGCCATAAACAAGGATATGGGATCCTAATTTTAACAGGGAACGAGAGTTTAAAAACAAAGGAGAAATGTTAATGCTACACAAAAGATTAAGCTGCAGTTAAAATATTGTGTGGCCACTCGACTTGGTAAGTCAATTGTACCTCATTGTCCTTATGTACTAAATTAATTACCTCCATTCCAGTAGTGAGACATGAGCTATAACATTTAACGCCATGCTGGTTAATCCTTATGGTCGCTGCAGCATCCGGTAAAATGTTACAGCATTTCACAGTACAGTCAATAGACCGACTGGGTTAAGTTTCCTTGTCTCATTCCTTAAAAATACAGACATTAGGATAACATTCACAATCCTTATGTACATCCTCTGTATTTACAGCCCTCCTAAATATATCAATTGAGAGCCTTACCCATTTCTTGGCTCATTTCCTTGAAGATTCTAAAGTTCATCTCATCTGCCTTAAGTGACCTGTAGACATTAAACTCTTTGAGTTTCTTCGTAACAGTCTTCGTTTCCCATGATTCATTTCTGAAGACTGTTGTAAAGAATTCATTTAACACTTCTGCCATTTAGTAATCCCTCAACATTTCTATCCAATATCCCTTAAATTTCTTTCCAAGTTTTTAAGCAGTCTCCCACTTCAAACACAGAATGAAAAAAAAGATTCCCCCTGTTATCCTATGGTTCAACTATCCGAACACTCATTTCAGTCATCCTCAACTAACTTAATCCTTCACCAAATTGACAATGACCTCTTTGCTCAGCCACTGCAGCCTTTTTGTTTCCTTCACACAGAGAAGGCAGGGGTCATTAAACAACCCATTTATCTGCTCTTCTACCTCCTAGCATTCTTCTGGCAAACTTATTCCTCTAAATCCTTACATCTGATTCCTTGGCCTGATCTTTAAAAGCAATATTAAAATTAAGCACAGAACAACCTTTAGAATCAAAGCAGTCAACTACTGGCATGTTAATTGTTATAGCTAAACACTAAATATCAAGCAAACTAATATCCAAATTTCAATTATATCGGAGACTAGATACAACTATGAAATTTTGCACTCTCTCGCTTTTCTGATGCCCCTTTTCTCTGTCTCCGTCTCTCAAGATTTGTTCCATTGCTTTAACCGTGGCCTCTCGAGTATGTCTTGAACAGCTCAGAATCTGCCTGTTCATCTACTGAAGATCCAACAGTTGGTCAATTACTCATTCCCCCACCCCCATCAGCAATTTCTCCCCTCATTAATTCTGCTGCCGTCTTCACACTTACTGCTAATCTTTGTGTTCTTCAGCCAGTGCGGTAGTGTTTCACAGACAAGCCTATGCCCTGAGCTACACCAAATTCCTTTATGATTGAAATCATGTTTGAGGTGCCTCTGTTTATCCATTTTCCTTGTTTCAGCAAAATAAAATCTTAAACTCAAGTCTCAACATCTTATATTAATTTCTTTACTCTGGACATTACACTTCCCTATCTCTCGCTTTACTTGCCAAAATTTTTAGTAAAATTAATTACTTTATTACTCTCCCTTGCTTAATATGAACTGCACAGAAGTGCCTTCTACATGATTCCTGTACTGCTTTAAAATTTTCATTTAAGTAAAAATCCCAACATTTCACCTTTCCCATTACTTGCAAAAATAAATTAGAAATCTTACTTTATAGGACATCTGTCAACACTAATTTTCTTCCAAATACTGCAGTGTGTTTCACATTGTGTAAAGCTGTCTAAGATAAAATATTAAACATCGCAAATATTCTCACCTTCAGCCGATCTGCTGCGATGCCTTCGCTTTTCCTTTCTCCTTTCCTCCTTTCTGTGATGTGATTTTTCTTTCTTAGAGGTTTGCTGAGGAGGTTTTATTGCCAAGGAATCATCCTCCTCCCCTCTAGATGATTAAAAAATATTTAACAATATTAAAATGAATGTATTTGATTGGCAAACAAACAACCCTGCCTTGCTTCCTAATAGACAAACAATGTAATTGTTACAAAAGTTGGATATCCTGATTTCCAAAATCATAGGACGTGTGAGTTTTAAAATAGCCATCTGTAAAAATAAAAAGGTAACCTAGCTAAAGGTTTACTTCAAATTAATTATCTTAGCTTGATTGAGAAAGCAGGCCATCAGGACTTGTGAACTTTATTTATGGAACGGTCTAGAAACTTTGGAACAGTTATTCAATATTTTCCCCATTGAAACCAGTACAATAAATGGAAGCAGTTTTAAATGTGCAACTTCCATATTTTGTTAAATTATCCATGTGTAAAATAAATCCATGGATATCATCAAAGTCTCTAATTATACAATGCCTTAAAAATATCGCAAAAGGCTTGACAAAATTACTTATTTCTGGAGTGCAGTAACAATGATTGAGAGAAATTTATACAGATAAAAGTTTTTTTTTTAAAAACCTTTGTACTGTACTTCCACAGTAGAAAATGTTTTCTATTTTTCATGGCCATGAAACTATATACAAAAGCGAAACTGTTACCAAAGTAATGATAATAGAATTACACGACATATTTCCCGACCTAACTCACAGAGGCCATACCCATCACAACATTGTAAAATCAAAGCCAGAAAATGTTTGAAGGTTTTATTTTCACCAGGCATTGAAAGAGGAAGCTCCACCGTACCAATACATGAAGTTACCAAGCATGACATCAGGAGACAGAGGCCCAATTCATATGTCTGTAACATGGTCCTCAAACAAAGACAAATTTTACACTGGATCAGCCTTCTAAACTCAAATCGCTATCAAGAAAAGACAAGTTGAAAAATAGGTGTCCTCTGGCTTTTTTTTTGCTTTAAAACACGGCAATGAGTGCATTGTGTAAAATCATACTTTAGCAATCACTAGAAAACATTCTGAGCTTGAAGAATAGGATCAAGCTGGTGAACGGTCTACATTAATGGCCAATGACATCTTTCACTGATCTGCAAAAAAAATTATTTGACCTGATTTTATTTTCAAATAGTCATTTACAACAAAGGTTATTGGGAGGACAAGGAAATAGGTGTTGCTTATTAAATTAGAAAACATACCGATCATCTATAGATCCTTCTCGTCTGTGTGGTGAATTGCGTATAGTTATTTCCATCTTGTCCTTGTGATCTTGAAGCTCTCCTTCCTCCAGTGAGTCCCGCTTAGAATCCCTGTCATCCAACTGAGATGCATAAAAATAGGATGGTAATTCTGGACTGCTTCACGTATTGTTGACATTTTAGTTTTCACATCTTGTCTATGACACTTTTCTCATGTTCCAATTAATCTACTCCTATGACAATTTTCATCCTCAGTTTCCACATAATCATTGCTCCGTTTCGAACTACATTTTATTACTATTTCCTTATCATCTCTGATTCATTAAGCATTTGTGAACCTGAAATGTCTTCATGAGTTACAGATCGTTTTGAGAAAGGCAAGGCTTGTAAAGAATCTAAAATGAAAAACAGTGGCATAGAGAAGTCACACAACTTAATCAGTACACCTGATTATCACAGGTTTCTTAGCAGCCTTGATGACGGTGCTCGGTGGGCATTCAACATTCTGCAGCTTAATCACAGCAAAGTGTTAACAGCCACTTCCAAATTGACAGTGTAAATAAAAATTTCATAAGAACAGTAGCAGTTGCTGTAAAAAGGATTCATTTCCCCGAACCTATATTGTAAAGCAGAACATTTTTCTAGAGAAAACTATATTATTTGGGGAAAACACCTTTATTGTCACCTCCTTAAAAGGTTTTTCTTTGGGCTGGCAAATTGAAAGGGACAATAAAAGGACTCCACTGTGGTATAGACAACACACACTCTCCAACACTATTTCGAAAACAAGACATTTTTGACACCTTAAGCAACAAACATTCACCATTAACTTAAAGTTGTACTTATGTTTCACCTTATTTGACACATTTCTACCATTAGCTTCAGGGGATAGAATATGCAGTGTGCCTGTGGAGTACTTTCACTCAGTAAGATGAAAAATACTTGCACAGTTTACAATGTTGGTTAAAATCCAAAGTTCAGGGCAGCTTTAAACCTTATACAGTGCAGTGCCTCAAATCCGGCGGTCCAAATTCTGGAGTAGTCAAAAAAACTGGACACTTTTAGAATGTGCCTTGCACCAATTTTAATTCAGTCATTTTTTTTTAAAGAAACTTACCTGGATGATCCAGCTAGACACTGCATTGGAATGGTGTGGCACCCGACTAGTTATCCCCTTTGCTGCTTGCGCGGTCTATTTCCGCGTTCTGAGCGACCCTTGACCCCACCCAACCCGAATCACCCATGGCCCAAACCGTCCAACCCGAAATCTGGCGAGATCTGAAATCTGGCACAGCCGAGGTCCCACGGTTGCCTGTTTTGAGACACTGTACATGTAGTTGCATCAACATGCAATCACTTTAAAAAAATAAAATAAAATGTTCTTGCACTGCTGGTTAAAAGGGTAACAGGCTGCAATTTCAAACACTTCTCTGGGTTGGTGGATAAACCAACTGAGTGGCAACCTAGTGAGGAGAAAGAACACATATGGAGCATAAGGAAAGTTCAGAGAAGCAATTACGACAATAGCATTGATAAATACAAAAAGAATTACAAGGGAGAAAGAGATTATACCAACTAGGGTTGTTTATGCTGAAATTTAGAAAGCTAAAAGGTTGTTTTGATCAAGGTTTTCTTAGGTTTAGGGGAACAAACAAGTTAGATAGAAAAAAACAATTTCCTCTGACTGAGAATTAGAGCCAAGTCTTTCAGGAGTGAAATTAGGAAAAGCTTCAAGACACAAAAGGAGTTTGGAACTCTTCCACAAATAGCAACTAATGCCAGATCAATTGTTAGTTTTAAATCACTGCTAAATTTTCGTTAACCAAAGTATTAAGAGATGTGGTTCAAAGGGGAGTTAGATCGGAGGTCAACCATGATCTCACTAAATAGCAGAATAGATTCAAGGAGGCCTCCTCCGAGTTAAGATGTCACAGTTAAAAAACATCCATCAGTGTTGGGAAACGGTAGTTTTAAGGGATTTATATTTGTATTGGTAAACTTAGAAATAAAGGTAGAGTTTTAAGAGTGTTTAATATAATGTTTGTGACTGGAAGAGTAAAACACACTTCACACTTAGATTCATGCTGGCAAAGGTGTGTGTGTGCGTGTGTGGGGAAGGGGTTTGTTTCAATTCCAACATTGATTGTAGATATTGTGCTTAGAGAAGGTTATGGTGTGAAGAGTAAATAAACCAGTGGTGGTTGCTTAACAACTGGGGCCTTGTAAAGTAGAGAAGCTTTAATTTAGCTGAATATGATTACAGTTGGATAGGTACTGAGAGAGAAGGCAGCTCTCACAGCTCTGCTAGAAACAGTTGGATTTTGAAGGCTAAAGAGAAAACATCTCTTTCAGCCTTGCTAAAGGAATAGCCATACTATGGAGTCATGGTTAAGAAAACCGATGCCAGAAATCCAAAGTCCAGCTAGTTAAGGAAACTAGAGAAATGAAGAGAAGTTTCCAATAAGTCTGGAGTTAACGGAACAGATGAAACTGGGAACCAGAACAGACTGCTGTTCAGTAAAGTCACAGAGAGTTGAAAATGCATTGGATCGTGAGAGGTCAGAAGGATATCCTGCTGTATTGCTACGGTTTGTGAGCAAGTACTACAGTTTGGGAGACATTATTAGAAATAATAGTGAAAATCAGTGACTGGATCTGGAGTTTGTGTAAAAGCCTTCAAACAAAGGAAACCTGAAGGGAGAAGTTTAAAACCTGAAAGCAAAACCTTGATGTAAGCAATGGAGGGAAAGCATAATTTAAAAGAATACTTGGAAGTGTGGCTTTTTGAAAGTGGAATTTGAATTCACTTGGCAGTTCAGTGAGACAGGGTGTCTCGCAGTATAAAAATCATCTGGGGGCATTCAGGGGAGAAAACCATGGACACCAACTTGGGTTCAGAGCCGAGTTATTTGACCACAGCCAATCTGTGCTTAAAAAGGACTGAGAGTTAATGGGACCATTGTAGCTTAAGATGTGCTTTGCAATCCGTGTTAACCTTAAAACTGTATTTCTTCAGCTTAAAGGGGGAGTAAAGAAATATTGTATTATAATCCAATTTTTTTATGTTGTTAAACTAATTGCAGTCCTGTGACTCTGTCCCTCCACTTTTTACGATATAAAAGGAAAAGTTACAGTCTTTTGAGCTTGGGTTAAATTCTGGAATCTTCCCATCCAGTTACATCATCAACTGAGATTATAACACCAGACACTGTTTGCATATCATGTCCTTGTGAGGAAGGAGTCAGAAAAGACTCCCCCTGATATGGGAGCAATATTTGACCCTTGGACTGACTTGAGGCTTTAAGACAGGGTGATAAGAAATATTGCCGCGAGTAATCAAAGCAAATAAACTGCAGATACTAGAAATCGTAAAACAGAAATGCTGAAAAAACTCAGCAGGTCTGGCAGCATCTGTGGAGAGAGAAACAGAGTTAACGTTCTGAGTCTAATATGACTTTTCATCAGAACCTGGGAACGGTAGATATGTGATGTCACATATGAAATGTCACATTTGTACCTCTCCCCAGTTCTGATGAAGAGTCATATTCGACTCTCCACAGATGCTTCCAGACCTAATGAGCTTTTCCATTATTTTCTGACAACGACAGCAGTTTAACACAAATGAGAAAAATCAAGCTTCCCGAAGAGATAGTGAGAACCTATATGGCAAAGTTTTCTAAGATTTAAGCGCACAGTCCTTATTTTAGTAATGATATAATTTATTACTTTCATTATTTAACATCTACTGTTGCTAATTCTTTTTGCCTGTAAAAATGTAATTTGAAATCTTTTACTTATCTTGCTCCTTTTGCCTGCAAGTGGTTTTCCAGATGTAGATACGCTTTTTAAAACATTGAGCTTTCCAGGCAATTGAAAGCCCAGACCTTTAAAATTGACATGGTCACATCATAGATGCCACAGCTCAACCTTGGATGCGCTGTCATACATGACAACATGGGAGAGGCTGTGAACAAGTATCCTTGCTGGTTACCCAATACTGCGTAATGGTACCTAGATAAGCAAACATGACCATTACACTAGGAGATTTCAAAACTGATATAAAAGTATTGACAGATAAGGTCAAATACACTTCATTGCTAACTTTTGCCAACCTGTCCTGTAATTAGACAAACTAATAAAATAAAATGGGTTTGAACTAAATCTGACCCTTTTCAATGTAGATAATGAATGAAAAGGATGGTATAGGTTTGAGAAACCAAGCAAATCATTACGAGTCATACACACATTATAATGTATGACAATAATTGTACTAATTATAGATTAATAAAGAACCAACTATATAACCAGCATTCTGGATGGGCTTTTCCACAACGAGGTCGACAGATGAAACCAAAAAATACATTTTTCTTGGAAAGGGAACTCAAATAGAGCTTTATGGAATTAAACAAAGGGTTTGACTTTTCGTTTCAGCATTCACCAATATTTAGAACAAGCTCACAATGAGGACTTCCCTTTAACAGCTGCCTTCTCCAATTATTTGAAACCAGCAGTACATACTAAAATGTTGCAAGATTATGAAAAGATTTCTGAACTGAATTAACTTGATTACCTCTTATGTTACACTGACAGATATTTACAGGAACATTAGTAAACGGACTATTGCGAATTATAAGAAAATGACTTGTACTTGGTTTGAGAGTGTTGGTGGGACGACAATATTGATGTCCATTTCTAATAGCTGTGAAGGCAGTCAGCCATATGGTGTGGGGCTGGAGTTATATTTCAACTTGACCAGGTAAATATGGCTGGTTCCCTTCCTTGAAGAATATTAGTGAACCAGTTAGTTCTTAAGACAATCAAGGCAGTTTTAATGGCCATTTTCTGGTAATAGCTCATGTATCACTTGGTTTAATTACTTTTTAATTTCACAACTTGTCACAATTCCACTTGCCTGCTGCTAGCCAATAAGTCTAATACTGTATGTTCAGTACAGTAGAGGAAATATCTTTGTTATTAAAAAAGTACATAACATACTAATACGTGTTTTTCTTCTACATCTTCGTCGCAAAAGAGGAAATTCAGCAAAACAGAATGAAGCAAAATAGTGTTTACAATCAAATTTAAATGCTTTTCTGAATTATTTAATCAATTTAATACTTACTGCATAGCTGAACATTATAGTAAAATATAGTAAGGCCACAATTCACTCATTTGGTTGATTCAGAACATTCCTGCCTTTACCAAACTTCAGTGAATATCTGCTATTGTTTAACCCAAAAGCAGTATCAGAAATCTCATTGATCAATAGCAATGATTGCCTTCAATTAAGGAGGTGAATGACTTTTTAGTACACTAACAAAATATTATGTCTTTAAGTTCTCAACTACAAAAAAAGTTAACATTTATTTATTTTTTTGCTAAGTATGCAAGTCGTTTTAGGTAAAATGACCCGAGACAGCAGAAAATGCAATAAGTTATAGTTCCAGAGTCTGACTAACTGTCTTAGCAAGCTTTATGGGCATCTCGACAGCACCAATAAACAATCTATGGATCACCACTTGCTGCAGTCTCCAATTCATTCAGCTGAATAAAGCTCCGTCCGTTGACTGCTGAGGTAGTGGAATCTTGCCCTGACAAACAAGATTTAATTATGATAGCTTTCCACTCGAACACCATTTTCGTAGACTTTAGCATTTAGAAGGGCTGTTGGGTGGAGGGAAATACAGGAGACTTTTCTTTAAAACTTTACTGACAAACATAAGAACATGAGAACTAGGAGCAGGAGTCGGCCATCTGGCCCCTCGAGCCTGCTCCGCCATTCAATGAGATCATGGCTGACCTTTTGTGGACTCAGCTCCATTTTCCAGCCCGAACACCATAACCCTTAATCCCTTTATTCTTCAAAAAACTATCTTTTATCTTAAAAACAATTAATGAAGGAGCCTCAACTGCTTCACTGGGCAAGGAATTCCATAGATTCACAACCCTTTGGGTGAAGACGTTCCTCCTCAGCTCAGTCCTAAATCTACTTCCCCTTATTTTGAGGCTATACCCCCTAGTTCTGCTTTCACCCACCAGTGGAAACAACCTGCCCGCATCTATCCTATCTATTCCTTTCATAATTTACTATGCCTCTATAAGATTCCCCCGCATCCTTCAAAATTCCGAGTACAGTCCCAGTCTACTCAACCTCTCCTCGTAATCCAACCCCTTCAGCTCTGGAATTAGCCTAGTGAATCTCCTCTGCACACCCTCCAGCGCCAGTACGTCCTTTCTCAGGTAAGGATTCCAAAACTGAACAGAATACTCCAGGTATGGCCTCACTAACATCTTATACAATTGCAGCACAACCTCCATAGTCTTATACTCCATCCCTCTAGCAATGAAGGACTATACTCCATTTGCCTTCTTGATCACCTGTTGAACCTGTAAACAAACTTTTTGCGACTCATGCACTAGCCCACCCAGGTCTCTCTGCACAGCAGCATGTTTTAATATTTTATCATTTAAATAATAAATCCTTTTGCTGTAATTCCTACCAAAATGGACATCTCACTCTTGTCAACATTGTATTCCATCTGCCAGACCCCAGCCCATTCACTTAACCTATCCAAATCCCTCTGCAGACTTCCGGTATCCTCTGCACGTTTTGCTTTACCACTCATCTTAGTGTCGTCTGCAAACGTGGACACATTGCACTTGGTCCCCAACTCCAAATCATCAATGTAAATTGTGGACAATTGTGGGCCCAACACTGATCCCTGAGGGACATCACTAGCTACTGATTGCCAACCAGAGAAACACCCATTAATCCCCACTCTTTGCTTTTTATTAATTAACCAATCCTCTATCCATGCATCTTTATCTGTGCAGCAACATTTTGTGTGGCACCTTGTCAAAAGCTTTCTGGAAATCCAGATATACCACATCCATTGGCTCCCTGTTGTCTATCTCACTGGTAATGTCCTCAAAGAATTCCACTAAATTAGTTAGACACGACCTGCCCTTTATGAACCTATGCTGCGTCTGCCCAATGGGACAATTTCCATCCAGATGCCTCGCCATTTCTTCCTTGATGATAGATTCCAGCATCTTCTCTACTACCGAAGTTAAGCTAACTGGCCTATAATTACCCGCTTTCTGCCTACCTCCTTTTTAAAACATTGGTGTCATGTTTGCTCATTTCTAATCTGCCGGGACCACCCCACAGTCTAGTGAATTTTGATAAATTATCACTAATGCATTTGCAATTTCCCTAGCCATCTTTTTAGCACTCTGGAATGCATTCCATCAGGGCCAGGAGACGTGTCTATCTTTAGCCGCATTAGCTTGCCCATCACTACCTCCTTAGTGATAACAATCATCTCAAGGTCCTCGCCTGTCATAGCCTCATTTCCATCAGTCACTGGCATGTTATTTGTGTCTTCCACTGTGAAGAATGAACCAAAAAACCTGTTCAGTTCCTCAGCCATTTCCTCATCTCCCATTATTAAATCTCCTTTCTCATCCTCTAAAGGATCAATATTTACCGTAGCCACTCTTTTTTGTTTTATATATTTGTAGAAACGTTCACTATCTGTTTTTATATTCTGCGCAAGTTTACTCTCATAATCTATCTTACTCTTCTTTATAGCTTTTTTTAGTAGCTTTGTTGCCCCCTAAAGATTTACCAATGCTCTAGTCTCCCACTAATCTTTGCCACTTTGTATGCTTTTTCCTTCAATTTGATACTCTCCCTTACTTCCTTAGATATCCACGGTCGATTTTCCCTCTTTCTACCATCCTTTCTTTTTGTTGGTATAAACCTTTGCTGAGCACTGTGAAGAATCGCTTGGAAGGTTCTCCACTGTTCCTCAACTGTTTCACCATAAAGTCTTTGCTCCCAGTCTACCTTAGCTAGCTCTTCTCTCATCCCATTGTAATCTCCTTTGTTTAAGAACAAAACACTAGTATTTGATTTTAAGTTCTCACCCTCCATCTGTATTTTAAATTCCACCATATTGTGATCGCCCCTACCGAGAAGATCCCTAACTATGGGATCATTAATCAATCCTGTCTCATTACACAGGACCAGATCTAGGACTGCATGCTCGCTCGTAGGTTCCATTACATACTGTTCTAAGAAACTATCGTGGATACGTTCTATAAACTCCTCCTCAAGGCTGCCTTGACCGACCTGGTTAAACCTTTGGTAAAAAGTTACAATTGCGAGCAGTCCCTTGTTCGAGAACCACCCCCAGGAACGATTCAAAATGCTGTACCAGAGTGACAGATTGAGAGTCTGCACCCAAGCTGCCACACAATAAGCTTCTGAACATGTCAACGCCAGCAGCTGCCATGTTGAACATCGGACTGATAGCGCTAATAAAGCTAAGTATATAGCCTGTATAAACACGTTCATATGCTCTAACGATGGCATAATTTCCTAGCAGCCTTCCTTGCAGGAGAGAAAAAAAAAAAGAGGTTAAATCGCAACTTTGGCAACACCTTATAGTAGGCGGGCTGTGAGTGGAGGCCACACGTGAACCAAGTTGGCCACGTGGTTCTTAGGCTGGAATTACAAGTAGTTGAATTAGGTTTAGCTCAATAATGCAAACAGTTTTAAAGTCGTTAAAGTGAACACCATGATAAAAAACACACCAACGTAGGATACAAAATGCTGACAGCATTTACTACTTACATTTTTTGGACGCTTCACGTCACCCTTTTCCTCCTGCTCTTTTCGTCGCTTCTTTTCCTGCAAAATTTCTTCAAGAGTTTTTACTTTCCAGTTATCCTTTTCATCTCCCATTGGAACAGACCACACTGAGCTAAAACAGAATCAGTTACATGCTAGTCATTAGGTTAGAAGAGACACAATCTCTTTGCCTCACCGTCTCATGCTGGAGTTAAAAAAAAACTTTTAAAACATTTTATTTGTAGACTATTTCCATTTCTTAAGGTGCAGTGCAAACGATTTCTTTCTTCAGATCTGCTACCGAACTGCACGCAGAAGTCCTGGAAACACTTTCCCCCCCCTCAAAAGTCTTACCCCACTCATACTATAGACGGTTCTTGGAAAAATAAATTGCAGGATAAACTTACACCAATATACTAAACAATTATCAAATTCCACCTGCTGCTACCAACACCAATTCAATCCATTATTGGCTTGCAAAGAGACATCTATTTCCCCTAGTTAAAAATAAATAATTTCCAATGTTTAGGGTAGGGATTGAGAATGACTTCAAGGACAGTTGGTGTTCATTATTTAGTTGGATATTCAAGAAAATTCAGTTCAGAACCTTATTTTTTGTGCAAACTATATCACACATCTCAGCAACAACAATCCAGTCATTGCAACTTTGACTTCTGCTTCATATTAATACAAGTATAAAATAAAGTCAAATTGGGTTTCAAGCCAATTTAAAATAATTTTTTGAAAAGTATCCCAGAATGTTCATATGCTTCCACCTAAATGTGAAGATTAGCGTGTATCCCACTCCAAAACAGCTCAAGCTAATTTTAACCACAAAGTCATGTCAAAATAGTGACAGATTTTGAATTTAGACAAGACGATACCAAGCTACCACACACAGTGACAGACAACACTGCTCTAAACAGCTTGTGCAGGTACGTGTAAAAAAAAACTTCACATCAACATAGTATTCACTTCTCAAAACATTGTCTACACATGTTTCAAGAGTGTCATTGTATTGATACATACATGTATCCTAGACCTTGATTTAGGTAATACCAATGGTGAGTCTATTACTGCAGTACAGTGGAGTCCTTTTATTGTCACTTCCAATTTGCCAGCTAAAAAAAGTGACAATAAATGGTAACTGTTCTCCCAAGATACATTATTCTACTAAAACATTCAAGATGAAATATTCTGCAAAATCAATAGAAAATAAATAAGAACCACTTTTTGTAGTAACTGCTACTGCCATTATTGTGACGATTGACATTGTTCTACCACTTACAAGGATCTGTTCACACCTGTATTGAACTGCTGCTGTGAACCAGCACAGCACAATGACTGCAAAACCTCATACAAATACATATTAGAAACTTAAAGTACATATTTATATTGGAATTAATTGCATTCTTTTTACATCGTGTGATTGATATGTCACTGCTCATTTGTAAATCTCATTTCCTGATGAGCCTTGCCTCCTCAATTGTCAATAAAATGAACTGATCAGAATTAATGCTTGGTTTGAAAAAGCTCCCATTCAAGTGTCTTTCCTTGTTCCTTGATATGCAGTTAACCTGAAGTGACAAAAAAAAACCATAATAAAGCCTACATGAATATGAACATTTCTGTGAAAATTTTAAAATTGGCAGGAATTGACAATAAAAATGGCAGCATTTTTAGACCAAAAATTAACTGGCATCCATTCACGAGCTGGAGTTTCAAATAAATTGTTATGATCAGACAGATAAATGAGGACTCCACTGTACTTCCAACAACCCATCTACGGAGAACTTAAAGGAAAGCTGCATGTTAAAGGTTTTCTAGCCGAGAACAGGATTAAATTCAAACACTAAGCAAGACAGAAAACACAAAATGTAACTTTACCACTAGAATGTTGTTGCTACAAGTGTCATTGTAGTGACTGTTCGGACTTACAAAATGAACTCTTGCTCCAAGAGAATTGCGAATGTTTTTACCCAGCACACTGAAAGCAAAAGGCATCAATTAGAGCTATAATTTGTTATTGCATCTTTTATAAACTTATTAACCTAGTAGATAATGTAACACCAAAGCGAAAAATACGAATTCAGTATGTAACATGGTATTTTTTAAATAATGAAATGCTACCCAGAATTAAGCAGTAGAGACCAAATGATTCATTTCAGATAATGGTATTAAAGTTTCTCAAGAATTGCCAATGTATTTACAGAACGTACTAAGTTTGAAATCATTCAGAGAGATCATTCCTTACTTAATAGCTCATCATTAGCAAATACTGCTATGCAAAAACCATTTTTCTGCACTTGCGGGTGCAGGATTGATACTGTTTGCACGTCAGAAAATATTAAGGAAACAATTTACAGTGGCTTTTCTGCGTCAAAAGCATGAGGGTGACAAAGTACCATTTCACAATTCCAGAACAAAAATTACGGTAGGATTCATTTTTGAGAATAAAATTAACACCGCAATAAGACTTTGCCTCCAAACTATACTCTGGGCACATTAATAGCAAATAACAGGATATTACAAGAAAATGACGTAAATGGTAAATCAATTTCATAGTCTTATCTGTCAACAGGAGTTAAACTTTCAGTCTAACTTTTGTACCTTAATAAATGACAGTGATTACGGTACCAACTAACCTTACTAAAATCCAGTTTTTTGCTACAAATACAATCCTCTGAAGCCTGGCATGATGCCCTTTGACCTACTTGCAACCAAAAACGATTAGCTGATTGAAGTACAACTGATCTGTCAGTTACAGACTTCTAATGTATGAATGAATCATTGCTTACTGAAGACTAGTCAGTAAAGGGGCCTCTTAAAAAAAACAAGTTTGGTTACCAAAATTTGCTAGAAATTATTCAGGATTACGTCTGGTCATCATTAAGTGACCCTTAATGGAAAGTATGCAGGAGGGGTTTGGACTCAGCCGTGATGCCTTTCGTGATCAAAAAACCTACCAACTCTCCTGTCCAGGTTCCCATATGAAGTAGGAATATTCGGGCAAGATAATAGAGAACTGCTAGCACCTATGGACCGATAGAATCAGCACCTTCAGGAGAGGGGACACAAAAATGAACATATAACACTGTGCAATGAAGTTATTTCATGACACTTTTTAAACACTGATCATTCGCAACTACATTACAAGGGGCCGGTCAGCGCATCTCCCTCCCTCCCCCCCCCCCCCCCCCCCCCCCCCCGCCCCGCCCCCACAAGCTGAGGCAGTGGGCACATCAGCAGGGTTCAAAATGAAACCCGGATTCACCATGAGGAATCTTTTCACCGATTACCTCAGCTGGATTTGACCCCAGTTCTCCCCTCCCCTTTCTCCCAACTGGAACCAGCATCTGCCTCCCAGTGACCAGATGTATTCTCTCAATGGGGGCAACAGAAAATTGGAGGGAGGGGAGGAGAGATTAATGTACCTTCCAGATGTCTGACGGTGCCTGTCTGTTTTCTAATGGACATGGTCCGTTTTCAGATGGACATGGCCTGTTTTCAGATGGACATGGCCTGCTTTCAGATGGACAAGGCCCGTTTTCTAATGGACAAGGCCCGTTTTCTAATGGACAAGGCCCGTTTTCTAATGGACAAGGCCCGTGTTCTAATGGACAAGGCCCGTTTTCTAATGGACAAGGCCCGTATTCTAATGGACAAGGCCCGTATTCTAATGGACAAGGCCCGTTTTCTCATAGACAAGGCCCGTTTTCTAATGGACAAGGCCTGTTTTCAGATGGACATGGCCCGTTTTCAGATGGACATGGCCCGTTTTCAGATGGACATGGCCCGTTTTCAGATGGACATGGCCCGTTTTCTAATGGACAGGGTCCGTTTTCAGATGGACAGGGTCCGTTTTCAGATGGACATGGCCTGTTTTCTAATGGACAAGACCCGTTTTCTAATGGACAAGACCCGTTTTCTAATGGACAGGGTCAGTTTTCAGATGGACATGGCCCGTTTTCAGATGGACATGGCCCGTTTTCAGATGGACATGGCCCGTTTTCTGATGGACAAGGCCCGTTTTCTGATGGACAGGGCCCGTTTTCTAATGGACAGGGCCCGTTTTCTAATGGACAGGGCCCGTTTTCTAATGGACAGGGCCCGTTTTCTAATGGACAGGGCCCGTTTTCTAATGGACAGGGCCCGTTTTCTAATTGACATGGCCCGTTTTCTAATGGACAAGGCCCGTTTTCTAATGGACAAGGCCCGTTTTCTAATGGACATGGCCAGTATTAGACCTGCATTAAAGCTTGTTTAGCCCAGTGGGCCAGACAGCTAGTTTGTGATGCAGAACAAGACCAGCAGCACAGGTTCAATTCCCGTACCAGCTTACCTGAACAGGCGCCGGAATGTGGCGACTAGGGGCTGGCTTTTCACAGTAACTTCATACTTGTGACAATAAAGGGTTGTTATTATTATTATCCGTTCTTGTGGGCCCAGGTTTCCCGGGAGTGGAGAATGTCGGCCTCAGTGGCAGGCCCGCCCGCCATTGGACAGGACAATGATGAAGAACAGCCAGCTTCACATTATTTAATAATACCGGGAGTCGGGGAGGAGGTCTCTACCTGAGTCAAATCTTCGAGGGCAAAGCCCCGGCCTCAGGCCTCACCTCGTTCCCTCAGAGCCCCCAACGCCCGAGCCTCACCCGCGGCGTCGCATCTGCAACGCGTCACCTCCAGCGCGACGCGCACGCGCCTTGGCCCAACCCCGCGCCCTAACCCATCCCCCGCGCACGCGCCCTGGCCCCTCCCCCGCGTCTTGGCTCCCCCGCGCCCTAACCCATCCCCCGCGCACGCGCCCTGGCCCAACCCCGCGCAGTCTCCTCAGCAGCCTGAAGTTTGTAGCAAGTTGTTGTAGTTGTTGTTGTTGTCTGGTGGAAAGTTGCGGACCCGCCGGACAAGTTTTGGACGCTTTCTCCGGGCGGAATAAAACAGCAGCGGGCACAACCGGCAAGGGCGCCACTCAGCAACTGTCACGGTTGCGGTTTTCTGCTTCTCATCACAAAGTTAACAGAATGAAATAAATGTAGAATCCCCCAGCCACTCAGGCCGAGATGGGCAAACCCCGAGTTACAATTGCGGACTCTGCCAGGTCGCTATTAAAGCTCCAACCTGGTGTTGTAAGACTTCTTACTGTGCTCACCCCAGTCCAACGCCGGCATCTCCACATCATGGCTATTAAAAAGCACACTTACCAACTTAGAAAACTTGCAAAGAGGCTCAAAAAGAGAAGTGAAAACCAGCTCCTCCAGAAAGCAGCACTGGTTAAACTGACAATAACTTCAATTCTAATTCATTAAGTTGGAATTTTGGACTCTTAATTTTTTTAGAGTTACATATCATACAAATCATTGTCTTCCAGCAAAAAAAATGAACCAATGGTTTCAATATTAAGGTGAACTTGCGACAAAAAAAAGCATAATTACAATGGAAATGCAATGAGAGATCAGCTTGCTCTGCTTTACAGAATTACACAGTGCAGTGTAGACCCTTCGAATCTGCACGGACCCCCGAAAATACCTGCCCTGCCCACCTAATCCCATTTGCCAGCACTTGGCCCACAGCCTTGAATGTTATGACAAGCCAAGTATTCATCCAGGTACTTTTTCAAGGTTGTGAGACATCCTCCCACCGTCCCAGGCAGTGTGTTCCTCTGCCCTCCGGGCACCTTAAGCGGCAGGTACACCAAAAAGTGTCACAGTGACTCAAAACATTAACTCTTTCTCTCGCCACTGTTGTTGCCAGACCTGATTTGATTTGAGTTATTGTCACATATACCGAAGTGAAAAGTATTTTTCTGCAGCCAAGGGAACGTATATAGTAGACAAAAAGAATAATCAACAGAGTAAAAAGAGTACCATTGACAAATGGTACATCAACAAACAGTGATTGGTTCCGGCTGATCACCTGGAATGTGAGGGGACTGAATGGGCCGGTCAAACGGTCCCGCGTGTTCGCGCACCTGAGGGGGCTGAAGGCGGACGTGGCTATGCTTCAGGAGACGCACCTGAAGGTGGCGGATCAGGTCAGGTTGAGGAAGGGGTGGGTGGGCCAAGTGTTTCATTCGGGGCTGGATGCAAAGAAACCGGGGGGGTGGCGATCCTGGTGGGGAAGAGGGTGTCGTTTGAGGCGTCGAGTGTGGTGGCAGACAGCGGCGGGAGGTACGTGATGATGAGCAGCCAGCTGCAAGGGGAGCGGGTGGTGCTGGTCAATGTATATGCCCCGAATTGGGATGATGCGGGTTTCATGCGGCGCATGTTGGGCCGGATTCCAGATTTGGAGGCGGGGGGCCTGATAATGGGGGGGGATTTCAACACGGTGCTGAATCCGCCACTGGATCAATCCAGTTCTAGGACGGGTAGGAGGCCTGCGCCGGCTAAGGTGCTGAGGGGGGTTTATGGACCAGATGGGAGGGGTGGATCCTTGGAGGTTCGCGAGGCCGAGGGCCAGGGAGTTTTCATTCTTCTCCCATGTGCATAAGGCCTACTCCTGGATCGATTTCTTTGTTTTGAGTAGGGCGCTGATTGCGGGGGTAGTAGACGCTGAGTACTCGGCGATAGCCATTTCTGACCATGCCACGCATTGGGTGGACCTCGGGCTGGGGGAGGAGAGGGACCAGCGGCCGTTGTGGCGCTTGGAGGTGGGGCTGCTGGCGGACGAGGATGTGAGGGGGCGGGTTTGAGGATACATCGAGAGGTACCTGGAGGCCAACGATAATGGGGAGGTCCGCGTGGGGACGGTCTGGGAGGCGCTGAAGGCGGTGGTTCGGGGGAGTTGATCTCCATTCGGGCCCACAGGGAGAGAGGGGAGCAGAAAGGGAGAGATTGGTGGGGGAGATGGTGAGGGTGGACAGGAGGTATGCGGAGGCCCCGGAGGAGGGATTGCTGAGGGAGCGGCACAGCCTTTGTGCTGAGTTCGACTTGTTGACCACCAGAAAGGCGGAGAAATTGAGAAAGGCTCAGGGTGCGGTGCATGAGTATGGGGAGAAGGCGAGTAGGATGCTGGCACACCAGCTCCGTAAGTGGGATGCGACCAGGGAGACTGGTGGAGTTAAGGACCGGGGAGGAAATGTGGTGCGGAGGGGGGTAGACATTAATGGGGTCTTCAGGGAATTTTATGAGAGACTATATCGGTCTGAACCTCCGGCGGAGAAGGGGGGGATGGGGCACTTTTTGGACCGGCTGAGATTTCCGAGGGTGGAGGAGGGACTGGGGGTGCCAGTTGAGCTTGAGGAGCTGGTTAAAGGGATAGGGAACATGCGGTCGGGGGGGGGGGGGGGGGGGGGGGGGGGGGGGGCCGGACGGGTTCCCGGTTGAATTTTACTAGGCGTATGCAGACCTGCTGGGCCCCCTGTTGGTTAGGACCTTCAACGAGGCGAGGGAGGGGGAGTCTTTGCCCCTGACGATGTCTCGGGCGTTGATCTCCTTGATCCTTAAGCGAGACAAGGATCCCCTGCAGTGTGGGTCATACAGGCCGATCTCACTCCTGAATGTGGACGGCAAGTTGTTGGCAAAGATCTTAGCCACGGGGATAGAAGATTGTGTGCCGCAGGTTATCCACGAGGATCAAACGGGGTTTGTGAAGGGGAGGCAGCTGAACACTAATATACAGAGGCTCTTGAACGTTATTATGATACCGGCGGTGGAAGGGGAGGCGGAGATAGTGGTGGCGTTAGATGTGGAGAAGGCCTTTGATAGGGTCGAGTGGGGGTACTTGTGGGAGGTGCTGGAAAGGTTCGGGTTTGGGGAGGGGCTTGTCAGTTGGGTGAGGCTGTTGTATGAGGCCCCGATTGCGAGTGTGGCCATGAATAAAAGGAGGTCGGAGTATTTTCGACTATACCGAGGGACGAGGCAGGGGTGTCCCCTGTCCCCCCTACTTTTTGTGCTGGCAATTGAACCCCTGGCTATGGCGTTGAGGGAGTCGGGGGATTGGAGGGGGCTGGTCCGGGGTGGGGAGGAGCACCGAGTGTCGCTCTATGCGGACGACCTATTGTTGTATGTGGCGGACCCGGTGGGGGGAATGCCGGTGGTGATGGGGATTCTCCAGGAATATGGGGATTTCTCAGGGTAAAAGCTTAACTTTGGGAAAAGCGAGCTGTTTGTGGTACACCCGGGGGACCAGGAGGGGGGGATTGGGAGGCTCCCACTGAAAAGGATGGAGAGGAGCTTCAGGTACTTGGGGGTTCAGGTGGCCAGGAGCTGGGGGGCCTTGCATAAGCTAAACCTCACAAGGCTGGTGGAGCAAATGGAGGAGGAGTTTAAGAGGTGGGACATGCTGCCGCTGTCTTTGGCGGGTAGGGTGCAGTCAGTCAAGATGACAGTGCTCCCGAGGTTTCTGTTCCTGTTCCAGTGCCTCCCCATGCTTATCCTGAAAGCCTTTTTCAGGCGGGTTAACAGGAGCATTACGGGCTTTGTGTGGGCACATGGGACTCCAAGGGTGAGACGGGTGTTCTTGGAGTGGGGCAGGGATAGGGGGGGCTGGCGTTGCCCAACCTCTGTGGGTATTATTGGGCTGCTAACGCAGCGATGGTGCGTAAGTGGGTAATGGACAGGGAGGGGGCAGCATGGAAGAGGCTGGAGATGGCATGCTGTGTGGGTACGAGCCTGGAAGCACTTGCAACGGCGCCGCTGCCGCTCCCTCCGACGAGGTATACCACGAGCCCGGTGGTGGCAGCTACCCTCAGGATTTGGGGGCAATGGAGGCGGCACAGGGGGGAGGTGGGGGCCTCGATGGGGTCCCCGATACGGAGGAACCAACGGTTTGTTCTGGGGAGAATTGATGGCGGGTTCCCGAGTTGGCACAGGGCAGGTGTCAGGAGGCTGGGGGTCCTGTTCATAGACGGAAAGTTTGCGAGCCTGGGTGAGCTGGAAGGGAAGTTCAGGCTCCCCTCGGGGAACACCTTTAGGTACATGCAAGGGCGTTTGTCAGGCGGCGGGGTTCCCCCTGCTGCCGCCGCGTGGGGTCCAGGACAGGGTGCTCTCGGGGGTATGGGTTGGAGAGGGGAGGATCTCGGAAGTGTACCAGGTGATGCAGGAGGTAGACGAGGCCTCGGTGGAGGAGCTGAAAGATAAATGGGAGGAGGAGCTGGGTGAAGAGATTGAGGAGGGGACGTGGGCGGATGCCCTAGAAAGGGTGAAATCCTCCTCTTCGTGTGCGAGGCTTAGCCTCATACAGTTTAAGGTACTGCATAGGGCTCATATGACCGGAACAAGGATGAGCCGGTTTTTTTGGGACCGAGGACAGGTGTATTAGGTGCTCAGGGAGCCCAGCAAACCATGTCCACATGTTCTGGGCATGCCCAGCGCTGGGGGAATTTTGGAAGGGTGTAGCAAGGACGGTATCGAGGGTGGTAGGATCCAGGCTCAATCCAGACTGGGGACTCGCAATATTTGGGGTTGCAGTGGAGCCTGGAGTGCAGGAGGCGAAAGAGGCCGGTGTTCTGGCCTTTGCGCCCCTAGTAGCCCGGCGGAGGATTCTTCTTCAGTGGAAGGATGGGAGGCCCCCAAGCATGGAGGCCTGGGTCAACGATATGGCAGGGTTTATTAAATTGGAGAGGGTGAAATTTGCCCTAAGGGGGTCAGTGCAGGGGTTTTTCAGGAGATGGCAACCATTACTAGATCTCCTGGCAGAACGGTAAAAACAAAAGGTCAGCAGCAGCAGCAACCGGGGGGGGGGGGGGGTTGTCTCTTTGTTTTTGTTTTGGGTTGAATATGTTTTTTGCCGATGACAGATGTTAATTTATTGTTTCTCTTTTGTATTTACGGCCGGGGGGGGGGGGGGGGGGGGGGTTCTGTTTTTTTTTGTTCTTAGAATTTTCTGTTATTGTTTTCTTTTTTGTGAAAATGTGAAAATTTGAATAAAAATTATTTTTTAAAAAAAAGTGATTGGTTACAGTGCGGGACAAGGGGCCAAACAAAGCAAATACATGAGCAAGAGCAGCATAGGGTGTTGTGAATAGTGTTCTTACAGGGAACAGATCAGTCAAAGGGAGAGTCGTTGAGGAGTCTTGTAGCTGTGGGGAAGAAGCTGTTCCTATGTCTGGATGTGCGGGTCTTCAGATTTCTGCCCATCTGCCTGATGGAAGGGTCTGGAAGAAGGCAATGCCTGGGTGGGAGGGGTCTCTGATAATGCTGTCTGCCTTCCTGAGGCAGCAGGAGTTGCATACAGAATCAATGTGAGAGTGGCAAGCTTGTGTGATGGGTTGGCCTGAGTTCACCACTCTCCGCGGTTTCTTGCGATCTTGGGCTGAGCAGTTGCCACATCAAGCTGTGATGCAGCCGGATAGGATGCTCTCTATGGCACATCTGCAGATGTTTATGAGAGTCGATGCAGACATGCCAAATTTCTTTAGCTTCCATAGGAAGTAGAGACGTTGTTGGACTTTCTTGACTGTTGCATCAACGTGAGTGGACCAGGACAGAGTTTTTCCAGCATTTTCTATTTTCACACCAAGTTACTTGATCAATTGTGCCAGGCAAAAGCAAGGGTAAACAAAAGTGTAATTTTTGCAAAAGTGCATTTAGGGCAGCTAACTCAGATTGAAGGCATTTGTTTGGTGCTGTGACACAACTGATCTCATCAAGGGTTACAGGCAGGGGGGTGGGGGGAGGGCACACAGCAAAGGGGAGTTTAAGGGGCGGCATATGGCACAGTGGCTAGCACTGGGAATGCGACACTGAGGACCTGGGTTCAAATCCCGGCCCTGGGTCGCTGTTCGTGTGGAGTTTGCACATTCTCCCCATGTCTGCGTGGGTTTCATTCCCACAACCCAAAGATGTGCAAGTTAGGTGGATTGGCCACGCTAAATTGCCCCTTTATTGGAAAAAAAGAATTGGGTACTCTAAATTTATTTTAAAATAAGCAAAGTGGAATTTAGAAGAAGAATGGGAGGAAATCTATACAAAAATGATACCACAACCAGATCACCATCACTTTATTGAATGTTGGTGCAGGTACGAAGGGCCAAATGGCCTATTCCTCTTCCTAAGTTTTTACGTATGTAACGTTTAAATAGAACATAGTGTAGGAGGCCATTCGGCCCATCGAGTCTGCACCGACCCATTTAAGCCCTCACTTCCACCCTATCCCCGTAACCCAATAACCCCATCTAATCTTTTTTTGGACAGTAAGGGCAATTTAGTGTGGCCAATCCACCTAACCTGCACGTCTTTGGACTGTGGGAGGAAACCAGAGCACCCGGAGGAAACCCACGCAGACACGGGGAGAACCTGCAGACTCCACACACAGTTACCCAGCGGGGAATTGAACCTGGGACCCTGGCACTGTGAAGCCACGGTGCTCTCCACGTGTGCCACCGTGCTGCCCTTTATTTCATTTAACATATCAATGTTGGAGTGACTGCTCCACTTGGAACTCAGTCGCAGAAGGAGATTCCAAGGAGGGCAAACAAAACACTTCAGGGATGTCCTCAAACCATCCCTGGGGAAGTCAAACATCCCTCCCACACATAGGAGACCCTGTCTGTGAGGCAGCAGTGGCTAACCACTCAATAGGGGGGTTTAGTTTTTGTGGGTTTTTGTTCTATTTGTTCTGTGTGAAAACATATAGCTCCGTTAGAATACTATGATTTATGCGGGTTTTATATTTTTTATCTTTTTTCTGTAAACATTTTTCTTTTCACTGGGCGGTAGCCACCCTGCTCGCTGAAGAGTTAGCTAATCGGAGTTGTACTGAGTGGTTGACTGCAGCTCATTATTTTAGTTCTTTTAGTTAATAAGCTTAGTGTTTTTGTTCGGTTTGAGGTTAGTTTACTAGAAGTGGGTTTTAGTGGTTTATGTTCGCCTTACTGTTTGCTGTCTGCGTATTTGGGTGTGGCAGAGTCTGAGGGCAGGGGTGGGGGCAGGAGTAGTTTGCTGACGGTGACTGCAGAGCTCTCCTTGTTTAGTCTTATTGGTGAGTTTGGCGACCATCTTGGGTGGGCCTGGTTGCTGTACTTCCTGTGTAACTGTTGAATAATCTCCCATGGGGCAGAAATGGCAGACTCCGGATATGTTGGGGGGGGGGCAATTCGGTTGGTCACCTGGAATGTCAGCAGGTGCAATGCCACAGTGAAAAGGTGGAGGGTATTTTCTCACATCAAAAGTTTGAATGCCGATGTGGCGTTTCTGCAAGAGTCTCATTTGCGGGTCAGAGACCAGACAAGGTTGTGGGAGAGGTGGGTGGGACAAGTTTTTCTTCCAGCCTTTGGTCGGGCCCGGGGGTGCAGCGATTATAATCAATGGGTCCCATTTTCTGTCACTAAGATTATTATTGGCTGCCTGTGGGTCTTGATTAATATCTATGCTCAAAACTGGGATGATACGGGTTTTATTAACAGGTTGCTGGCCTCCATCCCGGATTCTCATCAGTTTATATTGGGGAGGGGGGGAGCGGTAACTTAAACTATGTTCTGGACCCCGGGATGAATCGGTCCAGGCCCAAATCACTGACTCCATCAGGGATGGCCAGGGCATTGTTGGCCATCGGCAGATCCATGGCATTTTTTTGCACCCAGGTGATAAAGATTTTTCCTTTTTCTCACATGTCCACCAGGTATACTCGCCTTTGGAATTTTTTGTGGTGGAGAGGTCACTGCTCCCTTTGGTGGAGGGGGTTGGCTACTCAGCCATTGTGCTTTCAGACCATGCCCCACATTTTGTTGATTTGGTGTCAAAGTCAGGTCCCTCCCAGCGTCCGCCAGAGATTTTGTGAATATATTAAATTTAATAAAAGTGAGTATAATGATCTCACAAATACTTTGAATTCTGGCTACATTCCACTAAATAGGGGCACGAAGCAAAGATGTCCATTGTCTCTGCTCCAGTTTGCCCTGGCAATAGAAGTGTTGCCCACAGTGCTGAGATCATCCAGTACATTGAGGGGGGTAAATTGGGGAGAGGTGGAGCATAAGGTGTCCTTGTACACGAATGACCAGCTTCTTTATATTACAGACCTAGTATCCACTATGGTTGAGATAATGAAGCTACTTGGGAGCTTTGGCTCCTTCTCTGGGTATGTCAAGAACATAAGAACTAGGAGCAGGAGTCGGCCATCTGGCCCCTCGAGCCTGCTCCTCTATTCAATAGATCATGGATGATCTTTTCTGGACTCAGCTCCACTTTCCGGCCTGACCACCATAACCCTTAATCTCTTTATTCTTCAAAAAACTATCTTTATAATGAAGGAACCTCAACTGCTTCACTGGGCAAGGAATTCCATAGATTCACAACCCTTTGGGTGAAGACGTTCCTCCTAAACTCAGTCCTATATCTACTTCCCCTTATTTTGAGGCTATGCCCTCTAGTTCTGCTTTCACCCGCCAGCAGAAACAATCTGCCCGCATCTATTCCCTTCATAATTTTATATGTTTCTATAAGATCCCCCCCATATTCTACTAAATTCCGAGTACAGTCCCAGTCTACTCAACCTCTCCTCGTAATCCAACGACCTCAACCGTAGGATCAACCTAATGAATCTCCTCTGCACACCCTCCAGTGCCAGTACGTCCTTTCTCAGGTAAGGAGACCAAAACTGAACACAATACTCCAGGTGTGGCCTCACTAACACCTCATACAATTGCAGCATAACCTCCCAAGTCTTAAACTCCATCCCTCTAGCAATGAAGGACAAAACTCCATTTGCCTTCTTAATCACCCGTTAACCAACATTTTGCGACTCCTGCACTAGGACACCTAGGTCCTCTGCACAGTGGCATGCTTTAATATATTATTTAAATAATAATCCTTTTTGCTGTTATTCCTACCAAAATGGATAACCTCACATTTGTCAACGTTTTATTCCATCTGCCAGACCCACTTAACCTATCCAAATATTTCTGCAGACTTCCGGTATCCTCTGCACGTTTTTCTTTACCACTCATCTTAGTGTCATCTGCAAACTTGGACATATTGCACTTGGTCCCCAACTCCAACTCATCTATGTAAATTGTGGACAATTGGGGGCCCATCATTGATCCTGGAGGGACAACCACTAACTACTGATTGCCAACCAAAGAAGCACCCATCAATCCCCACTTTTTGCTTTCTATTAATTAACCAACCCTCTATCCATGCTAGTACTTTACCCTTAATGCCATGCATCTTTATCTTATGCAGCAACCTTTTGTGTGGCACCTTGTCAGAAGCTTTCTGGAAATCCAGATATACCACATCCATTGGCTCCCCGTTGTCTACCACACTGGTCCTCAAAAAATCCACTAAATTAGTTAGGCACAACCTGCCCTTTATGAACCCATGCTGCGTCTGTCCAATGGGACAATTTCCATCCAGATGCCTCGCTATTTCTTCCTTGATAAGATGCCAGCATCTTCCCTACTACCAAAGTTAAGCTAACTGGCCTATAATTACCCGCTTTCTGCCTACCTTTTTTAAACCTTGGTGTCCTGTTTGCTAATTTCTAATCCGCCGGGACCACCCCACAGTCTAGTGAATTTTGGTAAATTATCACTAGTGCATTTGCAATTTCCCTGGCCATCTCTTTTAGTACTCTGGGATGCATTCCATCAGGGCCAGGAGACTTGTCTACCTTTAGCCCCATTAGCTTGCCCAGCACTACCTCCTTAGTGATAACAATCGTCTCAAGGTCCTCACCTGTCATAGCCTCATTTCCATCAGTCACTGCATGTTATTTGTGTCTTCCACTGTGAAGAGCGACCCAAAAAACCAGCTCAGTTCCTCAGCCATTTCCTCATCTTCCATTATTAAATCTCCCTTCTCACCCTCTAAAAGGATCAATATTTACCTTAGCCACTCTTTTTTGTTTTATATCTTTGTGGACACTTTTACTATCTGCTTTTATATTCTGAGCAAGTTTACTCTCATTATCTGTCTTCCTCTTCTTTATAGTTTTTCATAATAGCTTTCTGTTGCCCTCTAAAGATTTCCCAATGCTCTAGTCTCCCACTAATCTTTGACACTTTGCATACTTTTTTCTTCAATTTGATACTCTCTCTTATTTCCTTACATATCCACGGTCGATATTCCCTCTTTCTACCGTCCTTTCTTTTTGTTGGTATAAACTTCTGCTGAGCACTGAAAGGTTGCTTGGCAGGTTCTCCACTGTTCCTCAACTATTCCACCATAAAGTCTTTGATCCTCAATCAGTAACCTCTCCCAAGTTATTTTTCCTTTTAACTTTTCTCCTAATTTTCCTTATCGTTGAACCCATGTCGTCTTCATGTGACAAACTGCTGCGTTGCTTTCCATTTAATAATAATAATCGCATTTTCCCAACTATGCTTCAAATGAGGTTAGTTCCATTTCTTTCATTCCTTTCAGTATTACTGGGCCTATTCACTGAGCTTTCCTCAGTCACTGTGCCTTGTACTGTGGCCCTTTTTGATTTTTGACTAAGGATTCTCTGCCTTACACTTTCCCCTCTTACTGCCTTGTTTCTCTGTCCCCGTTTTACTTCCCTCTGACTTCCTGCATCGGTTCCCATCCCCCTGCCACATTAGTTTAACCCCTCCCCAATAGCACTAGCAAACACCCCCCTGGGACATTGGTTCCAGTACTGCCCAGGTGCAGACCGTCAGGTCTGTGACACCCTCAGAACCGGTTCCAATGCCCCAGGAATTTGGATAAGGTTAAATTTGGATGAGACCGAATACTTCTGGTTAACCCCACGGGGAGGGGAGTCTATCTGGGGATGTTACGTTTCCACTTTGCCAGATCTAACTTCCCTTATCTCAGAACAAAAGTTTATTGGTCCCAAACCAGTTTGTACCAAGAACTTGCGAGTCCTAGTCCCGATTTGTAACTCAAGGGTAATGGTGTTGACAAAATGCCAAATTCTAATGTAGAACCTAAGGGTTTGATTACATATGATCTGGGGTTTGACTTTGCTGGAAAGATTTAAAATCTGTTCACCAGATTTCTTTTTAAAAATGTTCTGTTGCAGCATAAAAGGAATGCTTCATTCTATACCGAAAATCAGGCTGGGAATTTCTGTGCTCAGTCTGCTGCAATTGCAATCAGTGATTAGAACATAGAACATAGAACAGTACAGCACAGAACAGGCCCTTCGGCCCTCGATGTTGTGCCGAGCAATGATCACCCTACTTAAACCCACGTAACCCGTATACCTGTAACCCAACAATCCCCCCATTAACCTTACACTACGGGCAATTTAGCATGGCCAATCCACCTAACCCGCACATCTTTGGACTGTGGGAGGAAACCGGAGCACCCGGAGGAAACCCACGCACACACGGGGAGGACGTGCAGACTCCACACAGACAGTGACCCAGCCGGGAATCGAACCTGGGACCCTGGAGCTGTGAAGCATTGATGCTAACCACCATGCTACCGTGAGGCCCTTACCGTGATCGCTGTCGGAAAATATAAAACTGGCAGGCTAGGCTTTGAGGGTGACGGAGATGGATGAAGCAAAGACAACATGGGAACAGGGAGAGTAATCGCGACTCGAACCAAGTCTTCACATGGAGGATAAATGCCAAAACTAACTAGTTGTGCTGAATGGCCTGGCTCCATGTTCCAACTTTGCAAACATTGGTTCTCAAATACAAGGTGATTTTTTTTTTCTATCAGTGGGAGCACACTTGCTTCAGAGATTGCGGATCCAAGCCCCACCCCAGCCTTGGACATACTCGAAGCGGACACCTCAATGCAGTAGCATGGGATTTCTGCATTGTCAGGAGCGCCGTCTTTCATTGGGACAGGTGGATGTAGGTATCCAGGAAATTGTCAATTCATCATTAAATCAGATTATCTGATCATTTATCCAATTGCTATCTGTGGAATCCTGCTGGATGCAACTTGGCAGCTGCATTTTCTATTGTAGCAGATAATGGATGTCAAGAGAACAGTGCAAGATCATGAAAGATGCTTTATAAATTCAAGTTCTTTCTCGACTCAATTTTCCTGGCACGCAAACATGTTTGTAATTAAAAAATTCAACAGGTACCATTCAAATTTTTTTTAAAACACTGCTAAAGTCAGATGATTTTTTGAATGAAATATTTGATAAAGTTTACTATGTATAACAGCATTCATATTAATAAATGGTCCGTACAAATGGTGGTACCCGAGTAACAATAGAGATCAGCTCCACTTGCCAAGCTGGTCACTGCTTATACATCATTCCCCTCATTGATCTAATATGTATTATCTAGCAAAACAATTTTGGTTTTGTTCAAGTTTAATAATACAAATTGCTCTCTGACACTAAGCAGAGGGAATAACAGACTCAATTAGACTTCAAACCACACCTCAAGTAATCAGACAGGAGAATGCCAATTATCAAGATCACTGGTTTTTGATTTTGAATGCATAATACTGCTCTAGACAAAACAAAATTAAAAACTGGGGCTGGTATAGCACAGTGGGCTAAATTGCTGGCTTGCAATGCGGAATAACGCCAGCAGCGTGGGTTCAATGCCCGCACCGACCTCCCCGAACAGGTGCCGGAATGTGGCGACTAAGGGCTTTTCACATTAACTTCATTGAAGCTTACTTGTGACAATAAACGATTATTATTAAAAACATAGTAGTTAACCAAATACAATTAGAAACAATGTTGACAAGGAAAGCCCCCCCTAAGGGGGGAAAAAGAAGTTAAGTTTTAAAATAGTGGTTTACCTTAAAGTGCATTTGGAAGGATAGACTATGTTTTAATCAGTAAAGCTTCAAGTACTTTTCTTGTCAATAAGGGCAATTTGTGTGTGAAGTAGCAGGTACTAGACAAGGTTTAGTTGCCTGGAGAATAGTTACTTGCCTGGGGTAAAGCAGAAATCTTCAAAATTGAGTTCAGTTAACAGATTTTTCTCCAGTTGTGCTTTCACACAAAATGTATTTCAAAATAATAATTAATTACAACATGTATTCAAATTTCCCCCCCTAAGTTTAGATTCAGATAGTAAAAAAATAATTGTTGTTTCACATAAAAAGCTTTCTGGACACCAAAAGCACACAATGGTTTCATGCAACTTACGTTCAACTTTGCATACAAATCTTTGAAATACCACAATACCGTAAACTCTCCGTTCGTTGGAAGTTTAATATTTACCATAAACAGTTCAGATTAGAAAACCCTGAGGTGTAACTTCAATGATTATGCACATCACTACATTTTAAATCCAATCCTGGGTGCGTGATTTTAGTTTGCAAAAGCATATTAATGCATAAAATCACTGACAGTTCTCAAGCAAAAAGCAAACAATACATTTAACCATCGGGGACTGTGTCTATTTCATTGAACCAAAAACAAATTAAGCCGGCCAGGTTAACAACCATATATGTTTAAAATCAAAGAAGAATCAATTTTCTCGACCAAACACAGGTCAGAAAGAATAGTTAATTTTCCTTGGTCTCACAAAGTTACGGCTTGGCTCAAGTGAAAAGGAAACTTTTATATTAATAAAATAGGCAACTACACAGCAGTACCCCGCTGGTGATTAACCAGACATACCAACTCATCCCCTTCTCCGGAAATTGAAGCTCAGCGCAGTCTTGGTGCCGTATCTGACCAGCAAAATGAGCTTCTGACCACATACCCT
This sequence comes from Scyliorhinus canicula, assembly GCF_902713615.1. Lineage (NCBI taxonomy): Eukaryota > Metazoa > Chordata > Chondrichthyes > Carcharhiniformes > Scyliorhinidae > Scyliorhinus > Scyliorhinus canicula. The sequence continues at coordinate 140,991,565 of NC_052161.1, forward strand.
TGCCATCACCAAGACCCTCAATTTCCACCTTCATAACATCACAAGACTTACCCCAGCCTTAATTCACCTGCTGCTGAAATCTTCATCCATCCCCTTGTTACCTCTCGACTTAACTAGTCCAATGCACTCCCGACTGGCCTCCCATAGTCTTCCCTCCATAAACTAATTGCTGCACCATTGGTGGCCATGTCTTCACCTGCCAAAGCCTTAAGCTCTGGCATTTTCTCCCTAAACTACTGCCTTTCTTTTCTTTTAAAATATTCCATAAAACCGGTCTGTGTAGCTAACCTGTCCTGGTATCTTTATTGTGGCTGTATCAAATTTTGTTTAGTTAACACTCCTGTGAAGCACCTTGGAATGCTTTATTACGTTAAAGACACTTACGAATGAATCTTGCTGATGTTTGTTCTTTTCGAAAGTTAAGGAAATAAAATGTCACCTTTTAGAAACAGTTACAATTTTCACAATTGGAACTTTAAAAAATCTTTAAAATCAATTCACTTTGAGATTATGAAGGGTCTTCACCCAGCAGAGGGCGAACCTCCTGTCCGTTATTATTGCAAGATACCAAAGCCTGGATTTTCTCTTGTTGATATTGCCGAGCCCGATTATACAGAAACACTCCAATGATGACCAGAATTGTCCCAAAGGCAGAGAATGCAGTAATCCTGTTACTGAAGATGATGATACTGAGCCAAATTGAAAGGGCATGCTTCACAGTACTGGCAACACTAAATTGTTGGAAGCAAATAGTTAAATATTAAACACATGTGGGTGTCTAATCTTTATTTCACATTGTAAACATTTACTCACTCCTTACCCCAAGTTTACAAGTTTCTGTAACTGTAATTATCAGTGATAATTAGTAAAACAGCCTTTTAAGAAAAAAGATGAACAAATATAAAAGGACAGGAAAAATTAGTTATCATCAGCTAAAATAACACAATCTGAATAAACAGTCTATAAACTAACATTGACTGCAAAGGTGCATATGTGGCAGGTTCACATGTACAAGGCAAGTCAATTTATTTCATCATCTTGGGATGAACTCTATGTACATGGGAAATGATGGACAATCAATACACAGCCAATTCTCAAAAAAGGAATAATTTAATAGGCACAGCTGACAAATTGAAAATGCAACAAGGTTAAGAAATATTTGCTAATCCATATTTAGAGTTTTGTAAACATCTGTTGGGAAGTTTTGGGGATGAAAAAAAAAGCTTCATATCACAAATAGGAGAAACTAGCTTTTGTATTTCAGTGCAAATAGCAAATAGCAGATTTTCTGCATTGATGTTTTCAGCACATTAAATTCTTAGCGAACACCTCAACTGAACCCAATGTGAATATTTCAATCAGGATTTTGAGCCAAATTGACATTGGGTTCCGCCAGGGCTACTGAGCTCATGAATTCATTAAAGCCCAAGTTCCCTCCCGAAACAATTATATTATTACTGGGCGCCGAATGCCGAAAAGGTGGAGCTGGGTCGGGGGAAGAGTCCTAGTGGGTTAGAATAGAGGAGTCTGTGAAGGGGGTTGGGGTTGAGGGCGTTGGCAACAGCACCGCTCCCAATGCCCCCGGGTAAATATTCGGGGAGTCCGGTGGTGGCGGCAATGTTGAAGATCTGGGGGCAGTCGAGGCAGAGGAGTTGGAGTATTAAAGGATTTATTTCTGGGAAGCGTTTTGCAAGGCTGGAGGGGTTAGGGAGAAATATGGACTGGGGCAGAGGGAGGTATTTAGATATCTGCAGATCCGGGATTTTGCCTGCCTCCAAATTGTTGGAGGAAGTCTTGACGGCAGGTAGAATGGAGAGGGAGGTGGTATTGGCAATTTATGGGAATATTCTGGGGGAGGACAAGGTATCATTGGAGGGGATTAAAGCGAAGTGGGAGGAAGAGTTGGGGGAGGGTATGGAGAACGGGCTATGCTGTGAGGTGCTCCGGAGGGTGAACGCCTCAACCTCATGGGTGAGGTTGGGGCTGATACGGTTGAAGGTGCACCTCTTGAGGGCGAGGATGAGCCGACTTTTTGAGCAGGTGGAGGATGTATGCGAGTGCCATGGGAGGATCCCTGGAAATCATGTTCACATGTTTTGGTCCTGTATTGGGGTATTGGTGGGAGGTCTCGAAGATCATCCCGGGGGTGGTGCATGTGAGGTTCAAACCAGGGCCCCGAGATGTCTGAGCTGTTGCCTTGCTGATTGCCCGGAGACGGGTCCTGTTGGAATGGAGGTCAGCTTCTCCACTCTGTACCTTGGCGAGGTGGGGGCACCTGCTGGAATTTGTCACGTTTGAGGTGGTGAAGTTTGAGTTGGGGGGCGTTATCCCATACTGTTAACCATGTATGGGATGACCGTAGATTCTCTTTTTGGTCTTTCTTATTTTGTATTTGGGATGTGGGAAGAAGTTTGGGTTTGTATGTTGAAGGGGATGCTGGTTTGGGGATTGCTATTGTATTTGTTGTGTTGGTTATCTTTTATGGGGTGTATATTTGATAATACAAAAATGGAAAATGAGAAGAATAAAAAGATTTTTTTTTAAAAACGCCCCAAGTTCGAACAATGACAAAAGGACTGAGTTTCAGAGGTAAGGTAGAGTGACTGCCCTTGGGGAAAAAAACCCAGCATTTCACCAATTGTGGCACCAAGAAGCCCGAGCAAATTTGAAGGAGGTGGTGCACGTGAGGTTTAAACCAGGGCCCCCGAGTACATCCATCACTTTGTTTTATTGTATGTTCTTTCATGGCCATGCTCCAATAGATTTCTCTTTTGTATTTTAAGAATCGCTGAATGGATAATAAGGCTTTAAAACTTTCATGTGTGATTCAGTTAGAATTGTCCGAGTTCTATGGTTTGAATTATAAAGAGAGTTTAGTTATAGCAGAACACTTGTGCCATTAAGGACAAGAGCAAGAACCTACACATAACTGAATAAAACATTGCAAATATAATTTAAATTTACTGGGTATGTGCATTGTTCCTCTTTTTGTTGATGTATGAAAAAAACCTCAGTAACATTAACAGAGGAAAATAGATTCTGCTATTCCAAGGCCGTTACACTTAGATCAATGAGAACCATGCTCTCAGCTTAAGTCTCTAAATGTAATTTCTTCTAACATTTAATTAACTGCAGAAGTTGCAGACACACTTTGTTTTCTATTCAAATTCGTACTTTTATCATTTTACTGACTTTTATTTCTCTATACATTAACTCACCTGAAGGTAACAGGTGATATCTTTCCCATTAAAGCATATGCAGTTACACTCTGAATGTGAAATAGGACTCCATCAATTAGAAGCAGCAACACAACATCTTGGGTAAAACTGAAACTCTGTTCACTCTTTTCAAGAACTGGAATATCCTACAAGACAAAAAAGAAAGGAGCTAGGTTATTGACCTTTATGTCAGTTGCATTAAGGTAATTACAACATGGACTGCTTTGAGTCAATGTTAACCGCTACATTCCACAAGCAAATTAAATCTTCCCAGAGGTAATATAACTACAAATGCCTAACTCCATTCAATTGTCAGCAAGCATAACAATAATTAGCCCTACCGTTACAATAGTGCAGTAAGAAGTCTTACAACACTAGGTTAAAGTCCAACAGGTTTGTTTCAAATCACTAGCTTTCGGAGCACTGCTCCTTCCTCAGGCGAATGGATAGGTAGGTTCCAGAAACATATATATAGACAAAGTCTTTGACTTTGGGGTTGTAAGACTTCTTACTGTGCTCACCCCAGTCCAACGCCGGCATCCCCACATCATTACAATAGTAAGCATGGATACATAAAGCATTCCTTATGCACACAGAAAGCCATTTCCCAGTTGCACAATACATGTTATAATTAAAGTTAATCTCGTCTGCTGTTGCTAAGGGCAAAAAGATGTATCCACTGCATCTCCTTTACTCTGCCTTTCCAATTAACTTTCACTTTTTATCTTTCCTTTTGCACTTTTAAGATTATTACATTTCACAATCGTCATTTCTGCACCTGTCAGGAGGCCATTTTCACTTCTTGCAAGTCTGTTTTTTCTTCTGTTTGGACTGTATGTATGTTTGTGTAGTTTGCTTCCATCAATGTCTGTGCCTTCAGTCTAGCATTGGGCTGGTAGGAAGGGCGCCTGAGAAGTCAAACATCAGGGTAACAACAGTGTGGATAAGGATTTTACTGGCAGTGGGAAAAGGTGAGGTAAATGTCAAGGCAGAAATAGAAATGAAAAAAAACTTGATTATGTTTGCATGGGTTTCAAACTCAATTGGAATTCAAATAGGACAAGAATTACCCATCTGAATCATCCTGAGCTGTCAGATGGGAAGACAGGTGGAATCTGGTCAAGGTTTTCAGCAAACTAAATAGGTAGCTTTAGTCAAACTAATGTTCAGTTGAGTTCTGGTTAATTCACAGTTTAATATTAGAGAAACAAATTGAAGGGCGGCAGGAGGTGTAGTGGTTAGAACTGCTGCCTACGGCGCTGAGGACCCGAGTTCAAATCTCCCTGGCTCACTTGTGTGTGGAGTTTGCACATTCTCCCTGTATCTGCGTGGATTTCACCCCTGCAACCCAAAGATGTGCAGGTTAGGTGTATTGGCCATGGTAAATTGCCCCATAATTGGAAAAAAAAATTATAATTGGGTACTCTAAATTTATTTTTAAAATAAATAAATAAAAATTTAAGATAAAGAAAAACAAATTGACACCATAAAGTTGCCAATGGGGGCAGCACGGTGGCGCAGTAGTTCGCACTGCTGCCTCACAGCTTAGAGGTCCCAGGTTCGATCCTGGCTCTGGGTCACTGTCCGTGTGGAGTTTGCACATTCTCCCCATGTTTGTGTGGGGTTCGCCCCCACAACCCAAAGATGTGCCAGGTGGGTGGATTGGCCACGCTAAATTGCCCTTTAATTGGAAAAAATGAATTGGGTAAAAAATGAAAGGCAAATATGCAAATTAGCAAAATTAAGAGGGAGAGAACAGAACAGTGGGCTATTCCCCAGATGTCCAAGAGAGAAGAAAGCATTATTGTGGTGAGTCTATGATTCAGCAACTGGAATAAGACAGTACGTTTTAGTTATATAATATTGAGGGCTCAGCCCATCAGGCTTGCTTGCTGGGTCTCAGTGTTAATCATAGATTGCAGTGTGCCTTAAAAGCAGATTCCAAGTCGGACTGTAAAAGTAGAGCAGCACATGGAGCATGCTTTCCTGAAATACAATGAAATTATAAAAATGCAAGTGAAAGCCTGAATCTTTCAACAATAGTTTATGAGGAGTTTCGGCTCGGTTAAACCCCTTAAAGCTTTAAGGGCTGTAGTAACATTCAAATCAAAATGTAACTTTTTAAAACTGCATGGAGGCGTTGCATAACATGATATCGAGTTTTAACTAAAGCACCAGGAGATGACTTGATAATCTGGTGCCCTACCCCGAAATTGTTTTATAGAATAGACGTCAAAATGTCTGGGAGGAGGTGACCTGCCCATTATTGATCTAGGTATTGTGAGAACACCAAGCAAAAAAAAGAAAAATAATGAATAAAGTTGAATTCCATTGGCCCACACATCGTTCTAAATTTGATTCCTAAAAAAATTATTTTCCCAGTTTCATACCAAAATCTGATCCAAAACAAAGTATGAGAGTCAGCACACACTAATTTTAGCCATTTTATTTAAAATGTTTTGGATGTTGCTGATCTTTATTAAATTTTGAATGCGGTCCACGGGTAAGATGCATGTCCCCGGCTTTCAGTCAAAGGAAGGACAATATTTTCTCAAAAAGAGTGCGTAACTTCATTCTCATATTTTAAAAAGTCAGACATGAAAATGACTTTAAAATAAAACACTAGACTGTTGCAAGTCACAGATAACGCAACCAGGTTGAAGTGTGCCTAGTTTCTCAGGAAGATCCAGGATAAAAAGCTTACATTGGAAATAAAAACCTTGCACTTTTAACAGAAATAAAAAATTGTGGTTTTCCTTGTGCTCTATTCCTTCACATGTGGGTCAGTTAGCTTAGCTGGCTGGCTTGTGCTGCAGAGCGTGCCAACAGTGTGGGTTCAATACTGTGGATATTTCTACTTATCTTAGTTAACCGCGTGCCTTCCCTTATCTCGACCAAATGACCACACAACCAGTTTGTTAAAAAGATGGTTTATTTACATACACAAGAGTTATCTCAACATGCAAACACAATATCTACTACGAGTTAAACTACACCTATCAGCTACAATAACCTATACTTAACTTCAGGGCAACCGTCACTGTGCAAATGGATACGGTCTTTATCTGGATTTCACTTGTCTGGTTCGAAGAAAGTGGCTCGGTCACTGCTGGGCTCATCCGTCAGGTAGCGATCATTGGTCTTGAACTTAGCTGGCTGTTCCTGCTGGAATTGGGCTGGCACAGGCCGGATCCAAAAGAGAACAGTTCTGGGATTTTGCGCTCTTTGGGACGGTCCTTAACCTTGGACCCAATAGTTCGTCAGAGCTCTGATCACGGTCTTCGATTTCGGCCGATAAAGGGGCGGGTGCCTTGGTGGCTGGTCGCTTCCTTAGCGGTTATTGACCTTGGCAGTTGTGTTTTCTGACTAAGGGGAGTGGCGCCGATCAGTCTGTGGCTGTAACGGTTGCTTGATTGGAGCTCTATTGTCCTGGGAAGATGGGCCATTAAAATGCAAACGAGCAGCGGGTGCGATCAGGTCTGGTTACCTGTATTTTAGATACATATAGGCTGTGTATCTGTCTGAGTCCTGGGTTGGCCATAATTCCCATGGTCCTTTGCAGGTGGCCATCTTAGATGGCTACAAATTCCCATACCGCTGAGGTTGTTCATGAAGGCCCCGCCTTCTCAACCTTGCCCCTCGCCCGAGGTGTGGTGACTTTCAGGTCAAATCACCACCAGTCAGCTCCTTCTCAAAAGGGAGACCAGTCTCTGGTTCCTCTGGGGCTGGGACAAATTTCACTCCTTTATCGGTACATACAAAAATTGTAGAGACTGTTGATTGCTGGGAATTATGTTTCCCAGGGTGTTAATGTGTTGTAACCCATTTTGATACATGTTGGTAATAAAATGCATTTTTTAAAAAAAGAATGACATTTGGATTTGGGAGAAAACAACAAATATATTTTGGCTAGCTTAAAGGTCGTTCTACAGCTTTTAATAAATCCTCTTACCATAACAAAAATCCACGTTGGAATTAGCATTACCACAGCCGCAGCACTGGTGTAGAACTGCAGTTCAGGTGGTCTAGATATCCAAAGAGAAAACATTGTAAAATACCTGGAAGTGATAGAATGATTACAGCACAGGGGAGTTCATTTGACCGCTCAGGTCTGTGCAGTCTCTCCACAAGAGCAACTCAGCTTGACCCCCTTCCCCAACTTGTTTGGTAGCCCTGAAAATGTTTCCTTTCAGATAATTATCCAACTCTGTTTTGAAAATCACGCTTGCACCTGCTTCCATCACAAAGCGCATTCCAGGTCGTAATTGCTTGCTATGTAACAGGTGTTTCTTCACATCACCTTTGATCTTTGTTGTTCCCTTAGAACGGTGTTCTCGGCCAATTTTATTTGGAAGGTATTGGAAGTTAAGGAGCTTACAGCCTTACAAACAAAAAGCAGGAATGTAGAACTAAGCGCAACAGCTCTTAAGAATCAGCACATAGCTCCTTCTGTGCTGCCAACTATGATCAAATAAGCTGCGTAAAATGTCTCCAAATTCAATTATACTTCCTAAGCGGCACGATAGTACAATGGTTGGCACTGTTGCTTCACAGCAGCAGGGACCCGGGTTCAATTCCCGGCCTGTGTCACTGTCTGTGCGGAGTCTGCAGGTTCACCCAGTGTCTGCGTGGGTTTCCTCCGGGTGCTCCGGTTTCCTCCCACAAGTCCTGAAAGACGTGCTTGTTAGGTGAATTGTACATTCTGAATTCTCCCTCTGTGCACCCGAACAGTCGCCGGATTGTGGCGTCTAGGGGCTTTTCACAGTAACTTCATTGCAGTGTTAACGTAAGCCTACTTGTGACAATAATAAAGATTAGGGGGCAGCACGGTGGCCTAGTGGTTAGCACAACCGCCTCACGGCGCTGAGGTCCATGGTTCGATCCCGGCTCTGGGTCAATGTCCGTGTGGAGTTTGCACATTCTCCCCGTGTCTGCGTGGGTTTTGCCCCCACAACCCAAAAATGTGCGGAGCAGGTGGATTGGCCACGCTAAATTGCCCCTTAATTGGAAAAAATAATTGGGTAATCTAAATTTAAAAAAAAAAATAATAAAGATTAGCTTTCAAATCACTGAGTTTACTAATATTGTTGTGTCATTATGTTTGTCATATTGCATGCCGTAATACGCTAAGCATGTGCAAGTTTCTAAAATTTATCAAGGGGAGGGGGGGAAAGAGAGAAAGGAAATCAATCGCTCAGTATCCCTAGGAAGGATATCCATTTTATTTCATTTCCCAGCTTTCTTGCTTTGTATAAAGTACATAGGGCAAAAAAAATTATTTATAATCGCAGATTGGGATTAGCTGCTCAGGATATTTTTTATATAAATATGCCAAAACAGGATTGGCAGCTCAGCCGAAACGTTTCTGCAACATTAACGCTGCTGTATAAATGTATATTAAAAATTAATCTACCTCCACATTTTCCATGCAGTAAAGGAAAAGTAATTAAAGCAGCACATTCTCGCATAAGGACACAACAGGAAGACAGATAAAATACACTGGTGGGAGGAAGGCTTGGACAATATTGGTAAGTCAATAGAGTGGGGGAAAAGTGCATATGTTCAAATGGAAATAAAAGTTTGATTTTATTTTGATCATGGGACATGTTACAGATCGAGTCACATCAAGTTAATTAACTGCAATACCAAAACAATGAAATTGAAATAGTTGACACTTACGAGAATTTATATTTGTCTCCACTAAGCAACTTTTTGGAGAAGACATTCTGTAAACTAAAAAGAAATGTGTTACCATAGGTGCCAACTCTGAGCATACTTCAACATAACGGACAGGTTTATGGATTTAAATTAGCAACTATTTTCTTGGCTGGAAATACAGTTTAAAATTAGTCTCACTGTCATATCACACAATTCTATTAAGGAAGCAAATTGCAGACTTCCGGTGGCGGCGATGTCCGAGTGAGCCGCACATTCGGGCTCTCACTCCGGCGGGCGTTTAGGTGCTGATTCCCTCCCGATAGCGGGACCACGAAGCTGAAGGAAGGCGGCAGGGAAAGTGCTGAGGAGCGGGCTGCGGCACATGGAACAGCGGGAGTCCAAGAGGCAGAAGGAGAGAGAGAAAAAGGGACAGAGTCAAGGAGTTGAAGAAACTTACCTGGAACCTAAGATGGCGGACACACGGACCCCGGACTCAGCAATCCAGCAGGCGCTGAATAACATGCTCCAGGTAATGAAATCCAGTTTTGAAGCGCTGAAGCGGGACAGCTTGGACCCAATTCAGAAAGCGGTGGATCAGCTGAACCAGAGGCTGGATGCGCAAGATGTTAAAGTTAAGGAGCTGGGAGAGGCGGTGGAGGAGCAGGCGGATGTGCAGACGGTTGCGGCGCTAGAAGTTGACGGGCTGAAGGAGCGGCAGAGAAGACTGCTGGACAGAGTGGAGGAGCTGGAGAATAGAGCCCGCAGGAACAATCTGAGGATGGTTGGCCTCCCGGAGGGGGCTGAGGGAGCTGATGCCGCAGCGTTTGTAGCAGACCTGTTGATGCAGCTGATGGGGGCCGAAGCCTTTCCGCGACCTCCGGAGCTGGAGGGGGCATACAGAGTGCAGGCGAGGCAGGGGCGGCCAGGTGGACCCCCCCCTCCCGATGGCGATTAGGTTCCACAGGTTCGTGGACAAGGAGCGGGTGCTGCGGTGGGCAAAGAGCGCCAGGAGCAGCGCGTGGAACAACAGTGTCCTCCGTATTTACCAGGACCTAAGCCAAGAGGTGGCTCGGCGGCGAGCAGCCTTTAAGAATGTCAAGGAGGTGCTGTTCAAGAAGCACGTGAAGTTTGGTCTGCTGTTCCCGGCTCGTTTATGGGTCACGCACCAGGGTCAACACCACTACTTCTCCGAGCCTGAAGAAGCGATGGACTTTGCGAGGGATCAGGGGCTGGTCCCGAAAAGAGGCCACACGGGCGCGAATTAGGAACCGTAAACTATCGTATGAAGGGACGCCGAATGGGCCTGGACTGCTGTTCAACGGTTTGCTGGGTCAAAGATGCCAAGCGGAACATTTGGGACTCTTTCCTTTGTTCATGGACATTGGCTTGGGTTTTTTTGGGGGTTTTTTTCTCTTATGTTTTTGTTTTTTTCTGTTTTTAACTTTTCGGGCAGATTTTTACTTTTTGTGCGGCTCGCGGAGGACACTGGAGCCGGCACGGTAACGAAGGGGGGCCGGTCAGCAAGGGGGGCCAAGGACGTGGGTTAGGGGGTTTTTTGGTTTTTGTTTTGTTGATGTCCATGCCTTCCTGTGCCAGTGAGTTTGCTCCAGTGGGTTGGAGAGGGGGATGGGGCGCCAGGGAGTGGGGAGGAGGACGGGGAAACAATGGGAATGAGACAGGAGGGCGCCGGAGTGATGAGTCACCGGGCTAGCAGATTGGCTAGTCAAGGGAGTCAGGTGGGTGGGGGGGGGGGGGGGGAGAGAGAGAGAGAGAGAGAGAGAGATCACAGCCAGTGGATGGCAGGGGTGTGGGTATCGGGGGATGTTGTTGGGGGGGGGTTGTTCTGCTGACGTGGGAGAGACTTGAAATCAGCACTGGAAAGGAGGTAGAGGGTGGAGGCAGCCAACAGGCGGGCCAGGAATGGCGCGACGCACGGGCCGGGGGCTGGCCTGAGAAAGGCTATGGCTGACCAGCGTGTTTAGGCCCCCCGACCAGGTTGATCACCTGGAACGTCTGGGAACTGAATGGGCCGGTTAAGAGGGCGCGGGTGATCGTGCACTTGCGGGCTCTGAGGGTGGACATAATTATGTTGCAGGAGACACATCTGAAAGTGTCTGACCAGACCAGGCTAAGGAAGGGCTGGATTAACCAGGTCTTCCACTCGGACTTGGACTCAAAGTCCAGGGGGGTAGCAATCAAGCGGGTGCAATTTGAGGTGGAGGGCATAGCCGCATACGGGAGAGGGAGGGAGGGAAGAGGGGGGGGGGGGGGGGGGGAGATACCTGATGGTACGGGGCAGACTGGAGGGGAGAAGAGTGGTGCTGGTGAATAGATATGCCCTGAACTGGGATGACGTGGACTTCATTAAAAGAGTGCTGGGGAAGATCCCGGACCTGGACTCTCGTAGGCTAATAATGGGGGGGGTCTTTAACATGGTCCTTGACCCGGCTTTGGATCGGTCGTGTCCCAGAAGGGGTAGGCTCCCAGCAATGGCAAGGGAGCTGAAAGGGCTTATGGAGCAAATGGGGGCAGTGGACCCCTGGAGAGCCAGACAGCTGACAGGAAGGGGCTACTCGTTTACTCGCACATCCATAAAGTATATTCTAGGATAGATTTCTTTGTCCTAAGCAGGGATTGTATAGGGGAGGTAAAGAATACGGAATATTCGGCAATTACTATCTCAGACCATGCCCCGCATTGGGTGGACCTGCAGATCGGGGGGGGGGGGGGGGGGGGCGAACTACCAACGCCCGCAATGGAGGCTAGACGTGGGACTCCTGTCGGAGGGGGGGATCTGTGAGAGGCTTCGGAGGTGTATGCAAAATTACTTGCAGGTGAATGACACGGGGGAGGTCTCAGCGGCGACCTTGTGGGAGGCGCTAAAGGCAGTAGTGCGGGGGGAGCTGATTTCAATTGGGGCCCACAGAGCCAAGGCAGACCGGGCAGAGATGGATAGATTGGTCAGGGAAATGGGTCGGATAGATGAAGAGCACGCGGAGTCCCCGGGGGAGGTTTTACTCAGGGAGAGGCAGAGACTACAGGCGGAACTGGGGGCACTATCCACGAGTAGGGCCATGGAACAGCTTAGGAAGGCGAGGGGCGTGGTGTACGAGGATGGGGAAAAAGGCTAGCAGACTGTTAGCGCAGCAACTTAGGAAGAGGGAGGCAGCCAGGGAAATAAGTAGAGTGATGGATGGGGAGGGGCGCAAAGTGGAGGACCCGGCAGGATTGAATAGGGTATTCCGGGACTTCTATCGCAAGCTGTATACTTCGAAGCCGCCGGAAGAACCGGAGGAGATGAAAAGGTTTCTGGACGGGTTAACATTCCCAACAGTAGATGGGGGCGAGTGGATGAGCTGGGGGCCCCGATTAGAGTGGAGGAGGTATTGGGGAGCCTGAAGGCCATGCAGTCGGGGAAAGCCCCGGGGCCGGATGGATACCCAGTAGAGTTCTATAGGAAGTTCTCTGAGCTGGTGGGCCCGGTCTTGGCGAGGGTTTTCGATGAGGCAAGGGACAGAGGGACCCTGCCGCCGACAATGTCGCAAGCCACTATATCACTGATATTGAAGCGGGGTAAAGACCCGGAGGAGTGCGGGTCCTACAGGCCAAGCTCCTGGCAAAGGTACTGGCGGTTAGAATGGAGGACTGCGTACCGGAGGTGATTGGGGAGGACCAAACTGGGTTCGTGAAAGGTAGGCAGCTGGCGGCCAACCCGAGAAGATTACTTAATGTGATAATGATGCCCCCGGCAGGCAGGGAGGTGGAGGTAGTGGTGGTGATGGACGCCGGGAAGGCCTTTGACCGGGTGGAGTGGGACTATCTATGGGAGGTGCTCGGACGGTTTGGGTTCGGGGGGGGGGGACTGGTGAATTGGATCAAATTATTATATCAGGCCCCAAAGGCCAGCGTCAGGACTAACAGAGGAGTGTCGGAGTACTTTAGGCTATACCGAGGGACCAGACAGGGCTGCCCGCTCTCCCCGCTGCTGTTTGCGCTGGCCATAGAGCCGCTGGCGATTGCGCTGAGAGCCGCAGAGGGATGGAAGGGGATGGTGAGGGGCGGGGTAGAACATAGGGTCTCTCTTTATGCAGACGACCTGCTCCTGTACGTGTCGGACCCAGTGACCGAGATGGGAAGTGTACTGGGAATGGTGAGGAAGTTCGGTCAGTTTTCAGGATACAAATTAAATACGGCCAAGAGTGAAATGTTTGTGGTACAGGCAAGGGGCCAGGAGAACAGATTGAGAGGGCTACTGTTTAGGCTGGTTGAGGAAAATTTCCGGTAATTGGGAATCCAGGTGGCACGAGACTGGGGCAGGCTGCACAAGTTAAATTTGGCCAGGGTGGTGGAGCAAATGAAGGGAGAGTTTCGGAGATGGGTTGCACTCCCGCTGTCAGGGAGGGTGCAGACTGTAAAGATGACAATCCTCCCTAGATTTCTGTTTGTTTTTCAGTGCCTCCCGATCTTTGTCCCACAGTCCTTCTTCAAAAGAGTTAATAGGATGATCATGAGCTTTGTTTGGGCGGGAAAGTCTTCGTGGGTGAAGAAGGCGATGCTGGAGAGGAACCGCAGCGAGGGAGGGCTGGCTTTGCCGAGTCTGATTAATTATTACTGGGCGGCCAACATCGCTATGATAAGGAAGTGGATGGTGGGTACGGGGTCTATCTGGGAGCGGGTGGAGGCGGCTTTGTGCAGGGGCTCCAGCCTGGCAGCCCTGGTCACGGCTCCTCTACCGCTGCCGCCGGCCAGGTACTCCACCAGCCCGGTAGTGGTGGCGACCCTGCGGAAATGGGGCCAGTGGAGGAGGCATGTGGGGGAGATGGGGGCGTCTGTTTGGGCGCCAATCTGCGACAACCATCGGTTTGCCCCCGGGAGTATGGATGGGGGGTTTCGAGCATGGCGGCGGGCGGGGGTGGGAAGGGTGGGCGATATGTTCCTGGAAGGGAGCTTTGCGAGTTTGTGGAGCTTGGAGGAGAAATTTGGTCTGTTAAGGGGAAATGATTTTAGGTACCTACAGTTGCGGGACTTTGTCCGTAGACAGGTCCCATCTTTCCCACGCCTCCCGCCAATGGGGATCCAAGACAGAATAGTCTCTAGGGGGGAAGAAGGGGAGCGTAGAGTCTCTGATATTTATAAGGTGCTCATGAGGGAGGAAGGGTCCCAGACGGAGGAACTGAAACTTAAATGGGAGGAGGAGCTAGGCAGGGAAATGGAGGACGTGCTGTGGGCAGAGGCCCCGAGTAGGGTAAATTCGACCGCAACATGTGCCAGGCTCGGGCTGATTCAATTTAAGGTCGTTCACCGGGCCTATATGACGGTGGCTCGGATGAGCAAATTCTTTGGGATAGAGGACAAATGCTCTAGGTGCGCGGGAGGACCAGCGAACCACGTTCACATGTTTTGGGCATGCCCTAAGCTTAGGGGGTACTGGGAGGGATTTGCGGGCGTCATGTCCCGGGTGCTAAAAACAAGGGTGGCGATGGGTCCAGGGGTGGCAATTTTTGGGGTTTCGGAAGACCCGGGAGTCCAGGGGGAAAAAGAGGCCGATGTTTTGGCCTTTGCTTCCCTGATAGCCTGGCGACGAATACTACAGGCGTGGAGGGACTCAAAGCCCCAGAGACTGAGTTGTGGCTTGCGGACATGTCGAGTTTCCTGGGTATGGAAAAAATTAAGTTTGCCTTGAGGGGATCTGTACAGGGGTTCGCCCGGAGGTGGCAACCATTTATTGACTTCTTTGCGGGAGAGTGAGCGTCAGCAGGGGGTGGGTGGGGGAGGGGGTAAGAGTAGAGTAGAGTAGGAGGGATAAAATGGCGGGTAGTACCGGTGGAAGAGGAGCGGGCTTGTGCAGTATGTTACGATTGAAGTATTGAATGTACGTGGATGTTTGCACATTTTTGCTTTCTTTCTGTTGATGTCTGTAACAGTTTACAAAGCCAAAAACTACCTCAATAAAATTGTTTATTAAAAAAAAGGAAGCAAATTGCAACACGAGGCTGGGATTTAGAACAGTGTTGAAACATGCCCCCAATGTAACCAAATTCCATACAACACAACAATTCAAGATTAGAATCAAGGCCAATTTGCAGCAATTAAATTACTTCATTTGAACAAGGTTTGAGATTGTTGCTGATTTTAACGGAGATGGAGGGAAATAAAGACAATTTTGAGGAACTGCAGTTTTTTCTTAAATTAAAGGCATTTTTGCTTTGTGTTCAGGTTATTTTAAGGTGTGAATAAAGATCATAAGATACAGGAACAGAATTAGGCCATTCGGCCCACTGAGTCTGCTCCGCCGTTCAATAATGGCTGATATTTTTCTCATCCCCATTCTTCTGCCTTCTCCCCATAACCCCTGATCCCCTTATTAATCAAGAGCCTATCTATCTCTGTCTTAAAGACACTCAGTGGTGTGGCCTCCACAGCCTTCTGCAGCAAAGAGTTCTACAGATTCACCCACCCTCTGGCTGAAGAAATTCCTCCTCATCTCAGTTTTAATGGATAAATAGTGAGATAAATTTCAGAAAGCCGAACAGACTTGGGTCTTAGCAATGTTGAGACTTGCTGATGCTAAAATGCTTAAAAATAAAATTAGCTTGTTAAAGGCCATTGCGGCTAAAAAGTAATATGTGGAGGCGAGCGGAAAACGTATAGCTAGTCACGTATAGTCCTGAGAGTTAACATGGAAAGGGGAAGGTTTGAATAACTATAATTTTAATTTAAAATAAGCATTCGGAATTATAATTGATGTGTATGCACTAATTCCAGGCAGATGGTCAATAAATATTCATCTGAAATCTTCTGCATAGGACAAAGAATTACAGCAGAGAAACAGGTCATCAGACCCAACTGGTCCAAGCTGATATTTAATCTCCGAAAAGCCTCTTCATATCTCTCTTCATACCGCTCAATTAATATAACATCCTCTTCCTTCATACGTTTATCTGGTAGGCATCAATGATATTTACCTCAACAATTCCTGTAGCCATGAGTACCAGATCTCACCATTCTCTGGGTAAAGAGGATTCTCCTGAATTCCCTACGGATTCAATTGTGACTCTTAGGTTTCTGGTCCATATGCTTGGTCCTCACAGTAAAAGCACATTTTCTACATCTAACCCAAATCTCAATCTTGGTCACAACAAACCTCTTCTTTTTAGAAAAGAGACCCAGCCTGTTCGATCTTTCCTGATTAATATAACCTACCAGTTCCAGGACTCAATGGGGACTCTCTCCTCCAGCCTCTCTCTCTCCACCAATGGGAAGGACAATCAATTGATCGAACTTTCCTCTGGACTCTAATCTATAAAGATCCCTATAGGATGCTTCGAGAGCCGCATTGACTTTAGACGGGACAGAAACCAGGCTGCCACTCAAGTCCCTAATGTGTATAATCTCTCAGGAAGCCGCCTGCCGAACCGATGAGCTAAAAGGTGGCTGGCCTTCCCCCTGTATTCACCCTTTGAGCGCCACAGCTGACTCACCACCTTACCTGTTGATAACAATTCAAATTGCATCTGCAACTTTTACCGACTCCCAAGCAACTCAGGGGTAGAGTCAAGTGAGTACTATGTTTCTATGTTCTCATCAATGTCTATGCACCAAACTGGGACAATATGGAGCTTGTTAAGAGGTGCTGGCTTTCTGCTGCTCCACCACACCCACCCCCCACACACACGCATATGAAACAATCATCCCACCGAAGAAATACAAACATACATGTACAAGGAATCTTAACAACCATCCACACCCACTTGCCATCCCCCAACAACCAGAAACCGCGCAAATACACACACAATCAACTTCAACCAAGCCCGTGTCTTTATAGGAAGGCACCCGCATTCTCCAACACAGTCCAAGTCTCAAAAGTCACCCAGAGCTGTGCCAGGTACGCCATCCCAAACTGACTCCACTCCTATACAGAGCGGCTAGAGTACCCAATTCTTTTTATTTTCCAATTAAGGGGCAATTTAGCCTGGCCAATCCACCTACCCTGCACATCTTTTTGGGTTGTGGGGATGAGATCCATGCAGACATGGGGAGAATGTACAAACTCCACATGGACAGTGATCCAGGGGTCCTCGGCACCATGAGGCAGCAGTGCTAACCACTGCACCTGCCTAAACTTGACTATTCTAATGTCCTGGCTGGATGCTCAGGTTTTACAGTCTGTAAAAGGATGTGAATGCTTTAGGGAGGGTGCAGAGGAGGTTCACCAGGATGTTGCCTGGTATGGAGGGTGCTAGCTATGAAGAAAGGTTGAGTAGATTAGCATTGTTTTCGTTGGAAAGACAGAGGTTGAGGGGGGACCTGATTGAGGTCCATAAAATTATGAGAGGTATGGACAGGGTGGATAGCAACAAGCTTTTTCCAAGAGTGGGGGTGTCAATTACAAGGGGTCACGATTTCAAGGTGAGAGGGGGAAAGTTTAAGGGAGATGTGCGTGGAAAGTTTTTTACGCAGAGGGTGGTGGGTGCCTGGAACGCTTTGCCAGCGGAGGTGGTAGAGGCAGGCACAATAGCATCATTTAAGATGCATCTAGACAGATATATGAACGGGCGGGGAACAGAGGGAAGTAGATCCTTGGAAAATAGGCGACAGGTTTAGATAAAGGATCTGGATCGGCGCAGGCTGGGAGGGCCGAAGGGCCTGTTCCTGTGCTGTAATTTTCTTTGTTCTTTGTAAGCTTGAGATCATCCAAAACCCAGCTGTTCCTATCCTAGCTCACAGCAAGTCCTGTTTTATTCATGACTGTGTGCTCGCTAACCTACACGGAAGTATTTCTTGACTGGGTGCGATTGATCAGATTCTCCTTTTGTTTTCAAATCCCTCCTTGGCCTCGCCCCTCCCTATCAATGTAAACTCCGCCAGCCCCACAACTCAAGATATTTGTACTCTGTTAATTATGACCTCTTCAGCATCTCGATTTTAATTGTTTCACTATTAGAGCCGTGCCAAAGTTTAGTGTCAAATTTTCCTCAATAATTCTCCTGTGAAGCACTCTGATACATTTGATTACATTAAAAGTGCTGTACAAAGTTAAGTTGCCATAACTAAAAGCTTAAAACAGAAATGCAGCTGTATTTCTGATCTGTAATCCAGCCATTTATATCAACATGCAGTGGGAAAAAATGCACTAAATGTATAAAATGTATTCTGTATATTCGAATAGCATTAAACCAGGACTTTTAATTCATATTAGAATTTAATTATGGAGGAATTAATAAAAATCAATAAATAAGAATATAATTAATTTGCCTGTTCAGTCAAAAATTCAAGTCAAAAATTGAACTAAAACTGCATGCCTAGAAGACTCATTTGTTAACACCAGAACAAGCAGACAGAACTCCACAGTACCAGAATGACATGTGGCTTTAGAATACACTGCCTATAAGATAATGGACACAGATTCAACTGTAGCGTCCAAAAGGAAACTTTATAAATGCTTGAACGAGAAAGGGGTTGCAGAGACATGGGCAAAATATGGGAAAGTGGGGCTAACTGAAGTGCTCTTTAAAAGAACCAGTACAAAAATCAATGTGTTGAATGGCCTCCACTATGCTGTACTATATGACTGTATATTGAAGTCAGGAATCCATAGTAATGAACATTACACCCTCAATTCTCTCTCTAAGTACCAGATGGGTTTCTATGTGTTGGTTCATGGTTATGCTGGACAAGGTATGGGCAGCACGGTGGCACAGTGGTTAGCATTGCTGCCTACGGCGCTGAGGACCTGGGTTCGAATCCCGGCCCTGGGTCACTGTCTGTGAGGAGTTTGCACATTCTCCCAGTGTCTGCGTGGGTTTCGCCCCCACAACCCAAAGATGTGCAGGTTAGGTGGATTGGCCACGTTAAATTGCCCCTTAATTGGAAAAAATAATTGGGTACTCTAAATTTAAAAAAAAAAATGCTGGACAAGGTACTACACTGACTTCTCATTGTCTTCTGCAGGTTAAGACTGACCAGGAAACTCCTCGCTATTACCACCTGATATACACACATTAGAAGGATTTGCGGGTTAACAATCAAACTGTTTGGCTACATTATGAATGTACCATCTATGGTCATCAAGTCCCTGAGCGGGACTCAAAGCTAGAGCTTCGGGTAGAGAGAGAGGAACGCTATCCACTGCGCCACAAGGTTTCCCAGCACCAAAAACTGGTTAATCATTTATATAATTAATATTTGAGAGATTTTGCTGCATTTTATCAACATAATAATGATTGCACAGCAAGTATAAGAATCATTAGAAAGATGACAAGGCAACATATTAACTCATGTGCTTTCTCCCAAAATAACTGCATTTGTTCTTTGTGGTATAGAAACCATGCTACAATCCTCGACGATACACATTATAGAAAACAGGTTGGCAACATCACATGCCCCATTCCAGATCCAATGCTGATGAGCCAACAATTCTAACCTGTAAGCTTGCACATGGCT
This sequence comes from Scyliorhinus canicula, assembly GCF_902713615.1. Taxonomy (NCBI): domain Eukaryota; kingdom Metazoa; phylum Chordata; class Chondrichthyes; order Carcharhiniformes; family Scyliorhinidae; genus Scyliorhinus; species Scyliorhinus canicula. The sequence goes on from NC_052161.1 coordinate 141,010,884, forward strand.
ATATGCGTTATTTAGAAGCAATGTGGCTTATAAGCAAAAACAAAGATTTGCTATTTTTTAACAATGGCAAAGCACATCAAAAAGTACTTACCAATCCATGATATTGGTGGATAAAGCAGCTGAGAATCCAAGCATGTTAAAGCTGATTTCTGTGATTGTACACAATGCCAATCCACCCATTATAGGCATTAAAGACATATTAACCCATAAACCTAGAATTATAAAGCAGAATGCATAATGCAACGTAGCACTCAATGTCACAAAACATCCCTATATACTTCACAGGAGCATTGTCAAACAAAATTAGACACCGAGCCACATAACGATAAAGATTAGGGCAAATGGCTTGGTCAAAGGTAGATTGTAAAGGAACACCTTAAAAGAGGAGAGGTATGGATACAAAGAGGTTAGTGAGGGAATGCACGAGTATGGGGCCTAGGCTGCTGAAAGCACGGCAATCAATACTGGACTAATTAAAACAGAGGATCCTGAAGAGGTTCGAATTAGAGAAATGCAGAGATCTCAGAGGGCATCGGGAAATAAGGATGAGAATATTAAGATTGAGCTATTGCTTAAGCAAGCCACTGTAAGATCAGTGAACACCAGGGGTGATGGGTGAATGGGACCTGGCATGAGTAGAATATGGGCTAAAATTTATGAAGGGTCGAAGTTGGCATGCTGGCCAGGGAAGCATTGGGGTTTCAGTAACAGATGACCTTAGGCATGGGAAGAGTCCATTATACTTGCTTGCATGAAGGATGTGTATGGTATTCATATTTAATAAACTATAGTTTAGATATTTGTTGTGGTGCAGACTGCAAGAATCCCCAAATATCCCAAGTAATGCCCGAGCAGTCATGATGTCAAAAATTGTTTTTATTTTTGGAGGAAGGGATTAACTGAGAAACAACACAAATAATTGAAATCAGGATCATTATAACAAAAGTAATAAGTGAGCAAAGTTGGGTAAGTGAAGTAAAGTTAGCGCAAGGAGATAACTTAATAGTATTCTTATACAAGCATAATCGGATGTAATGGTGTTACAGTTACATGGTGTTACAGTTAAATAAAGGTAATTACGAGGGCATGAGAGAGGAACTGGCGAAAATCGACTGGAAGCAGACCCTAGTGGGGAAGACAGCAGAGCAAAAATGGCAGGAGTTTGTATGCATAATTGAGGACACTGTACAGAGGTTCATCCCCAAGAAAAGAAAGATTATCCGGGGAGGGATTAGACAGCCATGGCTGACAAAGGAGGTCAGGAAATGTATCAAAGAAAAAGAGAGATCCTATAAAGTGGCCAAAAGCACTGGGAAATCAGAAGATTGGGAAGGCTACAAAAATAAACAGAGGTTAACAAAGAGACAAATAAGGAAGGAGAGGATCAAATATGAAGGCAGGCTAGCCAGTAATATAAGAAATGATAGTAAAAGTTTCTTTCAATACATAAGAAACAAACGACAGGCCAAAGTAGACATTGGGCCAATTCAAACTGATTCCGGAAGGCTAGTGATGGGAGACGAGGAAATGGCTGGAGAACTTAATAAGTACTTTGCGTCTGTCTTCACAGTGGAAGACATGAGTAATATCCCAAAAATTATAGAGGGTCAGGGGGCTGAGTTGAGTATGGTTGCCATTACAAAAGAGATGGTGCTAAAAAAGCTAAAAGGTCTTAAAATTGACAAATCTCCTGGCCCCGATGGGCTACACCCTAGAGTTCTGAGGGAGGTGGCTGAAGAAATAGCGGAAGCGTTGGTTGAGATCTTTCAAAAATCACTGGAGTCAGGGAAAGTCCCGAACGATTGGAAGATCGCTGTTGTAACCCCCTTGTTCAAGAAAGGATCAAGACAAAAGATGGAAAATTATAGGCCAATTAGCCTAACCTCGGTTGTTGGTAAAATTCTAGAATCGATCATTAAGGATGAGATTTCTAAATTCTTGAAACAGCAGGGTCGGATTAGAACAAGTCAACATGGATTTAGTAAGGGGAGGTCGTGCCTGACGAACCTGTTAGAATTCTTTGAGGAGGTGACAAGTGGGTTAGACCAGGGAAACCCAGTGGATGTGGTCTATCTGGATTTCCAAAAGGCCTTTGATAAGGTGCCACACAGGAGGCTGCTGAGTAAGGTGAGGGCCCATGGTGTTCGAGGTGAGCTACTGGCATAGGTTGAGGATTGGCTGTCTGACAGAAGGCAAAGAGTTGAGATAAAAGGTTCTTTTTCGGAATGGCAGCCGGTGACCAGCGGTGTCCCACAGGGTTCAGTGTTGGGGCCGCAGCTGTTCACCATATATATTAATGATCTAGATGAAGGGACTGGGGGCATTCTAGCGAAGTTTGCCGATGATACAAAGTTAGGTGGTCAGGCAGGTAGTGCTGAGGAAGTGGGGAGGCTGCAGAAGGATCTAGACAGTTTGGGAGAGTGGTACAGGAAATGGCTGATGCAATTCAACGTGAGAAAATGTGAGGTCTTGCACTTTGGAAAAAAGAATCCAAGCATAGACTACTTTCTAAACGGTGAGAAAATTCATAATGCCAAAGTACAAAGGGATCTGGGAGTGCTAGTCGAGGATTCCCTAAAGGTAAACATGCAGGTTGAATCTGTGATTAAGAAAGCGAATGCAATGTTGTCATTTATCTCAAGAGGGTTGGAATATAAAAGCAGCGATGTGCTACTGAGCCTTTATAAGGCTCTGGTTAGGCCCCATTTGGAGTACTGTGTCCAGTTTTGGGCCCCACATCTCAGGAAGGACATACTGGCACTGGAGCGTGTCCAGCGGAGATTCACACGGATGATCCCTGGAATGGCGGGTCTAACATATGATGAACGCCGAGGATCCTGGGATTGTATTCATTGGAGTTTAGAAGGTTAAGGGGAGATCTAATAGAAACTTACAAGATAATACATGGCTTAGAAAGGGTGGACGCAAAGAAACTGTTTCCGTTAGGCGAGGAGACGAGGACCCGTGGGCACAGCCTTAGAATTAGAGGGGGTAAATTCAGAACAGAAATGCGGAGACATTTCTTCAGCCAGAGAGTGGTGGGCCTGTGGAATTCATTGCCGTGGAGTGCAGTGGAGGCCGGGACGCTAAATGGCTTCAAGGCTGAGATAGATAAATTCTTGATGTTGCGAGGAATTAAGGGCTACGGGGAGAATGCTGGTAGGTGGAGTTGAAATGCCCATCAGCCATGATTGAATGGCGGAGTGGACTCGATGGGCCGAATGGCCTTACTTCCACTCCTATGTCTTATGGTCTTATAATTTGTTAAAAAAGGAGTAAATAAGGGGCTTAAGGATAGTCATGGCAGGAGAGCCCACAGCATCTGTGATGCTGAGCACGTCGTAGATAGGACATTCAGTGAGGTGGTCACACCGCAGGTGAGGATTAAACAGGCAGAAAGGGTTTGGTGACCGTCAGGCAGGTAGTGCAGGATAAAAGCAAATTACTGCGGATGCTGTAATCTGAAACCCCCTCGCAGAGCCCCTTAACTCATACTTTATCTTTATCTTCTCTAATCGCAGGAAGTCGCACAGGTCAGAGAGGCGAAGGTCACAGCATCGGCCTTCCTCCTCTCCATGAGCTCCGGCTTCTCTGAAACCCCAATAGGGCAGCAGGGTAGCATGGTGGTTAGCATAAATGCTTCACAGCTCCAGGGTCCCAGGTTCGATTCCCGGCTGGGTCACTGTCTGTGTGGAGTCTGCACGTCCTCCCCCTGTGTGCGTGGGTTTCCTCCGGGTGCTCCGGTTTCCTCCCACAGTCCAAAGATGTGCGGGTTAGGTGGATTGGCCATGCTAAATTGCCCGTAGTGTCCTAATAAAAGTAAGGTTAAGGGGGGGGTTGTTGGGTTACGGGTATAGGGTGGATACGTGGGTTTGAGTAGGGTGATCATGGCTCGGCACAACATTGAGGGCCGAAGGGCCTGTTCTGTGCTGTACTGTTCTATGTTCTATCACCAAGGGGTCCGGGTCCACCTCCTCCACCATTATCCTGGCTAAGACCGCGAACAGGCCCGCCCTTCCCAATTTTTTTGCAACCCCAAAACATGTGAGCGTGATTCGCTGGCCCCCACCCACACCTCACACTCATCTGCTACCCCCTGAAAGAACTCACTCATTCTCGCCCGAGTCACATGCACCCTGTGCACCACCTTAAACCGTATCAGGCTCATCCTTGCACAAGAGGAGGTCCCGTTTACCCTACGCAGTGCCTCACTCCATACTCCCCAATTGATCTCCCCTCCAAACTCTGCTTCCCATTTCTCCTTGATCTTCACCACCTGCTTGCCTCCCTGCTCCCCCAGCCACTTGTATATACCCCCAATTCTTGCCTCCCCTTCCACATCCGGCAGCACCAGTCACTCCAGCAGGGTGTATCCCGGCAACCTAGGGAACTCCTTCCAAACCTTTCGCGCAAAGTCCCTAACCTGCAGATACCTGAACTCACTCCTCCTCAGCAGCTCTACCCTCTCCCTTAGCTCCTCCAGACTGGCAAACATTTCCTCCAAAAAGAAATCCCTCACCTTGACCAGCCCCACTTCCCACCACCTCCTGCACACCCTGTCCATCCCCCCCAGCTCAAACCCATGATTCTCGCACAGCGGTGTTAGCACCGACATCCCTTCTACCCTAAACTGCCTCCTCAACTGGTTCCATATTTTCACCGTGGACTGCACCACCGGGCTCCCTGAATACTCGGAGCCATTGGCAATGCTGCCGTCACCATAGCCCTCAAACTAGACCCCTTATAAGGTTCCTCCTCCATCCTAACCCACTCTACCCGTTCTCCTTCCCACCACCGCTGCATCTTGTCCACATTCGCCGCCCAATAATAATGCAGGTTCGGCAATGCCAACCCCCCCCCTGCTGCCTCTGTCGCAGGGTCCTCCCCACCCTCGGCACCTTCCCCGCCCATACAAAGTCCGAAATGATCGCGTCCACTTCCCGAAAGAAAGCCTTTGGTATAAAGATCGGGAGAGTCTGAAAGATAAACAAGAACCTCGTCAGAATATTCATTTTCACCACTTGGACCCCCTCTGCCAACATTAAGTGCAGTGTTTCCCACCTCAAGACCCTCCCTGGCCTCCTCCACCAGCTTTGTTAAGCTCCACTTATGAAGTCCCGTCTATTCCATCGCTACCCGAATCCCCAAATGCCTAAACCTATCTCTCACTAGCGTAAATGGCATCCCCCCAAAATTAGTCCACTGTCCCAGCTCATTCACCGGGAATACCTTGCTTTTCCCTACATTCAGCTTGTACCCAGAGTACCCTCCAAACCTCCCCAGCATAGCCATAATCCTTCCCATACTCTCCCAACGGATCCGAAACACACAGCAAGTGGTCATCGGCATAGAGCGACACCCGATAATCCCTCTGTCCCCTCATTATCCCCCTGCCACTCTGCCAACCCCCTGAGAGCCATCGGCAACAGCTCTATGGCCAGCGCAAACAGCAGCGGTGACAGCGGGCACCCCTGCCTCGTACCCCTGTGTAAGTCAAAACTTTGTGAGCTCATATCATTCGTCCTCACCCTCGCCCTTGGTGCCACATCAGCAACCGCACCCATGCCACAAATCTCGGCCCAAACCCAAACCCTCCCAAAACCTCGAAGTACAGTCACTCCACCCGATCAAATCCCTTCTTCTCGTCCATGGATACCACCACCTCCGGTACCAGAGCCCCCAACGGATTCATCACCACATTCTACAGCCGTCTTATATTACTCGTGAGCTACCTGCCCTTCACAAAGCCCGTTTGATCTTCTGCAACCACCCCCGGGATGCAATCCCTCATCCTCTCCACTAACAACTTAGCCAATACTTTCACATCAGTGTTCAATAGTAATGTGGGCTTATACGACTGTGGAGAATATTTAAAGAAACATTTAACAAGATATAGAGCAAGTATATACCCCGGAGAGGAAAAGGCTCCACTTCAGTCATGGACAAAAAGGTTAGGGACAGCATAAAACTAAAAGAGCTCACAAAAATGCAGTCATAGCACAGATCCGGACAAATGGGATAGGTACAAGGACCAAAGGGTCACAAAGCAGCTTATAAGAGCTACTAAAAAGGAATGGAAGGAAACTTGCAAGGGACATTAAAATGAATAAGAAGAAATGTTATAGTTATGTAAAGGGAAAGCTGGTGGTAAAGAGCAATGTCGGCCCATAAAAGCAGAGAATGGAGATATTGTCAGTGATAATGGGGAAATGGCAAACATGCTAAACAATTACTCTGCCTCAATATTTATAATTGAAAAGAAGGATAACTAGTCGGAAATGCCAAAAAAATTAATAGTCAATAGAGGACTATTGACTAGAGGTCAATAGAGGGGCAGCAGGGTAGCATGGGGCAGCAGGGTAGCATGGTGGTTAGCATAAATGCTTCACAGCTCCAGGGTCCCAGGTTCGATTCCCGGCTGGGTCACTGTCTGTGTGGAGTCTGCACGTCCTCCCCCTGTGTGCGTGGGTTTCCTCCGGGTGCTCCGGTTTCCTCCCACAGTCCAAAGATGTGCGGGTTAGGTGGATTGGCCATGCTAAATTGCCCGTAGTGTCCTAATAAAAGTAAGGTTAGGGGGGGGGGGGGTTGTTGGGTTATGGGTATAGGGTGGATACGTGGGTTTGAGTAGGGTGATCATGGCTCGGCACAATATTGAGGGCCGAAGGGCCTGTTCTGTGCTGTTCTATGTTCTAGGACAGGGACTTAATACGATTAACACAAGTATAGCCATCAGCAAGTAGGAAATTAATGGAACTAAAGAGAATGACAAATCCCCAAGGCCTGGCGGTCTCCACTTGAGAGTGTTAAAGAAGTAGAGGGATACCCTCTAGTAGATGCCCTAACTATAAACTTACAGTGTTCCCTAGATTCAGGGTGGCCCCTTTGGATTGGAAAATTGTACACGTCACTCCACTTTTTAAGGAGGGTAAAATGGGGAAACCAGAGAATTACAGACTGGTTAGCCCAACATCTGTGTTGGGGAAATTGCTGGAGTTTATAATCAGGGATGGGGGTAACTGAACACCTCGAAAACGTTTGGTCAATCAGGGAGAGCCAGCATGGATACGTGAAGGGAAGGTCATGTCTGAATAATCGTATTGAATTTTTTGAAGAGATCGACAGGGGAATGTCTATGGATCTTATTTATATGGATTTCCAGAAGGCATTTGATAAAGCCCCACACAGGAGACTGTTAACTAAGGTGGAAATCCACAGAGTTGAGGGCAAATTATTGACTTAGTTAGGAAATTGGTTGGGTGGCAGGCGACAGAGTGGGGATAATGGGTTATCACTCTAATTGGCAGGAGGTGACCAGCGATGTACTACCGGGATCTGTGATGAGGCCTCAATTATTCACATTAATGACTTGGATGATGGCATAGAAAGTCATACATCCAAACTTGCTGATGATACAAAGTTAGGTGGCATTATAGACAGCCCAGATGATAGCACAAAGTTGCATGGATATTGACAGACTAAGTGAATGGGCACAATTGTGGCAGATGGAATTTAATGTAAGCAAGTGTGAGGGTATCCATTCTGGACCAACAAGGATAGAATAGGGTGCTTTCTAAATGGAAAGAGGTCAGGTACAGTGGACATCCAAAGAGACTTGGGTGTTCTGGTGCATCGGTCCTCAAAAAGGAACAAGTGCAGAACATAATCAAAAAGGCTAATGGAATGCTAGCCTTTATATCCAGAAGATTGGAATATAAAGACACAAGGCACTATATGCTGCAGCTTAAACACCCTTGGTTATCACAGCGTCAAGGGCAGCACGGTGGCACAGTGGTTAGCATTGCTGCCTACGGCGCTGAGGACCCGGGTTCGAATCCCGGCCCTGGGTCACTGTCCGTGTGGAGTTTGCACATTCTCCCCGTGTCTGCGTGGGTTTCACCCCCACAACCCAAAAGATGTGCAGGATAGGTGGATTGGCCACACTAAATTGCCCCTTAATTGGAAAAAATAATTGGGTACTCTAAATTTATAAAAAAAGAAAAAAGAAAAAAATCACAGCGTCATGGTCCCAGGTTTGATTCCCGGCTTGGGTCACTGTTTGTGCAGAGTCTGCACGTTCTCCCTGTGCCTGCGTGGGTTTCCTCCGGGAGCTCTGGCTTCCTCCCACATTCCTGTTAGGTGAATTGGACATTCTGAATTCTCCCTCTGTGTTCTTGAACAGGCACCGGAGTGTAGCGACTAGAGAATTTTCACAGTAACTTCATTACAGTGTTAATGTAAGCCTACTTATGACAATAAAGATTATTATTAGCCCCCACTTGAAGTACCGTGAGCAGTTCTGGACACCACACCTTAGGAAGGATATTTTGGCCTTGGAAGGAGTACAACGTAGGTTTAATGTTACCTGGATTACAGGGGCTGAGTTAGGAGGGAATACTCAAATTAGACCTGTTTTCACTAGAATGTAGAAGGTCAAGGGGTGATCTTAAGGGGTATTCAAGGTATTAACAGGGAAAGACAAGGTAGATAAAGATATTTCCATCAGTTGGAGATTCTAAAACTAGGGGGCATAGTCTACAATGCCCCGTAGTCTTTCCATTCAGGAAAGATTTTAGGAAGAACATCTTCACTTCCACAAACAGCAGTTGAAGTTAGATCAGTTATTCATTTTAAATCAGAGATAGATAACTTTTCCTCAAAGATATTAAGGTATACAGGCAGGTATATGGAGTTCGTTCACAACTCAGCTCTGATCTCAATGAATGGTGGGACAGGCTTGAGATGCTGAATGGCCTACTCCTGTTTCTATGTTCCTATAAAAGTGTGAGGTGATGCAGTTGGGCAGGACAAACAAGGCAAGGGAATACATGATGAACGGTAGGACCCTGGGAAGCTCAGTGTGCATGTAGACCGGTTCCTTAAGCAGAACAGGTGGATAAAATGGTTAAAAAGGTATATGGTATACTTGTCTTTGTTAGTCGAGGCATAGAGTTTAAGAGCAGGGTGGTTATGCTGGAATTGTTTACAATTTTGGTTAGGCCACAGCTAGAGTATTGTGTGCCATTCTGGAATCCACATCATAGGAGGGATGTGATAGCACTGGAAAGGGTGCAAAGGAGATTTACCAGGATGTTGCCTGGGCTGGAGAGTTTTAGTTATGAAGAGAGAATGTTGGGGGTGTTTTCCTTTGAGCAGAGAAGACTGACAGGAGACATGATTGAGGTGTATAAAATTGAGGGGCATAGATAGAGCAGACAGGAAGAAATTTTCACCTTGGTGGAGGGGTCAATAACCAGGGAGTAGATAAGGGATAGGAGGTAAGTGGGGATTTGAGGGGAAAACTTTTTCACCCAGAGGATAGTGTGAAACGTACTGCCTAAAAGGGTGGTGGAGGCAGAGACCCTCATAACACTTAAGTATTTAGATGTACACTTGCGATGCCAAAGCATACAAGGCTATGGGCCAAATGACGGAAAACGGGATTATAATATTTGGGGTGCTTGTTTTTGACTGGTGCAGAAACAATGGGCCAAAAGGTCTCTTCTGTGATGTGCACCTCTATCACTCTAGGTTCCAGAAAGATACGACACGAGTCTGTACCTAGGGAAATCTATTTTCCAACAGGGGCAAATGTTTTGCCAATAATGTTATATTTTCTATTGAAGCAGGATTTCTTACCTGTATATTCTCCCAGAATAAGCCGGGACATAATTACAGTGAATATTGGTGCTGAACTTTTTATAGTTTCTGCAAATGAAACAGCTACATTTTTTAGGCTTATCAGTCCCAATACTACAGTCGTAAACCTGCAGAAAAAAAACACATCAGTGAATCCTAAAAGTACCCAATGTTTTTTCCCCCCAGTTAAGGGGCAATTTAGCATAGCCAATCCACCTACTCTGCACATCTTAGGGCTGTGGGGGTGAGACCCCTGCAAACATGGGGAGAATATGCAAACTCCACACAGATAGTGACCTGGCGCCGGGATCAAACCGGGGTCCTCAGCGCCGTGAGGCAGCAATGCCGCCCTACACAGCGAATCCTTTTAGCAAAATGTAAAAACAAGCAGAAAGCAGGAGCATAGCTATTGTCAGTATTAATCATGAGACAGTGTGCATTTGTGAGGGATGATATAGGAATTTCAGATACATTATATGTATTTGGGGTGTACGGCTTAAAAGCCTGAGTTAGTATGACCGCTGCAATAATGTTTTTATTAATCCTGGTTTGAAAGGCAGTAAGGTTTTTGACTACAGAGTGCAATCCTAAAAATTCAGCTAATGGAATTGTGTTAATATAAAGAAAATTCCCCAAGGAGTAGATAATTAGAGACTGTGTTTAGGTTTTGTAAGATGATGTAGTTAACAGGAGGAGATAGGGGCTGAAGCAGTCAGGTGTTGAGTTTCAGTTCAGTCAAAGATTTGATTGTGGACAAACTAGCTGTTTCTCCCAAACCAGAGGCGAAATTCTCCGACCCCCCCTGCAGGGTCGGAGAATCGCCCGGGGCCGCAGAAAATCCCGCCCCCACCATGGCAGAAATTCTCCGCCACCCGGGAATTGGCAGGGGCAGGAAACACTGCCCGCCGATTGGCAAGCCCTCTGAGGCGATTCTCCGGCCCGAAGTCCCGCCACTGGGAGGCCTCTCCCGCCGCCGTGGTTTGAACCACCTCTGGTGGCAGCGGGATCAGCGGCGGGAGCGAGCCCCCGGGGTCCGGGGGGGCGCGGGGCGATCGGACCCCGGGGGGTGCCCCCACGGTGGCCAGGCCCGCGATCGGGGCCCACCAATCGGCAGGCGGGCCAGTGCTGTGGGGGCACTCTTTTTCTTCCGCCGCCGCCACGGCCTCCACCATGGCGGAGAATCCCCCAGCGCACATGCGCCGGTGGTAACGTCAGCGGCTTTGGGGAGGCCCGACGCCGGAGTGGTTGGCACCACTCCGCTACGCCGGGACCCCCCGCCTCGCCGGGTAGGGGAGAATCCCACCCCAGATTAGTGCTCTGTCTGCAAACAGACCAGTAGTTTCTGGGAAAACAGCAAGTTAAAGTTTTGCACGAAAACAGGGCAGAAGCAGTTTTTCCAAATTGCGAAAGAATTCCCAATGTGTTCAATTTGATGCCTCATGTCAATAATTAACTTTGCCCTTTGTTCAAGCTGTTAGTTCAGAAACTGACTATTACTCCAACAGTTGAGTGAAAATGTGTTAACAAACCATCGAATTTGCTGCAATGGCAATATTAATCACAAACACAGTGGCCTGGCTTAGCCATTTCTTCTTTAGTGAATTCGGCTTTTGAATTATTACCTTAAATAACTCATCTTTTCTATAACAAGAAACTTGCTGTGCAACTTTTAACAGCACTGTGGGTGCACCACCATGGACTGCAGCGGCTCAAGAAGACAGCTCACCACCACCATCTCAAGAGCAATTAGCGGTGGGCAATAACTACTGGTCCAGCCAGTGATGTACGGTAGCACAGTGGGTAGCACTGTTGCTTCACAGCTCCAGGGTCCCACGTTCAATTCCCGGCTTGGGTCACCGTCTGTGCGGAGTCTGTGTGGGTTTCCTCCGGGTGCTCCGGTTTCCTCCCACAAATTCCGAAAGACATGCTGTTAGATAATTTGGACATTCTGAATTCTCCCTCAGTGTACCCGAACAGACGCCGGAACGTGGCGACTAGGGGCTTTTCATAGTAACTTCATTGCAGTTTCAACGTAAGCCTACCTGTGACAATAAAGATTATATTATTATGCTCAAATCCCGTAAAAAACATTTTTTAAAGTAAAAGGTCCTCATCTTAGGCAGTCCCTCGGGATCGAGGGTGGCTTGAACCACCACAGTTCAATGGGTCCCAAGATGGCCAGTAAGTCCAGATGGCCGGCAGACTCTGCCATATGCAGGGCAGATGGTGCTTGAAAGGTTGGGTAAATAGATTGTTTGGAGGTGGACGGTCAACACCAGCCCTGGGTTACAAAAAGAGCAATCAAAGTCTAAGATCATTTTACCAGCTAGTGAATTCAGATAATTAAATTAATGGTTTAATTTTCTAAAAGCTGACTTCCAGAGACTAAGGACCTGTTGCACAAACAAAAGTTTGTATTTTAGTTAATAACTAATTATACAGCAACTGTCTATCCTGTGTATCTAAGAGCGACGAGCAGAAATCTAAAGAGCAAAATAATATGTAATAATTTTTTTTAAAAAGAGGATGGGTTGACTGATCAATTTGCTTATTCTTCTCCAACTCACCTCATTAATCCTACAAAGAACATAATCATGAGGAAGTTTGGTGGATATTCAGCACGGGTTTTATGCTGATACAAACAACATGGAACGTACATTTTGAAACCACCAATCACAGTGGTTGTAAGTATCTGAACAGCACCTGCAAAAATCAGACAGAGTAACAAAAGATGATTAAGAATGAATAAAAATATCATGTCAATTTTTACTAATCAAGAATTCAATATTAAATCAATAGTGGTCAAAGCATAAATTCTGTGCCTGTTGGCCATAAACAAAGCATGTTGGGAAACTGTTGTATCACGAGGAATAATACAGCTGAACTCAATCATGTCATCTTCTGGTATCCACATTCTTGTATAGACACCTCTTTCCTAGCGGGAGTCTAAAGCAAAAGACAAGGCTTATTGTTCCTAATGCAGTTTCAGGTTTCTGAGGTCAAACACAACATGCATAACACTGCCTTGCTGTTCTCTCAGAGAAGACCAGAAATTAAAACTGAACTCAGTTTTAAATCTGTAAAATGGTGAATTTACCCACTAAGCCATTGTTAGAGATTAGCATTTTCTTCTTTTGTGAATTTTACTTTTGAGTTATGACCTTCTATTACCACCATCATCGTTCCTACTTCAATAATTATAATCTTGTTATGCAACTTTGACAGCATGGGCTGCAATGATTCAAGGCAGTGGTTCACCATCACCTTAAATTGCAATAACATGGACGGCATGGTAGCACACTGATTAGCACTGTTGCTTCACAGCGCCAGGGTCCCAGGTTCAATTCCCGGCTTGGGTCACTGTCTGTGCAGTGTCTGCACGTTATCCCCGTGTCTGCATGGGTTTCCTCCAGTTGCTCCCACAAGTCACGAAAAACGTGCTTGTTAGGTAATTTGGACATTCTGAATTCTCCCTCCGTGTAGCCGAACAGGTGTCGGGATGTGGCGACTAGGGGCTTTTCACAGCAACTTCATTGCAGTGTGAATGTAAGCCAATAAGCGGAGTCTGCACGTTCTCCCTGCGGAGTCTGCACGTTCTACCCGTGTCTGCGTGGGTTTCCTCCAGGCCCTCCGGTTTCCTCTCACAGTCCAAAGACGTGGTTAGGTGGATTGGCCATGCTAAATTGCCCTTAGTGACCAAAAAGGTTAGGAGGGGTTATTGGGTTACGGGGATAGGGTGGAAGTGAGGGCATAAGTGGGTCGGTGAAGACTCGATGGGCCAAATGGCCTCCTTCTGCACTGTATGTTCTAAGTTCCAATAAAGATTATTATATTCTAACTGCTGAGCTAGCCAGGAAAACCCACGTCCCGTGAAGGGATTTTTAAAAAAAACTTAAAACTTCTCCCTCTTTTTTAGGCAGTTCCCCAGGAGGGGCGAGAAAAACAGGAGTTTCTAGACTGGAAAAAGACATTCCTAATATAAACAAACACTCCAGTGGTATCTAACACCATAGCGCTGCCAAAACAAACTTTTAAAATAGCATTCCTATGTGGTTAAAAAAATTCCTATACAGCCTTTTTAGCAGTAAATCATTTTGAGGTCTGACAACATTTCTGGAGAGAAACAGAGTTAATGTCTCAAGTCGATTTCATCAGAAATGTTAGCTGTTTCACTCTCTCCAGGTACTACATGACCTGCTGAGTATTTCCAGCATTTTATTTGTATTTCTGCACCTGCAGTTTTTATTTGTATATTTCTACTTTTCAAGGTTTGACAGAAGAAAAATACGCAACAGTAATAATCTTTATTATTGTCACAAGTAGCCTTACATTAATACTGCAATTAAGTTACTGTGAAAAGCTCCTAATCGCCACACTCCGGCGCCTGCGAGTACACTGAGGGACAAATCAGAATGTCCAATTCACCGAACAGTACGTCTTTCAGGACCTTGTGGGAGGAAACCAGAGCACCCGGAGGACACACACAGACACGCAGGCTCCGCACAGTGTGATCCAAGGCAGGAAACAAACCCAGGTACCTGCTGCTGTGGTGTAATAGTGCTAACCACTGATTTCTGGTGGCAGTCACGGAGGGGTCGGTCGCACATTTGATAGCTCCCTCTGTAATGGACTTTTGGACCTTTCTCCTCCTTTTTTTTTCAGATTTTAATGGGATAAAGCAGTGAAGTGTGAGACCGTAAGGAGAAATCCCCTCCGGTGTGTGGACAACTGGACCAGAAATGGCCGTGTGAGACGACAAAGTCCTATAAGGGAGACACAAGCAGAGCTGGTAACACAGGGCAGCATGGCGGAGGGCAAGAGCCTCGGGGAGACGACACAGTGGTCGCCGGAGCAGCTTGTGAAGTTTTTCAAGGATTGCTTCGCCAAGCTGAAGAAGGACATGCTGGACCCGATTAAGGCTTCGATTGATCAAGTGGTTCAGAATCAGGAAACCCACAGGAGAGCGATCCAGGAGGTCGAACAAAAGTTGTCCGAGCACGAGGATTATATAACCGTGCTGGAAAGCAAGGTGGGGATGACGAACGACCGCCAGAAAAGAATGCAGGAGAAGCTGGAGGTCCAGGAGGCAGAATCTCAGAACTGTTGGCCTCCCTGAAGGCACCAGGTTAAAGTCCAACAGGTTTGTTTCAAACACAAGCTTTCGGAGCGCAGCTCCTTCCTCAGGTGAATGGCGAGGTATATTCCAGAAACATTTATATAGACAAAGTCAGAGATGCTGGACAATGTTAAAGAGGTGATTATCTGTGATTAACCTGTGATTATCCCTCTCCCTGGATCTGTAATGATTTGATTACCTGCAAATGCTCGCATTCCAAGCACTGTCCAGCATCTCTGACTTTGTCTATATGTTTCTGGAATATACCTCGCCATTCACCTGAGGAAGGAGCAGTGCTCCGAAAGCTCGTGTTTGAAACAAACCTGTTGGACACTAACCTGGTGTTGTAAGACTTCTTACTGTGCTCACCCCAGTCCAACGCCGGCATCTCCACATCATCCCTGAAGGCAGTGAGGGATCGGATGCGTGACGGCCTATGTGATGGACATGTTGGAGAAGTTGATGGGGGCTGGGCGTTCCCTCTGCCCTAGAATTGGACAGAGTGCACAGAGCCCACGTGAGGAAGCCCAGAGTGAACGAACCGCCGAGGGCCATGGTGGTACGTTTTCACCGTTTCATGGCCAAGGAACACGTTTTGCGGTGGGCCAAGAAAGAACGGAGCAGCAAGTGTGAGAACTGAGTTACGCATTTATCAGGACCTGGGAGTGGATTTGGCCAAGAGGCGAGCTGGGTTCAATCGGGCAAAAACAACCCTCTTTAAGAAGGAGGTGAAGTTCGGGATGCTGTACCCAGCCCGCCTGTGGGTCACACATGAGGAACGGGACTTCTACTTTGAAACGCCAAGATCCAAACGAAGTATGGACCTTTATTAAATAAATGAAGCTGGAGGCGAATTAAAAGACACTCAAGCCTTGGGGAAGTACTGTGACAGCGATTTGCGGTGCTGGATTGTAAAGATTTAAGTAGCTCTATGTGAAATAATGGTTGTGTGGATGGTTAAAGGTTGATCTGTCTTGGCAGGCACCCTGTTAGAGAGGGGGTGGGCTTGGAATTTAATTCTGCTTTTTGGGTGACTATTTTTTCTTTTAAAAATAGTTATTAAAGCTTTCTTCAACCAGAATTTCTACATAACAAAAAACAAAAAATATTTAACAAAACAAGGTGGCTGCTATCACGATACAAAACGAAAATACACATTATATCAACAGTTCCCCCCACCTGAGTCCCCCTCCGCCCCGTTGCTGCTGACACTTTACTGCTCCCCTAGAAAGTCAAGGAAAGAACCCATCAAGGACCCTCTCAAGGCAAACTTTATTCGCTCCAGGCTGAGAAACCCAGCCATGTCACTAACCCAGGTCTCCACACTCGGGGGTTTCGAGTCCCTCCACATTAACAAGATCCGTCTCTGGACTACCAGGGAGGCAAAAGCCAACACCTCGGCCTCTTTCGCTTCCTGCACTCCCGGATCCTCCGACACCCGAAAGCTCGCGATTGTTGGACTCGGCTTCACCCGCGTGTCCAAAGTCCTGGACATAGCCCTCGCAAAGCCCTGCCAGAATTCTTTAAGCGCCGGGCAATCCCCAAAACAGATGGACATGGTTCATTGGACTCCCTGCACATCTTACGCACTTGTCCTCTACCCAAAAAAATGTGCTCATTCTCACCGTCGTCATGTACGCCCGGTGCACCACCTTAAACTGAATTGAAAACTGAGCCTGGCACATGATGCGGACGAATGCATCCTGCCCAGGGCATCAGCCCACAGGCCCTCCTCTAGCACTTTGCCTAGCTCCTCCTCCCACTTGCCCTTCAGCTCCTCCAGAGGCTTCCTCCGCCTCCTGCAGCTCCTGATATATGTCCGACACCTTCCCCTCTCCTACCCAGACGCCAGACACAACCCTGTCATGTATCCTTCGAGGGGGTAGCAGCGGGAATGTCCCCACCTGTTTTTTGAGAAAGCCCCGGACCTGGAGGTATCTGAAAGCATTTCCCGGGGACAGGCCGAACTTCTCCTCTAGCGCTTGCATGCTGGGGAAAGTCCCATCTATAAACAGGTCCCCCATCCTTCTAATGCCTGCCCTATACCAGCCTTGAAATCCACCGTCTATCCTGCCCAGAGCAAATCTATGGTTGTTCCGTATCAGGGTCCAAACGGAGGCCTCCTCCTCCTTCCTGTGCCTTCTCCACTGACCCTCGGTGCCGCCGCCGCCACCACTGGGCTTGTGGTGTATCGTGCCGGCGAGAACGGCAGCGGTGTCGTAACTAGTGCCCCTACACTGGTGCCTTTGCATGACGCCGCCTCTAGCCACCCCACGTCGACCCCTCCTCCATTACCCATTTCCTAATCATGGCCACATTAGCTGCCCAATAGTAGCTACAGACGTTCAGCAGTGCCAACCCTCCTCCCCACCCCACCTATGCTGCAAGGATAGTCTTTTGACTTGCAGGGTTTTATTTGCCCACACAACCCCAGTGATAATCCTGTTCACTCGCTTGAAAAAGGATTTTGGAATGAAAATGGGGAGGCACTGAAAGACGAACAGGAATCTGGGAAGAACTGTCATCTTCACAGTCTGCACTCTTCCCGCCAGGGAAAGGGGGAGCATGTCCCACCTTTTAAAGTCTCCCTCCACCTGCTCTACAAGCCGAGATAAGTTGAGCTTGTGAAGGGCATCCCAGTTCCTAGCCACCTGTATACCTAACTATTGAAAGTTCCTCTCCACTATCTTGGGCGGGGAGCTCCCCCAGTCTCTCCTCCTGACCCTTAGCATGGATCACAAACAGCTCACTTTTCCCCACGTTCAATTTGTACCCAGAGAAGCTCCCAAAGTCCCACAGGATCCGCATGACCTCCCCCATCTTCTCCAGCGGGTCCGAAATATACAACAGAAGGTCATCCCCGTAGAGGGAACACCCCCCCCCCCCCCCCCCCCCCCCGGGGACCAGCCCCCTCCAGTTCCTTGAAGTCCTAAGCGGTATGGCCAACGGTTCAATTGCCAGGGCCGATAGTAACAGGGATAGGGGGCACCCCTGCCTCATCCCTCGATGCAACCTGAAATACTCCGGCCTCAGCCGGTTCGTGGACGCACTCGCTAGGGGGGCCTGATTAGCTTGACCCACCCTATGAATCCCTCCGGAATCCAAACCTACCTAACACTTCCCACAGGTACTCCCACTCCACCCTGTCAAAGGCCTTCTCCACATCCATTGCAGCCACTACTTCTGCGTCCCCTCCCTCTGAGGACATCATAATATTTTTCAAGTGCATCCTCAAATTTGTGTTCAGTTGCCTGCCCTTGTCGAAACCCGTCTGCTCCTCCTCAATCACTCCTAGGACACAGTCCTCTATTTTGGTGGCCAGAATTTTTGCCAGCAATCTGGCATCTACATTCAGGAGCGATATCGGCCTGTAGGACCCACACTGAAGCGGATCCTTCTTCTTCAAAATGAGCGAGATCAATGCCTGCAACATTGTCGGGGGGAGGGTTCCTCGCTAAAGGTTCTTAGCAGGAGTGGGCTCAGTAGCTCCGAGAAATTCTTATAAAATTCTACTGGGAAGCCGTCCGGACCCGGGGCCTTGCCCGACTACAAACTTGCCAATCCCTCAACTACCTCCTCCAACTCAAATTGGAGCCCCCAGTCGTCCACCCGCTCCTCATGCACCCTTGGGAACCTCAATCGATCCATAAATTGCTTCATCCCTTCCCCTCCCCTTGGGGGTTCTGACTCGTATAGCTTCCCATAAAACATCTTGCTCTCCACCTCTTTGATCGCATTCTTCTGAACCTCCACCATCTTTTCCATGGAAGCCTTCATAGGGGCTGGCGTCTCCGTTTTTAGTTCTGCAAAGCAGCCCCCCTGGGGGGGGGGGGGGGGGGGGGGGGGGGGGGGGGGGGGACGAGAGGAGAGTACCATAGGGAGACAGACTGCTTGGTGCCAGGGACAGGAGGATCGAGTCAGCATGGGTCAGCTGACTCTCGAAAGCACAGTGGGGGGTGGTCACGTGTTAAGCTGGAGCTTGACTCTGGGGATTGGGTTTTTAGTGTTGTTGCTGGGGGGGGGGGGGGGGGGGGGGGGGTTGCTTAACTGACAGGGGAGGAACTGTTACTGGGGGACAAATGGGAGGTCAGGAATGGCGACAGCCCGAGTGGGGACTCGAGGCAAGCTCGAGGCTGGCCTAAAAAGGGTGATGCCTAGTGGTGGTGGGGGGGATCACATGGAACGAGAGAGGACTGAATGGGCCGGTCAAGACGGCTCGCATGCTCGTGCATTTGAGAAAACTGCAGGCGGACGTGGCAGTGCTACAAGAGACACACCTGAAGGTTACAGACCAGACGAGATGGACAAAGGGGTGGGTTGGTGGATTACACAAGTGTTCTACCCAGGACTAGACACAAAGACCAGGGGGGGGTAGCGATCTTCATCAGCAATTGGGACGACATGAAATTTATGAGATGGGTGTTAGGTAAGATCCCAGACTTCGAATCACGTAACATGGGAGGAGACTTCAACACAGTCATTGATCCGGAATTGGACCAGTCAAAATCCAGGATAGGGAGGAGGCCGGCTGCTGCAAAGAAATTGAAGGGGTTTATGGAACAGATGGGGGGAGTAGACCCATGGAGGTTTGCATGGCCGAGGACAAAGGTGTTTTCCTTTTTTTCACATGACCACAAGGTATACTCTCGCATCGACTTTTTTGTTCTGAGCAGGGCACTAATACGGAGGTGATGGATACTGAGTACTCGGCAACTCTAAAATTTATATATAAATTTGGTTTTCTAGGGGGGTGGTGTATGTGGACGGTCCAGGGGGTAGTTTTGTTAGGGTGTATGGGTGGATCTACGGGTTAGTGTGGAGAGAGGGCAACGCCCGCTGTGGAGACTGGATGTGGGGTTGCTAGCGGACGAGGGCAGTCTGTGGGCAGGTTAACAAGTCCATCCAGAACTACCTGGAAACAAATGAAACGGTGGAGGTCTCTGCAGCGACTGTCTGGGAAGCTTTGAAGGCAGTAGTCAGAGGGGAATTAATCTCAATCCGGGCCCACAGAGAAAAGATGGAACGGGCTGAGAGGGATAGATTAGTGGAGGAGATACTCCAGGTGGACAGGAGATACTCAGAGGCCCCAGACATGGGGCTACTGAGGGAGCAGTGGAGGTTACAGATGGAGTTTGGGCTGTTGACCACAGGGAAAGCAGTGGAACAGTTGAGGAAGGAAAGGGGAGGCAATTTAGGAGTACGTGAAAAAGGCAAGCAGAATGTTGGCGCACCATCTCAGAAAAAAGAGGGGCGGTCAGGGAGATAGGTAGAGTAAAGACGGTAATACTGTCCTGGACCCAACGAGGGTGACGAGGTGTTTAAGGACTTTTATAGTAAATTACATGAGTCGGAACCCCCGGCTGGGGTGGAGGGGATGAGGCGATTATTGGATCAGTTGAGGTTCTAGAGGGTGGAGGAGGACCTGGTGGAGGGGCTGGGAGCCCCAATTGAGATCGAGGAAATAATCTTCATCCGAGGCCTTTTTCAAGCGGGTGAATCAGATTATTATTTCGGGCTTTGTGATTTCAAGTAAAACCCCGCGAGTGAAGAAAGTGTTGCTGGAGCGCAGTCGGGGGAGGGTAGGTTGGCGCTGCCGAACTTCTGCAATTACTACTGGGCGGCTAAGCTAATATAGCCATGATCTGGAAGTGGGTAGTGGGGGAAGGGGTCAGCATGGGAGCGAATGGAGGTGGCATCATGTAAAGACACCAGTTTGGGAGCACTGATAACGGCACCTCTGCCGTTCTCGCCAGCCCGATACTCCACTAGACCGGTGGTAGTGGCGGCTCTGACGATCTGGGGGCAGTGAAGGGGTTATAAGAGAGTGGAGGGAGCATCAATTTGGACCCCGATTTATAACCACAGGTTTGTACCGGGTAGGCTAGATGACGGGTTCTGGAGTTGGCAGAGGGCAGGAATTAGAAGGATGGGGGATCGATTTATAGATGGAAGCTTTCCCAGCTTGAAAGCTTTGGAGGATAAATTTAAATTGCCAGCAGAGAATGGTTTTAAGGGGCATCTTGACAAATACATGAAGAGGATGGGAATAGAGGGATACGGACCCAGGAAGTGTCAAAGATTTTAGTTTAGACGGGGAGCATGGTCGGCACGGGCTTGGAGGGTCGAAGGGCCTGTTCCTGTGCTGTACTTTTCTTTGTTCTTTGGTTTTAGGTATTTGCAGGTGCACGACTTCCTGAGACAACAGTTGACGGATTTTCCTCTGCTGCTGCCATAGGGGATACAGGATAGAGTAGTCTGGGCGGGGGTTTATTTTACCATGTTGATGTCATTGCTTTTGATACTGTTATAAAAATTTTCAAATACCTAAACAAAATATTATTTTTTTTTAAAGTGCTAGCCACTATGCTACCGTGCCACCCAACAACTATTCCTTCCATTTTAAAAAAACCCTTTTAAGTTATAACAGATCAGTATTCAAAGAAAAAATAACTCACTTATTTTGCCTTTAGCTTGGTATATGATTGCATTTTTCTGAAAATGAGTGACTATATAGTGTCTAGTACATGGCTGGAGAGTAGTTGTACCAGCATGAACAGAGCTTTAAAAACAAGTTGCTTTGTTCAAAGATTCTAAATATGCAAGTAAAGGTAGAATACAGAACTAACCAAAGTTCAGCCAGAACTGTCAGTGCTAAAACAGTAACATATTAACATTAAAGATTGATTTTACCCAGCACTCCTGGCTCTCCTTCCAACAAAGTGAGGATGTACTTGTTGAGGAACAGTGTACAGAAACTGAAAAAGTACCAGAGGCTGAGATACATCATGGCCTTGACACTCCAAACTCCAGAGTTTGATTCAATGACTATAGTCTCGGTGATGGTGATTTTTAATACATTTTCATCTGTGCAACTGTCGCTTCTTGTGATTACTAACTTTTCATTCCTATTTAAAAGGGAGCAACGTCCTGGAAAATTCTTTTCTTTTGATGACTTCTCATCAGGAGGCTTTTTCTTGTCCGTCAGAGGATGGGAATTGTCAGTTAGGGACATGCTATAGCTGGTTATCTATGGCTTGGCCAGATACTGAAAACAAATGTCTGAAATGTTCCAGTACGACAAAATGGTCACTCAACCAAAAACATGTTCCAGTACGACAAAATGGTCACTCAACCAAAAACATAAAGCCACAAAAGGTTTATATATAAGGCTCCGTTAATGTCAAATGTGTAATTTGGTCACCATCCAGTTCCTGCAGCATTGGTAATTTCCACCTTGTTAATGTTGCACCATCCATTCAGCAGCTGAAAGGAAAGAAAAAGCTGTTTTAAAAGTTAAGGGAAAAAAATTGCCTCTGCTAAAATCCTAACAAATATTTAAATCTAAACAGGCTTTAAAGATAAAACTATATAATTGGATAGTTCTAACAGTTTTCTTGTCATGCTTCGGATCAAGAAACTCAAGTATCCTTCAGTGAAGTTGAAAATCGTGGATTGAGAATTGTAGCCACATTTTTCTCCACTGAAACGTTTAGGGAGGGAGAACAAATAACAAATGAAGTTATGCACTTTGGTAGGAAGAATAAGGGAGCTGAATATTATTTAAATAGAGAAGGGCTGCAGGAAACTACAGCACAGTGGGATATAGGTGGTGCTTGTGCATAAATCACAAAGACTAGCATGCAAGTTTAGCAGGTACCTGGGAGGCAAATGGAATTTTGGGCTTTCTTCCAAAAGGGAATGGAGTAAAAAACACAGGGAAATTTGCTCAAACTATACATGGCACTGGTTAACCCACACCTGAACAGTTTTGGTCCCTTTACCTATGGAAAGATATATTGGCATTGGAGGCAGTCCAGAGAAGGTTCACTATGTTGATCCCAGGTATGAAGCAATTTTTTATGAGAGGTTGAGTAAGTTGAGCCCATACTCACTGAAGTTAAGAAGAATGAGAGGCGCCCTTATTGAGACATGCCCCTCAGGGGGCTTGGCAGGGTAGATGCAGAGATGATGTTTGGGAGAGTCTAGGACCAGAGGGTCGATATAACTCTTGGGTCTAATGTGAAATTTGGGGGGGTTAGTGGCATAAAGTACAAGCGCAAGGAGGTTATGCTGAACTTTCATCAGACACCAGTTAGACCTAGAATGGTGCGTTGTGTACAGTCTGGGCCTCATACCTTAGGAAAGATGTGAATACATTGGAGGGAGTGCAGAAGAGTTTATAATATTGGTTCCAGGGATGCAAACCTTCAGTTATGGAGAGAGATTGGAGAGGTTGGGACTGTTCTTTGCTCCTCAGAGAGACGGTAGAGGAGATTTAGTAGGTGTCCAAAACCATGAGGGGGCTGGACAGAGGATGGGGAAACCGTTCCCACTCATTAAAGGATCGCAAATGAGGGAGCACAGATTTAAAGTGATTTGCGAAAGAAACAAATGTAACAGGAGAAAATACTTTTTCACACAGTGAGTGGTTTGGGTCCAGAATGCACTGCTTGGCAGTATGATGGAGGCAGGTTCAATCAAGGGAACATTAGATGATTATTTGAATAGAAACAATGTGCAGGGTTATAGAAAAAAGGCAGGAGAACGACAAAATCATATGCTCGTTTGATGAGCTGGTGGAGACCTTTTTTTCTCTTTTTCTTTATAAATTTAGAGTACCAAATTCTTTTTTTTCCCAATTAAGGGGCAATTTAGCGTGGCCAATCCACCTATCCTGCACATCTTTGGGTTGTGGGGGCGAGACCTACGCAGACATGGAGAAAATGTGCAAACACCACACGGACAGTGACCCGGGTCCAAAGCATAACTCCAAAGCAAACTTGGAAAGGAGTAAACTCAGAGGGTTAGTTTATTTGCACAGACTAAAGATGCAGGACACTGTCTCGCTGTGTAACCCCGATGCATTCATACAATAAAAGAGGGATAGAGAAATATTTACAGTATAAAGGAAGGGTGCCGAGCCCTTAGTAGATTCAATGGCCAGGCTTAATTTATGAAATGCAGATGTGGTTTTTGTATAATTCCCCTTGAAGTTTGTTTCTGCAGATTACAGGATCATTAGCGTCTTTTCAGAAATAATGAGATGCAAATTTCTTCAATACATCTAGATTAGCTCCTATTGTTTGAAGGTCATAGCCAGACATAGCTTCAATCATTTTAAAGGGTCATTGTCCAGTTAATTTTCTTTTAAAGCAACGATGATATATGTATATGTTTCATAAAAATAATGAGGTTTTCACTCCGTTACAACATATTTTTGTGGCATTGTAAAACAAACAGTAGGTGTATTTTACTCATCTGTCTGTCCCTGACTTGAACAAGAGGTGGGATGACGAGATTATTGGTTCCACCAAGGCACGGATCGCTGGATTCAAAGTCCAGAGTACTAACCGTTAATCCGACCATGCTCCAGCTCAGGATCCTTTGCTATTCCCTCAATAATCAAGTCAGATTACTCCTTGGCATATAAAAAAGATTGCGAAGATTTTTTGATTGGTAGTAAATATCCCACCATTAACAAGAGAAAAGGCAGACTTTCAAACTGGCTCAGACATGGCATGTTTGCAGGTGTTGCATTGTCTCAGTATGATAGGGAGTTAAATTTTCACTCAAGACAATTAAGCACATGATTTAGGTACATTTCAATAGTCTTGGGGCTGTGCTATTAGTGGATGTTGCCCAAGGTACAAGACACTAAACAAGGCTGTCTCTGCTCTCATGATTATGATCTCTGACACATACTAGCAAGGAGTTTTCCAGGCATACTGGCCAGTAATTGCTCAAACAGTAGCTTAGTATGGAATGGACAATACGTTTCACCGTACCTCATGACAATAAAACAAATCCAATTGCAACATTTTCACTGGCTGTAAAGCATTCTGGGACATCCCTATGGTCATGAAAGGCGTTACATAAATGCAAGTTATTTCTTTGTATTTCTACTGTATTTCTGTAGAAACTGTATTTCTACAGTTGGCACAATGCCAGGCAACAATGCTTGTCTATTTTCAAGGAAAAGAATAGTATTCCACCTGGTATTTTTCACCAGGCTGCAAATTATGGTAGCTGCAGAACAGATAATGTAACTGAACAAGTGTACTCCCAGATCAGTGCAAAGTAAAGATGTGAGGGTTTTTTTTTATTCGTTTATGGCCCAGCATGTATTGCCCATCCCTAATTGCTCTTGAGGGGCAGTTAAGAGGCAACAATGCTGTAGACCTGGAAGTCACATGTAGGCCAGACCAGATAAAGACGACAGATTTCCTTCCTTAACGGGCATTATAAAATGAAAATCGCTTATTGTCACAAGTAGGCTTCAAATGAAGTTACTGTGAAAAGCCCCCATCCGCCACCTTCCGGCACCTGTTCAGGGAGGCTGGTACAGGAATTGAACCCACGCCTGCTGGCCTGCCTTGGTCTGCTTTCAAAGCCAGCGATTTAGCCCTGTGCAAAACGAGCCCTGGTTTTAGAGAAGCAGGTGGGTTTTTACAACAATTGACAATGATTTCATGGTCATCATTAGACCTTTAATTCCAGATTTTTATTGAATTCAAATTTTGACAGTGGCAGTATTTGAACCTGAGTCCCCAGAGCATTTCTCTGGGTCTCTGGTTTACTAGTCCAGTGACAATACCACTACGCCACCGTCTCCCCAAAAATGTTAAAGGTGACTAATGTACTGATTTGTCTCGGCGTTACTTATCAAAATAAACAGGTTGATGAATTTTAAATACAGTGAACTGCTTTTAATCAGCATTCAGAATCTGGAATTGGGATTATTTTTGCATAACTTACATCAAGAGAGCAACGTTCAGTGAAACAAACTAGTTTCTTGTCACATTAACTGACAAAAGGTGAGAATGGGGCAGCACGGTGGCGCAGTAGTTAGCATTGGTGCCTCACGGCACTGAGGTCCCAGGTTCGATCCCGACCCTGGCTCACTGTCCATTTGGAGTTTGCACATTCTCCTCGTGTTTGCATGGGTCTCATCCCCACAACCCAAAAATCCCAAAGACGTGCAGTTAAGTAATTTGGACATTCAAAATTCTCCCTCATTGTACCCGAACAGACGCCGCAATGTGGTGACTAGGGGAATTTCCACAGTAACTTTGTTGCAGTGTTAATGTGACAATAAAGATTATATTATGCACAGGCTAGGTGGATTGGCCATGCTAAATTGCAATGGAAAAAGAATCAGGTACTCTAAATTCATAAAACAAAAAAAACAAGAAAGGTGAGAACAGATGAAAAAGCTAATGTTTTTACGAAGTGTTGGCCTGAGAGCTTGCTGTGTAGACATAACTGTGGGCAATATTTTCTGTGATGTGGGTTTGTGATGGTCTCGGTCAAATCACTGCACACAACAGAAAAATAACTTTTTTAAAAATGCAATTAATTGCGTGTAAACCTCCAAAAGGAATTATGTGGGGTGAGACTCAAGTTATGTTCAGCACTGCAGGGAACACACAAATCGACTTTCACACACCCCGTCAGAGAATCATGAACACTGCCCAGTCCATCACACGAACCTGCCTCCCATCCATTGATTGCATCTACATCTTCCACTGCCTTGAGAAAGCGGGCAGCATAATCAAAGACCCCTCCCTACACACTCTTCAAACTTCTTCCATCAGGCAGGAGATACTAAAGTCTAAGAACACACACAGACAGATTCAAAAACAGCTTCTTCCCCGCTGTTACCAAACTCCTAAATGACCCACTTATGGACTGACCTGATTAATACTACACTCCTGTATGCTTCACCCGATGCCAGTGCTTATGTAGTTACATTGTGTACCTTGTGTTGCCCTATTCTGTACTTTCTTTTATTTCCTTTTCTTTTCATGTACTAAATGATCTGTTGAGCTGCTTGCAGAAAAATACTTTCACTGTACATAGAACATAGAACAGTACAGCACAGAACAGGCCCTTCGGCCCTCAATGTTGTGCCGAGCCATGATCACCCTACTCAAACCCACGTATCCACCCTATACCCGTATAGGGTGCGGAGGGGGGGGGGTATCCACCCCCCCCTCCGCACCCCCCCACCCCTTCCGCACCCCTCCACCCCTTCCGCACCCCTCCACCCCTTCCGCACCCCCCCTCTTTCCGCACCGACCACACCCCATTCCGCACCCCCCCTCTTTCCACACCCACCCACCCCCTCCCCTCTTTCCGCACCCACCCACCCCCCTCCCCTCCCCTCTTTCCGCACCCACCCACCCCCCCCTCTTTCCGCACCCACCCACCCCCCCCTCTTTCCGCACCCACCCACCCCCCCCTCTTTCCGCACCCACCCACCCCCCCCTCTTTCCGCACCCACCCACCCCCCCCCTCTTTCCGCACCCACCCACCCCCCCCCTCCCCTCCCCCCGCAACCCCTCGCCCCCTCCCCTCTTTCCACACCCCTCCCCTCTTTCCGCACCCACCCGCCCCCTCCCCACTTTCCACACCCACCCGCCCCCTCCCCACTTTCCGCACCCACCCACCCCCTCCTCCCCTCTTTCCGCACCCACCCACCCCCTCCTCCCCTCTTTCCGCACCCACCCACCCCCTCCTCCCCTCTTTCCGCACCCACCCACCCCCTCCTCCCCTCTTTCCGCACCCACCCCCTCCCCTCCCCTCTTTCCGCAACCCCTCGCCCCCTCCCCTCTTTCCGCACCCCTCCCCTCTTTCCGCACCCACCCGCCCCCTCCCCACTTTCCGCACCCACCCGCCCCCTCCCCACTTTCCGCACCCACCCGCCCCCTCCCCACTTTCCGCACCCACCCGCCCCCTCCCCACTTTCCGCACCCACCCGCCCCCTCCCCACTTTCCGCACCCACCCGCCCCCTCCCCACTTTCCGCACCCACCCGCCCCCTCCCCACTTTCCGCACCCACCCATCCCCCCCTCCCCTCTTTCCGCCCCCACCCGCCCCCTCCCCACTTTCCGCCCCCTCCCCACTTTCCGCACCCACCCATCCCCCCCTCCCCTCTTTCCGCACGCACCCACACCCCCTCCTCCTCCCGCAACCCCTCGCCCCCTCCCCTCTTTCCGCACCCCCTCCCCTCTTTCCGCACCCCCTCCCCCGCCCGATCCCCCTCGGCCGCCGCTTCTCGCCACCTCTCGCCCTCACCGCACGGCACACTCACCTTTGACAAACGAAGCCGTCCTCCCGCCCTCACGCGCACCTGTTTTGACGGCAAACCTCCCAGCAGGCGCGCCGCCGGTCACAGGGCGCGCGGCTCAGACTGAACAAAGAGACAAGAGGTGCCCCGCCCGCTGGGCATTGTGGGCTGTGGCGTGTCAGCCAGAGCCGCCGGGCGCTGATGACGCATGGAGGGTGGGCGTGGCCCCGCCATGATTGACATGCCGGGCGACCACTGGGGGGGGGGGGGGGGGGGGGCAAGTCTCGGTGGGAGCTGAGGTGATGACCTCTCCCGGAATCTGCCCAGCTGGAGTTGGCAACCCCACATCCAATTATTTTTAAAAAAATAAATTTAGAGTACCCAATTCTTTTTTTCAATTAAGGGGCAATTTGGGTTGTGGGGGTGAAACCCACGCAGACACGGGGAGAATGTGCAAACTCCACACGGACAGTGACCCAGAGTCGGGATCGAACCTGGGACCTCAGCGCCGTGAGGCATGAAGTAAAAAACTCACCACTATTAGAATTCCCCCTATACCAAAAAGGGTCAGTAAGACATTCTAAATGGGGAACAGGGATTCTCACTCCCTGACTCCTATGCTGACTTAGGTGGATGTTATTCGGGTCAATCTATATTTTCAAGTTATCCCCTGGTATAACCCATATCTTCATAGAAGATTTTATCTACTTACTACTTAGTAGCATTGTTCCTGTGTCCTGCGTTGCTAAGTACACAAAGTAGACTTTGTAATAGCCACTGTTTCAGGGGTTTTTTTTCTTCTAAAAGATAAAATCACCGTCTTTACAGAAAAGTAAAAAGATCTTGTTTCTGGATCCTCCTGGTTGGTTGAAAATACCTTCAGATCTACCTTGACAATCTCTCTTCTTTATCTTTTGGTTTTCTCCTGATGGATTCGCTGTTCTGCTCGGCTTCTGTGTTCTATCCTTCCCACGACCGAGGGCAGCTATGAGAGCTGACTCTGCCGGCTGTTACCAATTTAGGGTTTATATTTCCCTTCTAGCAGTTATTAAGTTTATATGACATTATCATAAAGTAATTTTGTTTTGCTCTTGATTGCTCAATGTACCTTTAATCTTAATTACTTCCAACACCATTATGTATTCATGTTGAGCATGACTTTAGCTCATCGAACTCTGATTACATTTCTTCCCTTGTAGTGTTCAAAAGTGCTTTGATCCTGGAGGAGTGTTACATCTGGTTCCTGTCACTTCTAAAGTTGATTTATTACCAAATAATGCCCTTAGCTTGTCAGAACTCTGACTCCGATTTGGGTTAACTTGTGCTCTCGTGGACACGTCGTCTCCGGCTTCCCATATTCAACTGGTGTCAGCAAGATTTCACACCTAAATATTTGTCACCTAATTCAACTGAAGATCCTGGAAATTCTTTAATAACTGCTTACTAAAATAATTAACTTCAAAGAAGGTGCGAAATATTGTTTCATGTAACTAAAAGTTCAATCTGCTTTAACTTGAAAGACAGGCATCAGTTTTACAGCTTGAGCTGTTACAAGCTGTTTTCTTAACGCCTGTTTGATAAAGGCTTTCTGCATTTCAAAACTTCTTTTGCTGCTGCTGTTAACCCTTCGTGGGGTTTTTCCCTACATATTCTCATGTATCCTCAGGTCAGGTTTTGTCAGACTTCCATGTTTCAAATGACATATTTTCCCATTTTTACTTTACAGGCAGCAATGCTAGCCACTGCACCACCGTGCTGCCCTCTACATCCAATTATTGAAAACAACAGTTAGGGACCATGGTTCATAACCATATTTCAATTAGATTTATGCCTTGTTTTCTTGAAAAAAAGAATCAAGGCTTTGTTTGTCACAGATCAAGTATCAACTATTCCGCTCTATTTTGCTGTGTGCTGGGTAGGGTATCAAACTCCATTTAAAAGTCTTGTTTATTTTAGCCAACGATGATCACTTCAACAAAATAAGGTAGCCTGGTGCAGTGATTTTCAAATGAGGGTCACCACTCAAGTTGGGTCACGGGATGGTGCAGAATGGATCTCCAAAATGTCAGAAAAACGAGCCCCAAAGATTGCCTGACCATTCTTTCCATTTTCTCTCTAGATAAATTCTTACTGCAGTACAATGTATGAACACGTGAGGCTGATGTAGAAGCCAGTGCCGTGGACTCCCTACCTCTGTGGGCCAAAATGTAGTTGGGGCGGTTTGCAGCCAGTGACCTGTAATGGTCTCTTTGGGTGGCATTTCCTGCTACTGTGTTCAGCGTCAAGATCTGTATTATTTCTTGCATTCAGCGTGTCACTAACAAACTCCGTGCGTCCTTTTATCAGTCTCTCAGTTAACCCCGACATATAGCCTCCTCCAACCCTACAAGCCCCTATGTCCACCCCTTCAACTTCCAAATTGTCTCTCCACACCGGAGCTCTCGTCCTTCAATTATGCTGTTCTTATCACCTCCAGCCACTATTCATCCCCTCTTCCCAGGTACTCTCCCAAGTATTGTCTCTGCCGTGTGGCTACATGGACTCCAGCAGCTGAATCAATTCCTCTACAGCAAGGACATTTGCATCTACCTTAATCGGGACTTCAATTGTTCGCCAAGTATGGCATTAGCTGGTGACTAAACTACACTCATGTATGCAAGAGCCGGTGAAATGTTGCAGGTGTATGGAATGGAATGGGTCTGCACGTTTTGCATATTGATCAGCTGAGTTGTGCCCAGCATTGTTTTCTTTCAGCATGTTTTCAGTCTGGTTTCATATTCACCTGGGAAACGGTACTGAGAGGCCTCCAGTGACATTCTTTGTGACCGTGTTTTTAGTTCAGCAGTTAAGGCTCCTGTTCTGAAGTGGAAGTTTAATTTCCTATCCGAGGTCATGTTACGTTTTGATCAAGTGAAAATCATGTTGTTCAAAATGTGCAATACTTGAGCCTGTTAATCTTTCCAGTGCTTGCATGCTATCATCCAAATGCAAACAATGGGTGTGAGAAAACAAAATAATCAAATAATTCTGAGTTATACCCTTCAGCAATGTGTCAATGTGGAGCTGTTGTTTAAGGCGAAGCAGCAGCTCAATTTACAAATTTACATTTAACAATACAGAAGTGCCAACAATGAGTGGCATTTTTAAAAGAAACTGTGGAGAATCTTTTGTAAATGTGGCGTGGGTCGCGAGAGTTGGCCATTCTGTAAACGTGGGTCGCCAGATAAAAGTTTGAAAAACACTGGCCTGGGGGGTTGGTGGATCTCACACACAGGTAGACTGTCACGCAAATTTGAAATACATGTGCCTCAGGCCATAAGAAAGGCAAAGGCAGATTATTCTAACCACCAATTTACTGTTTCAGGGTCTACGCCCTTCAAAAAATTGGCAAATTGTGAAATGTTTAGAAAATAAATTCTCCTCTTCTCAGTTATATACATCTATATCTTTCAATTATACAGTAGCTACAGATAAATGTGTATGGTGGATGTACAATTCTCATTTTAGTAAAGCAAGACAGGCATTCGATTGGTTATATCTAATAATAGAACAATTGGGCGGTGACGGCGGGCGGGAGGCAGCCGCACAATGGAGGGCCCCCGTTCGGGAACGGCATTTTCGGGGCTTCAAGCCCAGTCCCAGGGTCCACGGAGGCGGCAAAAGCAGGGAGAAGGCACGGAGGAGGCACAGAGGAGGCACAGTGAAGGAAAATGTCGAGGGTGAGCAAAAAAACGGCCGTAAAAAAAAACAGCTGAAGGTCCGTCGGGGAGTGCAAAGTTCACCGCGGGGTCACCAAGGAAAATGGAGGCTGGAGCGCCAGGGGAGGCCGCATTGCTTACAGCTGAAGAAATGACTAAGGTGATGGCTACAGAATTTGAAAGGCAGTTTGCTAAACACATGGAGGCACTGAGGAAGGAGATGAGGGAGATTTTGAGTGTGCTGGTGGAGGAGGCGATTTCCCCGGTGACGACGGCGGTGGCGGAGGTGCGGAAGCAAGGGGAGGCGCTGAAGGAAGTGGAAGGGACATTATTGCAGCATGGTGATCAACTTACCTCGATGGAGAAGGAGATGCGGAAGGTGATGGAGATTAACAAGGATCTGCGAGGGAAAATGGAAGACCCGGAAAACAGATCCAGGCGACAGAATTTGAGGAATGTGGGGCTGCCCGAAGGAGTTGAAGGGCCGATGCCGACTGAGTATTTTGCTGCAATGCTGGCGAAGCTATTGGGGGAGGGGAGGATCCCTCCCGATATGAACTGGATCGGGCTCATTGGTCGTGGAGGCCTGTACCAAAGGCGAGTGAGCCACCAAGGGTAGTGACTCTGTGCTTCCGTAGGTACTGTGTGAAGGTGAAGCTCCTGTGCTGGGTCAAGCAGAAGCGGGTGGTGCAGTGGGCTGGAGCTGGTATACATGTATACCAGGACTTTACGGTGGAGCTGGTGAGGAGGCGGGCTGCGTTCAACCGGGTGAAGAGGGCACTCTACGTTAGCAAGGTGCAGAGCGGCATTGTATATCCAGCGAAGCTGAGGGTGACTTACAAGCTCAAGGACTTTTATTTTGGAACGGCGGAAGCAGCGGAGGAGTTTGCGATGGCAGAAGGACTGTGGCAGAACTGAGAATTGAGAAATGGCCATGTGCTGATGTAACCTCAGGACTGTATTTACAACAGAGCCAGCCTGTTCCGCGTTGAACTCTCGATGAACTGAACGACTGGCTCTGAGCATTGGTATTTATACAGCAATCCAGGGGGAGGAGTCGTGCGCGGAGCCAAGGGTGGAGCTCTGTACAAACTCCTAAGCATTCCCAGCGCTACTCCCCGTAGTGGTCGGGCAACGCAACTGCGCTTACAAATGCATGGTCTCATGTATATACAATACAGTGTGAATTACGGAGTTACATTCACCACATTCACCCCTGTTGCTTGTTTTACTGGAGTGTGATTAACACGCCTCCGTTTAAAGGCCGTGTGCTTAACCCTACTATGGCTCTGTATGTGTAATTATGCTCGGAGTCACCAGGTGCCGTATTGAGACACCGTCACAAGTATATCAAGGTCAGGTTCAAAGTAATAAATCCGTACACCGATTAGTAAGTCCAAACGATTGGTGTTTATTATAACAAATATAATAAATACACATGCATACGCTAAAGAGACTAACTTACTTCTAATACTAAACAACTAAATACTTATCTAGACAGGAACAGGCAAGGTCAGGGGACAAGGCCTTCGTCCCGTTCTTGGTCTGCAACTTTCTGATTCGCAAAGTTGTCAAGATCTAGCAAGGTCTGGATCACGTAGCGATCGTTGTGTTGGCACTTACAGTTCGATGGCTGATGCTCAACGGCCGGTGATGAAACTGGAGTCAGGATGCGATGTAACAAGTCTGGGCTGGAGTCTGGAAGCAACAGCAGATCTGGGCCGGAGCAAAACAGACCGAACCATGTGCGGGACCTACTCTTATAGGTCCTAGAAGTCTGTGTCCCCTTGGGGCGGTTCTTTCACCTGCCAGGTATCGATTGGGTCTCTCCCAATCGATATCTTTCAAACTCCCCAATCTGAGGGTCGTTCCTCGATGGGTGGGGCGGTCCATACGGCTCTTTGTGTTGGTTGCTTTGGCGCCGTTCTGTCTGGGCGTCTAAGGAAAAGTATCCATTGATACTAAAATGTTTCTATTGTGCGGGATCTGGATCTGGATCACCTCATTACTATGCAGATCTGTTTCCCATTTGCACCTTTGGCTGAAACTCTGCACCTGGCCAGAAACTGGTTTCTGTACGTGCAGAATGCAAAACAGTCTTCTGCAAGCTGCTTGTTCTCACTATGACTGTTTTTCCCTGCAGTCTTAGCAGTTCTCCATTTTGTTGCCCAGTGTCCATCTTAGATGGCTACACCCCCTACAAAAAAATCAAGTCCGGCGGGGTGGTGGTTCAGAAATTGAGTCTGTCTGGAGGTCGGACTGTCCGCTGTGATCTGCGGAGCACCGGGGTTGCAGCCTCTTGCGGTGGCTGGACGGGTGTTGTGGGTTGGGGTACGATGGCGGACTCCAGGGAAGATCTCGTTCGAGTTCCATACCCGTCTGGTTCGACTGGGGACTGAGGGCACTGGGGGTTAGCCGGTGCGGGCGCGCGGTACAGGTGGAGCGAGCTAGTGGGCTCAGTGGGCTCGGGAACGCGAGGGGGCGGCTGGATGGGGTGTAGGGTGAGGGGTGCATCTGTAGTGATAGAGGGGATGCTGGACCTGGTGGGTACAAGGTCCCGGAGGGATTTGGTGTCCTGACGGTCATCGGGGAACTCGACGAATGTGTACTGGGGGTTGGAGTGAAGCAGGCGCACCTTCTCAAAAAGGGAGCCGGTTTTGTGCACCCTGACGTGCTTCCTCAGGAGTACAGGGCCCGGTGTCTTCAGCCATGCCGGGAGTGAGACCCCCATGGTAGTGCCCATGGAAAAAATAAAGAGCCTCTCGTGAGGGGTCTGATTGGTTGCTGTGCATAAGAGGGACTAATAGCGTGGAGCGCGTCTGGGATGACTTCGTGCCAATGGGAGACTTGGAGATTCCTGGACCGGAGGGTCAGTAGGACGGTCTTCCAGACCATCGCATTCTCCCTCTCCACCTGCCCGTTCCCCCTGGGGTTGTAGCTGGTAGTCCTGCTCGAGGTGATGCCCTTGTCGAGCAGGTACTGACGCAGCTCGTCGCTCATGAAGGATGAACCCCGGTCGCTGTGCACGTAGCTGGGGAAACCAAGCAGGGTGAACATACTATGCAGAGCCCTAATGACTGTGTGGGAGGTCATATCGGGGCACGGGATAGCGAATGGGAAACAGGAGAACTCATCTATGACGTTTCAGAAGTAAACGTTCCTGTTAGTTGAGGGGAGTGGCCCTTTGAAATTGATCGCGAGGCGTTCAAAGGGCCCTAGAAGCCTTGACCAGGTGGGCCCTGTCTGGTCTATAGAAGTGCGGTTTGCACTCCGCACAGATCGGGCAGTCCCTGGTGACCGCTTTTACCTCCTCGTTGGAGAAAGGCAGATTTTGGGCTTTGATGTAGTGGGCGAGCCGGGTGACCCCCGGGTGGCAGAGGTCGTTGTGGATGACTTTCAGGCGGTCGATCTCCGCGCTGGCGCATGTCCCGCGGGATAGGACATCTGGGGGCTCGTTGAGCTTCCCCGGTCGATACTTAATCGTAGCTATAGGTGGAGAGTTGATCCTCCACCGCAGGATTT
The DNA here is from genome assembly GCF_902713615.1 of Scyliorhinus canicula. Taxonomy (NCBI): domain Eukaryota; kingdom Metazoa; phylum Chordata; class Chondrichthyes; order Carcharhiniformes; family Scyliorhinidae; genus Scyliorhinus; species Scyliorhinus canicula. Next base: position 141,045,925 of record NC_052161.1, read on the forward strand.
TATCTTTTTTAATTTTGCCCCTTGTGGTGGTATGATTAGCATAGCTGCCTGCCATTGGTGCATAACACCGGCTTACCATTGGCCCTGGTTGGTCATGTGCCTCTCGACCGCTTGGTTGAGATTAGTCATGTGACGGCTCCCCGATTGGTCGAGAGGCTGAGTTAACTCCACCTCCAGGGCGGGGTATAAATACCCAGTACTCCCGGCGGTCGTCCTTCTACTGTAATTGACCGCAGGGCTAACATCTAGCAGATTAAAGCCATACTTTTGTTCAGCAACTTGTCTCGCGTTCAATTGATGGTACATCAATTTAATCTGCTAGAAATTTGAAGATGGAGCTCCGGATCAAGCCCGACTGCCTCCGCATCAGCCCGCAAACTCCGAACGCATCGGCAATCTTCAAGCATTGGCTGGCATGTTTTGATAGCTATCTAGCGACCGCAAGCAGCCCCCCCACCATGGCACAGAAACTTCATATTCTCCATTCCAGCGTGGGCATGGCGGCCTACGCGATGATAGGGGAAGAAAAAGATTACGACGCGGCCATGGATACGCTAAAAGGACAATTTCTTAAGCCGGTAAACCGAGGGTTTGCCCGACATCTGCTGGCTACCAGACAACAGCTCCCCGGTGAGTCCTTAGATGATTTTTACCGGGCCCTCGCTGTCCTGGGGAGGAATTGCTCCTGCCTCCAAGTTTCAGCCACTGAGCACATGGAACCTTGGATCAGAGATGCTTCTGTGGCTGCGCTGCAGCGCCCTGGGCCACCTGGCACGCTTCCCCACCGCCATCCACCGCTCCCGAACCACCTCAGGCCTGCGCCGCGGGACGCCCCGACAAGTCCGCGGGGCCCCGCTGCTATTTCTGTGGGCTTGCCAAACCCCCCCCCCCCCCCCCCCCCCCCCCCGCGCTGCCCGGCCCTCTCCGCCCTTTGTAGAGCTGCGGGAAGAAGGGCCATTTTTCGTCGGTCTGCCAGGCCAAATCGGTCGCTGCTGTACCGCGCAGCGACCGGGGATCTAACCTCCGGGCACTTCCGGGCCCTTCCAGCGCACCGCACCAATCTCCCCCCCCCCCCCACCCCGGGCCCCTGCGCCCGGCCTGCGTGCCTCTCTGCCCCGCTGTCAGCCGCTCCGATCGGCCCACCGGCACCGCTAAACCCCGCCCCCAGCAACCACGAGGGCCCTGGGCGCCGCCATCTTGGGGCCCCGACCCCACGTGCGGGCCCTGGGCGCCGCCATCTTGTGGCCCCGACTCCACGTGCGGGTCCTGGGCGCCGCCATCTTGGGGCCCCGACCCCACGTGCGGGTCTTGAGCGCCGCCATCTTGGGGCCCCGACCCCACGTGCGGGTCCTGGGCGCCGCCATCTTGGGGCCCCGACCCCACGTGCGGGTCCTGGGCGCCACCATCCTGGACTGGCACACAAGGTCCTGCCAGCACCCACTCGGACGGCGACGACGGACACGGATTTTCTCCACGGCTCGCGGCCATTCAGCTCGACCAGTCACGGCCACGCACGCTCGCCAAGACGACAACGCAAATACACCTCAACGGGCACGAGACGGGTTGCCTGCTGGACTCCGGGAGCACGGAAAGCTTCGTACACCCTGACACGGTAAGACGCTGCGTGCTCCCTGTCCATCCTGTAAAACACAAAATCGGGTTAGCCTCAGGTTCGAACTCCGTCCGCATCACCGGCTGCTGCATCGTGGACCTCACGGTCCAGGGGAAGGTTTTTAAAAATTATAAACTCCTTATCCTCCCTGATCTTTGCACACCGGCACTCCTAGGACTGGACTTCCAGTGCAACCTGCAGAGCTTGACCTTCCAATTCGGCGGCCCTATACCCCCCTCACTGTCTGCAGCCTCGCGTCCCTCAAAGTGGACCCCCCCTCCTTGTTTGCTAATCTCACCCCCGATTGCAAACCCGTCGCGACCCGGAGCAGACGGTACAGCGCCCAGGACCGGACCTTCATCAGGTCCGAGGTCCATAGGTTGCTGAAGGAAGGGGTCATCGAGGGTAGCAACAGTCCCTGGCGAGCCCAATGCTGGTGGTCCGGACTGGGGAGAAAAACCGGATGGTTATCGACTATAGCCAGACCATCAACCGGTTTACGCAACTGGACGCGTATCCTCTCCCCCGTATTTCCACCATGATCAACGAGATTGCGCAATACAAAGTCTTCTCCACGGTGGACCTCAAGTCCGCCTATCACCAGCTCTCCATCCGCGTGAGTGACTGCAAGTACACCGCGTCGAGGCTGATGGGCGCCTCTACCACTTCCTTAGGGTTCCATTCAGTGTCACAAATGGGGTCTCGGTCTTCCAACGGGAGATGGACCGAATGGTCGACAAGTACGGATCACGGGCTACCTTCCCGTATCTCGATAACGTCACCATCTGCGGCCACGACCAGCAGGACCATGACACCAACCTCCGAAAATTCCACAAAACTCCTTAACCTCACTTACAATAAGGATAAGTGCGTGTTTAGCACCGACCGTCTAGCCATCCTCGGCTACGTAGTGCGTAACGGAGTGATAGGCCCCGACCCCGAACGCATGCGCCCCCTGATGGAACTCCCTCTCCCCAATACCCTCAAATCCCTCAAACGCTGCCTGGGTTTCTTCGCTTACTACGCCCAATGGGTTCCCAATTACGCCGACAAGGCCTGTCCCCTCATTCAGTCCACGACTTTCCCGCCGTCGACAGAGGCCTGCCAGGCCTTTAGCCGCATCAAAGCGGACATCGCAAAGGCCACGATGCGTGCCATCGACGAGTCCCTCCCCCTTCCCGGTCGAGAGCGACGCATCAGAAGTAGCTCTGGCGGCCACCCTGAACCAAGCGGGCAGACCCGTGGCCTTCTTCTCCAGAACCCTCCAGGCTTCCGAACTCCGCCACTCCTCAGTGGAAAAGGAAACCCAGGCCATAGTCGAAGCTGTGCGACATTGGAGGCACTATTTGGCCGGCAGGAAGTTTACCCTCCTCACAGACCAACGGTCAGTAGCCTTCATGTTCGATAATGCACAGAGGGGCAAGATTAAGAACGAAAAGATCTTACGGTGGCGGATCGAGTTGTCCACGTACAACTACGATATCTTGTATCGTCCTGGGAAGCTGAATGAGCCGCCTGATGCCCTGTCCCGCAGTACCATCGCTAGCGTGCAGATAGACCACCTCCGCTCCCTCCATGCATACATCTGCCATCCAGGGGTGACCCGTTTCTATCATTTCATAAAGACCCGCAACCTGCCCTACTCCATCGAGGAAGTCAGGACAGTAACCCGTGACTGCCACATCTGCGCAGAGTGCAAACCGCACTTCTACCGCCCCGAGCGCGCGCATCTGATCAAAGAATCCCGCCCCTTCGAACGTCTCAGCATTGACTTCAAGGGGCCCCTTCCCTCTAGCAGCCGCAACATTTACTTCCTGACGGTCATCGATGAATACTCCCGCTTCCCCTTCGCCATTCCCTGCCCTGACATGACCACATCGACCGTCATTAAGGCCCTCCTCTCCATCTTCTCCCTGTTCGGCTACCCCGCATACATACACAGCGATCGGGGGTCCTCATTTATGAGCGACGAGCTGCGTCAATTCCTGCTCAGCAGGGGCATTGCCTCTAGCAGGACGACCAGCTATAACCCCCGGGGTAACGGACAGGTCGAGCGGGAGAATGGTACCATCTGGAAGACCATACTACTGGCCCTCCGGTCCAGAGATCTCCCTATTTCCCGATGGCAAGAGGTGATCCCCGATGCCCTACATTCTATCCGCTCACTCCTCTGTACTGCAACAAATCAGACACCTCATGAACGTCTTCTTGTTTTCCCCAGGAAGTCGTCCTCCGGATCCCCTCTCCCGACGTGGCTGGTCACCCCCGGACCCATCTTGCTCCGGAAGTATGTGCGGGTGCACAAGTCCGACCCGTTGGTGGAACAAGTCCAGTTACTCCACGCTAACCCGCAGTATGCGTACGTGGAGTACCCCGACGGTCGGCAGGACACGGTCTCCCTCCGGGACCTGGCACCCGCCGGCGTGCGGCCCTCCCCTCCCCCTTCACCACAGACCCCTCCCTGTTCTTTTTCCCCCTGCGCCCCACCCAGGCCACCCCTCCCCCATCCATGGCGTCTCCCCCACCAGCCCGGGGTACGGAGACAGTTCAAGGACCATCGCTCCCGGAGTCCAGGACATCAGCTGAACCACCACCATCGGCTGAACCAACGTCACCAACTCCCCTGCGGCGGTCTGCCAGGACGTCATGGGCAATGAAAAGGCTGATCGAGTCCATTTAACTTCAACACCACCATGGACCTTGTATGGACACTATGTACTGTTGCTAAATATCTGGGCCAGTGGGAAGCCAAGGACACATTTTTTTTTCCTTCTCTCCTTACTACTCATTCCACCAGTTCTCCCCCCCCCCCCCAGCTCTCGTTGACACCCCCCCACCCGGCTTCTTTCTCCGCAAGGGGTGAATGTGGTGGTATGATTAGCATAGCTGCCTGCCATTGGTGAGAACACCAGCTTACCATTGGCCCTGGTCGGTCATGTGCCTCTCGACCGGTTGGTTGAGACCAGTCATGTGGCGGCTCCCCGATTGGTCGAGATGCTGAGTTAACCCCGCCTCCAGGGCAGGGTATAAATACCCAGTACTCCCTGCGGTCGACCTTCTACTGTAAACGACCGCAGGGCTAACATCTAGCAGATTAAAGCCATACTTTTGTTCAGCAACTCGTCTCGCGTTCAATTGATGGTACATCACCCCTATGCGAGTTGTCAAACATAAAGGCAACCGATTGTTGGTCGGTGATGAGGGTGAACCTCCTACCTGCGAGGTAGTGCCTCCAGTGACGAATAGCCTCCACAATGGCTTGTGCTTCTTTTTCGACTGCCGAGTGTCGGAGTTCCGAAGCGGAGAGGGTACGGGAGAAAAATGCAACTGGCCTTCCTGCCTGATTTAAAGTGGCTGCTAGAGCTACCTCTGAGGCGTCGCTCTCAACCTGAAAGGGAGTGGATTCATCCACCGCCCACATGGCTGCTTTGGCGATATCCTCCTTGATGCCGTTGAAGGCCTGGCGCGCCTCAGCTGACGGGAAATCGTGTGGCCTTAAAGAGTGGGCGGGCTTTGTCCGCATATTGAGGGACCCACTGGGCGTAGTAGGAAAAGAAACCCAAGCACCATTTGTGGGCCTTGGGACAATGAGGGAGGGGGAGTTCTAGGAGGGGGCGCATACGGTCCGGGTCTGGACCCAGGACTCCGTTTTCCACGACATAGCCGAGGATGGCTAGTCTGGTTGTGCGGAAAACGCATTTCTCCTTGTTATAGTTGAGGTTGGCGTTGTGGTCCTGCTTGTCATAGCCGCAGATGGTGACATTGTCCAAGTACGGAAACGTGGCCCGCAGCCCGTACTGGTCCACCATTCAGTCCATTGCTCGTTGGAACACCGAAACCCCGTTAGTGACGCCGAAAGGGACCCGGAGGAAAGGAAGAGGCGGCCATCGGCCTCGAACGCCGTGTAGTGGCAGTCCTCCGGGCGGATTGGGAGCTGGTGGTATGCAGACTTCAGATCCACCGTGGAAAAGAGCCGGTACTGGGCGATCTGGTTTACTATGTCTGCAATCCTGGGGAGGGGATATGCGTCAAGGAGCGTAAATCTATTTATGGTCTGACTATAGTTGACCACCATACGGAATTTTTCCCCGGTCTTCACGACTGCCACCTGAGCTCTCCAGGGACTGTTGCTGGCCTCTATGATCCCCTCACTGAGAAGCCTTCGGACCTCCGATCTGATGAACACCCTATCCTGCAGGCTGTATCGCCTGCTGCGAGTGGCTACGGGTTTACAGTCCGGGGTGAGATTGGCAAAGAGGGGAGGGGGGAGATTCTCAGCGTGACGAGGCTGCAGATAGTGAGTGGGGGTAGGGGCCCGCTGAAGCTGAGGGTGAGGCTCTTAACGTTACATTGAAAATCTAGGCCTAATAAGAGTGGCGCGCAGAGTTCGGGCAAGACGTAGAGTTGAAATTTAGCATAGCTAGCACCTCGGATTGTGAGTGTCGCGGTGGTGCGCCCCTGGATCTGGACAGAGTGGGAGCCTGAAGCGAGAGAGATAGTTTGCTGCACGGGGAAAACGGGGAGCGAACAGCGTCTTACCAGATCTGGGTGTATGAAGCTCTCAGTACACCCGGAGCCGAAAAGGCATGGCGTGCTGTACCCGTTGATTTGGACCTCTGTCATTGAGTTTCGCAGATGCTTCGGGCGCGATTGGTCCAGAGTGACTGCGTTGAGTTGCGGGTAGTCGGCGGCTCGATCAGCTGTGCTGGAGTGGCCCCGTGATGACTGCCCTCTGAGTTCGTAGTCGTCGAGGTGAGTTTCAGAGTTTGAAGGGGATGGATCCCAAGATGGCCGCCCCCATGAGTCGCACATGGCCAGCCGCATGGAGGAGGATTGCCAAGATGGCCGCCCCCATGAGTCGCACATGTCCGGCCGCATGGAGGAGGATTGCCAAGATGGCCGCCCCCATGAGTCGCACATGTTGGGTGGGGGCGGAGTCGGCATACAGACTGCAGCATTTCGGGGCCTGCGGGCCTGTGAATTCAGGGAACGAGTGCTTTGAGCCGTGGGAGGGTTAGAGGCTGGGGCTTTCTTCGCCAGACACACTCTGGCATAGTGTCCTTTTCGCCCATAGCTGCTGCAGGTCGCGTTGCTGGCCGGGCAGTGCTGCCGCGAGTGCTGATTCTGGCCGCAAAAGTGGCAGGCTGGGGCAGCATTGTGGCTGGGCGGCCGCACGGCACAGGCCTGGGGGAGTCGCTGGTCGGGGGCCCATGACGGGGTCGCAGGGTCCGCGGGGAACGAGGTGAGGCTGCGGAAAGAGACCTTCATGGTGGTAGCAAGTTCAACAGTCGCTTCAAGATTTAGGGCCCCCTTTTCCAGCAGTCGCTGGCGCACGTAATTTGACCTAAGGCCCGCAACAAAGGCATCGCGTACAGCAAGTTCTCTATGTTCTGCCGCGGTAACCGCCTGGTAATTACAGTCACTAGATAAAGTTTTAAGCTTTTTCAGGAATTCTGCGAGCAATTCTGTAGGCTGCTGGCGGCGAGTAGTGAACACGTGTCGTGCATCAACTTCATTAACAGGCCTCACATACATTTTGTCGAGTAGCGGTAGGGCTTCAGTATACGAACCGGCACAGTTTAGTTGAGTAGAGATTCTGTGGCTCACCCTCGCGTGCAGTAGGCTCAGTTTCTGCTCCTCCGTTGTTTCGGCTGTGCTTGCTTCCGCCAGGTAGGCTTTAAAACACCGCAGCCAATGAGAAAAAAATTCTTTTGCCTCTGCATCCTGCGGGTCGAGTTCCAGTCGCTCAGGCTTGAGGGCTGATTCCATGATTGATCCTGACTGTTTCTTAAGTAGATTAAATTGATGGAACCATCAATTCACTAGACACGTGGTTTAAAATATGAACAGTGGTTTTACAGCCTGCCTGTTCCGCGTTGAACTCTCGTTGAACTGAACGACTGGCTCTGAGCATTGGTATTTATACAGCAGTTCAGTGGGCGGAGCCAAGGGTGGAGCCCTGTACAAACTCCTAAGCATTCCCAGCGGTACTCCCCCTAGAGGTCGGGCAACGCAACAGCGCTTACAAATGCATGGTCTCATGTATATACAATACAGTGTGAATTACGGAGTTACATTCACCACATGGGCTTTCCTAGGGCTGGGCAAGGGGGAAAGGGACCCGGGCGGGGGCCTCCGCGCTGGCCGGTTTAAGCCGGCCAGTGAACGGGAGTGAGGTGGGGGGAGGGGCTGCGGCCATCGGAGCCTGGCAGAACAGGATCCGAGTGGTCTAGCCGGGGTGGAAAGTTGGGGGAAAGGAACCGAGGTTGGGGGGAGGAATTTTACAAGAGGCAGTGGGGGGGAGGAGTTGGAGAGGGGGGGGGGGGGGTTCACAACTCTTTCTTTTTCTTATTTGTTTTTTGTTTCCACCCTGGGAGGGTTTGTTTTATTGGATGCATATATTGAGAGGTGGGCCGTTGTTTGGGGTGGTGGGAGGATGGGATCGTTGTTATTGTTAAGGGGATTGATTTTGTATTTGTTACTCTTTACTGTCTGTGGGCGGGGTGTAAATTTTGAAGGAAAATGTGAAAATGGTGAATAAAAACATTTTTAACAAAAATAGAACTATTGAGGATTCACCAATGTTCATCAATATCAACTCTGTCTCTCGTCCTCACAGTTTTTCTTTTCTGTCTGTCATAAGACCCTAAGACAGGTGTGTTGTCTGCACGTCACCTTATCCCATATAAGGTGATCGAGGTGCCAGAAAGTCTGGCTTCGTCTGGGCAATCCACAACAATCCAACCATTTAAATGGGGCCAATTATCTTCCAATTTACAGGACAGGCCCAGACTTGCCCTGGCAGTCTCTCTGTGTCCAGTGTATTGGAATTTGGATGTTTGACTCCCCTCAGGCCTGTCTGTGGTTCTGACCTGTGGCTTTAATTGAAAGTGTCCAATTCTGCATCGGGCCTAAGAATCAGGCTGTTGGCCATTTTACCACAGAACCATTCCAAAGCCAATCATTGGAAAATGTCCACCAATGCATCCACTGTTTCTCGGGCCACTTCCTTAAGATCTCTGGGATGTAGATTGTTTGGGGATATATCGGCCTATTAGCGGATAAAAGTGGGAAATACTTACCGACCATACTCACCCAATCAGCTGTTTCCTCTTCACTTATGTTAGTTTTGAATCCTGATATCACCTCAGGAATCTCAAACTCCAAGCTAGCACTCCACTCTGAATCTCGTACTTTCTCATGCTCCTTTATCCTCCTGGCTCCGCTCACAGTCTAGCGCTTTCTTGCGTTCTTTTATCTACCCGGCTCCATTCTCAGTCTCACGCTCTTCTTTCTGCCTGGCTCTGCTCTCTAATTTCTTCTTACTCGTTGGTCTAGGGGAATGATTCTCGCTTTGGGGGTTTCATTCAAGGGGCGCACGGTAGCACAGTGGCTAGCACTGTGTTTTCACAGCGCCAGGGTCCCAGGTTCGATTCCCGGCTTGGGTCACTGTCTGTGCGGAGTCTGCACGTTCTCCCCGTGTCTGCGTGGGTTTCCTCCGGGTGCTCCGGTTTCCTCCCACAGTCCAAAGACATGCAGGTTAGGTGGATTGGCCATGCTAAATTGCCCCTTAGTGTCCAAAAAGGTGAGGAGGGGCTATTGGGTTACGGCGATAGGGTGGAAGTGAGGGCTTAAGTGGGTCAGTGCAGACTCGATGGGCCGAATGGCCTCCTTCTGCACTCTATGTTCTATGTACGGGGCCTCACGGTAGCATGGTGGTTAGCATCAATGCTTCACAGCTCCAGGGTCCCAGGTTCGATTCCTGGCTGGGTCACTGTCTGTGTGGAGTCTGCACGTCCTCCCTGTGTGTGCGTGGGTTTCCTCCGGGTGCTCCGGTTTCCTCCCACAGTCCAAAGATGTGCGGGTTAGGTGGATTGGCCATGCTAAATTGCCCGTAGTGTAAGGTTAATGGGGGGATTGTTGGGTTACGGGTATACGGGTTACATGGGTTTAAAGTAGGGTGATCATTGTTCGGCACAACATTGAGGGCCGAAGGGCCTGTTCTGTGCTGTACTGTTCTATGTACTTTGTTTACTACATTGCCTTATTTTATTTTGGCTTGATTTAGTTTTACTTCCCTATTGCTAGTGCTCCTTACTGAAATTCAAGGAGCTACTTCTTCATAAATGGTACGTTTTCCTAATTTAAACTGCTTAAACACAATTAAAGTGGCCTCCTCAACCTCTCTTGGTAAGTTAGACATCCTCCTTCACTCTGCGATTAGCTTTGTAAGTGGAGCCCCTTTTCACATCCATCATAATGACCTGTACTCCCTGATTAACAGGTCCTCATTGCATACAAGGCACCAACTCTACTGGCGTCTGTTAATTTATCGAACCTTGCTCGGCAAAACACCTGCCTATTTGAAAAGTTTGTTACATTTTAGTGTCTTCTTATAATCTGAGGTGCTGAGATGTACTTGATGCGCTAACAATTGCACACAGAAACACGAAACGGTACAAAAGAGGCTTTGTTACCGTGAGATGCTAATCCCTCAAGTGGAGCTGTAAAATGGCAGCTCAGGAGACCTCATGGATATTTATACTGCTTCCTGTGGGCGGAGCTAGCCGGCAGAGACTTACCGACAAACTATGCAGGGGCTTACAAGTTAGCCAGGAAGGACCTAAAGGGAGAGTTAAGAAGAGCGAGGAGAGGACACGAAAAGTCGTTGGCGGATAGGATCAAGGAAAACCCTAAGGCTTTCTATAGGTATATCAGGAACAAAAGAATGACTAGAGTAAGATTAGGGCCAATCAAGGATAGTAGTGGAAAGTTGTGTGTGGAATCAGAGGAGATAGGGGAAGCGTTAAATGGATATTTTTTGTCAGTGTTTACACTGGAGAAAGACAATGTTGTCAAGGAGAACACTCAGGTTCAGTTGACCAGGCTAGATGGAATTGATGTTCAAAAGGAGGAGGTGTTAGCAATTTTGGAAAACGTCAAAATAGATAAGTCCCCTGGGCCAGATGGGATTTATCCTAGGATTCTCTGGGAAGCCAGGGAGGAGATTGCAGAACCTTTGTCCTTGATCTTTATGTCGTCTTTGTCGACAGGAATAGTGCCGGAAGACTGGAGGATAGCAAATGTTGTCCCCTTGTTCAAGAAGGGGAGTAGAGACAACCCTGGTAATTATAGACCTGTGAGCCTTACTTCGGTTGTGGGTAAAATGTTGGAAAAGGTTATAAGAGATAGGGTTTATAATCACCTTGAAAAGAACAAGTTGATTAGCGATAGTCAACACGGTTTTGTGAAGGGTAGGTCATGCCTCACAAACCTTATTGAGTTTTTTGAGAAGGTGACCAAACAGGTGGATCAGGGTAAAGCTGTTGATGTGGTGTATATGGATTTCAGTAAGGCGTTTGATAAGGTTCCCCACGGTAGGCTATTGCAGAAAATAAGGAAGTATGGAATTGAAGGTGATTTAGCGGTTTGGATCAGTAATTGGCTAGCTGAAAGAAGACAGAGGGTGGTGGTTGATGGCAAATGTTCATCCTGGAGTTCAGTTACTAGTGGTGTACCGCAAGGATCTGTTTTGGGGCCACTGCTGTTTGTCATTTTTATAAATGACCTGGAAGAGGGTGTAGAAGGATGGGTTAGTAAATTTGCAGATGACACGAAGGTCGGTGGAGTTGTGGATAGTGCTGAAGGATGTTATAGGATACAGAGGGACATAGATAAGCTGCAGAGCTGGGCTGAGAGGTGGCAGACGGAGTTTAATGCGGAAAAGTGTGAGGTGGTTCACTTTGGAAGGAGTAACAGGAATGCAGAGTACTGGGCTAATGGCAAGATTCTTGGTAGTGTAGATGAACAGAGAGATCTCGGCATCCAGGTACATAAATCCCTGAAAGTTGCCACCCAGGTTAATAGGGCTGTTAAGAAGGCATATGGTGTGCTAGCCTTTATCAGTAAGGGGATTGAGTTTCGGAACCACAAGGTCATGCTGCAGCTGTACATAACTCTGGTGCGGCCGCACCTGGAGTACTGCGTGCAGTTCTGGTCACCACATTATAGGAAGGATGTGGAAGCTTTGGAAAGGGTTCAGAGGAGATTTACTAGGATGTTGCCTGATATGGAGGGAAGGTCTTACGAGGAAAGGCTCAGGGAATTGAGGTTGTTTTTGTTAGAGAGGAGAAGGCTGAGAGGTGACTTAATAGAGACATATAAGATAGTCAGAGGGTTAGATAGGGTGGACAGTGAGAGTCTTTTTCCTCGGATGGTGATGACCAACACGAGGGGACAGAGCTTTAAATTGAGGGGTGATAGATATAGGACAGGTATCAGAGGCAGTTTCTTTACTCAGAGAGTAGTAGGGGTGTGGAACGCCCTGCCTGCAATAGTAGTAGACTCGCCAACTTTAAGGGCATTTAAGTGGTCACTGGATAGACATATGGATGAAAATGGAATAGTGTAGGTCAGATAGGCTTCAGATGGTTTCACAGGTTGGCGCAACATCGAGGGCCGAAGGGCCCGTACTGCGCTGTAGTGTTCTATGTTCTATGTTCTATGTTCTAAACCTGTAATAGCAGGTACTATTGTACATCCCCTAATAGAGGCACACACATGTATATACAGTGGTATTACCACAGTACTCAAATTGATCTCTCCAACAGTGAGCACAGTCTTTGGTCACAACACATTTCAGTTTGTAGCTGCCAGTGACTGCAACAAGTAAAGCTGACGCAAGCTAATTTTTAATATTGTGCGTAGCTTCCATCGAAGGATTAAGGCTTTGTTGACTTAAAAAAAATAACAACAGCCGTGTCTGAACCCCAATCAGAACTGAGTTGAATTGGTCTAAAAAATTCTGAATGCCTAAATGTTCAAATTAACGCTTGGCACTTGCCCTTTGTTAGCTTGTAATACTTTCAAATTTAAGAACTGTGTTTTAATTCACACATCGTCTCAGGGCATCTGTAGGTGGCAGTGTAATATGATGTCCGAAGTTAACGTACAGCCTCTCCGTGTGAAATGTATCAAAATTGCTCCACCTTGTACAATTGTGGTCTGTGATTGCCAGATCATACTAGAGAACAATATCATGTATCTCTGTCAAGGTAAATGTTGACTGGGGATTTCCTGATTACCAATGCAGATATTACAGTTACATTTTCCAAACATTCTGGAAATACACAGTACACGTGCATTTCAATTAGCAGAATTTAAGGAACTGAAAAAATTTAACTAATATATCTCAACCACACACTTTCGTTCTACTTCTTCCTTGTATTGCCAGTAAAATAAGAGTTTCTGATTTTGGCCATGTTGTATCACAAGAGAACAACAAATTGAGGTGAATTTTTGTCATACCTGGTTTAAGAGTGGTAGCAGAAACCATCCTATAAATCTGATCTCTAAAAAAATCTGCTGAGGCTCTATTTAAAGAAGGGATATTCCTCTCAAAGCAAATTACCTTTCCTTCTGTAGATCATCTCAAATGGAAATTAAAATTAACAAGTACTTCATAAGGATGAATTACCCAGTGAAGTGAAATGAAAGAAAAGGGTTTGTACTGATTGATAAACTCCAGAATTACATTGGAATGAGTTAAGTGTTGATGGCTAAAGGCCATCCACTGAATCCCCACCATTGACATCCTTAGAATTCCCAGAAACGTACTGCCCACGGTTAACCACATACAGACGTGTGGCTACAAAATTAGGTTAGAGACTGGGAATTCTGCAGTGAGTAACTCACCTCCTGGTTCAAAATAAAAAGAAACTTACTCAAAATTGGCGGCACGGTAGCGCAGTGATTAGCATTGTTGCTTCATAGTGCCAGGGACCCTGGTTCGATTCCCAGCTTGGGTCACTGTCTGTGCGGGGTCTGCATGTTCTCCCCTTGTCTGCGTGGGTTTCCTCCGGACGCTCCGGTTTCCTCCCACAAGTCCCGAAAGACGTGCTGTTAGGTGAATTGGACATTCTGAATTCTCCCTCTGTGTACCTGAACAGGCGCCGGAATGTGGCGACTAGGGGATTTCACAGTAACTTCATTGCAGTGTTAATGTAAGCCTACTTGTAACAATAATAAAGATTCTTATTAAATATTCAGGTGTTTTTTTGAACAAATTCCTTAAATATATTACTGCATTATATTCAGCATATTTCTTATGTTAATCACTCATAATCTCAATGGTGAGAATGTCTGTACAAAATAGTTATATTTCACTGCCAAAGATTATTCAGAGTAAAGGCCATTCATCACAGTACTTTTAATTAACCAAAACACAGAATTAAATGTAAAGGGATGAAGTTCCAAAATCTTTTTTTCTAAGTCATCCTCAATGGCACTTGGCTTATCTCTGTGATAATATGTGTTTATTCCATACAATTTCTGCATGCTTCCCAAGATTATTCAACCAATAACTTTTCCTTTATCCCAGCTGTCACATGTCCTTGCATTACACATATCTAGTTCATTTTTCATGTTAATATTTTAGAGGTAATGTTTAGTTCTGGGAAGATTATTGTTGTGAAGGTAGGGTAACTAAATACTGGGCTTTAGAGATTGCCAAAAACACCTAAAGGAAATTGGCAGATCAGAAATTTCTGCATGTTTAGTTAATAGAGTCAGGTACAAGAGATGGAACCACAAAATAGGAAGGGATGGGTGAGGGGGTGCTGTGGTGATATACTTAGTTGGAGAACTGCAGATGTATGTTTATACTGCTTGCTAAAAAGAGTAGTCAAGAGAGAGGTTTTGCTTTGGGAGTTAGAGCTAAATTTGTTCAACAAAGTTCAGTGAATCCTGAAAGGCCAAATCGCTATGAAGATGGGCAGAGCTGGGGACTTCCGGTGACGGCGGGCGGGAGGCAGCCGCACAATGGAGGGCCCCCGTTCGGGAACGGCATTTTCGGGGCTTCAAGCCCGGTCCCAGGGTCCACGGAGGCGGCAAAAGCAGGGAGAAGGCACGGAGGAGTCACAGTGAAGACACAGTAAAGGAAAATGTCGAGGGTGAGCAAACGGCCATAAACAAAACAGTTGAAGGACCGTCGGGGAGTGGAAAGGTCACCGCGGGGTCACCAAGGAAAATGGAGGCTGGAGCACCAGGGGAGGCCGCATTGCTTACAGCTGAAGACATAACCAAGGTTATGGCTGCAGAATTCGAAAGGCAGCTTACAAAATACATGGAGACAATGAGGAAGGAGATGAGGGAGGTTTTGAGTGTGCTGGTGGAGGAGGCTATTTCCCCGGTGATGACGGCGGTGGCGAGCGCAGTGGCGGAGGTGTGGGAGCAAGGGGAGGCACTGAGGGAAGTGGAGGAGACATTATTGCAGCACGGTGATCAACTTACCTCGATGGGGAAGGAGATGCAGAAGGTGATGGAGATTAACAAGGATCTGCGAAGAAAAATGGAAGACCTGGAAAACAGATCCAGGCGACAGAATCTGAGGATTGTGGGTCTGCCCGAAGGGGTGGAAGACCCAAGGCCGACGGAGTATTTTGTTGCGATGCTGGCGAAGCTATTGGGGCAGGGGGAGGATCCCTCCCGATATGAACTGGATCAGGCTCATCGGTCGTGGAGCCCTGTACCAAAGGCAAGTGAGCCACCAAGGGTAGTGACTCTGTTCTTCCGTAGGTACAGTGTGAAGGAGAAGGTCCTGTGCTGGGCCAAGCAGAAGCGGGTGGTGCAGTGGGCTGGAGCTGGTATGCGTGTATACCAGGACTTTACGGTGGAGCTGGCGAGGAGGCGGGCTGCTTTCAACCGGGTGAAGAGGGCGCTGTACATTAGCAAGGTGCAGAGCGGCATTGTATATCCAGCGAAGCTGAGGGTGACTTACAAGCTCAAGGACTTTTATTTTGGAACGGCGGAGGCAGCGGAGGAGTTTGCGAAGGCAGAAGGACTGTGGCAGAACTGAGAAATTGAGAAATGGCCATGTGCCGATGTAACCTCAGGACTGTACTTTCTTCTTTTTTGTTTCACTGCGTGTGGGTGTGTGGGCTAAAGGAGCCAATGTTGTATATATTTGGACAAGGGAAGTGATGGGACTTTCACTCGAAGTGAGGGCTCTTTGGGCTGTAGGTAGATATGCGGAGCCAAGGGTGGAGCCCTGTACAAACTCCTAAGCATTCCCAGCGCTACTCCCCCTAGTGGTCGGGCAACGCAACTGCGCTTACAAATGCATGGTCTCATGTATATACAATACAGTGTGAATTACGGAGTTACATTCACCACATGGGCTTTCCTAGGGCCGGGCAAGGGGGAAAGGGATCCGGGCGGGGGCCTCCACGCTGGCCGGTTTAAACCGGCCAGTGAACGGGAATGAGGTGGGGGGAGGGGCTGCGGCCATCGGAGCCTGGCAGAACAGGGTCCGAGTGGTCTAGCCGGGGTGGAAAGTTGGGAGGAAGGAACCGAGGTTGAGGGGAGGAGTTTTACAAGAGGTAGTGGACGGGAGTAGTTGGAGAGGGGGTGGGGGGTGTTTACAACTCTTGGGTATCATCTACGATACTCTTTCAGAGGTTGGATGGCGTTGAGTGTGGGGATGCGGGGGGGGGGGGGGGGGGGGGGGGGGTCCTGGACTCCTGGACTCCTTTTTCTTTTTCTCCTTTGTTTTTTGTTTCCACCGTGGGAGAGTTTGTTTTATTGAATGCATATATTGACAGGTGGGCCGATGTTTGGGGTGGTGGGAGGATGAGATCGTTGTTATTGTTAAGGGGATTGATTTTGAATTTGTTACCGTTTACTGTCTGTGGGTGGGGTGTAAATTCTGAAGGAAACTGTGAAAATGGAGAATAAAAACATTTTTAAAAAGATGGGCAGAGCTGAAGACGGTTCTCGGGTTCCAATTTATCTATGCATTTGTTTGGAAAAGGAAAGGGAGCAGTTTGGTATGGTATAGTCTGCGGTTCACAGTGAAGCCTTCAGAGCTGTCAGCAGGCTCCAGACAATTAGGACTCAGAGATGTGTCAGCGTGCTGAGAATGTCACAGAAGATCACTGGTTCCATGAAAGGCAGGTAGGGCTCAGTGAAGCCCTGGGATCTATTTAGAGCTTGGTGGAGCCAGGACACTTGAGTTTTGAGAAACCAGGGCCATCTTAGTGAGCCTAGTGGTCAGTGAAAGAGTTGGAAGTTTCCAAGTAATTAGAGGTTAGAGTACAGCTTTGTGAATTGTGTGTAACACAATCTCCGGAGCTGAGATTGAACAATCGGCAGGTCAGCAGTCATTGAGGCAATCCAAGTCAGAGAGGCTTTTGAGGGAAATCAGAGGCTAGATTTTTGGAAGTGAAGAGTTGAAATCCACATGAGGGAGCCAAGTGCTGTAAAGGGATTTTGTGACTCACAGTGGTTACTGACATCTGAGTGGGTTGCCGAGAAATCTGTGGGCTGCCTTGTTCACATCTGCCATTTAATGTTAAGTCTGATGTGTTCAACACAATTTGCATTTTAATTCATATTCACCTCATGTTAATTTTGAATGTTAGAGTATAAGATCGATACTGTAGATTGTTTTATTTTCCGGACTTTGTATAGTTAGGTTTAGTTTGTTTAAGGGGCAGCACGGTGGCGCAGTGGTTAGCACTGCTGCCTCATGGCGCTGAGGTCCCAGGTTCAATCCCGGCTCTGGGTCACTGTCCGTGTGGAGTTTGCACATTCTCCCCGTGTCTGCGTGGGTTTCGCCCCCACAACCCAAAGATGTGCAGAGTAGGTGGATTGCCACACTAAATTTCCCCTTAATTGGAAAAAATAATTGGATAATCTAAATTTATTTTTTAAAAAGGAAAAAAAAATAGTTTGTTTGTTTAAAACCGTGGGATTTTGTAGCTTTATTCTCATAGTGGATATCTGCGATTTCAAACTTTGTCCACTTTAAATAAAAAGTTACTCGCCCTTAACCAGATTGTACTCACTTGGAGGAAGGCACGTAACTACCCCATTAAACCTACCCCACATGAGGGGAAGCATAGACTTGAGCCAGGGAGGTGTGATGGAAATTTCCAGAAATGGGAAGAGAAGTAGATTAAGACGCTAAAAGATTTGTTTCTTAGGGGTCGGTTTGCAGGATTAAAGGAGCTGGAAGTGAAGTGTGGGCTGGAGCAGGGAGAAGTGTTTAGATACATGCAGGTTCGAGATTTTGCCAGAAAGGAGATACAGAAGTTCCCGGAGGAGCCGGCCTCCACATTGCTGGAGGAGGTGCTGACAAGAGGGGGACTGGAGAAGGGGGTAGTGTCAGCGGTTTACGGAGCTATTTTGAAGAGGATAAGGCACCACTGGAAGGGATCAAAGCAAAGTGGGAGGAAGAGTTGGAAGAGGATATGGAGGAGGGGTTCTGGTGTGAGGTGCGCCGGAGAGTGAATGCCTCCACCTCATGCACGAGGTTGGGGCTGATACAGCTGAAGGTGGTGTACAAAGCACACCTCACGAGGGCAAGGATGAGCCGATTCTTTGAGGGGGTAGAAGATGTGTGTGAGCGTTGCGGGGGGGCCCCGCTAATCATGTTCATATGTTTTGGTCCTGTCCAAAGCTGGAGGATTACTGGAAGGAGGTTTTTAGGGTAATTTCCAAGGTGGTGTACGTGAAACTGGACCTGGGTCCCCGGGAAGCCATATTCAGGGTGTCGGATCAGCCAGGGTTGGAAACGGGTGCGGAGGCAGATATCGTAGCCTTCGCCTCGTTGATCGCCTGAAGACGGATCCTGCTGGGATGGAGAGCAGCCTCTCCACCCTGTGCCCTGGCGTGGCGGGGGGACCTGTTGGAATTCTTGACTCTTGAGAAGGTTAAGTTTGAACTGAGGGGAAGGATGGAGGGGTTCTACAAGTCATGGACATTATTCATTATGCACTTTCAGGAACTGGATAACATCGAACATTAGTTGGGGGGGATGGGTGGGAGGGTTGGGGGGGGGGGGGCTGTGTATATTAAGGTTGACTATGGGTAATCCCTGATTCCTTTTTGTCATTTGTTTGTGTGAACATGCGAGCTAATGTTTGGGGGTTGGTGGGAGAATGGGATAGAACATAGAACATAGAACAGTACAGCACAGAACAGGCCCTTCGGCCCTCAATGTTGTGCCGAGCCATGATCACCCTACTCAACCCACGTACCCACCCTATACCCGTAACCCAACAACCCCCCCCTTAACCTTACTTTTTATTAGGACACTACGGACAATTTAGCATGGCCAATCCACCTAACCCGCACATCTTTGGACTGTGGGAGGAAACCGGAGCACCCGGAGGAAACCCACGCACACAGGGGGAGGACGTGCAGACTCCACACAGACAGTGACCCAGCCGGGAATCGAACCTGGGACCCTGGAGCTGTGAAGCATTTATGCTAACCACCATGCTACCCTGCTGCTATTGTTGTTATTGTTATGGGGATTTACATATTTATTGCTGATTATTGTTTATTGTTGGTGGGTGTGAATTTGGGAGAAAATGTGAAAAAGGAGGAGAATAAAAATATTTTAAAAAGAAACCTACCCCACATGAGGAAGGGCTCCAAAACTGTAGAGGCAGGGCAAACAGTCTCTCTGTTCAGCAAATCAGTCAAGGATTAACCAAACCAACCTCAGCATGCTCATTGTTAATCAAGGAAAGTATTACGGCGGTAGAAAGGACGTTTGAGGACTCGTCTACTGAGGTAGTATAGGCCGAGGTTAGGAACAGGAGAGGAGAGGTCACCCTGTTGGGAGTTGTCTATAGACCTCTGAATAGTTCCAGAGATGTAGAGGAAAGGATTGCAAAGATGATTCTCGACAGGAGCGAGAGTAACAGGGTAGTTGTTATGGGGGACTTTAACTTTCCAAATATTGACTGGAAATACTATAGTTCGAGTACTATAGATGGGTCAGTTTTTGTGCAGTGTGTGCAGGAGGGTTTTCTGACACAGTATGTAGACAGGCCAACAAGGGGCGAGGCCACATTGGATTTGGTACTGGGTAATGAACTCGGCCAGGTGTTAGATTTAGATGCAGGTGAGCACTTTGGTGATAGTGATCACAATTCGGTTATGTTTACTTTAGCAATGGGCAGGGATAGGTATATACCGCAAGGCAAGAATTATAGCTGGGGGAAAGGCAATTATGATGATATTCGGCAAGATTTAGGATGTATAGGATGGGGAAGGAAACTTCAGGAGATGGGTACAATCGAAATGTGGAGATTTTTCAAGGAACAGCTACTGCGTGTCCTTGATAAGTATGTACCTGTCAGGCAGGGAGGAAGTTGTCGAGCAAGGGAACCGTGGGTTACTAAGGAAGTTGAAGCACTTGTCAAGAGGAAGAAGAAGGCTTATGTTAGGATGAGACATGAAGGCTCAGTTAGGGCACTTGAGAGTTACAAGTTAGCCAGGAAGGACCTAAAGGGAGAGTTAAGAAGAGCGAGGAGAGGACACGAAAAGTCATTGGCGGATAGGATCAAGGAAAACCCTAAGGCTTTCTATAGGTATATCAGGAACAAAAGAATGACTAGAGTAAGATTAGGGCCAATCAAGGATAGTAGTGGAAAGTTGTGTGTGGAATCAGAGGAGATTGGGGAAGCGTTAAATGGATATTTTTCGTCAGTGTTTACACTGGAGAAAGACAATGTTGTCGAGGAGAATACTCAGGTTCAGTCGACCAGGCTAGATGGAATTGAGGTACACAAGGAGGAGGTGTTAGCAATTTTGGAAAGTGTAAAAATAGATAAGTCCCCTGGGCCAGATGGGATTTACCCTAGGATTCTCTGGGAAGCCAGGGATGAGATTGCAGAGCCTTTGTCCTTGATCTTAATGTCGTCTTTGTCGACAGGAATAGTGCCGGAAGACTGAGGATAGCAAATGTTGTCCCCTTGTTCAGAAGGGGAGTAGAGACAACCCTGGTAATTATAGACCTGTGAGCCTTACTTTGGTTGTGGGTAAAATTTGGGAAAAGGTTATAAGAGATAGGGTTTATAATCATCTTGAAAAGAACAAGTTGATTAGCGATACTCAACACGGTTTTGTGAAGGGTAGTCATGTCTCACAAACCTTATTGAGTTTTTGAGAAGGTGACCAACAGGTGGATGAGGGTAAAGCGGTTGATGTGGTGTATATGGATTTCAGTAAGGCGTTTGATAAGGTTCCCCACGGTAGGCTATTGCTGAAAATAAGGAAGTATGGGATTGAAGGTGATTTAGCGGTTTGGATCAGTAATTGGCTAGCTGAAAGAAGACAGAGGGTGGTAGTTGATGGCAAATGTTCATCCTGGACTTCAGTTACTAGTGGTGTACCGCAAGGATCTGTTTTGGGGCCACTGCTGTTTGTCATTTTTATAAATGACCTGGAAGAGGGTGTAGAAGGATGGGTTCGTAAATTTGCAGATGACACGAAGGTCGGTGGAGTTGTGGATAGTGCGGAAGGATGTTATAGGATACAGAGGGACATAGATAAGCTGCAGAGCTGGGCTGAGAGGTGGCAGATGGAGTTTAATGCGGAAAAGTGTGAGGTGATTCACTTTGGAAGGAGTAACAGAAATGCAGAGTACTGGGCTAATGGCAAGATTCTTGGTAGTGTAGATGAACAGAGAGATCTCGGCATCCAGGTACATAAATCCTGAAAGTTATCACCCAGGTTAATAGGGCTGTTAAGAAGGCATATGGTGTGTGTAATGAACTCCAATTGGCTTTATTGGTTAGCCAATTGGAGTATGAGCTCCCTCAATGATAGCTCATTGAGGGGGCCCATATAATCACCTGTGTAGGCTTTGTGAGCTAGTCTTGAGTTGACTGCACTGCTAGCAGCACTGTTTATAGCTGCTCCTGTAATATCGTTATTGTAAATAAATATTGGTGTGGTGTCAGAACTCCTGCCTCCCGTGGATTACTACAGTGTGCTAGCCTTTATCAGTAGGGGGATTGAGTTTCGGAGCCACAAGGTCATGCTGCAGCTGTACAAAACTCTGGTGCGGCCGCTCCTGGAGTACTGCATGCAGTTCTGGTCACCACATTATAGGAAGGATGTGGAAGCTTTGGAAAGTGTTAAGAGGAGATTTACTAGGATGTTGCCTGGTATGGAGGGAAGGTCTTACGAGGAAAGGCTCAGGGACTTGAGGTTGTTTTCGTTAGAGAGGAGAAGGCTGAGAGGTGACTTAATAGAGACATATAAGATAGTCAGAGGGTTAAATAGGGTGGACAGTGAGAGTCCCTTTCCTCGGACGGTGATGACCAACACGAGGGGACAGAGCTTTAAATTGAGGGGTGGTAGATATAGGACAAATGTCAGAAGCAGTTTCTTTACTCAGAGAGTAGTAGGGGTGTGGAACGCCCTGCCTGCAACAGTAGTAGACTCGCCAACTATAAGGGCATTTAAGTGGTCACTGGATAGACATATGGATGAAAATGGAATAGTGTAGGTCAGATAGGCTTCAGATGGTTTCACAGGTCGGCGCAACATCGAGGGCCGAAGGGCCCGTACTGCGCTGTAATGTTCCATGTTCTATGCTTAATTCCTCCTATTCTGATAGCTCTAAAAAAAAAACACTCCAACCTCAAGGAAATGTCAGAAAGATCCCAATCTTCCCAAGGTATATAACCTGCCCGGGCCATCGAAGGAGACTGGAGCGGATTCTGAAATTCAAAATAAAGAGCTGATACGATTAGCTCTAACTGCGGGGCTACCAATGAGGATTTAACTAACTCTACCGGCCAACTCCACACTGACTCATCACCCTGCTATGGCTCCACTCATCTTCATTCTAACTGTGATAAAGGATGTTCAAAAAAAACACTCCCTTATAACCACAAGGATTACCGCACATAAAAGAAAAACATAAAACGGTGCACAGACCACATTACATAATCCACTCAATATGGCTTTTGCTGGAACAGGATAACAGGTGACTCTCACCCTGTGCTCACACCTTGCATGAAAAAAGACAACAACAAATAAGCAACACTTAATCACAAGGGAATAGCATCCAGGTTATTGAAGAGTTTCAGGATAATAACACCTCTATGTTGCTCGAAGAGGCCAAAATCAAGACAGGATCGTCCAAACGCCCCTTAGATATCTTCGAGGATACTAACGAGCGAGCCTTTCACTCCGACCACACACTGTGCTCCACCGAACCTGATATCTCCCAGCCTCGAGGTCACGATTACTAAAGCACGGCAGTCAACTTTCAAACTAAATCGGGAAACGCCTCCCACTTGTCGCCAGGGACTGGGCTCACAGACACTCCTTGTCAGGACTCTACCTCCCGAACCATCAGGATAGGCCACACACCAAGCAGCAGGGTCTCAACAAATCAAATGTGAACCCTTTACCAGGGCAAGTGGTTTATCAACTACAAGGATTCTCTCATAGATAGGAGTTATAGAGACATGGCCACGAGTAAGGGCAGGCAGTCAGCGCAGGAATCCCCTGTGGCTGTCCCCCTCTCTAACAAGTGTATGGTTTTGGATACTCTTGGGGAGGATAGTCTAACAGGGGAAAACAACAGCAGCCAGAGCAGTAGCACCACAACTGGTTCTTTTGCTCAGCAGGGAGGGCAAAGTGCAGGAGAGCGATAGGTATAGGGGACTCTATAGTAAGGGGCACAGATAGGCATTTCTGTGGACGTGAAGGAGACTCCAGGATGGTACATTGCCTCTCTGGTGCCAGGGGCAAGGATGTCTCTGAACGGACACAGGACATCCTGAAGGGGGAAGGTGAACAGTCAGAGGTCGTAGTACACATAGGTACTAATGATATAGGCAGGATGAAGTCCTGCAAAAGGACCTCAGGGAGTTAGGCAGTAATTTAAAAGCAGGACCCCTAGGTTGTAATCTCAGGATTACTCCCTGTGCCACTTGCCAGTGAGGCTAGAATAGGAGGATAGTGCAGCTAAATATGTGGCTAAACTGGTGGTGTAGGAGGGAGGGTTTCAGATTTCTGGACCACTCTGGCACCTCTTCTGGGGCAGGTGTGACCTGTACAAGAAGGACAGGTTGCATCTAAACTGGAGGGGCACCAATATCCTGGCTGGGAGGTTTGCTAGAGTCACTCGGGAGGATTTAAATTAGTTTGGCAGTGGGGTGGGAATCAGAGTTTAGCTTAGAAGGTGTAACAACTGAAGGGGAAATAGGACAAAAATAAGAGAACAACATCACCCTGTCTGCTCAGACGTGTGGTATTGTGTGAAGCAAATAATGGCATGATGGGAAAACTAGTCAAGTCTTCTTGGTACAATTGAATTTAAACTGATTTCACATAGCCTAAGGCACAGATACAAAATACACAAATACAAACAGCCGAGGTCAACTTGACCTGAGAACTGGGTGACTCTGAAATTCTAGGATTAGGCGTGTTCGTCATGAGACTAGAAGCAGTCTGAATACATACCAAGCTGAAAAACTGTCTCTTCCTGTACGTAAACAAATTTGTCCATTTCTTAAAACAAAGACAAGATAATGATATGAAACTCCAGTCCCCTAAAGGTCAGCAAGGTGACGCCATTGTAATGATTATTACTTATGTTTTACTTTCGATCAAATTCCTGACCAAGCTGTATTCATGTTATCTTGATCCTATAATGTATAAAAATCGCCTTATTCTTCTGTAATATTGCAGACTTGGGACGGACGCAGCAGTTTGTACTTGACTGCCTTCCGACTTCAAGTCTCAGCCATACTGCTAGCAGTTCTAATTCGTAAATAAAATTCAATTTTGCTTACCTAATGAATGCTGTTTGAATTTCTCTATCACAGTCAAGAAGCGGGGAAAATATTGAATACGACAGACGCAGTGGTTTGAAGCGTGTTTGTTTCAATGAAAGAAATATAGCATAAGGCAGATGAACTTAGAGCACTTATTAGTACTTGCAATTATGATGTTGTGGCTATCGCAGAAACATGGTTAAAAGAAGGGCAGGATTGGCAGCTGAACGTTGGAGGATATAGATGCTTCAGGAGAGATAGAGGGGGTTGGAAAAGGGGTGGAGAGTAGCATTACTGGTTAAGGAGAATGTAATAGCCATGCTGCAGGAGGATACCTCGGAGGGTTCATATAATGAGGCAATCTGGATAGAGCTCAGGAACAGGAAAGGGGCAATCTCAATGTTGGGGGTTTATTACAGGCTCCTCAACTGCCAGCGAGAGATGAGGAGCAGATAGGAAGAGAGATTTTGGATAGGTGCAAAATTAACAGGGTTGGTGTGGTGGGGGATTTAAATTTCCTCTATATTGACTGGGACTGACTTAGTGCTGGGGGTTTGGATGGGGCAGAGTTTGTAAGGTGCATCCAGGAAGGCTTATTGATGCAATATGTAGATTCCCAACTAGGGAAGGGGCAGTACTGGACCTGGTATTAGGGAATGAGCCTGGACAGGTGGTTGAGGTTTTAGTAGGGGAACATTTTGGGAGTAGTGACCACAATACGTTTTAGAGTAGAGAAATACAGCACAGAACAGGCCCTTCGGCCCACGATGTTGCGCCGAACTTTTGTCCTAGGTTAATCATAGAATTTTGACACTAAGGGCAATTTTTCATGGCCAATCCACCCAACCTGCGCATCTTTGGACTGTGGTAGGAAACCGGAGTACCCGGAGAAAACCCATGCACACACGGGGAGGATGTGCAGACTCCACACAGACAGTGACCCAAGTCGAAATCGAACTTGGGACCCTGGAGCTGTGAAGCAATTGTGCTATCCACAATGCTACCGTGCTGCCCTTAAGAAGTTAACCTACACTCCATTATTCTACCCTAATCCATGTACCTATCCAATAGCCGCTTGAAGGTCCCTAACGTTTCCGACTCAACTACTTCCACAGGCAGTGCATTCCATGCCCTCACTATTCTCTGGGTAAAGAACCTACCTCTGACATCCCCTCCATATCTTCCACCATTTATCTTAAATTTATGTCCCCTTGTAATGGTGTGTTCCACCCGGAGAAAACGTCTCTGACTGTCTACTCTATCTATTCCCCTGATCATCTTATAAACCTCTATCAAATCGCCCCTCATCCTTCTCCGTTCTAATGAGAAAAGGCCTAGCACCCTCAACCTTTCCTCGTATGACCTACTCTCCATTCCAGGCAACATCCTGGTAAATCTCCTTTGCACCTTTTCCAAAGCTTCCACATCCTTCCTAAAATGAGGCGACCAGAACTGCTCACAGTACTCCAAATGTGGCCTG